>NW_027226459.1:1875000-3075000 GCF_022539635.2 Chironomus tepperi
TTTGGTAGCAATTTTTTTTTTTTCTTTTTTTTTTTGCTTTCGTATGTTTAAAGTTCTTATCACATCAGACAAATAATACCGACCGATGTTCTATATCTACTTGATATAAAAAATAAAAATAAAAAATATAATTTATAGTTTGATTATTGAGGTCTTTTGAAAGTAAGCAAGAGCTTTAAGTCATCGCGATAACAACATGATGTGCTGTTGTGTGAATGTTATGGATATATGATATGGTGCGCATTTTTTTGTATGAGGGAATTGCCTGACAAGGAACATAATCATGAGTATGGTTACTAAATTGAGCATGCTCAATCGTATCAATTTTGTATGCATATAAGCACGTTCATTTAGGTGACTAAGCTAGGGTTAAATTGATTGGCGGGCGTGCTAAGCATGAAGGTGCTTTGGTGCTCGCCTTTAATCTCTTACGATACTCCAAGGTGGTTGCTACCCGTCCAAAATATCACAAAACTATTGTAGACTTAATGAGGTTCATGCTGAGGTCCATGTTGAGGTTCATGCTGAGGTCCATGTTGAGATTCATGCTGAGGTTCATGCTGATGTTAATGTTGAGGTTCATGTTGAGGTTCATGTTGAGGTTCATGCTGAGATCCATGTTGAGGTTCATGATGAGGTCCATGTCGATGGAGCCGTTGATATTCCTTGGTACACTCGATTAATCATTCCAGTAAAACAGTGTCTTCATCATCCTAATCAATCTTAACCTCATTCTCAGCCAAATCCCTAGTATCACCCCCAATCCGACAAACCAACATCAATTACTCACCATACTCATCCAACTAGCAACACTTCCCCAAAAAAATACGTTAATAAATAAGCAATTGAAGCTTAAAAACTCGTGTTTGACATTTTACTGTCACGAACGAAAAGCGCGCACCAGTAAGAATATGATTATCATGGATGGCTTAATAAACCATTAAAAATACAATCAAAAGATATATTTGAAGGAAAAAAAAATATTCGATCGATAAAAGCATTATGATATCTCAATAATTGCCTCATTTGGAATTAAAGTATCAAAATTAATGTACACAAAAAAAAATATCTACAATCAATAAGCTTTATTTAGTTTTGTGAACGGAAAAGTAAAGTGCTTTACAGAAGTCAGTTATTAGGTTTTGATTGAATAGACGTGGAAAGAAAGGTAAATCGATCAATCATAATTAACATCAAGCTTTGATTTCGTTCCGTGAGTTCTAAAATCAATTTAGACAAAAAATTCATTTTTGGTGCTTCCGTTTTTATCAATTTTCAAGTTGTTGTGGCGATCAATTAATTTTTTTTCGGTGGATTTCAATTAATTTTATTTTGGGTTTTTACGTGCAATTTGTTGTACATTTTGATGAATTAGTGCGCAAATAGAGACTATGTATTAATTGGCAATATTTCAGATGATGTTTGATAGAGGTTCTTGTCGGCAAAAGTTCAATTGATTTCAATTCGGTGGAAAAACAGTTGTTTATCACTTTTACTACCTTTTTGGTGAAATAGATTGCAAAGTCACTTGAAAAATTTTTTGTCTTTATTGTCTTTAATCTTTGTCTTTTTAATGAAAATGATGAGAAAATGGAGGATTTTTTTTGTTGTGGACTTAATGACAATTTTGTCAATGTGATTTCACACTTAGGGGTTGTTAACTTGTTGCGTGCCCGAATGGCACTTGGCATGAAAATTGCCAAAAATCCGAAAAACCGAAATGAGGCCGGATTTCATGGAAACTAGCCTTATGTCAGAGTCACGCATAACTTAGACCGTAATTTTGTTCATTTTTACGCCGTGTGCTGTCCACGTAACGCTTTTGAGGCCGAAATCGAGACCAAGACGGGGATCGAGGCTACGGTGGAGACAAAACACAAGACTTGGACCGGTTCCGTAAACGAAACAAGGAGCGAGACCGATAAGAGTACCGAAACCGATATCGAGACAGGAACCTAGAAACGGACCAAGACGCGAATCGAGACCACGATGGGGACCGAAAACAAGACGGGAACCAATACCAAAACCGACACAGGGACTAAAACCGAGAGTAGTACTGAAAACGAGACATAGAATACAAGGAAGCTAATTCTCGATTCTTGTCGTTACTCAATAACTGAACAACCCCTTACCAGAATATTAACTTCACTGTCCCATCATCATTCCTTACTGATTCATATGCAAGATAAAAAGACTTTTTATTAAACCTATAAATCAACTTTTTTTTTGTTGTTGTCAAAAAGTATTGTACCACTAGTGTGTCGTTCTGTATCTTTCTGTTGTTAAATTTTTTTATTATTTCTGACAGAATTGATTGTTCCATGTCAATAATTTGGAAAATATTGAAAATTCAGAGGCTCTCAATTTATAAACAGCTTATTGTGTCCTTTGTGTTGACAAAATAGGGGCGAACTGTAATTTTATTGAGTGCATTTTATGGAGTTGTTGGGTAACTGAAAGGCTGTTAAACCTGTTGATTGGAATTTGGCTTCTTAGAAGTGTAAAAATGTTGTTTGATTTTTAAGGGAATCTTGATTTTAATTGGGAATTTAGAGTTGAAAATGGATTTGTTTAAGAAATATTTAAAAGCAGATAAGGCAAGAATCACAAATGATTTGTACGGTCAGGGTAGTTAGTAAGGAATAGAAAATTTACAGAGCATTGAAGCACAGCTCAAAGTAGATTAGAATTTGATATGAAAATTAGCAATTTGGGCGACATAAATGCCAAACTAACAATTTAGATGTGCTTATAACTCACATGACAGAGATTTCTTTATTTATGATGCTCTGGTATTGGCTTTTCCATACAAAATCCACACCAACTTCGAGTACTGGATAGAAATAATCAGTAATTCTTGGGATTATTCCGAGAACCACACCGTAATCTGCTATGTCTTCGCGTTTATGACAAGATGACTAACAGCACCATGACAGCTGATTTTAATCTATTCTTACACAATTTGGTATCCTGTATATTAATAAACTAAAATTCCTGTCAAATTTTGATGGATTTTTCACAAATTCCTTTTCAAATTTCTAATCTGCTTGATTTCCACAAATAAACAAAAATTATTTCCGTTCCACACTTCAATCCAAAAAGCCACAAAACCCGCTATACAAATTACAATAATCTCCAAAAAAAAGTACAATCCAATCAATCATATCCATTACACATTTTACAAAATAATCAACAATATTTTAGACATCATGTAACTGAACATCAATGTACATTAAAGCAAAAATCATGTCAATGATAATTTTTTCCGGTAGCAAAAGAAGTTCAATTTTTATTTATATATTTTTTTGAAGATTTGCCGACATCCAACAACAAAACGGTCGAAAAAAAGTAAATCTTAATCAAATTTTATTGCCCCCCTTTTTTTTATTTAATGCATAAAAGCACAAGAAATATAAGTAAACAAGGATTGTCTAAAATATTTTGTTGTTATTATTTTATTATCCTCCCTTTAAAATATCCATTACAGTACTTGCTAATATGAAGACATGCGCAGTATTATTGCCCATATAACCATCTTTATTCAATACATTACAGTATATTTGTTTGTGTATTTAATAATAAAAGGTTCATGAGACCTTTTTTTTTATTTTCTCTACCTACCAGCTATATAGCTGCTCAACTATGCGAGGTAAAGAAAAAAATATGGGCGGGATTTAAGCGAAACATACATTGATAAGTAGCTGCACATGTGTGAGTGCATGCCCATTTGTCCCTCAATAGAACATGTACATGTATCTATTTTATTTTATGTCTGTCTATTATTATTGCTGTTATTCGTTTATTTCTGTTTTTGGGGGATATGAAATATACTCAATATAGGCATATTATAGTTTAGTCTTTCAAATAACATAGACAACAGCACATTGTGTGTCAGAGACACGAGAAAATAAAAAAAATTATTTTATACTTTCTGCCTTCATTTGTGTGTAGAAAGAAACGAAAGAAAAGTAAAAAAGAAGAAGAAGAAAATAAAAAAACAGAACACAGAAGTTGAAGTTACTTCCCTAGAAGTATTTGATAGTAGCAAATCAGTTGATATTTTTAACTTGTTGTCTAAACATCTCTATAGTGTAGACACACAGCGAAGAAAAAAAAAAATTAGAAAAAATTTTACGTACGGATCTATCTCCTCTTCTTATTTCTCATTCCTTCAACAACGTGAAAAGACGTGGATATTTTTTTTTTTTTTGGAGATTATTAATCACAGTTAAAGGAAATTTATCTTCAGTTGCGCTTTTTATGTGGATGCAAAGTTTAAAAAATATTATAATGCAAAAAGAAGTGGAACTGGTTTAAGCCAAAAAAAAAATATAAAAAAATAAAGTGAATTTTATTGAAGAATTTTGAGAATTCCATTGGAACTAACGATGTTACATTAATTTACAAAAAAAAATTAAAAGTGAAAAAAGTGTAAAAGAATCACGGAACAGAACTTTGTTTGAACTTTTAAGAAAAATATATAAAAAAAAAATCATGTCTTTAAAATCATCATCATCATCTTGCAGTGATATCAGTATTGATGAAATTCGATCTCGTGAAGAGACAGGTATGTTAATGACCCGAAATGAAATTCTTTAAATTCTTTTGGATTTTTAATCATTTTTTGTTGGACTTTAAATTGAGGGTTCGATGGCTTTTTACGGGATGGGTTTGGAATTTTTTATAAAAAATTTTCAAATTCCTTAAATTTTTGAAATTTCAAAGCAAAGTTCAGAAATTCTTAAAATTCTCAAAAATTTTGGAACTAGACATTTTTCCAAAATTTCTCAAATTCCTACAATTCAGCACAAATTCCCAAAAAAATTCCAAAAATCCCAACTTTCTTCAAATTCCCGTCGATACTTTTTCACACCTAGTCATGCAAGCAATTTAAAAAAAATAATTTCTAAGCACATACACATGCCTGCAAAAAACTCAACTTTGCCGTAGGGAAAATGAACATTTTCGCATTACTTCTTTCATTACCCAACTCAAGCTCTCACAACAAACAATATTTACAAATAAATTCATATCCACAACACTTTAATTTGCGGCGTTGAGCGGACCATTATCATCTGCCACACACAACTTCTTCTTATTATTCGCGAACAAGAGATTTTGTTGAAATCTTAAGGTATTGTGGGAATTTAAATCAGTGCTTGATCTTGTCTTGAATAAAATTTGCATTTTAAATATGAAAGGAACTAAAAATTGATTAAATTCCAATAAAACTCCAATTCCATTAAAAATTCAACATTAACTAATCAATTCCATCAATTCATCCACAGAATATACAACAGAATTTCCAACAATCAAAGAAGAGCCACAAGCGACAGCCTCACCAATGCTAACGCCACCTCATACACCAACGGAAGACAACACAATATCACGACATCATCAAACGTCATCAACATCATCCTCATCATCCGCCTTTTACGAATCAATGGAGTCAATGAAAAGCGAGTCAAAACAGTCAATCAGTGATGGTGGCAATTATCAACATCACTTTTATCATGCTGCTGCTGCACATCCAGCATTTACAGCACAAAGAATGTGGCAACAAAATACAGCACATTTACCATTGGCTGCTGCAGCCGCTGTTGTATCAACAACAAATTCACAACCATCATTACCACATGCTGTTCATCCATATGGTGCAATTGCTTCATATAATCAAATGCATCAACATCATCATCCTCATCCGCATCAGCTTCCATCGACAGGACCTACAAGTGCATCTGCTCAACATCATGCTGCTTTAATGAGTCAATGGATACGTAGTGCTGCGATTTATCATCAACAAATGCATCATCGTGGTTATCCTGATTATCAGCGTCTACCATCAGTAGCACGTAATGCATTAGGTCCATTAAAAATGACTGGAACGGCAGGAACACGTCCAAAGAAGCAATTTATTTGCAAATATTGTAATCGACAATTTACCAAATCATATAATTTATTGATTCATGAGAGAACTCACACCGATGAGCGTCCATATGCCTGCGATATCTGCGGAAAATGTTTCCGACGTGCTGATCATTTAAGGTGAGATTTAAAAAAAATTATTTGAATATAAATATTTTGAGTACTAATGTTATTTCTTTATATCCATCAACAGAGATCACAGATATATTCATTCCAAAGAGAAACCCTTTAAATGTACGGATTGTGGCAAAGGATTTTGTCAATCTCGAACATTAGCCGTACATAAAGTGACACACCTAGAAGAGGCACCACACAAATGTCCCGTCTGTAATCGTAGCTTCAATCAACGTGCAAATTTAAAGACACACATGCAAATTCATACAAATGGCGGTGAAGAGCAATCATCAACAGATCCAATTTTGGATTTATCACAAAAGTCATCAACACCATCGCCACACAAGATTCATACAAATCAAACTGGTAATATCATAAATAAGAAACCACTTGGATTTTCAATCGATGAAATTATGAGACGATAAAATGACACAAAACGAAGTTAAAGAAGAATTGAAGAGAAGAAGTAAATCTGACATGACACACACAAGAAGATTTAAAAAACGAAGAAAATAAATAAAAGTAAATATATTGATGTTCCTTTTTTAGCAAAAGAGAAGTAAAAGAAAGCGTCGACATTTGTGTTTGAGGGCATAAAGTAAAAAAAAAGAAGAGATTTTTTTTTGTTACCTTTAAAAAAAAGTTCATGAATTGTATATAAAAAAAATAAATCCAAAAATGTAGAAATGTGTAAGCCAAATTAGCACTTCCACAAGATAAACTCTCGATGTACATGAAGAAGGTATAAAAAAAATTAACAAGTATGATAGTCACCATATGAGGATGACTAAGGCGCATTTTTTTGTGTTGAGAGCTTTGGTCAACTTATTAAGAAGCTAGACATGCATAATTGCAGTTCCAAAATTGTTTATTTAATTTTTTTATAGTTTCAATGGCAAGACTGATATTAATTGTTAATTTTAACTCTCTCTGAACCGCCCCCATTACCAACTTACTTCCAATGTGTATGAATTTACTATAATTTAATCAGCCAAAAGTGACCAAAATTATAATTATTGTAAATATATTATTTTATTACTATTATTTTAATTGTAAATGAATTGACTATAATTTTAAAATTTAATGTAATTTTAATTTGATCTCAAAAAAAAAGATGAAAGTCGCGTGCCGGACCGCGTATGTATGAGAGCTCCATTTCCACTAATTGTAGAAATATTAAATATATACAAAATTGATGTAAAATATGAAAAAATAAATGCAGGATATATTCAAAGAAAATTTAAAAAAATTAAATGAAATTTTATGATTTTTTTTTTATTTGAAATTTTTAATTTGTTTTATTTCAGTTTGTATGAAGGTTTTAGGGAATTTATATGTTTTGTAGAATTATGCTGGATCTTTTTGTCAATTTTCTCAAGCCAAAGCTCGAAATTGACTAACATTGACGACTAGACTTCATTTAATATTCTAGTTGATTATTGTCTCTGTTGAAAACCAATCAGAGTAGATTAAGTGGTGACTTTTTGGAAATCCTGTGGCTTTGATTTCAATTTCTTAGCGGCATCAATTTAAAGGCATTTAAAGTTAAAAAGTCGAAACACAAGATGCTTAAAAGTTCATATTTTTCAATTAAAATGATTCAAAATTAGCCATCATGTAGTTGTTAGTATTTCTTCACGTCTTGCCGTCAATACGAAGATGTAACGAAGCTCAGGCAAAAATATTGTGCTGCTCGGGATAGTTCATGATCCAAACATTATCTTGAATATGAAAACTAACAAGACAACAGCATGCAATATTTGCTAAGATACCGGTGAGTCACCGTAATAATGGTTAGACACAATGTTGCCCTGATGACACCCTGACGGCGGATTTCGACCTATTTTAACAGTAAAAAACGCAATTCGCCAAATTGTGCTGCTTGGAAAATTGATTAAAAACACTTCATTTTATTTCCGCTTTATCAACTTTCTACGTTTCATAATGATCAATAGAAACTTGTCATCATCACTGTCTTCCATTATTTTGTTGATCGAACAGATCAATTGTCATTCATGGACACTATTAGATGACGTCTGAAACTGACTCTTTCAATTGTAAATTTCCCCCAATATCCAATACCAACTTCAATCCTATCTCTATCAACAGCTTAAGTTAAAATTTAATTTCAATAATTTTTCAAGCATTCTCAAAAATCATTTCTCACATCACAATCTCAATGACTACTTCCAACAGAAAAAAAAAGTTCATCGCGTGACAAAAAATCTTTAAAAAAAATTTAAACACAATTTAATTTTGAATCCCCTTAAACTTCACCATATGCGACTTATATTATTATGATCGTCAAATAATCGTCTTCAAAAATTGGGTCAGAGTAATAAAAAGTTTGAACAACTGTAACACGATTTTCCGATTGTTATTTTTTGTATTGGGTAAAAGTTTTATTAGAGACAATTATTGGAATTAGGGATGTGATTTGGAAATTCAAAATTAATTAAAATTTGATAGTAGGTTTGGGGATTTTATGACTCATGTAGTAAATGTTCATTAAATTGCTTTATTGATTTTAATATTGTGTCTTTTAGGGACTTTGAAGGACAGTCTGAGGTAGAACTTACTTATCAACTTTCTTTGGCTGGACGTACAGATCAGCTGTGGTCCATGGCTTCTCTTAGTTAGCGTTTGTACCAGACTCCATCGCTGGCTGCAGTCTGCCAATTTCCAAGACCAAATGCTGCACTGCCTCTATCAACAGCTTCATTGAAAGAGTTTCTCTCGTCCTGGAGAAGGATGACTAAATTTATATGGAGTCGAAAATCAGTTGATTCGTCTTCTTTCTGCGTACTAACTTCACGAATAGAACAAATTATGATAATAGATCAATGACGTGAATCTGACTTGGTATCTTATTAGATTCATATCAAGCACTCGATTTGGCATAAATCCGACACCATGTCAACCTGTGATCAATTTTTGGTCAATTATATGATTTATGCTATTCAAGCAAGCTTCTAGCAAGCTTTTGTCCCTTAAAAATCATGAAAAACTCCATTAAAAAATCCAACAATGCCTACAAAACTCTAAGAACCAGTTAAGAATACTCAAAACTTCAAGTCAACCTAAAAACAATGTGAGAAAATCAAGAAACTAATTAAGTTATCATTGACAGAGAGTTTGTTAGTAAATTAGAGTGAAAAAATCATCAAAAAAACACGAAAAATCATTAAAAAATTAAATTAAAGTCATTTCAACTTTCCACATCGTCACTTCCAGCATATACAACAATGTTGAAGAAATAAGTGAGGTGAATAAATGTAAAATGTATGTAAAATTATTGAAAGAATTTATTAAACGTAGAAAAAGAAATGAAAACAAAAATAAATAAAAAAAGGTAGATGAGAACTAAGATATTAAATTACAAGCCTAGATGTTCCTAGATCCAAGCAAACTCAAGCATATAAGTTTCACAAGTAAGTGTCTAAAATGGTAATTTATATTAGGTCACGGCTGCTACAGCACAGAATATTACTTTTAATAACACAATGTCATGCAAGCCGTATGGTCATTTGGGGAATCATGAAGCTCTTCCTACCATTTAGTTGATGAGAATTGAATGTGCTACTATACGGGGCACTGAATATATTTAAATAGGAAGTATCATTTTTTGACATTTTCACTGCTACTCCTGTCAAGGAAGTGAATTAAATTTGCATATTGTTGTAGTTTGTGCAAATAAGGCTCTGGAGGAATTAGTCGTAACTTTTCATTAAATTGACTTTGAGGTAGATTTTATCGAGAGAATGTGAGTTTGACATGCACATGTGTAATATTTTAGTTCAAATCCTATCCATATACCTGGCAACATGATATCATCAAAAATCCTGATTTCTTCAAAATTAATAATAAGTTCATGTCTCCATGTCATTCAGCCAAAAAAAAAATTGAATCTGCAAATAAATCTGCAAATTAAAAAGTCTCAAATTTCAAATGCGGTTAGCCAGTGTCAATGTTATATATGCAGATGAATATTTTAATTAAACTTTATTGATTGACCTCCATGTTTCACTTGTGATCATGTGCCTGAATATGGTTTGGGTAGTTGTTAATGTGCTTGGGAGTTGAGCTGGATTTGGCTAGATTTGGCTACGCAGTCTTGTATCTTTGATAGTCTGTAGGCTTTTATTTAGTAGGAATTGATTAGATTTTACTAGTCTAAAGTGCACTTTGATTGAGGTTGGTTGAAAACTAGTCTGAAGTTAATATGCTTTGAGTAGTCGTTGTTAATCCAGTCCTGTTTGCATTCTGTTGCTTTCTTTGTACTTGTTGTGTTTGGAGATGGTAGGTCGTAAATCTTAGCCATTTTTATTCTACTTGTGAAGCTGCCATCCCTTAAGCTGGGTTTGGATAGGCTTTTATCTTTTCAATTACATATCCCAGCACAGGGTCAGCCGTCAGCGATGCATTTAGTGGTCACAGCATATACCGAGCGAGAAGGTATACAATTAACATTTGGTAAGCTTCGGAATCAGACTTCGGCTTCTCCTATTCCCCAGAATGTAGACTCTTGACCGTTGGCCAGCTCAGACCAACATTTAACCAAATCAGACTATGTCTTCGTCAATTTCGCTTAGTTTCTGCCCAGCTTCTGTATATCTGATCTCAAATAGAGCTTCTTTGGACTAAAATATTCACTTAATTCTAAGTTTAAATTTAGAAAAATTACATCAATTGAAAATCAGCATTATCTACTCAAATATGTCAATCTCAAGTTACTAGAAGACCTCAAATTTCCATTAAAAATTCACTTTATCAACCAACTTCAACAATCAAATAGGCGCCTAAATTTTGACAATTTCAAAGGTGTGACAATCATAACAACCTCAAGTACTGCTCCAATCTCGAATCCCAGCTTTTGCACAGATATATTTTATTTATGATTTTTGACACATGTACCATAAATCATCTCACAAGATTATCAAAGCCATTTCTCATACAAAACTGCGTGGCTGTTGATAATGGAAATTTAATTAGGCTACCGTATTTGAACAATTTTTTTTTTCTCGCCCTATAAATTGAACAGCAATTGATGATCCGATCGACACCAAAAACACTCACAGTAGTCATAAAAATTCTTCATTTTTTTACGTTAAAAAAGTACAAAAATTTCTTATCGAATTTTTGTGATAAGATTCGTAAATTATTAGCGACATATTGCGGCATGTGTGATAGAAAATTGACAATATTTTCCTGTGTAGCAATTTGTATTTTTTTTTTTTCATCGGAATCACCATCATTAAGTTGTCATTTCGATAATTTAAGGGCAATTTTCAAACTTTCAACTTGTCAGTCACAAAAACCTTTTTTTATTGATTTTACTAATAATTTAATCATAGCTTATAGAGTAAGGAATTGAAGCTTCCTTCGATTCCAATCTGGTGGCAATTTCAGCTTTGGGTTCCTTTTCGGATGTCAAAAATTATGAATGAATTTATGATGATAGACATTCATAAATTATTGCTGATTTGATAAAAAGATGAAATTATTATTTTTGGGGAGGATGAAATTGGTCAGGCAGAAACGGCAGTCTAATTGCAGGAAGGCATAATTCTCTATTTCCAATAAAATATAGCTTCTATAAATGTATTGATGATATCTGAGATGCAGGAAGATTGTCGATATTTTGACACATTGTCTTACTTATCAAGCCTCAAATGCGTCCATAAAGTCATCCAGCATGAATCATCAAACTGAATCCCAAACCAAACCTCCAAAATTTTTAAGGTCTACAACAATAAATCGGTGGATATTGATGAGCAATAGAGAAGTGAAACCTACAATTAGAATGATTGATATTTCTACAGCACTTTTTGTGTATGGGAACCACGGCAACAATAAATTTTATATCGTCGTCTACTCTTTGGGATTCAAATTTTTTATTTTCTCAAAAAAACATTCCAAAAAAATGTTGTGTGTGAGACCAATCAAGTCCCTCAAATTGCATTTCAATAATTGCCTTCAATTAGTTTCACTGGAAATCTGTGTTTGATATTAAAATATATTTTTTTCTAGAAATGAAATAAAAATATGCAATCAACTTTCAAAGATTGAGATCAATTACAGTCGAAAAAAGGGAAAAACAATCAATCAAACTTTAAGATTTAACTGTGGGGAAATAAAAAATGAAATTTGTGTTTTTTTTTTGGCTATGTGAAAATAAATATTTGAGACAAAAGCAGATTTGAGGCTGATTGAGGTGTTGATTGGGGCTGTGGCATGGATAGGTGGAACAATTTTATAGTCTAGCCATCGATTTTTGTCGTGATACTTTTATTGGAGATTGATTTAAGTGACATTATTGGATTTAAGTTCATTGAGCACGGGGAAAGTCATCTCGAGTAGATTCGGATCTATAGAGAGGCTGAGTCGACTTTGAGCTCTGATTAATCAACAGTCCTGAAATGCACAAAGAGCAGAATGGGCGAAAAACCCGACTTTAGAATATCGTGGCTCTGGTATGAAGCTAGATTCGAAGAAATCCCTTTTTGTTGCATGTGCCTTCTGGGTACTGGACCAAGTAATATTTGCGACAAGATCTGTGTTGCTTATTCCAGCAAAAATTGACACTAATCCACTAAAATTGGCTTAATAATTCATCATTCTCTATATTTAGACCATTTCTAGATATATCCTAGATTTGATCAAGCCTCCTCACTAGTCTCCATCATCTTCACTCCCTCCATCATCCAACACTTGTCCAACAACCAACTCAAACCACAATAAAGCCCTAATTCAGCCACTTATCAACACATTATCTCCAAAAAAATCAGCTTAAAACTCTTTTAATTCATTCATTCGTGTAATTTGAGCCAACGATACTCAACATCCATACACATAAATGCACATATTGGGTAGGTGAGCATATAATCTCATGACATCCAAACAGCCAAATGGGAAAGCTGAGAATTGCGTGCTAATAATTTAAATTTTATAAATCAATCATGATGTCTATTTTTTTCCGAGTCGTCTTAAAAGAAGAGAGACGATTGTGAGGCTTGTATTCATCCATAATTGTCTCTGATTATACATGAAGATCGTTTTTAGCTAGAAACTTATCGCGCCCACTCGACCGGCTATATTGTGTGCTCTTTAGCAATAACAAATTATCAGATATAAAAATAACATTTTATACCGTTTATGCTGGCGATTTTTTGTAGCCAAAATTGGTCCCGAATACAGCGTATATGAGAAAGAAGAGACGATTGCATGTCGTGGCTTAATTTTCCGATTAAAGCTCATTCAAATGATTATCATTTTATGGGTACGCTTTTGCTGCTTGCTGATTATCATTATTAAAGAAATTTTTTTTTTATATGTAGGCATTCGCTCTATTATTATTCGCATGAAATGAATGCAATTCCAGTGAATTGTGATTTACTTGACTTGCTTGGAAATCTAATTTTCGGTTATTATTGATCGATGGCTTGATACATTTTATTCTGGGATGATTGATGATGGTCTGAATGGTTCAGAGTCTCAGATGTTGATGGTTTATGAGTATACAGCTAGTGAGGAACTGCAATTGCATCAGAAAACGTCGGAAATGCACATATTTGTCTCATACGATAGTATATAGCCAGAGTTAACCCAAAAAATTAAAAAATCCAATTCATCGAACACCCAAATACCAAATTATACCTAAATTCCTTATCAATCACATCACCAGCCATCCCTAAAATAAATCTCAATTTTCTCACGCGAATTCCATTTCGCATATCAACTCGTATGCCTTTAATAAGTAGGTGTCGGAAGCTAAGAAAAATATTTAGTATCAAGCTCATGCGACGTCGATGATGATGAAGATACCAGCAATGCTTACACATGACCCAAATAGTTTCGGTGGGATTCGAAAAAAAGAGTTGGATATATAAATCGAGTTAAAAATGCCAAAGGCGGGTCAAACAACTGAGATTCACATTATTCTCTCATTTCTCTGTTTGAAGCATAAAAAATGTGCTTAAATGCGATTAATGTCTTATCCATATGAAAGCCCGCCGGCGCCAAATACAAAAATTATAAACACATATAACACACATACACAAAGCCATATTACAATATAATATTAAGTGCTATGGATGAATAGAGGAACGGGGTATTGTGAAATTAATTTCTCTATAGCACCAGTTTTTACGGGATATAAAAGGATAGATTGTGACCAGCTTTTGTGTGTTGTGGGATAATCGAAATCGTAAATATCCATGCCTTTATGTCCGTCTTCTTCTTCTGTTTCTTCTGTTTATAATTTTTAAATACCAAATTATATGCTTTACATATTTTTATATCAAAAAAAAAATCATAAACTCACCCAGATGGAAATTATTATTTTATGAGCCTTGAAGTAGTGTGAAAATGTTTATGACGAGAATTAATAAGCATATAAGGGGCATGAGATGATCGTGAGGATATACTAAATATGTATGCTTCACAATTACTTTTAATATGGACATTATGACCTAGCTAATTAATATACACAATAAATATTTAATTGGTTAAGCATGACTGAATATTATGACGGTTGTTTTAAGGCCCAACCCTCAATTTATTGAATATAAAGTTAGTTTCTGGGGGTGTCGATGGAGTTGATTTAAATGTTTTTAAAATCAGTTGGATATTTGGAATTGAAATTTCTGGATATTCCTTGAATCTTATTATGATTTATTGATGTACACTGAGACAATACTTCCATCCGACTCATTTGTTAATAGGAAGTCAGACAGAAGTGAATGACAATTGATGTTGGTGATTTAGAGTTAACTTCACTCCAGGCAATACTCTTCTATGCTTGCATACATTGGTGAAATAAAGATACAGAACCTTAGGCTTAGACAGAATGTCAAATTGAATCTGTAATTAGAGAGCCTTTGATCTTACAAATGACATATACCTATCAGGCAAATCATATTACTAAAATACCACTCCGGTACCTAATAGTGGTCTCTTTGTCAGTTAGAGTATGTCTAAATTGGTGAAAGCCAGATTGAGATTCTAAAGTTGACCAAATTCACTGTGTAAATCTGTTTTGATACAGCTAAATGCATTGCTGGTAAATGAGCTTTATGCCGTAATACATATAAATAGCGCAAATTGGTTAATCGGTTTAAAATTCGTTACTTGACTGTCGTAATATTGGTATTGTGCCGGATTTAAACCAAAGCTGACATCGAACGTTCACTAAGGGAGTTAATGGAAAATGCAAGTGACCTCGTCTACAAGGAACAAGCCTTAAAATCTGGTAAGAGTGGTTAGATTCACCAAGCTCCAGAATTTTTCGATTTAGAAGTAAATCGGAGATAGAATTTCGTTTGATTCTCAGAGCGCGAAGTCGACAAACTTTAAGTCGACTGAATTCGACATAAAGTAAGTCTTTAAGTAAGTCGACTTCAAGCTCTGATGAATCTCCAACCAAGAACATTCCTATCTGGGAGTTATAACATTAATTTTCATTCCTTAATGTTTATAAATCACAGCTTCATAATTTCCAACTTCTCTCTTCCCCACAAAAACAACAAAACAAAATCCAAGCACCAAAAGAACTACAGAAAAGGGGTTTCTCCAAATCATTTTTTCTGGTCCATTCCATCCACTTCAGATTCCTCAATATTTATTTTCTCATGATTTTTTTTTTATGATTGAAAAAAATATTTTTGATTCAGCTAATTTAAGTTTCGACTCTGCGAAACGTGCCTCCGTTTTTATTCATAAAGGAATTAACCGACATGCAACTTTATAACTCCCCTCATGGGCATAAAACCCAAAAATTCTCAGTTAGTGCTGAAAATGAAATTGGAATGTGTGGATTATGAAGATTTTTTAATGATCTTTTAATTGCAATTTATATCCATCTTTTTTTTTTTTGCTACATTGTTACACATAATGATGAGCAACAGAACATGTCGATTCTTCATCATTTCCTTTTCCATTTAAAGACACAACAAAACATTCATCAATGTGATGGCAATAGAAACCTCAATCAGTCTTTACTTTATTCTGATGCCGTTATGTCTTGTGGATGCTATAAAAATGGATAAACAACAATCAGCCCACCGTTAGGTCTTGTCGAATGTGATGATGAATAAAAAATAAAAATATAAATTATTATGAGTCAGATTGATGGGAAATAATAAAACTAAATTGAACGCATCTCATGTATATAGAATGCAATTTATATTATCATAAATGGGGAGATAAGTGGAATGATGGATGAGAAGAGGATGGAACTGAATCCGTGGAAGTGGAAGCTTTCTTGAACAGTATGATTTAGTCAATTTCATTATTTTGATGTAGAATTGGGACAAAAATAGCTGTAAAGGTGTCATTAGGACAGAGAGTGTAGCACATGGTATTGGCAATTGACAAAGGGCAGCCAGCGACATAGTCAGTGTCATTAGGCCTCTACATGTCTTGCCATCGATACGGAGTATTTGCGGTGCACTACATGAGTTGCATAATGCACCTAATTGCATTTTTCGACATAAAAATGAGGCGAAATCAGTCGGCATGAAAACGTCAGAAGGAACAATTGCATTTAATTGTTAGGACGGCGGCATATCGATGACATAGCCAAGGAGTTGTGTTATTCGGGCTAAAAACTATATTGTATAGCTTTATTGTAATAACTGAATGTCCGCTTTAACTCTATCAAAATTAAAAACTGTCTATCATACCATAAATGAATCACTCGATTCCGCCCGATTCTCACAATGTTTCAAAACAACAAAAATTAATTTCACAACTCTTCATATCCAAACCGAATATGTGATGATCATAAAACTTTATAATGTATATATACAATTTAAACAGGGCCCATAATTAACAGCGAAAAAAGATGTTCTCGAGAACCTTTTCGGAATCTCTTACAAGTTTTCGTTATTTTTATATTTTTATGAAATACAGACTAATTTTCTTTTGTCTCTAATTTGTGGTTTAGCTACTGACAGTAAATGATTCTTCTAAGTTTATTTAATATGATTTTTATGAAAAATTAAATAAAATTGAAAAATGTATTTCTTGAGGGTATTTTTTGTGGTGCTTTAACGGTAGTTTTTAATTAACTGAGATGGAATCTAGTGTTAATATGAGTTTGGGAATGGAATTTAGAGCTGCTTCCAATTTAACGAAATCCCTTGAAGCGCAATGCAGTTGTTAACCTGAATACAAGAACTTCTGCTACAACTTGTACACTAGAACACTGCTAAGTTTAACATTTTACCATTCAGAAAGTTCACGGTTGATACTGTGCATTGCCTGCAACACCCTTGCGAGTGCCCTTGCGACACCATTTTATATTTTGTCCCCTTTTTAAGTGAGAATCGGGCGACATCGAGTGACTAATTTGTAGAATAATAGACTGTTTCAATTTTTTGGACCAAGACATGGAACAAAACTGAGAAGTTTTTTCCCCAAAATCCTTAGTCATCACTAGGTCAATTTACAGACTGCGCCAAAAATTCATTCCATTCCATTCCAACAAAAAATTCCTTATCCACCGATCATGAAATTTATTTTCATTTATTGAAAATGAATTTAAGCATTAACAAATGTTTATCGATTAAGGCAGGCAAAGAAAGAAGATATGAAGAGAAATTCCTTGAAATTTGATAATCAAATTTATCACCTCACAATTTCTTTTATATTTTTTTTTCTTCATAAACGAAAAACATTCTAAATTAATATTTTGTAATTAAGTAAATTAATCATCACACTTTTCCTTATTTTTTTAACCACATTCCATTAACACTGCCGCAATTTTTTTGTTGTTGTTATTGCCATTTTCAGCTGCTTTCATAAAATAACTTTTTTATCTCATTTATGGCCAATAAATTAGTGTCGTGGGGTGAAAAATAAAAATTAAAATCCTTTAAAAAAATTCTTAAAAGCCACAAAAAAAATTCTTAATTGATCCTCGATCCCTAGATCCAATCAATGAATGTTAACCGCAAGCTGAGCTTCATCTAATATAGAAAAATTGTTAGATTGTCGGTGCTGATGAGGTGTCTAGAGTCATATTTTTTTTTGGTGAGTTATTACCATCAGATGGACATTCAACAGCGAGGAATCGATGAACATTTAACTTCTTTATTTTTCACCTGTCTTCACTGATTATTGAGCGATATCTCATGACTATTGTTTTGGTGAAATGGAAGGGAGATAAAAATGTTTGGTAGAAAAGAGCAGTTTTTTGAATTTAGGATTTGAACGCATTTTTAAGGATGTTTTAGGTGCTTATATTGATGTGGTCCAATTTTTTGGGGAAATAAGGATCTAGATCAGTGGTGGACAACCTATGCGCTTCGGCACACTAGTGTGAAACGCCAAAATTCAGGTTGTTTGGGAATTTTTGTCTCAAAGCCACAGAACCGACGTGATTCTGACTTGCCTGATTTTGGATTCATTAACCTATTCGTGCTATTCAGGTACACTTACTACTTAATCTTTGTTCCGTCGCAATACACATTAGCCTCATATTGTCATCAATAACCTTCAACAAATCAAAAATTCATCTTCAATACCAGCCAATCCGACAAAATTCTCACAATATCCTTTAAATCAACATCCCAAAAAAAACAAGATATCTGCAGCCAAATGCAAGTAGTAGGAGTGCACGCAGTGAAACAAAAGAACTTATTTTTCTCTCTAAAATAATACAATAAAAAAAGAAGAAGTTTAAAGTGTTGATTTTTATGTTGATTTCCTTAGAAAAAAATTCTTTTTCATTTAAAATAATTAATTTCATCACATTATTACGTGAAATGATCGTAACAATAGGGAGTCCGAAATATTTATTTCTCTTTCATTCTATTGTTATGTTTCATCATCGGTCATATAGAGGAACAAAAAAAAAGAGCAAAGAGAAGCATAAATGTGTGTAAGTTTCGATATTTACAAGAATAAATGTTTTAATAACCTCAACAGGCCATGTGTATATGCCTTAAATGAGACAATAGATAGGGAAGAGGGAATCATCAAGGCAGAAAACGGTTTTTGCTGCTGCATCCCTTGTGGATGTTTTGGATGGAATGTTAAAGGGACTGGTATGTGACTTAAGAGTGGAATCTTGATAATCTTGACAATTTGGACCAGATGAGGGTTGGGAGGAGGAAAATCTGGATGAAAAGATATTCAGGAGGTTAGGGTCAACCTCTACCCTTCTTTTTGGGGTCTCTCCTTCTTTCTAAATTCTCTGATCGGACAGATCAATTGTGATCCATGGCTTCCCACAGATGTCACTTAAAACCAGCTATATCGCTGGCTACCGAATGCCAATTCCTGATTCCAAGTGCAAAACTGTCTCTGCTAGTGCATTACGGCTTTGGAGTCTCCAAATTCTTATATTGTCTGGGGTTTTACGAGAAAACATCCGAAAATTGTAAATATGCCTTTACTTGAGACCAAAAAACCCTAAATTTGACTAAAACAAGCTCAAAAATTCCAAAAATTGCTCCTAAAACCTCACAAATTTCTCCTAAGGGTTCCTCACTCTTCCACCATTTAGATAATTCAACAATCAACTCAATTCCATCCCTCGTCGCATCACAATAACTCCGATCTGTTTAAATTTTTCAAAAAAACTAAATTATGGACGTAAAATTTCAGAATCTATTAAGCACATTTCAACGAGCACATTTAAATGGTTGATAATTCCTATGTGAACATTCACATGACTGCCTACCACTTCACAAGCAGCTAGTTTTAATTATGATACGATAGGCAATGCAATGGATTAAAAATTTTTGCCCCCTTTATTTTAGATTATTTTCAGTCGTTCCCTACTGCTTTATTTTCCACTACACTGCTGGCAGCACAAAGCACATTTTTAACACATAATTTAAATAAATAGTAATGTGAATTGTATTTAAATATGTTAAGGTAGAAAAAAATGGCAGAAGTGGAAAAAAAACAAGCAAACCATTTTAATATTTCATGCCATGCTTCTGCCTAATAAGCTGCTAATTAGAATAACAAATTTTCATTTAATGGTTGATGGATGAAATTTATGTACGTGTGTAGTTTCGGCTTGTTTTTTAGTCCCAGTGAGGATTGGTGTTGGTTGGATATTGTTTGTTATTGGTTGGATATTGTTTGGTATTGTTGATAATTTTGGAAGTACTGTAATATACTCCTTATCATTGCTTTAGGATGGAATTTTCTCAGAACTCATGAAAAGAAGCTGTCGATAGAGTAGCACACTTGGAATTCGTAATTGGCAAGCGGTAGCCAGCGATAGAGCGAGTTCCAGGCAATTACTGAGAGAAGCCATGAATCACACTTGATCTGGATGACCAGCGAAGTCAGTAATTAAGGATCTTAGGGATCTTTTCCGTAATGTCATTCACTTAATCCTTAATGCATGACTTTTTTAAGGTTCGATCTAAAACCACAGGCCTGTATTTCCTGCATTTTAAATACACAGGCTTACAACTTTGAGATATACCTTCAAGTACATCCAAGGCAGAAGGTCTGCAATTATTGACGAATATAAGACTGTCTAAGGGATTTTGGGAGTCGTTTAAGCCTTTTTAGAACCACAGGCCTGTATTTTCCTGTATTTTAGATTCACAGGCCTGTAGCTTCGAACTGCACCTTCTAGTTCGTCTAAGGCTGAAGGCCTGCAACTATTGGCGAGTCCTAGCTCATTTTGTCATTTGAAACATAATGGCAGCACATTAGCTTGCATTAGTCTCATTCAAAAGTTAGCAGTCATCCCTTAAACTAGTCCAACAATCTAGTTCTCTACTGCAGAAGTCTCTAAATTCCTAACTGGGCAACTTTCACACACAACAGCAATTCCATGCCACCTTTTTTCCTTATTTTCTAACATTTCATTTCTATTCCTTCTTCCTTTTCTAGATTTAATGCTGAAAAGCTAATAAAAAAAATAGTCAGCCATACTAAAAAGGGCAAGCAAACCATTTCTTTCACCTGCTCTCATAAAAACAACATTTTATCCATCCGCTCACTTTTTTTTGTGACCAAATTAATTTGCCTACTTTATAGTTACTGTCCATGTTTCTGTATTTTTTGTGGTAAGCCTGTAAGCTTACGAGAAGGTGCGATAATCAATGATTTATATTTACATTTCACATGCATACGACGGCGTAAATTTAGATAAAGAAAAGTTCTTCCATTTTTCACTGGAATTGGGTCACATATATATATATTATTTATTTATGTGACAGAATGATGAGGCATGCTCATGGATGACACCTTTATTTAGTGTCGGTTCCGTACGAAAATTTCTCGGAAACAATCCGAAATCGTGATGTGCTTGAGAAATCGGCTTTTCTTTGTAGACTAAGCGACTGATAGTGGATGACTTTTTATGATGCTCACATTACTCACTTCCATTAGTGTTATTATCATCCACAATTACACACCTAGAAAAAAATTTATGAGCACATAGACGAAAAGTCTCGGAAGGTTAGTCATAATCATTCATAAGTGTTAATATTATATCAAAAAAAGTAGTGTGCATCAAAAGTTCCTAGAAATGATGTAGAAGCACTTTTTTCCGACTTTTTATTACTTTATGATCGTTTATTCTTCTTCTCTTCCACTTAAATTGCTACATTCAGTGGAAAAATGTATTTTTTTTATATGTGAACATAACCAGCACATAATAATAATCGTGATAATATGAGCTGTTGCTCTTGTTATACATTATTTCTCATGCCTAGCGAACATGACTAATAACAAATTTCCTATACTTTTTTATTGGAGCTGATTTTGCTGTGAGAATAATAAGGATATTGGTCAGTTTGGAGGTAATATTTATGTTGTTGCTTTGTATGGCTTAGTTGTAATGGGAAATTGTCGATTTCGTCCGTAAAATCCGTCATCAAGCCGGCATGACTCTGCTAAATGACCTGATTCTCTTAATTGCAGAGTCAGACCTGACTCATACCGACTTGCGATTGATTTTTCGACTGTTCTACACCGTGTGTTGTCGAAAAATGTCAATTCAAGACATATTCTATGTAACTACACAGATAGCTAGGATAAAGAGCTAATTATTAACTATGACTCTGATCTTGACCCGCTCTTTGCTATTCAAGTCCCTTTACTATTCAAAATATTGAACATTCGTATCATTAAAAGGAACTATGTCAGCGTCGAAGTCTTTAAGTCTTGATTAACACTAAAATGAGAGCAGTTAAGACCGTAGCCTCTGATCAAGTGATCTAAAATGCCATTTCAAGGGATGCATGTCTAAGATTAGGTCTCTTACTCATTTATTTCGATGGACGTGCAGATCATGGCTTACCTCTATGGCCTCCTTCTTCTATCGCCGGCTTCCGCCTGTCAGTTGCCAATACCAAATGCAATACTGTCTCTATCGACTGATTCCTTCCAGAAAGATTAGGTCTTAATCACCAAAACCTTCTACTCAATTACTGAAATACTAAAAAAATTGAAGATGACACCAGAATTCTTTAGCTTCAAACATCAACTTCTACTTCCATAAAATCGCCAAAAAAACACATTCAGTCCATCTACCAAGCGTGCGCTTCTTTAATTCCTACTCATACTCTAAATTTCTCACTTAATATTTACTTTTATTGCACCCCATGATCATGATCGTACTGCTGAGCCTATCTAAAGACGATAATGTGATAAATTATAAAGTCCATTTTTTTCACTATTTTTTCTCTCTTAACATTTGTCTGACATCACACGATTCCCCTTAGCTCTCTGCCTCACACTCGACTCGAAATGATCTTGTTAACAGGCAATAGTTTCTTGATAAATTACATCATAACTGAAGTGAGAAAATAGTTTTTTTTTATATGAAAAGAATTAATATTGATAGAAGAACTTGTTATACAATTTAGAGCATTAATGTATTATAGCATTTGGAGATTGAACAATAATGCGGAAGCTTGATGAAGTGAAGCTCAAAAGTGTTAATTTTTTTATTACGTTGATTGGAAAATTGAAATTCCTTAACACATACTTATGGATGGATTGTTGGGTATTCTGTGTTAAAACTGGATCTTATGGATGGATTGTATGGTATGCTGTGTTGAACTGGATCTTATAAGTAGCAATGGGTAGTCAAATGGCGATTTAGTTTATAGTAATGATACAGCACCACATAATAGCCAATAAAGGCTCATTTAGTGGCCGATTATGTAAAAAATACTAGAATTTAGCCAGGAGCTGGCCTGATGACACCGCAGCAGCTGATTTTAGCCAATTTCAACTGCAAAACACAACAAAAGCACTCAATTGACATCCAAAACACCCCAAAATCACCACAAAATTCCTTCCTTCAAACTCAAATCCACCAAACCGTCCATATGTTTACCAACTATCCACCAAGAATATTCAGAAGCAAACTGCAGTAATGAAAGAAGGCGTAAATTTTGCTGCAAGCAATTTCGATAAATTCTTTTTTTTTTTTTTGCTTCCATACGTCAATAAACAGTAGTCGCGTGGACTTAATCGAAGATATAAAAAAATGAGTTGATTGATGAGCAATAAATCATGAAAAATTATGTGCATGTGATGGAAATGAAGGAAGCTCGTGTGTAGAAGATGAAGAAGTAGCATAAAGAGCATGCTTATGCAAATTATAGAATTTAGTGGGGAATATAGATTGCTGATTATCACGGAATGTGGAAGGAATTCTGTAGGTTTTGTAAGATAATGTTGCATGAAAGAATTTTGGCAGATGTTGGCTGGCTTTGTTGTGGTATGGGATGGAGTTTGGAGTATATTATGTGATTTAGGGAGTCTGAGCGACAAAGAGTAGGCAAAGGCAGTCTTAATTGACTCTATACATATGAACAAGCCCGAAGAGAATAAGTTGGTTGATCAATCAGCCCTGATCGGCTCTGACTTTGTCTCGGATCAGGTTTAAATCCTGTACATGGCAGATTCACGTCGATCTGGTCCCGTATTCTGGAATGATTCACCAAATTGTGCTATTTGGGATATTCTTTGTCCAAGCGCGTATACAGGGAGGTTGTGGGGTCGAACCCTGATACTAACAATCCACAAACCGAGACAAGACTTCAAAAATTCAAATTCCAAACTAAAGTACAACCAAAAGACTCGAAACCTCAATATCCACAACATCCATCCACTACTATCTCACTCCTATCTCCCCTTAACCTGTAAAATAATTAGTCAGAAGTCTTCCCATAAAACCCATTAAGTAAGTAAAGATCATGATCCTCTGATAACCCAATTGAAGTCTATATTTCCTTATCTGGATGAATCATAGAATTTATTTTTACTCACCTTTTCCTCAATTTCTTCTACATCTTCTTCTTACTTCCAATATCCAACAGACAAAAAAGGTGCATTCAGCCTCATTTGAACGCACAGAAACAAAAAACAAAAGTAATAAAAATTTTTAATTTATAGAATTTTATTTAGGAACAGAATTGAGAACATCATTAATTTGTTGGTGGTATTTTCAAAAAAAGACTGAGAAAAAGAATTTATTATAGACGAGGATGGATAAGATTTCGTATCATCTGGTAGTAAATTTTATTATTTACATTGCCTGTTGTTTCTCTGCTTTTTATTCCTGGTCATGTTTGTTTGGACGCACTCGAGAATACGATGACAATAAATCTGTCACGTTAAATGTGTAGAGATAGAACCGTCGACCGTCACCTCAATTGGATATGAAGAGAGAGAGACATAAAAAGCCTCAACTGCGTTAAGAATGCGGTCATAAGACCCTCAAAAAAAATAACAATTTTCTTTCTCTTTAGATCCTTCTTGTCGCCTTTCATTCGTGTTAACCTTTTACAATTCAATTAATTTGTCTTTTATGTGTGCTCATGAAAAATAACAGATATTTTATGTAAACCGGATAGAGTGCGACAGTGTTCCTTGTGAGGAATTTTGGGATGAATTTCCTGGATGTGTTTTGAATTGGGTACTATGTTCATTAACTGTGCTAACATATATGTGATATGCAAAGACCAAGTGGACTTTATCTTACTCCATATCCCATAGCAGAGCTCGATCTCAACTCAAGACTCGAAATACAAGCACAGAGTTGACATAATCGATTTATGACTTGACAAATATGCTAGAAGTCGACTCAAATCATTTTAAATCCATATAAAATTCGAGTCGACGTCAAGCTCTGTCTCTTTGTTCCAAAATTGATCAAAAAAGGTGGCACATTACATCTTGTGGCACTTCGAGGCACCTCGAGATTCTTGCAAATCTTGCTGTCACCTCTGTGACCCAGTTGTTCCTTAACAATTAAAGTGTGTTGCTCCGTTGTCTTCTTTAATCATTCTGTAACGCGTCGCGTGATTATAAGATAAGTCTAAGGCAGGATATCTGTATCTCTCTAGTATAGGTACGTGAGTTCGATCAGTGATCGATTGCTCAATAAATTAATAGAGTATGGGCGAGGATTCCAACAGTACTCAAAAGCCGATAGCCCAAGTCAAAACTGTCTCAATCAACAATTTTCTTCCAAGTTTTCAACAACACCAGTCAGTAAATTCTAGTAATTTCTATAAATTCTAACAAAATTACTCTACCAAATGCCCTCAAAAAGATTTTTCTCCATTCCATGGGAAAAAAGCCAATGCAAAGAAGAACTAAAGATTGAAATTTATGTCGAACAATAGAGATGAAGATGTTTTCATGCCTCTTTTCCCGCTTTTGCTACATCTCTCAATTGAAATTCATTTCGTGTGCGCAAAAAAAAATATAATTTCAATATTAAGAAAAGAAGAACAATGCATTAAAAAAAACAACACAAACATGCAAAAAAGAAAAGAAGATACGATTATGAGGCAAGCCTTAAGTAGACTTATTATGTGTACATTAAATATTTATAAATAGGGTGTGGGCTCAATGAATTGAGATTCTTAAGACTTTTTTCGATGTGAATAAATTATAAATTTATTTTTATGTAACTGACAATCTTTTTATGCCAAGTCATTAGAATTGTATGGAAATGATGAAGAATTACTTTTGGATGTGGTTCTAGATTTGGCTTTTGGGTTAAGTATTGATGTACAGATTGTGAAAATAAAAAAATGTAAAATTGAGGTAATTTGTGCTAATTTAATTTTGTGTTGTTGGATGTATTGTTTAGGGAGAGAGATGCTGTTGAAAGATATAGGATTGGCAATTGAGAAGCTTAAATAAATCATAGAGCTGGTCTAGAAGACAAGAGGCGTAAAAAATGGCCCAAAATCAGGTCCTAAAACAGGTTGATTCTTGCTTCAGGCCAGATTTGATGAAATCTAGTCTTAGGTCAGATTTAAATTGGTCTGAGTCGGATATTCGGCCATTACTAAGTCGTACACAGTTAAGGTAACTTCAATCGCTATTTGAGAGAGATCATAGATCTCACTTGATCAATAAGCTTAGCAATATAAAGCATTAAGGCCGCAATATTGCCATAATAACGGCGCATTGTGTCATTTTGTTACTATCTAATTTGCGACAGATAGCCTTCCTTAACTTAATTCTGAAGCTGGCTTTATCGCTGGCAATCACTTGCCAATTACCTATTCCAAATGCATGTATATTGACAGCGTCTTTCAATGAGAATTCATTTGATTATGTTGTGCCAAAACTCATATCACGCAATAAAAGCCCAAAAAGCATCTCAACCCCTGAAACATAGACAAAAATTCAGCAACAAATCAAAAAACAAATTGAATTTTTGTCATCCAAAAAATTGTCATGTCTCCAACAAACATTGTAAACATCTTAAGCCTGTCAACCAAATCAAAAATCTCAATTATTCCATTAGTCCACATAAAATGCCGAAAATTCTCATCGACATAACACCTGATTGTCGCAACAATGTTTTTAATTCCTTTTTAAGGTTCCACCCTTTTTATCTTGTTCACAATAATTAAACTCTTTCAGTTATTAAACAAAAATAATGTTAAAGTCACAACAAATTTAACGCTATATCAATAACCAAAATAAAATATACATAAAGTGGCCATCAAGGTGGTCTGAATTTGTCTCTCTCGCTCATAATCTTTTTCTTCAGTCTTTATTTTATTTCCTCAACTCCGTTAAAAGTTAATTCTTTTAGTTTTTTTCGGTCGACAGAATTTGACAATCTGTATTTTAATGTAAAGTCACATTCATGTCTTAAATTTTTTACATTTTTATCGAATACACAACTCGAAGAAGATAAAGGAAGAACCGCTTGCAGTAAGTAATATTGGTGTGCTGGAGTTCCACTCGAATTTTGGGCAATAGAGAAAGAAAATTGAATAATTAGTAACTCGAGACGTTATCGATATGTCTGACACCTTCCTGAGATGTGCCAGAGACATTAGCTAATAAAATTTATTTACTTTATTTTATAGAGGAAGAGATGAGTATAGGAAGTTGATGAAGTTTTGGGTAATGAGCGCTGTTTTTTGTTAAGAATGATATTGTTGGACTTGACATTTGGGATTGGTAATTGGTAGGAATCCATTGATAGAGCCAAATTTAGGCAATATTTATGGGAGATCATGGATCACAATTGGTCTGTACGATAAGCAAAGTAAGTAAGAGCAACTTTTGGCTAATGAAATGTTTTGGTGACCAGAGTTGGCGTATAGGTAGAAATAACTGGCAAAAGCATGTCAATCCACGACTTCCGAAGTCTGCCACCTTTTTATTATGGTCCCTTGTGCAAGTTGTCAACATCCGCTGAATGTGGCGACAATGCCCACTTCTAAAAGTGTAAAAGTAAAACAATTGATTGTAGGACCAGTTTAAATGGGTTCAAGATCTCAATTACAGACTGCAAATCATACTTCTGGTTAACTTCGATCACTGGACGACAGACGATGGTAAATGCAATCACAAAAATGCCAATAGAATCGAAAAAGAGCCAAAAATCAAGACTCAAATTTCAAATCCCCCAATGTCACCAACATTGTCCATACCCAGACATAATGACATCCTAAACCAATCCACACACCTGAAACATGACCCCTTAAAAATACTAATCAAAAGACAGTCACGCAATTGAGATGTTTTTCCATCTACAGACAGATATTTCTTGTCACAAATTACTCAATTTCCTACCTGTCCATTGTCTCCAATTTGATGCTCGACTATCTTTGTTTATTTGTTTTTTCTCTTTGCTTGTGTAATTTACAACGTAACGCATAAATTGACTCTTCCTCTCCTGTATTTATTTTCTCAGTTCCATTCCAAGATTCGTCCATCGTTATCTTTTTAAACGTGGCAATAAAGTGTCAAATGTGTAATGCTACATGGTGATATCTCTTTCCGATATCCAACCATAACTCGAACTAAATGAATGAACGAAAGGAATTGAATCTGTTGGTGGTGTAAATTTTATTATGATACTTGTTGGGTGGGCCTTAATAATAAAATAAAAAAAAAAACAGCTACGAAGTCGTCGTCGAGAAATGAGAAAATAAAAAAAAAGTAAGCGAAAGACATTTTCTGCTGCTTTAAAGGTTTTAAACTGATAAATCCATTTTCAATTAATGATAAAGAATTTTACATCGGCTTGTGAATGAAATTGTCTGTGTTGCTGGGTGTTGAGGATGGAATGAGATCAGTGAAGTTGAATTGGATTATTTTGTAGTCTTTTTTTGTGACTGAGGAACTTGTTGGAATAAGGGATTTTGAATGTAGATTTTGATGAGATTTGTGTTGAGTTACTTTTTGGGTGACTTGAACTAACTTCCTTTTTACTGCCTTGGCTGGAGTGTTGGTGGGCTCATTACGATAAAGAGAGACCGTCTAAGTCGGCTCTTCTTTCGAGAGCTTCTGCCAGTTCGGAATGTAAAGGATTTTAGGGTCCATTTCTACTAATCCAAGCGTTGGCCATCAGAGGGTCCATTAGCAAGCATTGAGAACGTCTTTACCCAGCTCTATCCTTTGAAACCGTGTGTCAACTTGAGATATTAAGGACTCTTGCATCTATTTCTATGCATCTCACCAAGAATTTTTCAGGGTTTCATCATAATCTCTTGCAATTCACAAAACCTGCTATTATAAGTCCATTAATAACTTGATAATCCGAGCATCTGAAGCACTAAATATTCACTGGCCATATAGATCATTTGTAATCCATGGATTCTTTTAGATGACGCTTGGACTGGTTCTATAGCTGAATATCACTTCCTAATTACTAAGTGCATACCTATCTCTACCAGCAGTTTCTTTTCACAAGAATTTTTATCAAATGTTCAATTATTTCGTTTTAAATTTTATAGCACATCCATTGTTCCTCTCAATTCCCATCACAATAAATTACACAGCTTCTGTAGACACCCCAAAAACAATTTCAGACACAATAAATGTCTCCAAATGACATCAAATTCACAAAAATTCTAAGAAGGTAGATTCTAAAAAATAACATTTAATCCATTCCAATTTGACCATAAACAGTCGAGTAGCACAGAAGCCGAAAGTGTTGAGTTGATCCTTCTATTCAGCATCTAATGCGCATTAAAAAGTATAAAAGAAAAACCTGTCAAAAGTCTCATTTTATTCGACAATCAAAAAATACCTTTTTCATGCTTACAGTCCTCAAGAGTCAGGTGCCAGCCTATAAAATCATTGATGCGTGATTAAATGCAATATTTCTTTTGTTGCATATTTTTTTCTTGTCGATATAAAATTTTGATCCTTTTTTTCTTGTGTCTCTTTTCTTCTTATAATATTTTATTGTGACTTTAAAAGTCATTGGACCTTTTTGTATGTCCATTCTTCTGTATCTGATACACTCAAAATCTGATTTCTTTCTTTTTGATTTTTATTTTTTTTTTTTGACAATAAAAATGTATGTGAAAAGTTATGAGATTTATATGCTGTTTTTATAGTCACACCTTGAGTTTGTTGGATTATTGGGGCTGTTGAGAGTTGAGTTAATCTCTAGCAGAGCTTGAAGCCGACTCGGAATTCTTATGGAACAGTCGGCTTTAAGCGATTATTTGGATAAGTCTCTGATAATTCGTTAATTCATGGATTCAGTAGCCTAAGGAGATTCAGTCACTTAAGTGGATTCAGTAGCCTAAGTGGTAGAACATAATCCCAATCCTAGTTCAGTCTGATGTTCCATCTTATTTATTTGGAAGCTCGCTGATCATTTTACAAATTAAGTCGTCAAGTGATGTCATGTCCTGAATTCAGCGTGTCTAAGCGTGTCTAAACTGAGCATTTTTTCACATAGAGTTTTCATACGTGTTGGAAAATTTTCACACCTTCACTCGCTTCGCTCCGTTCAGGTCGCAAAAATTTGTGAGCTTCGCTCAACCAAGTCCGAACTCCGTTCGAACTACTTATGTTCGAGCTTCGCACGAACTATTTTTTTACTAACGATGATGCATCCAATACACTAGACAGAGTTGGCAAAAGCCGAGATTTGCCTTTTAAAAGTCAGCCTTCATCTGAGGAACTCTATCGCAGCCTTTTACAAATGAAGCAACTTGGGGAAAAGGCCATCGACATAAGCCGTGATTCGATGGGCTTTTGCCTATTATTTCTACCTACATGTCAACTCTGAAGTAAGATTTCTCAAAGTATGTACCCAACATTTAGGATTTACCCGCCATAAAGTCCTATGTTTCACATTTTATCTGCCATGTTATGCCACAAATTGGATATTTGACTTTAGTATTTCGGAAACTAATAAGCTATAAACTGCAAAAAAACACCACAGGTGTGACTATACTCCAAATCCCTAACATCCCCAAATTTCCATCAAAAAATCATGTCTCAAATGACTATACAATAATAATAATAATCATAATAAATGTTCATAGAATTTGTTACAACCTAAGAAGTAGCCTTTTATTGACGGTTATTAAAGATTTCTTTTCAAAATCACTCAATACATTTTCTATTGTTTATAGCATATATAAGAAAAATCACTTAGTTCATCTACTCGTGGGAAAGTTGGCAGTGTGTAATTGAAAAAAAAATAAGAATGAAAAATCATTCGCATGATTATAATTTTGCATAGGAACGAAGATGTGTGGAGAAAGAAAAGTAATTTGCAAAAAAAAGACATTAATGACCTGTTTCCATATAAAATGAAGATGATGTACTGAAACAACAATGAAAAGGGGCAATTTCTGCTTTTATTGTTCTAATTAACTGAACGCGAAGTAACGCTGATTGAGAATTGATTTGAATGACATGGGAAAGCATTGAGGAATTGATTTCTTTTGGGATTGACTTGGATTGTATAACTGTAGATTGTGGATTGTTGTGGGTTCTAGAATATTTTATGGATTTTGTGGGTCTTTTGAATTAAGAATTGAGCTAAACTGAATCATTGCTAGGAGACAGAAATCCGAACTAGTTGTGAGCTTGTGGTTATCGATCTTAAGGTGCTTTATGGGCAATTTCATGTCTTTCCGATGATACAGCTCCAGATTGATGCCTTAGTGAACACGTTGTACTGTTCTGGCATTATAAACAAATTCTAGTGATTTATTCAGACGGACGGGATTCCTACATGACTGCATCCCTCTCCCTACAAGGGATTAAGATTCCAATCCTCAAAGTTGATATCTTTCACCAGCTGTAAGAAAGGATCCAAATAAAGACAATTTAAGCCAAAAAGTCTCGACCCGGTTCCGTCCCGGTTCTGTTTCGGTTCTGTCCCGGTTTTGTCCCGGTTTCTTCGCGAGTCCCGAAAATCTTCCGGAACCAGGATTTTGGGAAAGCATATTCGATAGTAGTGAGTCATCATTACACAGCTAAGGTAGCACTAACCCCAACTCTAAATCCCCAACAGTTTATAATCCAATATTTCATATTTCAAAAAAATCAATTTAAATTTTTAGCAATATAATTTAGAAATAAAAAAAAGTCCATAATCAACCAAGCTCTCTGCTGCTTACCATTTATGAAGACATATATCACAACATTTTAAACCATAAATTCCCAATTTCAAGACCATTTAGCATATATACAAAAAAAATATAATTTTAATGCATTTAAATGCCCCTAAGGATTCTCCTTTCATTGCTGCTGCTGCTTGATTGCGCTTTAATTAAGATTCTCAACTCAGTCATATTTCCACCACATAATGAGACTCAAATGATATACATTATATCCATATTCCATCATTAAACATTTTGATTGTTTTATTGTCCGAGATGAACATTCGCGTTGGAACTAACATTTTTTGATGATGAATTTGTACAAGCAAAACGATTTTACAGCAGGCAAGGGAATCATTTAATGGTATAAGAATTCTGATACGTGCCGGAATGCAATTTAAAGTAAAGAGAGAACTAAAATTTTCCCACTGACTGTCGATGTGGATATAAAGTTATTTTTTTTTTTGAAGGGGGCAATTTTCAGTGCATTTTTATTGGGAGGTAATAGCCGTTCTGCAATTACTAAATTGTTTAAGGTTATCCTTATATTCATGTGAAATTTGTATCAACTTTGATTTGCCTAATACAGTGGTGAGCAACCTGTTAGCTGCGGTACACAAATTTGCCGACAATTTTCTCGGACATACCATGTTTCGTATGTCATGTGCGGTTCCGATCGAGGCTCACCACCAAGCTGTACCCCGAAAACCAAAGGTTGCCCACCACTGCCCCTAAACATTTTATTTCGATGATGCTCAGTCTTCTCATACCTATAAAATTTCAATGGAATGTTCAGTCTCGATCATCATTAAAATTCTTATGCATCACATCTCATTCTGTGTCGTATGACAAATGGTTTTTAATTCAATAGAATCTGTTATTTCTATTCCTTAACAAAAAATCATCTCACACGCAGACTGCTCATCGTCAGACACAATGACAAATAATAAAGATGATGGAATAAGAAAAAATCTTCTTTTTGGATCTGAATTACGAAATTTTTTTGATTCTAGATGATGATGATCTTCTCTTTTGTGTATCGCACCCTTATTGTATTTAAATTTTTTGTTTGATGAGCTGGTGATTTTGGAAAGAATGGGACGGGATATGGATGATCATTTTGTCGGTTTGAGGTAAGTTGGAGGTGATTTTGTGGACTGATGGCAATGTGGGCATGTAGATTGGTGAATTGAATAGACATCGTGACATTGAGGGACTCGGAAGACTCGGTGGTGCTACATTGGCAACTTTGGAATAGCTGCAGCTCTGTCGTGGCTTGTATGTAGCTTGTATGTAATTGAATTGCTCATTAAACGTAATTGCAAACTAATTAGGGGCTACTTAAGCAAAATATGGGCTACCAAAGCTAGTTAGCAGCCACCAAAGCCAGTTAGAAGCCACCAAAGCTAGTTAGAAGCTGCCAAAGCAGGTGAAAGGACATCAAGGCTAGTTAGGGGCCACTGAAGCTCTATAGAGGCCCCCATAGCTAGTTAGGAGCTACCAAAGCTAGTTAGAATCCACCAAAGCTAGTTAGAAGCCGCCAAAGCTAGTTAGGAGCCATCAAATCTAGTTAGGTGCCATTAAAGCTAGTTTAAGGCCAGCATTGAACAATTATGTACCTGTGAGCTTATGGCACCCCAAACCCCATGATGGGTTAGAATATTGAGACTTTATTTCTAATTTTCAACAACTAATCCCAACAATACACCAGAAATTCCATCACGATGTATCATAACTGCGCTCTATCCTCAACCTCTTCAAATCAATTCCCCAAAAATACAAAAAGAAGTCGCTCATAATTCACCTTTCATGCCATAGAATGTGTTAGAATAACAATGATAACAAATAATTTTTAATTCTTTTCACTTCTTCATTCTTTTTTTATTGAAATTCTGTGATCAGTTTAAGGCACATAACATAAATAAAAGTACCGTCCCTTATAAACTATATTCACTTTCTATCTTCTTTCAAATTGTTGTTGATGCGCGGAATTTCCAAGAAAAAAATATTTTTTCAGTTCATAAAAGATCAACCCCGAAAATTGAGCTTCTCAAGAGGAGTTTGAACAGGCCAGAACAAAGACCTTCGTGATCACAATAGACCTTAAACGGTTAACTTAAAATAGAAATAGAATTTTTATTCTTCTTTATTGGTAAATCGATTTAATGCGGGTGCATTTGGAATGAGTTTTGGATTTGAAGGGTAGGTAGCTTAGGTAGTGAGATGGATGGGAGAATTTGATGGATTATTGGAGGGGTTTGAGGATTTTTGTATTGGAGAGAGGGGTACAAGGGGTGTGGGAAGGTCTATTAGATACTCAGAGTGATTTCGGGTGGGATTGTGAGCACGTAGAATTTATTTAAGGCTGTTATTAATAAAATTTGGGGTGGAAGGGGTTTAGTAAGCTCTAATTGACAAATAAGCTGATTATGGATGTAGAATTGAGCATGCTGGACCTGTATGTGAATGTATTTTTTGAGTTTTGAGATGGAAAGAGTGTAGAAAGCTCTACTAGACACATAGAGTGATTATAGGTGAGATTGTGAGCATGTAAAACTTGTCCGAGGATGTTGAAACTGGATATGAAGAAAGAAGGGGTGTGGGAAGCTCTACTAGACATTCAGACTGTTTATAAGTTTAGAAGTGGAAGTGTAGAGCCGGATAATAATGATATTGTTATCGAAACTTATCTGAGCTTGTCAAAATCGTAAAAATTCGAATTCTAACCTCAACAATCTTGCAAAAAGGACATCAAGTCACCAAATTCATCAAGAGCTACACAAAATCTATATTAAGCCCCTGCACAAACCTCAAAATTTGACCCAAGTTTCATCACCTTTCACCATTCCAAAAGAAGTCCTTTAATTTCATCATCTTATGTTCATTTCGATAATTCTATTGCATGGCATGTAGGCAGGGTATAGACATAAAAACGATCATGAATGTTTGACTTCTATTTTCCTTTCAAAAGAAGTCCCAATTTCTATAATAATACAAAAATTACAGAAAAAGACATAAATATTAAGAAATAAAAATTTATGAAAAGAACAAATAAAAGTCAGTAGATGAAATATCTCATGTTAGGTACGATCGAAAGCAAAATTACTGAAAAAGGATCACCACGCAATGGAACAAAGGAATCCTTTTTCTCAACCACCAGTTGTAACACACATACAGGTCCAAATAAATAAAAGAAGAAAATTAAATGCTTAAACCTATAAAAATATTATGTGATGAAGTGGGGCAACAGCATTGATGTCCATATGCTACACATAAAAATGTTCTATGGCACGATAAATTTATTGCCACTCATTTTTTCGGGGGGATTTTCTTCTTTGCCTGCATCTCATCTCTTCCGAATTGTTTTTTTTTTTCACTAAAATTACTTTTTTTTTTGTGTGTCTATCCAAGACAGAAGAATCATGAGTTATGATTATACGGTTAATAACATGAAATTGGTTGCATTGGCCATAAGTTGTTGAGCCTTCAAACTTTTTTTTAATGTTTCTATCTTGTGATCCTTTTTCTGTCAGATTTCTGCTCTTTTTTAATTCTCTTAGTTCCATTCGGTGATGAAAATTGATGAAATGTTTGTGGAACAGTCGGTTAATGACGGTTTGATAGGCTGCGTTTTTTTTTTGTGAAAGGAGCACGCAAAAAAATAGAACTATTGGCTTTATTGTGGGACCGAAAGTGGCTTTTTTAAATGCTAAATTTATGAAGTTGGTGAAGTTTTTGAAGAACTTGTTGAGGTGAGTGGATGGAATATTGACTGAGTGGCTATATTGATGGATTATTAGATGTTTTGAGTTTGTTTTAATGGAATTTGTGCGGTTTTAGGTTCAGAGATACAAAACTCATCAAGCCAGGTCAACAATCTGGGAATAGATTACAAAATCCTTTTTCATATGAATTTCTAGGGACAAATTCATGTTTATAATGATATAGTATGGCTGATTTGGGATCAATTCTCTCTTTACATATCACTTTGGGGTTCGGGTTCTTATGGATAAAATGGCAATATGCTCTAATATACTTGGATTATACTCAAATATCCCAAAAAACACCAATTTTTAAAAGACAACAGCAAGTATACGCTTTATGGCATTGATAGAAGTAGATGGAAGCTCAATCTATTGCTGACTATCGCTGGTCAATTGCCGATATCAATAGCAATACCATCAATATTCTATTTACTGGATCTAAGTACGAAAATAACGATAAATCGCAAATTAATAACCAAAACATGATCAAATCTAAAAATGCGCCTAATGCCTCCCTCACCATCCATCCCAATACTCAAACATCCTCTAAAACCCATAAAAGTGCAAACTTTTATCCATAAAATCCCCCCATAAAGAGCTCATAAAAGCCACATCAATGGATGTATTCAGATATTCCTTCCCATTTTTTGTTGAATTTAATGTTATTAATTTGTACAAGAAGTCAAAAAGCCATTCTCAAAAAAGAGCAATTTCTCGTCCATAAGCCATGTCTAATGAAGTTCACGAATTACTCTCTGCTGTCTTTTTTTTTTATTCTCTTGTGTGTGCAGTTCACAAATGGTCAGATCATAATTTTATTTTATTTTTATATTGTAAATCTTATATATCTTTCTCACTCACTCCCTCCGCATGTCTGACAATGTTCTTAATATTCTCAATACCGAAAATCTAACCGCAAGCTATTTTTCGTCTCTTCATAAAGTACAGAAATGAGAATGAATAAAAAAGATTATTTTAATTTTTGTGAGAAAATTGCAAAAAAAAAATTTAAAGGAACCAAAAAAATGAATCGATTATTGGTTTGTGGATGACTCGTGATATTTTTCAAACAGACTTTGTCGATTGATCGATGATAAAACAATGTAAGAGGGGATTATGGATCGAGAGAGAATTTCATTAATTTTATTAGTCGGATAGGAACTAAAAAACACAAAGAGTTTTATCGCTGGGATGGCATTTCGTGTGGTATTTGGAATGTAGAGTAAATAACTTGTGTGGTCAGATTTTGATTGGATGGTTAGAGTTTTATTGAAGTTTATTGCATGGAAAATCAATCTATTTCTTATCAATACGGTTCTATGGATTTTATAGGATCTGTGGAATGTGATTGGAATCAACTTTGGAATTTCATTCAGCATTGCAATTAAATATACTATCTTGCGTCACCTGATCGCCAAATTTTCCACCTTGTAGATTTCCTTTTAAGGGCTGTGTTTCTGTCTCAGCAATGACATTTTCTCACTTCTTCCGAAGTGTATGCCTTATCTAGCCATACGTCCTCCTGTATCTCTTTATTGATGTCTCGTTACCCTGATTTTTGCAGAAGCTTCTCATTCGAAGGCCAATTATCTGGATTCTTGTTCCACCAAATCTTAAGAATCGTTCTATAGCAGCTATTGACGTACACTTGCAGTTTAATAGCTTGATATGATGTCTAGTAAATTACTGAAACAATGGTCGATTGATGACAAATTTTATGGGACGTTCTGGAAAAAATGTCATTAATATCATTGTTTTTGATACTAACCGGAGTGGTATTGACATCATGTCTAGATAATATCAAGACTTACGGTCGGTCTAGTTATTATCTATACTTACGGTCAAGTTGTCTAGTTATTATCTAGACATTGTGTCAAGTTGTCCACTTGGGTAACTTCTTTTCAAAAACATTCAAAAATCTCTTCTTTAAAGGACTATATCAGCCAATCAAGAGATCAAATCAGCCTTTGATGGACAAATACTCAAAAAACTCATCCACACATATCAGATCATCTCTTGACTAGCATCACATCAGCCTGTCACTCTACCAAACCAACTCAACATCCAAACATGTAAATCCAATTGTTTCAATAATTTAAAAAAAAAAATTCTCCTACCTGACATCAAATCCTGCAATTCATCCATAAGATTACCTTTTCTCATTGTTACGCATTTAAGTCTACAGTAGCAATTTTTTTGGCATTACCTGAATACAAAATAATCATTAAATCCCTCAACAAAACTGACCCTCTCTAGAAGAAATTGCAATTTATCATTTTGACTCTCATCAAGCCAATTCTGACCTCCTCAATCAAATGAAAATTAAATGATTGATGCTAGGCTACATAAAGGTAAAGCGTAACATATTTTTGAAAAATTGACTAAAAAAGTATAAAAAACAAATAAAGATCCAGACTTGGAAAAACAAATGACGATGGCATTGATTAATCGATTCTCATTTCTCCTCAGCTTTCATGTTCAATAAACAAGCATCAGTTATAGATAATAGTCACCTGTTAAATGTTCGAATATTAGTTAGGTAGTTAATTATCAATATGTATGCATGTGCCTTATGTATACACATGTGAGATCTCAAAGGGCGCGTAACAGCAAGAATCTACATATTTAGATTTTCTGGTTTGTCAAAAGCGATCGATTTGAATAGATGTTGGGGATGGGATGGCTATATGATGGTGGGTATTGATGGATATTAGGGAATACTTGCTTGCTGGCCGTAATTGGCTGGTTGGTGCAGTTCAATTTAGATTTATGAGCTGCCTAAGTATCTCCAAAAGCTGGCTCTATCACTGGCTTCATTCTGGCAATCACCGACAGCCCCAAATGAGAAGCTACCTCTATCAACAGCTTCTCACCATGATTTTAAGGAATAACTGACAAAAATTGAAAATTTCACAATTTTACTCAGGAATATCTGCTCAAAAATCACATAAGCAGCACATCCAGCATGCCAACAATCCATATGCGTAGATACAACAATCCCTTAATTGCCATACCCAGCATATACATCCCTCAAGGCTAAATCAACAACAATTTTAATATGCAAATTCCAAAAATCCTAAAGTCAATGAACAGCTCTAAGATACAACAACAACAAAAATAAGAAGCAAGAATCTCATCCAAATCGATGGACATCCCATTAAAATGAGAACCTCAACACACAGCAGTGTGTCCATAAGTCATATGCATGTTCTTCTTAAGTTATTAACATATAATTTATACATCTCATTCTCTTCTTCTTTTTATATATTTATATCCATACAAATATTAATAATAACAATAGCAATAATAATATGAAAACAAAAAATTTACATAAATCTATAAAAAAAAAATTATTTTCTTTTCTGCCTTTTTTTGTATTAAAAATAAAAAAAATAAAACAAGCGAAGAGAAAAGAAGGCAATAAAAAAAATTCCTTTTGTTCTTAGCCTCTAGGCATTACAGTTAATTCAGAAGCACAGCAGGAGATCCCGCAGCACTAACTTCAATAATAATACTAAAAGAGAAGAGACTTTTAAGCAGCAACAGAAATACTTGTGGTGATGTGGTCACTGGTGGTGGATATAAGCGCAGTTTTCATGGATGCAATTGAAATAGAGAAGATTTTTGAAAATTAACGGTTGAAAAATATTTGAAAGTTAATTGTCAAAGAAATGTTGATAATTAACGGTTAAATAATTTTTTGAAATTCAACCGTCAATAAGTATTTGAAAATCGGTTTTCAAAAATGTTCATAATTTTGTACTGATTTCCGAGATTGATCTCGGGACTACATGCAACTCAATCCCGGGATTGAAACCCTACAGGCATGCTTCTTTAGTCTAGTTTAGGGGTGGGCCACCTTCTATATCAGTGGTAAGCAATCTTGGTGCTCAACTTCGACCAAAACACACGACATACGATTTATGGCATTTCCCAAATTCTTTGGCGACAAACTTAGTGCGTCACAGCACACAGGTTGCCCACCACTGGTTTAGTTCATCAAATTCCTTCTAAAAGGGTGACTTTAGGGCTACGTTAGTGTAAGAAGATACATTGGCCCAGCAAGCCTTTATCCTTGAGCCTTAGCTTGTGCTCAAGTGAATCAATGGGAGAGCCGGACTAGAACTAACAACGACGATCAAGTGTAAGTAATTGAGTAAACACAATAGAAACATATTAATCCAAGAACATCAAAATCCCAGAACATATAAAAAGCATAATATAGAAAATATGATTAGCTTCAGTTTCAAATGGACACAAAGACAACACATGACCAATACCATCAAGACACTTCCCAAACAGCTCCAAAAATGGTAAGTTAAACAGCAATTCAGAGTCCGACGATAATTTTTTTAAATTTTAAAATGATATCTAGTCAGCAATATAAAGCCCCGAAATGAAAATGGGCGGAGATGTGAAACCTTCATTACCATCATTTTCATACGGCGTAATATCAAATGCAGGACCTAAACTTCAGCCTCATAAATTAATAATTATAGCGAATGAAATAGTGAGATGCCATAAATTTCAATATTTCTCTACCTTTCTACTGACCGAAACGCAACTGCCATTAAAAATAAAAAAAACTTTTCAAAATCTCTTTTATTTTTGGACTCTGAAGAAGGCACAATGCTCTATAAAAATTCTAATTTTTTTTTTCTGTTTCTTTTTGTAAATTGCCTCTCAACGCACACGAATATTCATTTTAATAATCAAATGAATGTGGCTGAAAACCATAAAAAAAATCTTCATTTAAATTAATGGAACAGGAGATTCTTATTTCATATCTGCTGCTGTTAGCGGAAATGAAATGTCTTTCTTAGTCTTTCTGCTGATGAGGAATTGCATAAAATTGCAATAAATCAAAAATGGGCATAAAAATTTGAATAGTTTGAGAGTGGACTTATTGTTTGGATGGATAAGTTAAGAAGCGCAGTTTAGCTGCATGGGGAACAATAATTTGTGAACTTAGTTCTTAAAAGTGATCAATTTTCGAGTGCTCTTGTGCTTTCCTTCTTTTTTCTCACGACTCTTCATATTTCTGATTCATTCTCTAATCCAACGATTCTTAAACCTTCAATTCTGTCTTGATCGCATACATTAAGCAGTAGAAGCATCCGAACACTTCCGATCAACCACAAATTTGAGAATGACTGAGATTCGAACCGACAGACTTCAAGTTACCAATACAAAATTGGAGGTTAACGTTTTGCTGATTAGTTCACAATTCACAGAGGCACTTACATAACTGCTTGATTCGACCTAACAGACAATGAACATACTCATCTAATTCAGTGTGCTTATGAGTAAACCCAATCACTATAATTGAGCTTGCTAACTTTTATGGACATTTTCTATGTCTGTTCTGGTTGATTTGGGAGCTTCTATTTGACTGTTGATGCGCGTGACACCAAACCAGATTCCAATTCCTTCTGGTTTCTTCCTTTAATCAAGTCAACTAGCCTAGGCATTCGGTTCCTCTATAACATAAGCTCAGTAGTGCATCAAATTCGCTGAGGCATCTCTACGTCGCTGTATTATCGGCAAAACATCATAATGATAAGGTAATAGCCTCAAAGTCTCTCTATTGTCCATCTCAACGAAAAACGTCGCTGCATGTCGTTATTTAGAGAATGACAAGTAGCTAATTGTCACTAATCAATTTTCTGTCACAAACTGCTTCTAATTACTAAAAAAATCAACAAAACTCATTTAAATCATCTAATTCAGTGGTGGACAACCTTTTATTCTTCGAGGCACTCCTTGTTGGTGTCTCGACTGAGACCTCACATGACTTATGGTTCATGGCATTATTAAGTGCTAGATCAAGTTTAAGCGGGTGTTCCGCATCACACAGGTTGCCCACCACTGTCCTACTTCATTAACTTTGCATAAAATTGCACAAACCGAGATTGATTTCCATTAATATTCACCATTTTCATCCTCTCTCACACATTCTATTATGACTGATGTGATGAGACAGAATGATTTATTTATTCGCTCCGGTCGTCGCTTTAATTTACGGTTTAGTGTTTTTTGTTTCCATATTTATTTCATATAGAATACAAAACTGCTGCAATAAATAAGAATAAATAACACACAAATTAGCAGAAATAAAATAAAAATTCAGAATAAAAATTGAATTAAATTCTCAAAATGCTCGATGGAACAAGAAGCCTCGAGGGGTGGGCGTATATGAGAAGTGCTTAATTTGTATATTTTTTTTTTACGGAAAAAAAAGCTTGAAAATATTTGAATAATTTCTATATTTTTTTACCGGCACGGCTTTTGGAGAAGATGAATCGCTTTTGCACAGACTTTTTTTTGTGTATTTGCGCATTTTTAATTAACGCGTAAAATGAGAAGCGATAAAATTTAGATTGAGGGCATGTTCTTGGGTGTACACCTAATGAAAATCTCATTAGAAGATTAATTGCTTGTGAGTTCTTTTTTGGCACAAGATTTTTATGTACGTAAAGTGATATTTTTTGTTAGCGGAACTTTAAGTCAGACTATGGAATTTTAATTTATGGCTTAATCATATTGAGTGATGTTAAGGAAATTGTTAAAGTTTTAAACAGATATGTTTGGGTAAGAATCATTTAAGGATTGAATGTTCATCCTCATTTAGAGCTTTAGATTTATCTGATTTGATAGTAATTTTGTCTGAGCGACACAAATGAAGAAGGTTCCGCCACAGTGCTTTTTGGGCTTTGCTAAACCTTTTTATCAATCTAATGCAGCCTTTTTCATTTGTGTAGCTCGATATGGAGACTTTTCGCAATGCTTTTTAGATATAAAAGGTCCTGATCTTCATGTCATATGCGTCTCATGACTTGTGACAATTTAATGAGTGAGAGTTCGTCAATCCACAGCAATCAAACCCAGAAAACAATTCACAATAAGATCTGAACCAATTTTTTGATGCAATTACTCCCAATAGTCTACAAAAAGAGGTTGTGAGCAGCGTTTCAAGCGCATATGATACGCACATGCATAAAGTATGCATGGGTCGATGTATTTGCTTATTTACTGGATCCACGCTTCGATGTGGAGTCTATGGTCCTACAAAAGATTATCCATCTGACTCTGTTGCTGACTTTTTCATAAAATTTATAGAAACGATTTTTTATCGACTATGTAACTGACATTATCTCAGAACCGTGTTAAGCAATCGCTTTTAGAGCTCTCTTGAATATTTGATCCAGAACCAGTGAAACAGACTTGTGCTGGTTCGGTATGAAATGATTGGATCTCGATGTACGAACCACAGAGCCACATCGACTTACAACTCAAATGATGGACCTCATAAATAAATCCCAATTCTTCCAATATCCCATTACTCCTCTTTATAACATCCAATAACTCAGTAACAAACCCAACACACATTATGTCATCATCAAATCGATTAAGCAATTAAACTTCCACCTTAATCCATTTACATGTGCCCATATATGTCTCAAAAACAGTTACTTCCAATAATTCCCGCCCTCGTCGTCTAATAGAAATCAATTTTCAGAAACAATTTCCATTGTAATAAGAGCAATCAACCTGTCATCTCAAGAAATTTTAAATGCTAATCCACAAAAGAACTAAAACTAATGTCGAGATGTGGATGAACTAAAAACAACAGCAAACAACATTTAACGACACAAAAAAAATTCTGAAATTAGAAAGAGAACAGAATAAACAAACAATAAGAGTCGATGACAAGATATTTAAAGTCAAAAAGAATAAGTATGAATGAAGTCGAAAGAAGTCGATGAAACGTGTTGATGGTAATTTCCATAAGCAATTTGCATAATAAACCAATTTAATGACATAAAAAATTTACGATTAAAATAATTTTTTGATAACGAAATTTAAGGAATCTTCATTCATTTCTGTTTTAATGTTGATGATTCTCGTTCTGGGTGTTATGACACTTTCAATGGACCTGATTTATATGTGGCAAAATGCTTATCTTTCGATATGTGTGTACAAATTTATTTTTTTCTACCTAAAGAGCACTTCACACACTTCACAATGTGTCGACAATCTTTTTTCAGTTCTCTCATTTCTTACGGTAAGACGATATTTGACCGGAAACAAGATGATATAAAAATATTTAAAAAATATATGTATGTATATATCTAAATTGCTTTGCCACAGAGAGTGAGGAGACAGAATGAGCCAAAAATGAGAAATTGGAAGGTTGGATGATTTTTTTAGAATTCGGGAACCTAGAGCGCATTTTATACAATTGTAAATAAATTCTATCAACTACCAGAGGAGTATATAGAAGGGATGAGGGTTTGGAGATCAAACGACCAGAATCACAGGGCCTGCCGCTCCTTTATTTGTGGATTTACAAATTGTATCGCTGAAACACTTCATTATCGTCATACGTACGCCATTACATGATTGATGAATTGCTATAAATGGCCTAAATTGTAAAGCGTTGGCCTTAAAACCCAAAGGTCTTCAGTTCAATCCCAGATCATGTCTAATTTTTCGAAGCTCTTCTTTCATTTGACCGTTCTTGTAATGAAGCCTCGGTTCGTGTATTGGATTCAGTTTTGATCAATTTTGATCCATGGTCTCCCTTAAATGCCATCTGATGCCAACTCTATAGGTAGCCTCTCATTTGCTAATCCCAAAATCTAGTTCAATACTATCGACTAAAATTTAGTAATTAGTCTCAATCTGGCTTTACTTTGGTTTCCAGTCGGACTTGGCAAAACTCAATGCCACTCTAGAGTCAAACTGGCTTTCACATTGTGTCACAGCCTTTAAGGTTAGTAGATCTACAAATAAGTGGATTGGAAATTGAATCAAAGTTGTCTCTTCCACAAACTGGTCATCTACATAATTAAGATTAGTTCCTATTGCTTCGCTGTGATTAAAGAGGATTAGTTCCTATTGATATAATTTGGATCATAGGGTGTTCATATAGCGATTGATCATGCAAACTGGCACCTTAGCTACACTAAAATCAGCATCTCACCTCAAAAATCCTGCACATCCAACCAAAAATTTTTATTAATGCTAAATAAAAAAATTTCTTTCTTCAGCTTTTGTTTATTCCTTCATTTTTTTTTCTCTCCACTGATAGCAGCAGAATCTCATTTCGGGAGGAAATTTAACACTTGAATGCTAAAATTAATAATGTATACATTTGAGTTCTTAAGATGATTATTTTAGTGATAAAAGAAATTTGTAAAGAAACTTGACAGTGCCATAAAAATTCTTTTTTTTTTGTTTCATACAAATTAGGTATGTTTATTTGGCTTAAAATGGGATTTTTATGAGTAGGTAGAACTGGAAGGATTATTTGATGAAATAAAGCGCACTGTGCTGTTTTTAACAAGTTTTATTAACAAGGTGGTAAACAGGATGCACTTGTGTAAATTCAGGATGTAAAGTGAGAATTGTTGAAACTTTGTTACGTGCTGTTTTTCAGGCTGTATTTCAGCAATAATTTTGATAATTTTTTGGGACCTTATGGGGCAGAGTTGATGGTTGTGGTATGGATTGTTATCAGGCTAAGCACATTTGTACCTGTGAAATAAGCAAGGATTTCAAGGATTGCTACTTGACCACTTGGTTGCCACTTCGCTTCATGGCTGCTACTCGGATTCATAGCTACATATCGGCTTTATGACTGTTGCTCGGTTTCGTAGCTGCTACTCGGCTTCATGGCTGCTATTTAGTCTAATAGCAGCTACTCGGCTTCATGGCTACAACTCGGTTTCTTGGCTGCTACTTTGCTTCATAGCTTGTTTGGCTATGATATAATACAGTTTGGCTCCATTGTTGCAGCTCTGTTTCATTGCTGCCACTTGGCTTAATGGCTACTACTCGGCTTCGTGGTTGCTATTCGGCTTAATGTTTGTCACTCGGCTTCATAGCTGCAACTAGGCTATATGACTGCCATGCGGCTTTATAAATGCTACTCGGCTACATGGATGCTATTCGACTACAAATCCGATTAGTGAATTTTTCAACCCTCTTTTGGATATAGACAACATTCACGAATAATTATCCACTTCCACCAATAGACAGCCAACTAATAATCAACCCTGCATCAACTCATCAAACTTTTGCAACCTTTAGTTCCCAGAAAACCCAAAAAAATATCCAATTATCCAACAAACGGATGATGGCAATAAGTGTGAATATCAAAATAATAAACATAATGAAATGAGTACTTCTTGAGAAGGCACCAAACAGTGTGAGGAAAGAGGCGTTCAACACCAGCTGACTTAATTTCATATTCATAATTTTTTTTTTTTTCAATAACTTTTCACAATAATTTGTTATTTCTTTTTGTTTCTCATTTATATACTTTTTGTCGAAAAGGAAGGCAAGATAATGATGATGATGATGATGATCGACTGATTGTTGTTGTGCCACATTTTGACCGAGTAAAAACTGAGAGAGAAAATTTCCATAAACAACAGCTTACAATAAAGAACATTTTCATATACTTTTTTATTTATTTTAAATTCAAGCTGAATATTGTGATTAGTTCATTGCAAGAGGTAACTCGTTTGCACAACGGGGGAGCATCGACTGTAAATTATTTGAGTTACTTACTTTTTTCCATCTCTTATTATTTTTGTGCTTCATGGTGGATTGATTTTTAGTGGTGTTGATGGGTGTTGTTGCGGATTGTCATGTTTGTGAGGATTTAAATGGGAATTTGTTAGCACAGATGTGTACAACATTGATGACTGTTCTACTGAAGTCTATGAATGAGTATGGAGAAGTATGGGCTCGATTCCTGTCTAATCTGACTAGGTTTTAGGGAGTTACAGTCGAATAGCACAAGTCGATTAATCGATGCGAAATCTGGAACAAGCTGGCGTGACTCTAGCATTTCACCAAGCTGATATGGATCTGGCATGGGACCAAGCAATTGTGACTCTTGTTTGAAGCCAGATTTAAGCTAATGACTGTACTAATTCAGAGTTACGATGGCCTTGTGACGGATTTTTGATCTATTAAACGACTTGCAGCATTTGGGTTGGGTATCTGCTTTCCTGGTTCACAGTTCATGATCCTTCTTCCATAATGTAGGCCATCGTAAGTCCATGACTTCTAGAAAATCAAAATCTGGCAAATTATCCAAAGGACAATGGAGTTGGAGTTAAATTCCTAATTGAGTCCAAAATTTGCAAGAGCTTCCAAATGAAGGCATGTGCCGCCCAGGATTTAATTATTCAGAAGGCATCAAAACTCAGAGTTCTGTCAAATCATTTCCTCTACTTAGTGCTGCTTCAATTTCTACAGCTCAATTACTCAACAACGGCAATCAAAATGCTCCTTAATCCCCAAACTCCAATAACTTCCCAACTTCCATTTCAAACTTACTGATGGGATGGATTGGATTATTACAACGAGAGTCCAATATTCCACACACAATTTCATTTTCATCTTCCTCGTCACAATTCTTTTTTTTTTTATTTGATTGATGATGTTGAAGTCGACAAGTCGAATGCCATCAATAAATATAATATTTAGGTAAGGTGATGGGTGAATAACAGTTGGTAGAAAATTGGAATGTTATTTGAATTACTAATCACATTATTCATCATCAATTGGCTGCCCATCAACATATCATCCCGTCAATTTATGTGATTTGTTTAGTAAGCACATTTGGCTTCAGTGCCATAAAACTGTTAGATCCTATCTATTCTACTTTGTTTCATGATAATCATGATGATGATGATGTGCATTACTACAATTACTCAAGAATCAGACATAAAAATTAATAAATTTAATGACAGAATAACTTGTTGAATCATTAATAACCGATCAGTGCCAATGTCAATGTCAGAATAAATTGTATAAATGTTCCAATTTAAAGACATTCCAATAAAGAAATTCATTTCGATTATAGAGAAGTTGCAGTGTCATTTTTAAGGATACTTCGTCTACTTGCAATCGATTCAATCAGTGACATGCTGAGCGTATCTGTTCACTGAATTGAGAATGAGTGAATGTAAGTATGGAAGATGTCTGGGGATGGGGGAGATTAAGGCGAATAAAGGGAATTTTGAGGTTAAATATAGGAAAGTGGATTTAATTTCAGGCTTGGACTGGCAGGCAGCCTCATATCCATACAGAATGTTGCTGATGTACTAGCATGTATCTTTGTAGGAGCTCGGCATCTTAATCCACTGTTGATCGGCCAATAAATACCCTCAAGAGACAAAAATGAAGAAGATTACGGCATAGATCATTTAAGGCTCAGTCATTGAGCGTTTAAAGCTCCGCTAAAGCTCCAAATGGATTCAAACGGAAGCCTATTCCAAATAGATGCCATTTGACATACCTTTAGATGCTAAGCTCAGTGAAGGATTCTTCCACATCTGTATCAGTCGGGGTCCTAATATTCATATATGCCTTGTGAAGAGGTTAAGTCAGAGCTCGAAGTATAGTCGGATTTTGCATAGAAAAATCGGCTCAAATGCTTATAAAATTCGACTTCGAGCTCTGAGTTTGGGGATTGTAGTCAAGTTTTAAGATCTAGCTTCATGATCCTTAATATCATGCTCAAATTAATAAATGTTGTCCCTAAAAGTCCAAAGCAATTCTTGAACCCATTATTAAGCACATAATCCCTTCATACCCAATCCAAACTGCTCTCCAAACCCTTCAATCTCTTCCTTACCATTATCACCACTTTAATCAGGACTCATAAAAATTATGAAACGTAATGCTCAATATCTTGTTATGTTCAATTTATTCGAGCCCCCCAATGTTCTTGTTTGTTCGAATAAAAACTTATTTTTTTTATTACTGAATCGCTTGTTTTTCATTTCCAAGAACTTTCTTCCTTTCATGAAGAAAGAATTCTTTTTTTGGAAAGGAACAGCTGAAAGAAATTTGTAATTCATTGTTTGATTTAACAATGTTGAGAATGAAAATTGTTAAATAATTGATAGTGAATGTATATTGAAGGGATTTCGATTGTACTTGACTAAAGTAAAGTGTGAAAGCTGTAAGATCAATAGGCTTTGGATGTTATGGTCTTTTGCCGCGATATCGATAGGATCAAACAAATTGTATGCATTGTGAATCTATGACGGTCAATTTTTTTTTGATTTTTTTACATTCAGCTGGCGATGAGTTGGTGATCTGGGCATGGATATTAGTAAATTGAACATCTTTATTTAGTAATTATGGGTTATATAATCCAAAATATTTATTGTATTATTGGAATACAATATGGGAACTTGAAAAGTAACACTATTAAAATCATGATTAGGGGTCCGAATGACGGATATCCGTACCGTCCGTTACCGGTAATTACCGGTAATATCCATTACCGTTACCGTTAATTTATATGGATTATCCAGCGGTAACAGATTTTTAACGAATTTTTTAAAAATTCAAATATTCAAAGGTTATTTTTAGACATTTTTCATTTTTGAAAACTTTAAATGTGGATATTTCCAAAATAATTTTTAGACTTGTCAATTCCAAAATATATAAATTTCAATGTCAAATGTAATTTTTGTCAAAAAATGTTATTTTTGGTCGCATTTTTTCACAGTGAGCATTGGATATTTGGATATATTTTACAACTTTTATACGTATGCTTACTGTTGAAAAAAATTACCAAAATTTCATCTGAAAATCAGTCATTTTGTATGATAAATCCTGAAGAAGGGCTTTATTTATTGGAAAAGGTAATATCAGTAATGACAGAGAGATGAGAAATGTAACTTTTCAGGAACTTATTGTTTTATGAAAGTTTCTCATCATCAGTTCTTTAGCACAAGCGACTGAAACGAAAACTGACCAAATTTCGGTCATTTTTCAAATTTCAAGGAAGTCCAATAGTCAAAAGTTTTAATGCAAAAGTTCTTACTTTTGGATGTTTTACAACTTTTCTATACAAGTCATCCTCTAAAAATGTTTGTAAATGGCTTTTTTTAAAAATGACCAAAAAAGTGACCAAAAAAAATTTTTTTTTTACCCTAAATATTCGGATATATACAGTCGGAATGTACGGATATTACCGGTAATCACCGGTAATTACCGGTAAATATCCGTTACCGTCAAATCCCGATTACCGGTAATTTTCGGACCCCTAATCATGATCCTGGTTGATAGACATTAAAGGATAAGGATATAATTTTGTAGATCTTCAAATGCAACTCATCAGCATATGCCTTTTCAAAAGCACTAATTGGCTGCATATGCTTGCTTGATCGTGTTAGCTGGGGCTTCACTGTTTTGCTGTATTAACGATAAGACACGAAGTTGTCCTGATGGCAACATGACAGCTGATGTCGATCCATTTTCATGACAAAAATGTAATTCGTCGCATAATTAAGACGCAAAAGGATTCGAAAAAATTATAATTTCCTGCACATTAAATGCACAAGCTTGTTTGACCATTTCTTACTTATTTCAATGGTCTTATAGATCAACTGAGATCTATGGTCTCCCTCAGATGACGCATCAAGCTGGTTCTATTGCCGGCTTCTACCTGCCAATTACAAATTACAATTGCCGAACCTCATAATTAGACAAAGGCTGCAATCTTGACATTTTTATGCAAGCTTATAGTTTTCAGCCGAACTGTACATACATTAAATCAGAGCTTGTTGTCGACATATCCGAATTGCACAACATAGCCACTAAGATACTGTTCAGAATGACAAGAACATGGCATTACTGCATCGTGTTAGCTGTTTTTGGCCCAAAAATGAAGCTGTTGATTAAGAAAGTGTTTAATTTGGCTTTGGAATTTGGTAATTGGTTGGCCAGCAATCTAAAGGCTCTAGTTAGCTTCAATCGCAATCTGAGGGAATGAATCACAATTGATCTGTCAACACAACAAAGTAAGTAAATAAGAATGCTTTGGAAGCAATCACAAAAAACATAAACAATTCCTAATCCCTATTGAATTTTGGCAACTTAAAATTCTCTAATTTTAAGTATTTTTACACGCTTCAATAATCCCAAATGAACACAAAAAAAAAATTCTCAAGAATCGACCACCATTCTAACTCATTATTCCGCTTTTACGCCCATTTAAATACCAATAAATGTTGCTCATTCCCTCTTCATTATCTTCTGTGCGTAAATAATTGAATATAGTCCATTTCATTAAAAGCCCATATTCATGCCATGCCAGACTGTCTGAATTGTTTAATTCTGCATGAAATAGGTTTCTTAACAATATGAATTATTTGACAATAACTGAAAATAATTTTTACGCAAATTTGAGTCTTTTTCACTTCCTTTGATCTTTTATTCCATTCCTGCAGTCCTAAGCCATAGAAAATGAAATCATTTGTGAGGAGTTTGTTAGTCTCAAAATTTATTATTATTATAGGTGTTTCAAATATGTAAGACATGTCACATTTATGATGCTTGAAAAATTGGTAGCATTCATCGTCTCCATCCTCATGTTGATGAAGATTACGACATACAATACAGAGTAAAAAAAACTGAAAAAAATATTAATCGATTTCAGTAGAAAAAAAGCAAACGTCATTAATCGTTTTCACAAGAGATTGAAAGTCAATTCTTTTTGTACGAAGGTGCATTCATCCATTCCGTACATTTTTTTTATGTGAAAGAAAAAAAATATCTTGATTGATTGATCGTGTAAATGTCATTGAATGTACATTTTTTATGTTTTGCTTGGTGCAGATTTTTGTAAGTGGATGCTGAATGTTTTGTTGGATAGATTGATCATTTTGTCGCATGGTTTGGCATTTAGATGGCTAAAAAATTGGACGGTTTCCTGAGGGTAACGAATCTGTTATTCATAGCAGGTAAAGAGTCCGCTTTTAGGTACCGTAGTGGACTTTCTGTACCATAAAGGGCTTTGTCTGTTAGGGCATTTATGTAACTGTAACTGCACCAAGCTGAACATCAGTTTCACTTTCTTCAAGTGAATCCAAACCGTTCAGAGAAACTGAGTCAATAAGTGCTCTTGTAATTGGAGGATGCGTTGACTAAGCAAGTCGTTATCTTCCCGTAATCCTTAATTACAGCAACTAATATGCAGTTACCAGAGTTATTAATTTCAGCAGAGATCAAATTCGACTTGAATTCGCTCTTTACCTACTTAATTACTTCGCTGGTTGTACAGATCAGCTGTTATTCATGGCCTCTCTCAGTTGACGTCTTAAATTGACTCAATCAATGGCAGTCCCTTGCAAATTGCTTAAACCAAGTGCTTCATTATCTCTATCATCAGTCTCCGGTAGTAGTGTACCGCGGTTAATGGTTAAAGATTCAATTGCTATGAAAAATGCTGATCTGTTCTAAAAATGCGCTTTATCCCCATGCTTTCCCTACTCATCTCCTCATCACTTTACAAAAAAAATTATCTTAAAAATGTAATCTAAAAATTATTAGTTTTGTTTAACGATCATTTTTCAAATCTGCTACAATTTTTCATTTCACCTTAATGTTTAACTGCTACTTCTGAATGAGCCTGCCAAAATCGATTCATAAACGAATGATATGGACGGGAGCCTCTTCATGTCGTTTTCAAGTGAAAGATGATTTCTTATCTTTTCGTATATTCGAAAAAATTGTTTTGCTTCTGTGTCGGTTGATCAGGTTCCTTGTATCTTGTCTGAAATTGATTGATTCACATTTCGTCTTGTGCTTGTCGGATTTATGGATAATTAATTTTCAAAAAAAGATCTAATATTTCTGCAGGTGAAATAAAATCTGCAATTGGAAGAAGGAAACATGGATCAAAAAAATCAGTTCTTTTGTCTATGAAATGCCTCTGTCGTTACTTGATCCTTAAAACTAAAAAGGAAAGGAAAAGAATATTAATTATTAGGTCATTAGAAGGAGATCAAGAAGGCAAAAAAAAAGTCAGTTCACAACAGGAGCTCTGGTTAGATTTTAGATCGGTTCATTTAGCAAAAAGTCGGTACTTGAATAATTACAGGGCGCTTATTTTAGGGATTTATATCTGACCCTCAAGTTCCGACTCATTTTTCATTCAAGGATGTAAGGATTCTTGAGGTAAATTAAATGTTATGTAAAGGTTGTGATTTTTGATATTTTGTGCAGGAGTCAAAGGTATTGGAGACTTTCTGGATGGGTATAACAGGTAGCTGAATAAATTTTTGATTGATTGTTTTTGGGAATATTTCCTTAAATTTTTGATTGATCAACTTTGAGATTAGAGTTTGAAGCAAGTAGTAATTAAAAATTAGTCTGAGGAGACTCCACAACTCTGAGCTCAATCTATGCTAGTGCCGAGGGATCTCATTTAAAATTCATGAATATATCTTCAACTTTTCTTGATATCTTTAATGAAATTGCAATACAAATGGAATTTCGGGCAAGTTTGGGATACCAAATTGGCAATTAAAAAGATCACGAAAAAAATCAATTTTTTGAACTTCTCAAGCTCTACGTAACAAAATTTTAAGACTCCCTGCTTCTCTTTTCTTAGCATATTACATAATATGTAATTGGCCCCTAAATCAAATATGATACGAATCAAACTAGGACGTTTTGCGACTAGTAATGTTGTTATGTCTAAGCAGAGTAGAATCTAGGATATCATGCCATATGTAGGCTAATCTGTCAGTGCAAGAGTAAAGTCTCATTGGTCGAGTGTTTAAGCATCAGACCGGATACTTGTAAATCCCATATAAGTGAGTATTTGAGTTCGATTTCCACCTGATTCCGAACTTATCAATCATTATTACATTAGAGTGTTATAGAAATGACTAAGGATATGTAGCTTAGCGAGATTAGAACTTACCTACAAATGACTGTAAAAAGTCCCGAATTCTATGACAAGCTGTAGCCAGCGATTGGACTAGTTATAATTAGGGCAGCCATCTGCTGTATTTTAACCGGAACGCTGCTGTACTTCAGGCCAAAAGTGTACCTATATTTTGCGAAAATCCTCTGACCACCCTAGTTATAAGCAACATTTGAGGAATGCCATGGATCACAGTTTATCTTGTATATCCAGAGAAGTAACTAAGTTTCACAATCAAAATAATTTAAGGATCCCCACATTCTTCAGACCAACTCCATAAAGTCAACCGTAAAAACATTCCAAAAATCCACTTATCTGAATAACAAAGCAGCAATTTTCCCACCTCCATATTAGAAAAGAATAAAGATACAGAAAACAAAAATTCTTCCTTTATTTTTTTCAATTCAAAAATTCACTCCGCCTATACCATTTTTGATTCTAAAGAATTCCTTACTTCTCTTCATTCTGTTTTTTTTTTTTTCACAATTAAACCACACAATCAAGTCTAAAAGTGTATGTACAGTACGAAATAATAATAATAAAAGATCAAAGCCGAAACGCAAAGTATAAACATAAAGTGACTGTAACATGAAAAGAAATCAGCATCATAAAAGTAAAATTAAGCGTTCAAGTGATAAATCATCAAATGCTTTAAGACGAATGGTATGAGAAAAAAAGTATCAATAAATCGATACATACGGCATATGAATGAATGAGCATAAACACATGATCAACATTTCTCTTTTTTTCTACCTTTGCATTAAATGATGTCCAATTCTTAACAACAAACATGAAATTCTTGAAAGAATGAAATGCTTCAGAAGAAAATAACTCAACATGACATTGAGATGCTTCAAAAGAGAGATGCGCACTTATAAAAATACACAAAAAAAAATATAAAATTATTGATGGAAATTCTTTACGGATCAATGGAAAGGCAGTGCTTGTTAATGATAATTTTTATAATAGATTTTTGTAATTTTTTTTTAAAGATTCATGAATGAATTTAAGGGACAATAGATTAGGAATTTGATGGAGATTTACATTTATCAATCAAGGGGATGGGATGATGCAGCCTTGAATAATTGATTGTTTGAATTAATTTTGGGAACGGTTTCGTCCTTAGATGCATTTTTGGAAAAATGAAGTTCTCTAAAATCCGTAGAAAATCAAGGAAATTTGTCCAAAAAGGGGATGGAGAGGTTTGATACCCAAAATGCATGTGACTAATTTGAGATAAATTTAGAATATCATAAGTGCGGATAATACAAGTATAGACAAGCAAATACTGAATTTGGCTTACATTTGGCAACACTTTAGTTCTATATCGGCAAATTATCAGTTCATCAACAGAGACCATACGCTTACTCTGAAAGACTTAACAAAATGTACTTTTGATTCCAACGATCCCTAACAGACAAAGAGGCCGCTTTTAAGTACCGTAGTAGTATTACTGTATCATGAAACCATTATCTTTGCCTGTTAAGGGATATGGTTGACGGAATTCTCTGCTATCCTTTGTCTTATCGCTAAAATCTATTGTACCTCCAACAACAAGTCACTATCCCTTAAAAATCCAACAATGCATCCCAACCATCTCTTAAATTATCCAACATTAAGGCGGAAAATTGGTAAATGATCACCATCATTATTTGCGACGATACTTTGTTATTATTACGTGCGCACACAAGCCAAACATACATACACACCAAAAATGTGCGGCAACCAAAAAAAAAACCCCAGCAATTCACAATAATTCATTAAAAAAATAACAACATGCCATGATCGATTTGACTTTAAAAGTCTCCACATTGGAAATGGCTGTGATTTTTTTTTGTTCTTCTTCTCCTTCTTGCTGCATGCATTGAAGTCACATTAAAAGAATTTTCCAATAAATCAATTCACTGTGCATATTGGATATTATGGATACGTACAAGAAGATTGTGCATTTATCATTTAAATTGTGATGTGTACTGCAATTTTTATTATTAATACATAAAATGTATTGCATACTATATGCGATGATAATTTATGTGATATTTACAGAGAAAATAAGTTCTGTTCAATGGATATGTAGACTTCTTTTTTGAATGTCTGATGATGATGGAATAAAAGGTGCAAAAAGGAGATTCCAATCAGATTGATGGAAGCGGGGTTTTTTCTGATGTGGATGTTGATTTGTTGATGTTGGAGTGTCTTGTTGGGTTGATAAGCTTGATTTAGAGTCTTTGAACTTTGTTGGGTCTGAGTAGGAAATGGAGTCTGGGGTGTCGAGTCATATGTTGGTCCATTTGCTGAATAAAGCTTTGTACAGGACCTTTAGATCTCGTGAAGACTGAGTAGGATGGAGTCTGGGACATCAAGTCATATGTTGGTGAATCTGCCAAAACTAGAGTAATGAATCTGTGGTTGAGATGTTACAGAGCTGACTGGATATCTGTAAGACCCTCTTTTGTAAGGATGTAGGTTCGATTCCCACCAAAAACCCATTATTCAATTATTCCATTGACTGTTAATAATGTGACAAGGATTCGCAAATGCCAACGACATTACAGACCCTAAAGATCCTGCTGATGTCAAGAACAAATCCCAAAATACACTTAACAGTCGTTAACCCTGAAGTTAGCCCATTACATCGCCTCCATCAGATCCTCAACTAAATTCCTCTTTACCTCTTCATCATCCATCTCATCAATGGACACAACAGGCATGCAAACACTTTGATTGATTTGTGAGTCGGTAAATTTCCTTTACATACCCAAACACGTTGTTTGATTTCACTAAATGGGGGGCATATTCGGATATATCATAAGAGCAACATCCGCTGAAATTCTCAACACACAATTTGATTCACTTCTATTGTTGTTACTACCTCGTGTGCTCAAACTCACCACATTTGATTCCACGCTCTTTTAACTTTTCAGATATATATTTTATTGAAAATATCCCATGGAGATCAAATAAATAAACGCAAGCCTCTAAAAAGATTTTATTTTATACTTTTTTCATTCATGTGAGGTGCGCACTTGATGATTCCAAATATGTTTGGTCCATTCTTCTTATTATTGCCCTTTTTTGAAGTCGAGTATATCGATAAATAATGAAATTTAATCAAATAAACACTAATTTATCATAAAAATGCTCTTTGTTGGCATCGACATACCAAAGCATACCTCAAATGCCAATAAGATGAGCTGTTTAATTCAAAATCACTGAATAGTGCCAAGGATGCAGCACAAAAATGCATCAATTCATTAACTTAATTGAAGTTGATTTGAAAGCAGGATGTGGGAGACCTTAGGAGGGCTTAACAGTACCACAAAGTCAACGATGCGGGAGTTCGCTAAATAAATATCAATTTTATACAAATGGATTTGAAAATTCCATCGAGCATTCCTTTAACACCATTCAATTCCTTAAGATTTAACACATTTGAGTAGCACTTTAGCCATAATCGCTTTATTAATGTCCAATTTTTTTTTTTTTTTCGTTAATGCTTATGAATCCTTTTCTGATCATCATCACCATCATCATTATCATCTGCATTTACACACAGATCTCACAAAAAATAAAAAAATACTCAAAGAAGAATATAAAAAAAAATAAGTGTTAATTTAATAATTCGGCTTTATTTTCTCACATGTCCAATAAATTGATTTCTCGTTTAAACTCAAATGGAACCCATCCACAAAGAGCTCGTAAACAAATTTAATCCGCTTTTTAGTGGATGGCAATTCTTATGATTTTTTTTTTTTCTTTGGTAAGCGTGATTTTTAGGTATGATTGGTTAGTTTGTTAAGTTTGGGGTCATTTTGACTAGTTGTGCAGCATTGTGTGGTCAAGAATTAAATGAAAATGTTCAATCAGCTATACCTATCACGCGTGTTCACAAGAGCAGAATTAACTGAGAGTAAGAGCATGCTCATTTAGTATATTTAGGATTAACAAGCTCTCAAAAGCACACTCTTTGCTTGCTAGAGTATGTTGGCAGTCTCTTAATACAGTCCCTGAAGGCACTCTAAAGGCAGTGCGTGAAGGCATCTTTATGACAGTCCCTGAAGGCACACAGCGTAGAATTGGCCGAAAATCCATTTACAGGCTTGTATGACTCTGGCATCAGAACTGATTCGATGAAATTTGGCATCAGATCAGAATTACGCAGGCCTGGAGTCGAATTTTCAGCTTTCTACGCCTTATGGTTTTCAGGAATATTCGAAAGGAGTCTTTAGATTGTAATAATCTAGCTAAGATCAATTGCTCGTGGATATTCTAGTATTAGCCTTCAATTCGATTATATTTCCCATCTTGAACCATGCAAGTCAGTTGTTCGATCCTCAATACGGCATCGGTTGTGGTGAATCTAGCATCATACTCGATTTAGATCGAATTCGGCGTCAAGTCAGAGTCTCGTAAGCCTGGGGTCAAAGTTTTGATCATTTAATCCATTTTTGCTATTCGGATATGGATTACCTTTAAACATTGTCTATCATAGATTAATCCGAGCAGCACAATGCAGCGAACAGCATTTTTCGTCATAAATGTGCATCGAAATATTCCAGCACGGTGTCTATAGGTTAACTTACCATCTTATCATAAATACAGCATCATATCGTTGTAGCGAACACGCTATGCTGCTCGTGAAACCACACAAAATGCGTCATTAAACTAACAATCCCAAAGATATCCCCAAACTTTCAATTCTTCTTCTGGTCCCCGATGCCAAAAAAGCAGCAAAGACACATCTCTCTTTCTCTAATGGGCCAGAAATCATTTTTCAATAAAGTTTTTTCTTAATCCTCAATTGACGTAAAAAGAAGAAGACTTTTATATTTGTCGCATTTTTGTAGTTCCGTGGACGATCCACGGTGGACATAAGAAGAGGAACAAACAAACAAAACGTTAAAAAAAATTGCCTGGTTGAAATATTTATATTTATCGCATTCGAACATTTGTGTTTATAAACACTTGTAATGCATTGCGAATTGATATTTATCGTTTGATGGACTGATCATTATTAATTGCTTGTGGAAATATTAAGGAATTGGTGAGACACATGCATGTGAGAAAAATGTTGAAATTGTATTTACTGACAATTTCTCTTGCCTGCCTTTAAGCTTGTTAAGGATTTGATTTATTCTGTCGTGTTAAGTAAACGCACAAACAATGTGTGAATGGAATAAAACTTCTTTATTCCATCATTTACGGCTTAATCTTAATAATTATGCAATTACGGAGACACTCTGCGAGTTCCATAGATGGAACAGCATTTAATTTATTGGTAATATTTTATATTAAATGGCGATTACTGAGCTATTTAGCGTATTTTGTAGGATTAATTGAGTATTTGCAGTAGTTTGATGGGGGGTAAGGAATTGATGAATATAAATTCAGGCTGAATGTAAGTAGAAGTAGAGTTATTGACCGGTTGTTTGCGTATTGAGGTTTATTAATAGGGAATATGAGTTTGTCACCTAATTTATGTGGCTTTCTACAAATTTAGACTCACCAAAGCTCATTGAAATTAGTTATAAATTTATTAGAACAGACCTGAACTGTACGTTGCAGCAGATTTGATTTCGTCGAAAAAATGGTCTAAACACAGACGTCATGTAATTTTGAAGGGATCCACACTTCTGTCCGTCAACAGATCGGCATACTGGTGTCCTCTGACTACATTGTGTTGCTCGGGATATGATAATTTTGAGTTTTTAACCGTAATTGATTGTTTTATTGTAGCTCGATCGACGCACATCCAAATGTTGAGGCCACGACGCTGAGACGATTGTATACTTAGAGTCAAGGATCAGCTGATTAGAATAAAGTCCCAAGCTGCAAGACTGAACATGGTGACGCCAAGATAACTTCGCGAATAAATTGTGCTGATCGGGCATTTTACGATTGAGTATAGTTATTGTATGGTATGACTGAGAGAACAGCATAGTGAATGCATCAGCATTGCATACTCTAGAATATACAGATCAATCTAGATCTGCAAAGTAATAAACCAGCCCCAACAGTCTTTAGCTTGTAATGGAAAATTACCTAATCAAATCTTTGTTTTCATAGATTCCTAATGACATCACTAACTAATCACATAAAAGCAATCAAGTTCCTCAATAAACCCAAACTATCACAATAGTTCCAAGTTATCTAAACTATAAACCCCCAGCAATTCAGTCATTCCAAGAGATACAATATCAATCATCATCGTGAATCACTCACAAAAAGTACAAATAACGTACAATTATCGCTAGCAATCAAAAAAATATTAAGGCTTTAAAAGAACACACGCAGATATCAATCTATTGATAAGCTTTTATGTTTCCTTCCATTCACAGATAATATATATATTTTTTTTAAATATTTGTTTGATGTCAAAGCGGCTGAAAAAAGAAGAATAAAGAAGTGCCGCATACTTTTTTTTTCGGTTGATTGTCGAAGCTATCATCACTACTTTTTTATTGTTGTTTAAGAATCAACTAAGCACATTCGTTTATCACTGACGATTATTATATTTTTTTTTGGAGTCGATAAGGAAGGAAAAAGAACTTTTTTTTTTGTTTCTTTCACAAATTTCCGATAAGTTGTTATTATTGGGAATAAATATTTATTGATTGCTGTGTTAAGGTGCCCATCATCCATCCAATCCTATCGATATTGTGCTTGTTTATTTTTTCGAATGTTATAGGATATTTATTTTTATGGAAGTGCCGACAAAAGAAGACTCTTTTTCATGCTATTTACTTTTAATAAACTAATAAGTATTGGGAGGGACTGGTGTGAAGTTTGGTTGTGGTTTTATGATCAGCAGATTGTGGAGGTAATGGGTATGAAACTTAGTATTGAGTCATGTGTAGCTTTTAAGGCAGTTTAGAATGTATTGAGGGGTCTAATTTGCTGATTGATCATTTTCTTTTTATTGTGATAATTTGGGAATTTAAAGCATCTTTCTAGGATCATTTAATGTGCTTTTGAAGCAGAAAGGAAGCAAGATTCTATAGCCTTATTTAAGAAATTTAATAATGTAGCATCTTTGGTCTAAAGGTTGGAAATAAGACCTGCAATCATTGGTCTATATGATAAGAGGATAATGTGTTCGATTCTCACTAAGATCTCAAAGTATGAGCCTTTGAAGAAAATTCCCTTGTTTCCTCAATCTTGACCTTAGTCTGGGTAAGAGTCTCGGTCTCAAGAATACGTCAAAACCGAAATTATGGAAAATCTTAATCCCCACTAGATAATTGATGTCATTAGATGCTAGGAATAGAGTTACTTTCAAAATCATCACTTTTAGATGCTAACTGAGGAAAGCAATGGATCACAGATGATCTGAGCGACCAGCGAAGTAAGCAACAAAGGTGACAGAATCATTAACAAAGTCAGCCACTTACTTACTTACTACGCTAGCCGTACAGACCAATTTGGATAAATGGACTTCCTAAAATTGGTTCAATCGCTGACTTCCGTCTGCCAATTGGCAGTTTCACCGAAAGTCAGTCACGAATAGCACAAATCAGGTAATCGTTTAAAAATCCGTCATCAGGTTGATGTGACTCTGATTTGGTGCTGGATTCGGATTAAATCCCTTTTTTTCAAGCTTAGACACAACATGAGAACATGATGACAATTAGTAAGCAACAAGGTAATGCCAACTTCACAAAAATCCCCCAGTCCAAAATTCACAATCACTAAACAACATTGAACTGGATGTTATTAGCCATACAAAAACAAATCTCTTCAATAAAAAATGCAATGTTTATCCTCTTCTCTGTGCCTGTGCCTTTCATTCATCCTTTTTTATTTTCAAGAGTTCGCGTGTCTCTGATGAAAATTTTCTTATCGATTTGCACCTATTTGTGAGAAATGATTTGTATTTACACTAAGCAAAGAAGATAAAGAATTGAGATAAATGTGCTCTAGAAAGGAAAACATCCGAAACGTAGTCCAAACAAAGACCCAAAAAAGATCTTTAATATTTATTTATGCTTTTTTTTTTCGTCCAATTTTCAATCTTTCTCATTTATTGTTAGACAAACAAATCGTTACACATCTTTCATTATTCATTAACTAGTTCTTTTGTGATATTTTTTTTTTCTTCCCTTTGCGTAGATTATTGCCTTGTTAAATGGACATGCGAGTGATTAATGCTACATAAAAAATGAGAATTCAAATTAGATTCTTTATGACTAAAGGCTAGACATTCTCATTTAATATTATTAAAATGTGTTTTTACGCTGAATTTTATGTATAGTTAGTAAGTGATGTATGAGGATAATGAGGATGATGAGTTAATGTTGCTGGGAAAATTATTTGGTGCTTTTGGGGATTTGAGGAAGGAATTTAATTTACATAAATGGATTCAGAAGGAATATTAGGCGTTTTTTCAGGATTTTATGAATTTTTGGAGGTTTGATGCTTTAAAATAAGCTCCAATGTCTCGATAAATGACCCGAACATTACAATGTGTTCACTAGAGTATGGCTTAGTGGACGTATAGACTGTAAAGTTACTCAAAAGACTTCTTGATGGCTGATTTTGATATCTTATTTGATTCGGTTTGTCATATTGAACCGCTAGGGAAAGAGGCCTATCTCATGAACATTTCCAAACGAAGCCCGAGTCGACTTCAAGCTTTGATTGACATAAAGTACAACAAACTGGTCTTGCAAGTCATTTTATCAATAAATATTGTTAATTGTGATTCATTAGATCAAATTCTGCTAGAATAGGATTCCTGTAAAGGTCCATCAACGAGCGATAGTATATGGCATAAATGGATTGCAAATCGTAGGACTTCAGTTCAAGTCCCACTCAGAATTCGTTGTTCCAAATCATACTTGTCTTATTAGATCAGCAAGTTTTGATAGATGCAAAAACGGATAATTTGTACAAATTTTGTGGCTCAGATTGATTTGCTATCAGATTGACATTCATTCATACACCAACCCAAACCACAGTTCTCCCCATTCTCATCCCATAGTCCATAATCTTAACATCCCAAAATATAAATTCTCATGATCTTCTGACGAGGTCGCGCATAGACAAAAACAAAATCATCCAAAAAAATAATAATAATTTTTAATGTACCATATCGAAGTCTATCATCGTTACTTCTCCTCTTTATGATGCTTAACATTTCATGTGTCTGTGATGATGAGCATTTCAAAGTTTAAAGTTTAACATACAATTGAAGACTCCATCTGTAAACCAAACAAAGGCATCATGATAAATCACCAGCAATATCTAACAACAAAAAAAAAATTTTTGTAATGAATAAAAAAAAAGAAATTTTTGAAATTTTTCTTCACAGCCAAAAGGAAGGGAACCAAAAATTTCTCATCATTTCTTTCTTACAAGTGTGTGGAATTGGAGGAGCAAAACAATCTCAAAAGGAGGGTTTCCACACATTATTTATACTGTACATGTAATGTGAACACATTGATACGGTAATTTATTATCCAAATAATTATCAAGCTGAAGACATTGTGGGGATTTTGTGTGAATTATCGGTAAGGTTGGAGTAGAGTTACTCCGAAAAATGCTAAAGCTATTTCGGAAAGTGCATGGAGTAGAAATGGACTAAAATCCGGGTTCAAGCCAAATGGACTCGAGCATCAGGCTGGATTTCGTCGAATCTTACCTGATGCCAGAATGCCAGAGTCACGTTGACCTAAGACTGGATTTTTGTCCATTTCTACATCATGTAAAGTACACTCTATATTGAAAAAGGCCGGACGTGCTAAGTGACACGCTTTTGTGCCGTTTTAATCGTTAAGAGTGTCGCAAAATATTTGGCGATACACTAAATTCACACTAGATATTCTATAAAGCATATGACGGACAGCGTGACCATGGTTTGGCACTAAATTCTGTTAAGTCGTTCTCTGGTTAGACCAAGGCACGTCTAGGACTTGACTTATTCTCCTTTTTAAGTCGTGAGTCTTCTGAGTATGTAGTTTACTATGTTGCGCTCGACAATAGTTTAAGCAATACTGATAGAGTGACTTATTTCTAGATACTTGACAATGATAAACCCTAGGACCACAATATTCCATGTTTCAGCCATTTGAAAGCCATACGAAGTTCAAATTTTGAGTATAGATTCCGGTATAGATTCCATATGGTTGTTTTTGCCAACTTTGAGGTATAGAAGGATGAGAGGATGGATGAATGGAGCAATAGAGAGTTAGTGGGATAAAGTAATAGATAGATAGAGGGATTGAGTGATAGAAGGATAAATGATATTCAAAAACTCTGTACATATTATCCATAAATTCAAAAGTTCTATCCCCATCCATAAACCTTCTTAAAAAACTAGATCAAAATCAAATCACATCCCAAAATCCCCTCAAGGGGATCTCATCATCCACTTGAAACATTTGTCTACTTCACATAAAAAAATGAAAACTTTTTTTTTCGGTGAGAATGAGAATTGATGGCGATGGATTTATAATAATAAGAAGATTCATCCAAATGTAGTAGAACAAACCACACAAAAAAAAGCTATGAGCATAATAATAAAGATTTCTATTATGTACATAGAAGAATCTTCTTTGATGATGAATATCGGTTGTAATCTATCATCAAAAAACAATAACTAATAGAGATTGCCGAACAATTTAGAAGTTTAAATGGTTTAAATGATGGACTTTACCGGTGGGAAATTTTATGCACAGTTGTAATCGCTTTTTGTTGTGTTTTGGATTAAATTGCGATAATTTGATGAAATGATTTGGATGGAAGCTTTTGTATGTTGATAAATGGATATCCGTTGAGCAGCTATTGTGACTAATCGATTAAATATTTTGTCTGTCGCTTCTAATCCTCATGTAAGTCACACAAATCCCCTCCAAAATACTCAAAAGTCAATCAACCAACATAATCATCTCTAAAAATGTTCACACACTCTTAAGCACCAAACGATCTTCAATTTAAATCTATTCTAACAAATTCATTTTGTAAATTACCTCATGAATGTGTCCATAAGGCACCATAATCCATACATACACAAAAAAACGTTGATGGAGACTAATTTGGAGCAATCACAAAAGTTACCATAAATGCTTTATTCATGGTAGATTAAAATCAGTAATTGAAATTTCGTGCTGGAAATATTCACACAAATCGGTTGACTTGATTATATTTTTAGTGGAAGTCAAGTCAGGCATAAAATGAGCTAAGACTGCTAAAATTACTAATTTACCAATCCATGATGTTATTTTTCATTCCTTTGCATAATAATTTGTGCTTCATAGATTCATAGCTTCTAAATGTGATACACCAGCAATTCTTTAGCTGCCTTTTTGCACGCCCCCACGAGCGAGTGAGTGAGAGAGAGAGATGTATATATTATACATGTTGAATTGAAGTGAAACGTAATTCCTTCAACATTCCATGGATATATTTCGTGGGAATTTGCCTAAGGCTCATTGCGGTCACCATAATGTGCTGTGGATTTTAAATTATGAACTGAATAAACCTGAAATCAGCGAGTAAAAGAGCAAACGGAGAATGGAATGAATATGAAAATGAATTTTTTTAACAAGTTGAAAGGTCGATGGACGTGGGATTGTTGGACGCATTCGTGGTTTGGATGTTAGGATATAGAGGAATGTAGGTCTGATTGTTGAGTATTAGGTTTTAGGGATGTTGACCTTCTAGTTCATGAAAACAGATCCTTTTTAGTAACATTGACGGAATAGGAAGAATAGTAATTAATGAGAATCGAACCCATGTACACGTGGAAGTTAGAATTGCTCAACCAGAACCTATTCACAAGCCTATACAGCTCTTATACTCCTAATTCATACTTTTGCCTAATTTTTGATAAATTTCCTTGATTTTAGTCTGCAATTCCACTACAAACTACCTTCAAGAGCACATTTACATTCCAAATTAAGCCTCAAATACTCCCAGCTTCCCTACCAAGCCCAACTAATCAGAATCCATGCAATTAAAGCCTCAAATACTCCCAACTCACCCACCAGACCCAACTAATCAGTATCCATCACAACCCGACAATCCTATCCAAACTCATCCCATAAATTTCACTAAAAATCAGCAAACGGATCGTGGAAAATAATACAAGAAAAGAAGGAGAACTGAACTGGTCTTCCACACTCAATTATTGTTATTAAAGTTTAGAGAATTCTCATTTTTTCCTTACTTTATTATGCTTTTTTTTTACATAAATGGCTGCAACATTTCATACTGATTTGTAAACTCAAAATATAAAAAAAAAGTAATCGTAAATATGTGATGTGCGTGAAAAATGGAAGTAATGAAATATTCAAGTTGATTTTGCATACATTTTTTTTATTCATGATACTTAAAAAAGTATGTGTGGATGATATATGAGCATTAAGAAGACGATCATGTTACGGTAATGTTCACATGTGTCGATGTAGACTTTTTTTTGCCTAGTTTTGCAAATGAAATTAGAATTGGTGATTAATCATTGAGGGAATTGAGGGGAATTTTGAATAGTTTGAGGATGGAGGAAATGATAATTATGTTATTAAGATTGAGGATGAGTTTGTGGACTTCGATGGGGATCTGATGACTAAAATGTACCAAAATCTGGCATCAGGAATGTAAAACTCTGGTATAACACCGGATACAAGCTGAATATGATATCTAATCTAGCCTAGTGCCTGATATTGAATTAATTAAACAAGTTGTGGTATTCAAGTGAGTGTTGGATATCAAAATTGAGAATTTGGCAAAGGTTCGTCCAAAAATGAAGGTCTTTAGGCACAAAAATGTAGGCCTGAAGTATTCGATGAACTGCAGAGTGCAGCCAAGATTGCAATTTTTGGCAATTTTTTAGTTGAATTTCTTCAGATCCTTAAGGATTAAAACTGACATATTCCCCCATTCACAGATTCTTATATGAACTTTGCAAATTCCTTCAAATTTTAATCCAAAATTCTGTAAAAAGTTCAAATCCAACAATCCAGATCTCTCTCCATTCCTTAACTGCTACAATTCTTCATCTTCTTCCAAAAATTTCGATATTTTTTTTACATTTTTTTCTTCGTTTTTTTCTCCCAAATTGCCTCTTTTGATTTAAAATAATAAAATATATACTGAAATCTTATCGCACGACTGACACACCTTGCTTGTTTTTCGCATTCTTGTGTACGTGCTCGCATCTTGTGTAGACTGTTGAGGAACATTTTTTGTGGCTAAATTGTGTCTTGAAGTCGTCTTGTAGAGGATTTGGGAGAAGTAAGTTGAGGGTTTTGAGTAAAATTAGGTTGAGGAATTGAAGGATTGGAATTAAGGATCTATTGGACGCAATTTGGACGTTGATCGTTAGCTCGGACGACTCAAGCCTCAAATAAAGCCACTTGAAAGCCAAATGAAGTTCGAAATTCATGAATATTCAATATGGACTCCTTAAGGCTGCATTTCTTTCCTTCATATCGCTCACTTAAAGACATCCTCCTCAAACCCCAAAAATTTGCATTCTCAATCCCAATCCAAAACCCAAAGCACAAGTCACAGAAGTAAGATATCCCAAAAAAAATACTTCCATATGTCCAACAACCATTACTCAACACTTAACATAAAAAATTCCAAAAATGTTATCATCTTCCTCGTCTCTCCGCTCTTTTTCTGCTCGATAAACTTTATAAATTACCAAATCATTGTGCTAACAATAAAGTTAACTACAACAAGAATGAACAAAAATAAAGAAGGAAGAAATAAGAAAAAAAATATTTGAATGCGTGTGAAAAAAATAATTTTCATTCTCATCTTTCGCGAAGGAATTTCTTTAAAAAAAATTGTTTTATTCTGTTTGGCTCAATTTACTTCTTGATGGTGTTGAAGAAAATCCAGCAATTTGTGTTCGATAGTTTAATCAATCAAAGAGAGAGCAATAATTTTTGGATGTGATGTTATGACTAAGTAATGAAATTTGGTTGATTATGGAGGGTATGGAACGCATCCTCGGTTCCATTCTCCAACGAGGAATTGGCATAGGTCGAAGTCGAATTGAATCTTACATGGGGTCGTGTTGACCTTTGAAGGACATAAAGAAGCAGGGATATAAAGATAAGTATTGATGTATTGTGCAAGTTTCGCACATTGAAAGGACATGAGTACATCATATCATCTCTAGGGCCAGTTTATTCTCCTATCATACTCCAATCGTAAAGTGTACCTATGATAAGTTGGGGTAGGGTAACCCTGGAATTCTAGGATGGAGTAGTAGGATACTTCAGGATAATTAGGAAGGTGAGACGTCTTAGGAATACCAAAGAAGGTAGGACAGCATTCTCCTTAGTTACAATTCGTGCGCTTAAGACTCCATCAAGAAAATCATTCAGACCCAGCTTCGTAGTTAGAACGGTGAAATAGAAAAGGAGCGTCTAAAAAGCAACAATGACTAGGAATTGAACCAAAAATCCCTTGGCAAGTCAGACCAATGCTCTATAACTTTGCCCACTGATGCCATATCACTACTTAAATGTATATAGCAAATAAGTAAATTCTATAAGATCCTCTCCATCCCTGACAATCTGACCCCTAAAAAACATCCACCATCCTTAAAAAATCGTTAATAATCGTTTATGGTAAGGCACAAAAAACAACAAAAATAAAATATTTCCAGAATAATAAAGAATTACCACAATAAATTCCAATCCATGATACCTAAAATAATCATTTCAAAGCAAGCAAGCACACATCGACCAGCCTGATGACGATCAATCGAATATTTTGTATTTATTCCTTCTCATCATCATCATCATCATCATCCAGAGAAAGAAAAAAAAAAGAGGCAAAAAATAAGGAATTGAAAGAATTTTAGACACAAAGCGATCAATAAGGAATGATTTCAGACAACAGAAATAAATAAGCAAAACAGAATCGAGTGGATATAGAGATGAGAATGAAGAAATACTTAAATAAATATATTAGAAATTAAATAAATTTGGACACGCTTTTCATTTAAGGCATCATCACGAAAACCTTTAGCATGATATTTTGATTATATTTTTCATTCAAAAAAAAGAATTCCACTCGTCGCTGGAATGGAATCGACATTACGTGAGTATCATCTGTAGGAACTTATCATCAAATTTATGATTTAACCCGAAAAGACTATAAAGAATGGGACATACATACGTAAAGTTCTGGTTGAAGAGGTAAACGAGGAAAGAAATATCATCACGAGATGTATGAGCGATATAGTCGCGTGTATTTTATGTGCCCACGACATGAGACTTTCATGAGTGCCTTCCAATGTCTTCTTCATTTCGACTTTATGAATCGTCAGAAAATTAACTCAAAAATTGTTCCACATTTCATGATGTGTCGGATTCCTAATTTGTTTGCGACCTGCCATATGCGAAATTTTCTAAAAATTCAGCGAATATATAAAGCTGTGCTTTATAGCACAGCATTGTTGTTCCATTAATGGAATATTAAGAAGACATACATGTCCGAAAATATCTACCATATAGTAGTACACAATATAATCAGTCCAGATGATCCCAGACGCATGTTCAACACGAAAACCATATAGGCTTGTAATCCAATAGTTGTTGAAACATGCATACATCCTTAAAGGTACACAAAAAATAAAGAGAAAGGAGATTAAGAACATTCACTGGTTTGGCTAATTTAAATAAAAACAGATCAGGCTGTTTTCGAATATACATAAATTTATACTCTTTTTTTCTTGTGTACAATCTCTTGTTCTCTCGAGTGATGAACAGATGTTTTTGAACCTTGAAGGCAATTAGTGTTAACTTGTGGTAATAAATATTAATTCTGCTGTTTTTGGAAATGAAATATTTTAAATAAATTAGGAATAAATTTTGTTTAATGGAATTTTGGGATGAATTTTATTGGATTTGGGTTGTTGAAATTTTTGGTGGATTTAGAGGCTGTTGGAAGATCAATATGGATTGGATGTTGTAAGATGATGAGGAAATTTAAAACAATGAGTTGCAATACTTTGAGGCTTTATTAGCATATTTGACAAATTAATCTATCGAAGTTGCTTGTAAAAAGTTTGAAATTTTGTTAAGTTGAAGGTTTAAATCCTAATTTTCGGTTAAGTTATTTGATAAAATTTATGTTGGTTTCGGCATCATTTTTTGTTCCTTTTTGCAATTTGGGATATGTAGAACACGTTTAATTTTAAATGCCTGTTCGCAAAGTAGCCGAATTCAATTTTTGTCATCATATAGCTTGCTTTACTTAATTCGCTGACCGAACAGATCAATTATGATGAATAGCCTTCCTCTGATCACGCTTAAAGTTGGACTTTCGCTGGCTTTCCTTCGTTTTGCATACTATGTAGTCATGTACTATGTTCGATTCCGATTCCTTTCTTATCAAAGCCACAAAATGCTGACAATTAACCCTTCAATTCCAATTAACCTAACTCTATCCTCTACTTCTCCCACATCCAAAACTCACTCAACCAAAACTAGCATAAAAAATCAGTCACATCTCAACCTCAATGGACATCGATTTACATCAGACCATAACAAGAAAAAAAAAGAATCTGCATGCAATTTTATCAAATTTTCTTTCCCACGCTCTCATTTCATGGTTCAAAGAATTCCTGCAAAATCGAGAGAAAATTGCTCAATTTCTGAGATGGATAGATCGGAGAGACATGAAATTTAATTAAATTTTACTCAATTTGACATTCGACAAAATTGCGATGGATGTTGAGGAGGAAAAATGCAATTTTTAGAATGGCGTGATTTGGATCGACATCTAAGACATGTCACTTAATGAATTAGATCTTTTATTGATGTTAGGGCTGGATTTTAAGTTTGAGAGTTGAGATGAATTATTTTGACTGGATATTAGATGGCTGGATGTCTCGACAAAGAGAAATTAGAGATATTTGGTGAATATTGAGTCATAAATGGGCAATTCTGTCAGGTTAAGATTGAGCATTTTGTGACTTAATGGTTAAGATAGGATTTGAGGTGTCTGTGAGCATCTTCCCGAAGATGAAATTCATTAAAATCCAAAAGTTCGATCAAGCCTTCCTAACTGTGTAATGTTGTTCCACCTTTCGACGAATTCTAAATGCAGCAACGGAACCCTCGTGCACCTTCACCAAAGAAACAAGTAAGTAAGCAGCAGTACCCAACCAAAATGCAACTCAAACTCCAACCAAAAATTTCTCATTCATCCACTTCCATTCCCCTCTCCAAAATTGATGATCATTCATATATTGAATGCAATAATACAAGCTGAAGGCGTAAAATATATGCATGCTTTAATATCCTCTTATGTTTACATTAATCAAACAAATTGATCAATTTTTTCCACTTTTGATAATAAAGATGTTTCACCAGCGAGTCACCCACATGCTGTAAATTCTCTCATTTCGTTTCAGTAGAAATAAAAAAAAAGCAACAAAAAAAAAAAATACGGAGGAGAAATAAAGCACTTGAAAGTCATTTTGTACATTGTACATTGCACACTGCTCGATCTATCTGCATCATCTCTCTCTCCCAGTCAGTGTGCCTCAGCAAGAAGGTAATAACAATTTGCTGAACTTTATCGATAATCACACCCAAACAGATTTATTTACTTCTCGATATTTATTTTTTTCGTTGCACATTCGCATGGTGGATTGAAAGACAATTTATGTGGCACTGCTTTGGTTTTGTAAATTGTTGTAAAAGTGCATACAATTGCGATATGTTTTGTAGGCAATAGTGCAATTAATGATGGAAATGTGAGTATGAATTAAGACTAGAAATGGAGAAGGAGAAGAAAATGTACAAGTTTTGAGTTCAAAGTTGAATGTGTTTGGTGAGCTGACATAGAATTAGATAGAAAAGCATGAATATAATGCGGATGTGAGCATGTTATGGGATGAATGTTGGAGAATAGGGAATTAAATGGGTCGGTAAGAATTTAGTATGAGTTTGTGGGTTCGAATCTTAATTGAAGATTGACAATCTGCCTTGAGAGTTGATGAATTGATCGTCCTGCTTGTGCTGGATCTGAATGAGCACTAACACAAGCTGCTCCACCTTCAAGCTGTTCAACTGATTCAACTGCTTGTTCTGAATCACAATAAAAATCTATCAATTCCTATTTAGCCTTCCATGTTGACAAAAACGCTAGAGTTCGCATTATCCTGAACTGGACGCGGCTTTAGACGTTCTCCAAACGCAGCAATGGGCCCCCATGCGCCCCAGCCAATGAAGTAAATAAGACAGTACACCTTATATCCACAAATCTCATCCACAATCACTTCCATACCATCCCACATCACATCATCAACCTAATAGTAAACCATAGAATCCCTAACCACCAAGAATAGAATCTCATATGCCTCCAAACCCAATTCCAAACATGCACAATAAAAAAACATTTATGAGTCGTCGACAAGAACATTGATCGGAGCTCTCTCTCGCTCGAGTATGAAAGAAAAATGTGCGAAGGCGTCTTCTCGCATATAATATACGTTGAAATAGACCCGCTGTGAATGTGGCCGGAAGGTAAGTTCAATTTGACCCGCAATTCGATTTCATCATGAAACATATTTTTTTTTTTCATACAAAAAACATTCCCATTGTTAATTCTTTTTTTTTTCCTTCCATTCTTGTGAGTATATATTGCTCTTATGCTGTATTTGCGAGTCAAAAAATATTTTGCTTACTCTTCTGGTGGGATCTGGTGTGGATAATTGGAGTTGGTTGTGGTGTACAGTTTGTCCGTTTAAATTGGAGGTGTGTTGGTGTAGGTGAGGCTTAATGTGGACCTCTAGCAGACAAATAGGATGCTCTCAAGATTTGACTAAGCTAAGATCAATGCTCATCTAATTTTTTTAAGGTGAGCAAGATCTGTAGAGCTTATGGGGAAGGAACATTGACAAAATTCGAGTAATGTTTCAATATTTTTGGCCATTTTGCCTTCTACTCGAGTGATACCGAGATTCCAAGTTGGAGGAAACAGTCGAGCTCGATTTCGACTCGAATTTTGTATAGAAATGTCTATTGGACTTCATATAAAGCTTGAGTTGACTTGGAGCTCTAGGAGAAAGAACCCACAAGAGGAACTAATGGAATCCGAGCTTCAAGAGACCTTTAAGTGACTACCCAATCGATCGTTGTGTCACCATAGTCTGCGATTTACACCAGAATTTAAATGAATTCTAGAGAAGAAGTTTTTGATGGTGACATGCCAACATACTCACCGTTGGTTCAGGATAGCCAGCTAGGGTTCCAGGAAAAACAGTAAACCGATCAGGATATCAGAGCTTCAAACCCCAAAACCACTTCTGTCTGATCAGATTGTCCTAGAAAGCACTCTGGTTAGAAATAGCTAAAAATCATAAAATGATTTCATCTCATCTGAGTTGAAGTTCGAGTCAAACTGATCTGAGACCGGATTTTTGTCCATTTCTATGACATGTGCTTCCCACGTTCCTGATAAAAGTACAGGAAACCCTTAGTGGACAAAAATACGTTAAGACTAATTGATGGTAAGTTAATTTTTAGTTGGAAGCTAGTTCTAATGTGTTATTGTCCACTCGGGAACAAGTGCAGCATCTCTAAAGAAAATGCTTTCCATCTCATAACCAGGAACCAATCATGCTTCCATAACTCGATATTTTATTTTTCATTGCGACTCTTATAAAATAAGTTATTGCGATTATGCCCTTCTTATAAACATTAAATTTTTTTTTGTTGTTCTCTTCCTCTCAACTGACTGTTGTTACCATAATCTCTTTCATCCTCAGCTCCAATGTGTGCATAAAAATTCTTATTTTGCCGCACTTGGTACATAAAAAAAAGCACAAAAATATGTATAACTTATTGCCCTCCAATAAATACCCGAAAAAAAAAGATCAACGAAGAAGACTTTTTGAAAGTTTATACATCCATAGGCAGATATAAAAGCAAAAAATATCAAAACATTGCACGGTCGCAATGAATGTTCAAAAAAAAAAAGAGGTAGAAAGAGAGATGGAGAGTTAAATAAACGAGAGATAAAGAAATTTATGTTGATTCACATTTTTGTTGAAAAGATTTATGGATGCAAAGTGATTTTGCATCACTTTTTTTTATGTATGTATATTTTATTTGTAGATCTTTTAATGAATGATAATTCAATGGAGATTGTATCGATTGTAATGAATGGAAAGGGAGAGTTTAAGATTATGATAATGCGATAAATGTTGATTAATTGTGGATAATTTAATTGCTGAGCGGAGTTGGTGGGTCTTTGGGGGTTTGGAATCCAAAAGTCCAAAAAGGCAGTTCATCATCGATGTCCTACCAACTCAGTTATTAAGTAATTTGTGGTGGTTTTTATAGGCTTTTAAGCTATTTAAGTTTATTGTTAAATCGTTGTGTAAATTAAGTAAAATCAGAAATTATTTAAGATTACCAGGTTCAAATCCTATTATATTGAAGTGATATTCAGACAAAAATTACGACTTAAATTATTTTTGCAATATTTTCTTAAATTTTTTTGAAAAATTCAATTTTTTTTTTCAAAACTCATACAAAACAACTTAACGTCCGCACAATAAAAATGTGATAGCAAAAGAAATAACATAAATTAGAAGCGATACAGAAAAAAAAGAGTGCAAAGAAGAAAAGAACAAACTAAGAGTTTATAGTCAGATTATAATATATTTGTCACCTTCTTAAGATTCCTCAGATCGTCTATAGAGATAAATTTTTATATATGTTGCTCCTCAAATGAGTCAGAAAGGAAAAGTTTTCTTACAAGTGGAATTCTTTTTAGATAGTTTTGAAGGTGATTATAGGGAATTAAGATGGTGTTATGTCTGGCTGTCTAATAGAAGAACTGTAGCTTATTAAATTTTTATTAGTACTCGTGCGGCACAAGGTGGCATATTGCACTTTTGTCATAAAATGGACCCAAATTGGCACTCACGGTATCATCAAGGCAACTTCACGTCTTACCGTTGAAACAGCGACGTAATAGTGCTCTAGTGAACATATGAAGCAATTTGGGGTAAGCTTAAGGTTGATAAGATATGAAAACAACATGGAAGCTTAACCATTGGAGCAGTGGACACTCTCAGGACCAATAGCATTGTCAGCAGCATTTGTAATAGACGTCTGGACTACAAGTGTTGAATATACCAGTTAATATTGGAATATTAGCTTAAAATGGGTCCCTGCAAAAGCTGAAAATTTTGATTTCTTATGAAGAAATTCTTCATTTCGACTCAATTATTGGAAAATATGCTATCAAAAAATGCGCTCTAAACACCAAAATCCAATAACTCTCCAACTTCCCTCATTTGACTTAATTTTTCTTCATTCGCATTCACAAAAAATATTTTTTTTTTTTTTGTTAAGCAATTTAAACAGATTTATCAACAAGAAATGTCATTGTATGCGTGAAAGAACATTAACATTAACGAAGAGAATGAATGAGATAGATAATGAAAATGAGATATAATGTGATGAATAAGTAATGCGATCTTATAAGATATATCACTCAAAGCATGTAAGCTAATAATTCAATTCAAATTAATTTATAACATTAAGGTGACAAGTTCAACAATGTGTGACAAAGCAGAACGCGACTTTGTGCTGTTGGCTTTAGACAAAAAAAAATAAATATTAAAGCGAATGTAGAACTCATTAATCCATCGATGTTATTTGATTTTTCAATTCTTCATCCATTCCACACTCATTCACATTAAATTTCATAGTTCAGTGCGTTTTTACTAAGAATTAAATTGGAGCTGAGCTGAGCTCTTTTAACTCCAAAAATACTCTGTGGCATTCAACGCAAAATTATCAATTACATTTCAACACTTTTTCTGTCTTTTTGTTATTGATCTTGAACATGTGTTGAGGATTCCTGGAACTTGTAGCTGTTTTGTGTTTTTATTTTTGTTCGGACGAATTTAATATTTTTTCTTATGATTTATTTCATGGATTTGATTTATGAGATGGAAATTGTCATTTGAAAATGATGAACTGATTTTCTTGGATTTTGGAGATTTATTTTGTGGTTCTGTAAAGAGTTTAAAGAGTATTTGATTAATAATTGCATTTTGAAACAGAAATTAAATGTGAAATTTGGAGATTTGGGTGCGATAATTAAATTTGGAAGGTTCGAATCCTTATAAAATTGTATGTAAAAATTGTACAAATTTTTTGACGTGAATTTGTTTTTTTTTTACAGGAACAAATTATATTTTGTCACTATTTCTTTTTTTCCGTGTGGAACTGAGTAAAGCGAAGTCTGACTCGAAGCTGACCAAATGTCAAGTGCATATTTTATCGATTTACCTGTTTCAACTAAATGCACCGCTAACAACCAATTACAGCTCAAACTGGTACGCATCCAAATTGCGAGCCTGCCGTTCTTGATTGAACCCAAGTTCCAACAACTCCAATCATAATCCAATCATCAACTCTGCTTTGTGTACAAGATCAAAAATCCAAACTTGTCATATTGATTTTTAATTATTCCATTTCTATTAGGGTTGGGCAGAATCGTATTCGAATATATTCGAATACAAATATTCGAATATTTTATGCGAATATATTCGAATGCATATTCGAATATGCATTATTCAAAAAAATTCCGTTGCATTTGGTTTCTTCAAAGAGTAATTTCTAATCACATTTGTGAAGTATGTAATTTCCAAAAGTTGATCAAAAATCCTTTTTTTGCATATTTCAGGCAAAAAATTAGAAATTCTCAATAAAATTGCATTAATGCATCATCATTCTTTCATAAGAACATTATTCCGAGTCATAGATAAGTTCCAACAACTCCAATCATAATCCAATCATCAACTCTGCTTTGTGTACAAGATCAAAAATCCAAACTTGTCATATTGATTTTTAATTATTCCATTTCTATCTTCCCAAATCAAACCTTCTTCTTATTCCACTTGTGTCCATGTGCCATGCATATAATTTTCGATCCAAAAAAAACGAGAGAGAAAACGACTGTTTGAGGCAATTCTGCACAAAAAAAAAAATTAATTCCAATATTTATAATTTTTTCGCTTTATTTGCTCCGCATTCTCTGCTTATAGTTCTTTATTTTATTTCTTCATGTTTTTGCTGGATATGCATATAAATTTTTTTTATACTCCACAAAAAAAAAAGTTAAAAGAAAAGCAGAAAATCATTAGTCAGTGTTTGTTTATAATATACAGAAGATAAGTCGTTAATATATTTTATTCAAGCCATAAATTGAGCAGAGGTGAGTGCAAAAGGAATATAAGTATGGAAGTGAGTTCTGTGATCTTGTTTTTGGTGGGGTTTGGAGTGCATTTTGGGGGTTTTTGAGGTTTTGGGTCAGTTCAAGATGGTCAGTACTTCACTGCCCGTACAGATCAATTGTGGTCCATCACATTCCTCAGATGCTGCCTTAAACTAGCTCTATCGCATGAGATCACCCATGAGTTCTTTGGCTGTCCACGAAACCTTTTGCAATCTACAAAGTCTGACTTTAAGACCTCATTTACTGGAGCTTCCGAAGGTCTTCTTAGTCTCAGGATGGTCTTAATCTCAAGAATTTGTCGATGCAAAAGAACAAGAACCACCTAAGATACTCCGAGGCACCCCACCTCCCAAAAGTTGTTACCCTTGCCTTAATAATCTAAAATTCTCATATTCTCTCAAGAAACGAGAAGCAAAAAGTGGTGTTTCTGGTCAAAAAATCATGTTGGTCAGGTTCGAAACCAAAATTTCCATAATCTTGTCTTATCTAAATTGCCAATGTCTGTCTAGTGTTAATCAATATATATTTAAATGCTGTCCACATGACAGTCAAAAGAACAGCATCAAAAGAGGCAAACTACATATAATCAAGCAAATCCATGGGTCAGCTAAGTCCGGATCTTCTCAAAATCCATCATCTCAACTGGATTGGCAACTTAACCTAACCATCAGCTTAACTAGCGCTTGACCCAAAAATTCCCAATAATATATCATAAATTCCTTAACATTTTCCAAATGACATATTGGACATTGAGACCAAAAACCAACATCATAACTCACCCGATCGTTAAACAAGAATATGTCCATACCAAAACCAAAATACTTGAGAAAGGCGCGCGCGTGAGAGTGAAAGAAATGGAAAGAATTATGAGATGCTTATGCATTTTTTTTTTATCAAGCCACAGCTATATTCTTCGATATACATTTATTTGTACATTTGCTTTACATGTAGATAGCTTTAAGGGCATTATGGTCAATAATCGTAAGTGATTGCACACATGTAACAGCTTGTAAGCTCAATGGTAATTAATGAAAAGTTACACAGATGTGATTTCAATAAAGGTATGGATGGAAAAAAAGATATGCAGCATGTAATAAAATCTCCAAAAAAAAAAAAAAAGAACAAGACATTCAATAATCAGCGTGCGATAAAAGCTTATTAAAATTGTATTTTCACATAACATAACAAGATATAATATCGGGAACAAAAAATGCGAATACAGAACATGCGGAACAAGAATTCTTACAAGGTCTGCACAAAAATTTGATCTTTGAGTGGCCTTTCTTCTTCCTTCATCGTCTCTCTCTCCTCATCATTCGGACTCTCTTTTTCTTTCGCCATACTCCACACCACAAAACTCCTTTTTTTTTTTGGTTATTTTATGAAATTTTTTTCGTGGGTACTTTTAAGTATGGTTGGATAGGGATTCTGATTTAATGGGAAATGTATGGAATATTTTGGTCATTTTGAGACAATTTGGTGAAGATTTTTGGGATGTAGTTCATTTTTTGGGGAGATCTTACCGGCAATCTTCATTTTAATCGCTGTAATCATGCACCTTAATGATGTTAGACTTCATATAATAGGGACAATTACTCTGTATCAACAGTAATCACAATTACTCCTTATGATGAACAATTTAAATAATGTTCAACAAATCTGAACAGGACATTAGGGACAATAATCGTCATAAAATCATGATTTGAAGCTGGCAAAAACTTGAGGACAGCTCAGATTTAGTCGAATTTTGCAAGTTAAAGTCGATTTGAGTTCAAGCTCTTCTGTAAAATATTATGAAACATCTCAATTTGAGCTCAAAATGGACATACATATTATATGGAACAGTCGATTAAATCCGACACTAAGTCAACGTGGAGACGTGGTAGTAATGAAATCAAGTTCACTCGATGCTAACTGAATGCTGCATTTCTTGTAGCTTTAACGTCGTGTGCCATTCTAGCATAAGAATCTTCACTTTACTTCAGATCCTCGTCCTTTTAAACACTAATTCTAACACACAAAGAGCATGCTTTCATGGTACACAAAGTTAGTAAGTCTGTTATCATAAATTTGAACCTGACTTCGAGATTTAGACTGTTTATCTGCGTAGTTTCTAACAGAACAGTTCTGTAACTCTAACTTAATGGTTTCTCACTGATGTGAGCTTAATCAGGGAATTCATACCTGTTTGTTTGATTTTAATTGAGAAGCTTTGTAATGTGACCAGCAATAGAGTCTGATGGAAAGCCTTTTGTAATAACCTAGGTTCCAATTCGGAGCATCGCTCCAATATGTAAGTATAAGCTCAATAATTGCTAAATGCATGATCAATCATCAGCCTCTAATCTTAGGTTCAGCTAAGAACCGTTGTTCTGCATTTTAGATGCGCAGGTTCAAAGCTTTCAGTTGAACCTTATAGTTTGTTCAATGCTGCATGTCATCGATGCAGATTTGGACGAACCAATGCAATTTTTGACAAATCTTACTTAGATATAGTTCCATATAAATTTGTATAATCCTCCAAAATTTCAACCAAAAAAAAATTTAAAGCACATCTCATCCGGAACGATTGTTTCCCCCCAGCAACAAGTCAACAGGTCCCCAAAAAACAAGAGTAAGAATATTAAAAAAAATGCCCAAAAAAAGAGTGTAGAGAGTAAGAAAAAGAAAAGAATAATTTTTTTTATATCCATATATGTTTATTTCTTCTTTTAATGTATATCAATAAAAGAACTGTGATTTTTATGTTCCTCAATAATACAGAATGTGGATACAGAGAAGTAAGAAAGAAAAAAAAAATGTTAAAGAGAAATCTCATCTTTTAAAGCATGTTATAGATGAATATGACATGTGTATGGGTAAGGTATAAGGTAAGACAACAAGTCTTTGTCTTCCTCTCTCACCGTGTCTCGTTCGTTCCCTCCATTCCGAGAGACAAATGTTCTTTGCATGTTTTTTTTTTACCAATAATCCATGATGTTTTGTGTATGTGAATGTAGAGCTGACTTTCAGGTATATCTCAATATGCTTTTTTTTATTGAGGAAGACCATACATGCGAACAGCAAATACATTCACAAATACACAATACTATCTGTATTGTAAGAGGGCAGTAGAGTCGAGTAACGAATATTTTTTTTTATTTATTCTTTAGTATTTTTTTTCTCTTTTAGTTGTTTCTTAGACTTTGCTAATAATGCTACACGTCTTTATGCTCGACTTTATCGTCTTCGTTCGCGCTTCGTTTCAGTTCAGTTCTTAACTAATTGAAAAGTTGGTGTCTATTTGACTTGTGAAGTACAAAAATTTTTTTTTTTATTATATTTTAATATTCATGTGCATAAATTAAAAATTGAGTGAATATATATCCATAGTGTAGTCCATTCGGAACTGTGAATTTGTCCTCGACTGATCGATTGATGACGTAGATGAATATAACACAACAAAAAGGATGTGTGAAAGTTGATCAATCAAAAAAAAATTATTTTTTTGCTTGTTTGTGTGAAAAAAAATTAAATAAATTTTATGTCACATGCTGTGAAAGGAATAAAGTCATAAAAATAAGAAGTAGACAATTGATCAATTTTTTTGTGGCATTGAGCAATAATTTTTTTGAACTAGATTAATTTTGAGTCCAATAGACTAGATTCCAATAAGATTTTCATTTATCCTTATCAATCTCTTCCTCTACCTTCCTCAAAAAAAATTCTTTCATCGTCCACCGAAACTCAAAAAAGTTTGTGAATGATTGTGATAAACAAAATCCCACGTGTGATAGAAAATTCATCAGAAATTTCAATGGAATCAGGTGATAGTAATGATTGTGAAACGACATCACAAAATAATCGTGCAGAGGAGATGGCAGCAGCTGCAGCTGTCGTCTTATCCCTTCAGAGTACAATGGTAACAAGTTTACAGCAAGCTGCAATGTTGCCAATTAATTCACCAGCAGCAACAGCCTTGAATTTACAAGCATTGGAATCTTATTTCACTTTACAAAGACTTTCATGCAAATCGGATGTATTGAGATTGACATCGGGAAATAGTGGAGGTCCATTACCATCGCTACATCATTTTGCTGCTGCAGCATCAGCTAATAATCAATCAACGTTAAATGAATTGTCAACAATCAAGACAAGTGACTTGGTTGATGATGATGATGAAGAAATGCCAATGATGATGACCCCAGACGATGATGAGAATGATGATGACTTGGCGGTTGAGGCAAATTTACCGTCGGATGATTTTTCATTAGATAACAACTTGCCAAGCTTATTGATGAGCTCATCGTTCCGACAAAAATTCAATCAAGAATTAATGAATAAGAAGACAACCGAAATGTTATTAAAGAAGGCATCATCATCATGTTCATCGTCAACGTCAACAACAGGTGTCTTAATGTCAGACGCATCATCAAAAATACAATGCAATACGTCATCGAATGTCGTTGTTGGTACTGGTGCCACACAAAGACCAAAAAAGCAATTTATATGCAAATTTTGCAATCGACAATTTACAAAGTCTTACAATTTATTGATACATGAGCGAACGCATACTGATGAGCGTCCTTATTCCTGCGATATTTGTGGAAAGGCATTTAGACGTGCTGATCATCTTAGGTGAGACTTTTTTCTAAACCTTACTTTAACTCTACTTCTTTTTTAATTGAAATTTAATGATTCTTTTCTTCTCATTTATTTACAGAGATCACCGGTCGGTAATATCAACTTCCATTGCCAATGGCGTGGTTTCTTTTCTTTCTCATGCTTCTCCTCTTTTAAGTCTCTAAATGCGAAACTAAGTCAGTTGGGATTGAATGATTTGTTAGTTTTATTCATAATATTGACTATTATGACAGATTTGGGAATTTGGAGCAATATGATGAGGTCATTTTTGAGGGTCAGCTTATGAGTAGACATGCATATGTTGTATATGTGGGTATGGATTAGATTCAAACAGGTTTATTGTGTGTCTTGAGGGGATATATTTGTGGTTTGAGTGGAAAATTACTTTATTTTTTTTTTTATGGAATCTTATGGGTTTTTGTCGATGAATTAGGGATTGATACTCGACTTATGCAGCACTTGAGTATTAAGAATTGTGTGAATTTTTACAGAGAAATTCAAGTGTTACTCAAGTAGAAAAGCCGATTAGTCAAGTTGCTATAATCTGAAAATTTGGGCTACTTTCAATAAAATGTCAAGTTTATAACTAGACATGATGTCGACTAATCGGAGAATGTTCTACTTTGGTCAAGAATTGAGTATCAAGTAAATTTTTTACAATGTATTAAGTATCTCGAGTATTGACGACTGTGTAGGAATAAAGAGCAATCTTTAATCTTGATTTTGCTGATTTATTGTCAATTCTGACGATTGTTGCTTGAAATTCAGTATCCAGCAACTTAGTAATGATTATAAGCGTAGCAACATCCGCTATAAAATGAATGGCATTCATGAATGTATGGAGAACTTCCTTAATTTACAAAAATGTAGACAAACAGACATGTCAATTGATGTTGTCACTACAATCAGGCAGAGCATGAAATCGATTCTATTAAACTTGTCCATAGACAATCCGAGTCGACTTGTCCATAGACAATCCGAGTCGACTTGTCCATAGACAATCCGAGTCGACTTGTCCATAGACAATCCGAGTCGACTTGTCCATAGACAATCTGTGTCGATTTGTCCATAGACAATAGCTTTTCTAAAGAAATCATTCTAAAATATGAATATTTTCAAAAAAAAACCCAAAAGCCCCTCCAAAATACCCCATCCCCTCAACACACCTTGACACACCCCTGACAACCACTCTATATACTCCATAAACTCCACAAACATTTAATGAATCAAAAAGTATTGATAAGATTAAAAAGTAAAGATCAAAGAACGTTAAGCAATAAGCATGTACAATATTGAGTGCTGAATGCGTGACTCATGCCTTTTTATTCAGCATGTAAAGAAGATTGAACTAATAACTCAGAATTTAAATATTTTTTTCCGTTTGTTCCATTCAACACCTGGGTTCATGGCTTAGGTCATAAATTTACTTGGGAATTTGAATGAATTTTTGCATAATTTCTGTGATAACGTAAACAGGTTTTTTGGCATGCAGATGAGTTTTGGATTGGATTTTTTTGGATAGTAAAGTGATCAAGAGAGTCAAGTGATCGGCGATAGAAGCCATAGAATCAGTAATTTATTGGAAGAGTTGTTAGATTGGGGAATAGCTTTGGTTTTTTGAGTTTGTTGAGGAATCATGTGGACTTAGGGATGTCTGGAGGTAGAGAAAAGTGCCTGGCTATGTCCAGTCAACTCAAAATTTCATAAAAACTAAGGAACTTCCATTAAACCATTGAAATTCATTTACAAATTGCTTTAAATACAAAAAACTCATTAAAAATTAAGTTAAGCACTATAAAACGTCAACTGATGATCTTCATCTTGTCTTCATCTACCAAAAACTCTCAGAATTACCTTCCCGTCCACAACTCAGATTTCAATAGCCACACATAAAGTCGAATAAATTACATGATTATCATAAAAATTACTTAAATGTTCATTAATTATGTTGACATTTTCATTAAAATTGACCACTTCAAAGGGATAAGCCTCAATCTGAAGCTAATAAAGCCAGTCATTCTCATTAATCATTATCCTAAGTACATAAAATTAATCTCATTAATTATAATTCAATATTATTTATATAGATACACACATTTACTTGTTGTGTAAGCTTTTATAAACAGTCTTTTTCATTCTGCCACATCACCGTCAGATGATTCTTCTTCCTCTACCGCAGAAAGAAGGAAGAGAAGAATTTACTTTAACACAAAATGTTAAAAGAATTGCGAGTATGGAAGGTAGTTGGGTAGTTTGGGGTATGGAGCGTGTTTTGTTGGGGATTTGGGGTTGCTTGACATTCTTTGGTGCTAGAATGACATTTGGGTCACAGTTAAGAATCACAAGGAATTGAACCCAGAGTACCTAACCACCCCAAACTGCCAACAATCTCATTCCCAAATCCAGCTACAAAAAAAGAGTTCATAAGAGCACACACAAAATGTTATTTCGCATTGTTAACAAAAGGCTGAGGCATAACTGTTACGTAAATTTATTGTGTGCCTTAACGAATGACTTATGGTACTGTCCGCTGTGGAAAAAATAAGAGGTTCTTCTTCTCTCATCATTTTCTACCTTCTCATTATGTATCGCGCGCGCCTTCCATCCATACATTTATATACATACAAAATTTCATGTTATTTCTCATCAAACAAGGGAAAGGAATGAGAATTCATAAAGAATGGGTGAAGAGATGAGAATGCGCTATATGCTCAAGCACATGAATAATAATATTGAATTTACAGAATATAAAACACGTGTGAACAATATTGTGTATAGTATAAGAATGGGAGGCATGATGAGCATTTAAAATTCTTTACATTAATTCTTTACATTCAATCCCAGTTGGATATTTTATTGATTCGCCCTAATTTTATGAGAGGATTATTGTCATTTTGTTAGATATTTGTATTTTGCATATACAATTTTTTGTATTCAGTATTATTTTAATTTACAGATATATTCATTCCAAAGAGAAACCATTTAAGTGCAGGTAATTATTGGCGTGATTAATTAGATTTTAGACTTGTGTGGAAAATGCTGGAGGTTTAGGGTTATTGAGGAATGATCGGGCATGCTCTCAGCTTACTCTGCTTTTGAGAGCATGTTGTATTCCTGATAAGGAATTCAAGGTTCTTAAAATTTGAATTGAATTGAAGAATTTTGAAACATTTTGCAAAAAAGAATAGAATTTTCGAATAACATCTTTAATATCTTGATAAATAATTTGAGAATCGAACCCTTGTAAGCTTGAGAAATTTAAACAATTACTACCGACTCATTCAATTTTGATTTTATAAAAGGCAATTATTCAATTTTAATAGAATCATTCTGAACCTTCAGCACTTCTACTAATAGACAATGACCATTGTCACATGATATCGTAATGACATCATGTTGTATGTGAATATGCTCATTGTCTATTAGAGAATTTAACATAAATTGCATCTCTTTGTCCCCAAAACCTAACTGTTGAAAGTTGATTGTAATTTGCTTTTAGCAGAGCTAGAAGTCGACTTATCTTGTCCCGATTGACATATATTGCCATGTTGGCACCATGGCAATGAGGCGAGTAGTATGCTTAGAACCAAGTGACAGCCACTTGTCGAAAACAACTAAATTTGTCTATTATATAGCAAATTTTGAGCAAATTATGAGAGAAAATTGACAAATTTTGCTGTTTCCGTCAAGTGGCTGTTACTTGGTTCCAAGTATTCTGCTGCCACCTCGTCGACGTAGTGGCAACATTTCAAATGCGTGTCAATCGGGTTTAAATGAAGTAAAGTTGACTTTCCCATACCAAATTTCGTACCAGGCCTCGAAGTCGACTCGGATTTTATATGGAAATGTTGACTCATGTTGATCCAATTACATATGAAATTGGAGTCGACTTCTAGATCTGCAACAACAAAACAACAAGTTTTGTTGCTTAAAAAAATCACAGAATTTTTACTAATTTTCCCTCAATTTTTCTCTTTTCTTCTCATACATCCAGTGATTGCGGAAAAGGATTCTGCCAATCACGAACATTAGCCGTACACAAAATTCTTCACATGGAGGAATCACCACACAAATGTCCCGTCTGCAATCGTAGCTTCAATCAACGTTCTAATCTTAAAACACATTTGCTCACTCACACCGACATTAAGCCGTATCATTGCAGTTGCGGTAAAGTATTTCGACGCAATTGCGATTTAAGACGGCACAGCTTAACACATAATCTAGGTGGTAATAGTAGTAGTAATAATAATAATAACATTAGTAATAGTTCGACAAATAGTAACAAATCACCAAGATCGTTATCATCATTAACTGGATCATCTGCAACGTCATCATCGACTGCAGTTAACTCATCAAATAATAATAACAATAATAAATTTAATATTGATTTAATAGCAGCTGTTGAATGAGAGAATTAGTTGTGCATTCTATTATTTTTTTTTTTATTCCTTATACAAGGCATTTTTTTGTATCTCTTTATAATTCCGACTTTATTGAGTTGTTGCTGTTGTGTGGATCTTTATTGATTACCTTTTGGGGGATTTTGTCAGAATTTGTTGGGGTTTATGCTTGATAATGGTTGCCTGTGGCAGTAGTGTGCCTTGGCACTCATGTTGCCCACCACTAGCTTAGGGTGCTTGGTTTGAGCTAGGGTGTATTTGGGTATCTGCAGACTATTGAATGACATAAGCATTAAGGTTCGAAATATTGGTCTAAATTCAATAATATCCTGGGTTTCGAACTTGGTACTATAGTGTGTCAATGTTCAAAACTCAAAGTCGCCCTCGTACCCCAATGTAGCGGCCATGCTGAAGACATATGACTACTAAATACCTTTGTAAGCTGTCTGGACACCCAATCGACCATTTAATTACAAAAAAATACCCCAAAATAATTCTGACAAAATCTCACGCAAGGAACATACACAACATGATTATGATGTGCTCAACATTATACACAGGAAAAAAATATACAAATAATTATAATAATGTTCTTATTTTTATATGTATTAAGATAACAAGAGAAAGAAAAAGAAAAACATTGATGAGACTTTTTTGTGGTACATAAATGAACAAGGAGAATTGAAATGAATTAAGTATAGAGAGAAAAGAAGAAGCTATATAGACTTAATAATGAGGATAAATATGAGTTTTTTATGGTTGAGATATTAGTGAGATTATTTGCAATTTAGAGTCTTAAATGGGAATTGAGTAGGATATAGGCAAGAATTTAGGTTTCTAGGGTGTGATCTGGTTGTATGTTGGATACCCCAGATGTGGAATGGGAATCCGTAATTCTGTGCTTATCCAAGTCTTTCTTAATAAGAGTCAATTTGTCTCCCGTCCATAAATTAACTTGAAAATGTACTGATCGGTTCCGTCCTCTTATTCGCAGTTTGACAGCTATTTAGCAGTCACTTGACACCCACTTAGGAGTCATTTTGAAGACAATTGGCAGCCACTTGGCAAATGATTGACAGCTACTTGACAGTCATTTGGAAGACAATTGGTAGTAATTTGGCAGACAATTGACATCAAGTTGACAGTCCATTTGGCAGACAATCGTCAGCCACTTGATAGTCATTTGGCAACCAATTGACAGTCACTGGTTAGACACTTGACAGCCACATGGCAGTCACTTGGCAATATTACTGTCAAGCGTACGTCCCTCAATCCCATCTAAACAGTCCCCAACCCTACCATATGGACAACATTTTTCATCATGCACTAATCGGATGCAAAGCATTCAGAGCATTCAGCATGCATTTATTAGGAATGAAATGAATACAAAAACAGATTGAAAATAATATTTATGCAGTTAGATAGGAACTGAAACTGAAAAGAAAGCAGTAAAGAAGAAATCATCATCATGTAGATAAATTGAATGTGCGCAAATGTTAATAATGTGATGACTTATGGAGAGCATGAAAAAATGTGCAGTATTATATATTTTTTTCGTGTAGATGCATATCGGACATTTTATGACATATTAATCTTTAGTTAGCAATCTCTTCTTTACCCTTTAGTTTATTATTTTATTTCTGCACACACGCAGCATAGAAGAGGTTTTGTGCTTTTTCTGCATGCAAACCTTTACTTTGTTGTGATGTGCTGATTTTTCTGTGGATATATTTGATCATTTTGGGCTGAAGAATCGAAAATTTAATTTTAAAATGAGAATTTAGTGAAAATGCGCCTTAGACACTATTTTAAATGTGACTTTCTTACTTGTAAAAATGTCAAAATTTAAGAATTGACTCTAAAATGAAGAATTTAGTAACATATCAATGAATTGCAAAAAATTCGCTACTAATCTCAACAAATGCGATAATTTTCTTCCTTGTTTATTTCTCTCTCTTTTCCTCCTCCTCTCATTTATATTATAAATATATTTAAAATGATTTATACAAGATAAGTAATTTGTTAAAGCACATAATTTTTAAGTAGAATGAGTTATGAAATAATAAAAATTATAAAACATTTTTTTTGATCTGATTAGACATTTGTAATGAAACATTAAATTACTTCTTACTGTTGCTTATGTGCTTCCAGACCTGTCCTTCGTAAACCGCAAAAATAACGCTCATATTCATTACAGTATGTAGCTTGTTGAAATTTTATTTTTGTACTCTTTTCGATTGTGTAGACTGGAATGAATACACAATGAATTATGATTTTTCACTTCTCGGCTGTTTTTTTACGCTTGAAATTGAATATTTGAAGGTATTTAAGCAGTTGAAAGGTGAGTTAGCAGCTAATATTAGTACAACAATGAGATGATTTTTCTTCGCAGTAATTGAAGGGCTTGTTGTGTAGTCATGTGACATTGGGAATGTTTAGGTCAGCAGCGTAGTAATCGAGGAATCTTTGAGGGCACTATGCTCACTATACCGCATTACAATATCAATTAACGACTCACTACTGTAGAGCAACACAATATTAGGTGGTGATACACAACAGTTGCGCATCAAAATATCAGGTGGCGACACGCAACAGTTACGCATCAAAATATCAGGTGGCGACACACTAATGCTGCGTAACACAATATCAGGTGATGACACACTATTGTGGTGCAACACAAAATGGGGTGACTACAAACTTCTGTAGTGCAAGACAATATCAGGTGGTGACACTCTGCTGTTGTAAAACACAATAAAAAGTAGCGACACACTGCTGTAACGCAACACGTAATCAGATGGCGACACACTACTGTGGGCGAACAAAATATCAGGAAGCGTCACACTACTGTTGCGAAATACAATGTCATATGATGACATATTGCTGTGGAGACACACTATTGTTGCGCAACACAATATCAAGTAACGACACACAAAATTTCATATTGTTGTCCAACGTTGTTCCAACAAAGGTCATAATTGTCTAAACCACAAAGTTAGTGCCTGCTCCTAACTTTAATTACCATAACCATTTCCCTATCTCCATCATTCCTCAATCAACCAAACACAACCATCTCATTTAACACCTAATCATAAAAATTCTTTTCCCATCACTACATCACAAGTCCTAGTCATAAAAAGAACACAACAATCAATAGAGTTCCCAGAGTGATTCTATAAAGTTACAAAAGAACATTAAACGAGATAAATGAACATAAGCATCTAATAAATAAGGAGTGAAATAAATCAATAATTTATTAAACATTTACAATTTGCTAAAGACTCAAATATCCACACATCAATCGGTGTGTTTTTCGGATATTTTTATTATTAGCTGCACAGTTTTGTAGTGGATGGTGATTGAGATGGTCAGTTTAGGCATAACAGTTTGAGATGAGATTTGGTTTAAAGGCAGAATGGTGGCTTGTAGAGCTCTTCATGTGGTCGAATGGGTCAATAGCATTCCGTTCCAGTTTTCTCCTTTTTAGTAGTTTAGGTTAATGCACTCAAGAGTCGTGAGTCACGACCCCTCCACCCCAAACTCCATTCCTGAGCATAATAAGTGAACGGACCCATACAAAATCACTCAGAATTCAGGTTTACAGTAGCTCACGTCATTTCCGAGCACCTCACAAATCAATCCACAACTCAAAACAATCAGCATCCAAATTATGCGCTCTATCCACCACTCAACATTGCCTTTCTTACTTGCTTATTTTTTTTTTATTTCTCTCATTTTATTGGTTTACTTCAATAATTAATGATAAATACGATGATCATCAATCATTGTAGTTTAATATTGTCGAAAAGAAAACAAGACAAGTTCGAGAAAAAAAAAAATCCACTTAACATTGAAGACGAAGAATGCTGAAGATGTGCTGCTTATTTTTTTTTTTTTGGATATTAATATTAATCTACATAATATTTTGTTGTGTTTAACAATTCTCTCCATCCATCCTCTATGTCTCTTCGTTACTTTTCCACTGAAAAAATCCCAAAAGTAAGCAAGACATGGCAAGTGGAGCCGTGGAAATGACAAATGACTACTGAATAATGTTAGATGTACATTCAGTTCAACAGATGAAGATACACATCAGACATTATTATTGTAAAGAGTGGATCAGTGGTGTGAAGATTTGAATGTTGTGATAATTTTTATTTCTTTAAGTATTTTGTTGTTGCTTTATTCCTTTAATTATCTTTAATCTTGTCGACATACTGCCTTTTAGAGCTGGGAGGATTAGAGAGTTGAGATTTGTATCTCTTTTTGGGATGTCTCGGAATTTTTTATTTTATTTCTCTGTTTCAGGCTTTGGCGTTAGTAACGTGAGAATTGGATGGGGATGTATGGACTTTTTATGTCTGGAACTTGCAGAGGAACTTGTTAAAAATGACGGAATTTTGCTAATTTTCTGGAATTATTTAGTAAGATTATGATTTCAGCTTTAATATGGTTTAATCCTGGATATACTAGGTTCAAACCCGAACATATTGACCATATTTACCGTAAAGTTGCCGCGACGACATTGTGCTGCTTAGGACATTTACTCACAAGCATCACAAGGCTCCATGTGGCTGCAATTTGGAAGTCACATGCAATTTAGAGTCCATTAGGACACCATCCGCACCTTTAATAACTAGAAGTAGGCCAATGATCTAGTTTATACCCAACGAACCCACTCTAGATCACATACTTGCTTAACATCACATATAATCCTCAGCTCATACTTCAGACTAGTCCAGCAAGTATCTCATAAACCAGTCACACATTCCAAATCACCATTAACCACAAAGTCCATTTGAAAATTCCATCAATTTCACAATCTTTAGACTAGATCAAGTCACAACAATTTCTTGACCATAATCCACATATCTTAAGGTGCCAATCTAGTCAGATTATCGAGCATTTGCTTTACATTTTGGCTTTTAATTTTTGTGAGAAAAATATATAATCTATGGCTTGCAATGAGTCTCAGAAATGAGACAGGTAATTAAAGTATTTAATTACTCTTAAGTACGTCTTTTTTTCGTACCTCATTCTCCTCTTTTACACTTCCATTCCGCTTCGTCAGTCGACATTCCAATTCACAAGTTCAATGAAGCATGAGAAAATTGTGAGACTGTTTATTCGATGTTATGGATTGAATATATGTATTTTGATTATATTTGAATATATCCGCGCGCAATGATCGCACATTTACAATGAATATACCGAAACAAGCACAAGAACATGCAACTTCTCCTTTATTTCTTCCAATAATTTAAGACAGAAAAATATTATTATATATCATTTCATTAAGTGAATATCATTTTCATCAATATGAACATGATACTGAAACAGGAATATCAAATTACAAGCATTGATGATTCTTACTTCTTACGAAAATATAAATAAATATTGTATTGGTCATCCTCCTATCTCCATTCCTTTTTCTTTCGCGTATTTAACGAAAAGTAAAAAAATTACGGGAAGTTGTGAGGAATACAAAGGAGGATTTGTTTTAGGAACGCATTTAGTATTGACGTTTTGCAAGTTTAGAACTAAAAGAATTGAGAAGAAGTAAAGAAATGAATTAAATCGTTACCTAGTCAAAGGTTCGAATCCTTAAACACGATTTAATTTATGTTTATTGGGCTGAACATTTAGTTTTTTTTTGTCGTTCATACCGGAGTTGCAACCTATATCAACGTTGCATTTAAAAAGGCATTGTCGGTCACAAGTAAAAACTGTGACAGATCTGTTGCTTGTGCTTGTCACAGGCACTTGTTTTCGCAACTCTGGTTCACAAATTAATTCTCATGTTTAGTCCCGTAGTCATTAAATCCATGTTTCACTCATCACAGTGGTGAATAATCTGTAATGTGCAGCGGCACACTTGTATGCTTCAAAAAATTTAGGAAATGCTATGAATCACATGACATGTTGGTTTTGAGTCTAGGCTTATGACCAATATGTGATGCACTAATTTGCTCTAATCTGAAGAGAATGTAACCTATGAAACCTTTACTCAATTTCAAACCTTCTTTTTGGAAGAAAAAATTCTTCAATTTGATAGAATTCCGTAAAATTACTATTCGTGCCTTAATATCTCAAATGTGTATCTCATGTCACTATGATCAAGACGAGCCCAAGAGATCGGGCGGTAGGCCAAAAAACTTGAAAGTAGCTGTCAATAGAATAGTGTCACACTTGGAATTAGTAATTGGCAAGCGGTAGCCAGCGATAGAGCCAGCTTCAGGAGTCGACCGAAGGAAGCCATGGATCACATTTGATCTGTACGGCCAGCGAAGTAAGAAAGAAAGACGAGCCTAGCACTGTGTTTCTCTATCTAAGACGGTAGAGTACGGAGGGTCGTCCGGAGGGCTATATAACAATGCCAAGACGTCGCCTATCATTTGTTGTTATTGGTGCTGTTAGAACACACTAAATACAGTATAAGATCTAGCCTAGACAACAAACCATGCCATTCTATATCAATTGTTCTAGATATCCTGCTCCAAAAGTTCTTGATCCTGTATAGACACACTTAGTAAGCCATAAGATCTAGCCTAGACATCAAATCATGCACTTCTATACCAACTCTTCTAAAAAATCCAGCTCCAAAATCCAACAACAAGAAGAACTGAATGGAAAATGGTTTAAGAAGGCAATGCGAGTTGTAAATTTATGCAAAATTATATTTTTTTTTACTTCTCATCTGTTACTGATTCTCATTTAAAAGGCGATGGCTTATAGCATTCCTATAAAAACATTTCTCTCTCTCACTTACTCAATCTTATATTTTTTTATTTTTTTTCATTGCGCGTCGATAAAATGTATAACGTCTTATAACAGAGGAGATAACAAGGCACAAGTTAAGCGACTTACCTTTAAGAAACAGATTATTCATTTCAATGAGCAGTTTTGCTAATGTAACATGAGCAAAATTCATTTTTTTTCCATAGCTGTCGTCAGACATGAGACGATGGAATATAAGGAATAATGTGTGTACAAGATATATACGGCATGGATGACACAGATGCTGTGTAACGTGTGCTGTGGGCATTTCAACGATTAAGTGGAGCAAAAAATTTAATTGAAATTTTGTGTCATTTGGTATTTTTGTCATCGATGATGTTCCTTTATATATTTTTTGTGGATTCAGGTTTCAAAGAATCTTGCATTATAAAGCATGATTATCAGGAATTAGCTCTTCATCCTTAGAATGAATGTCAAAATATTTCTCCAAATTCCAGGGCAATAAAGGTGGTCTCAGTCATGCACAATCGATCATCAAGAACGGAATTCATCACTTTAAACACGTGTCACATGCAGCATAAATGATATGGAGCACGTCGACTTATCCACAAAAATATATGAAATCCCACACACTTCATCATCATCTTTTCACCTTGAAAAAGCACATCCAATATTTTTTGTGTATGTGTTAAATGTCCATCGATCCATCATAATCATCGACATTCATCCACATACTTGTTGTGTGGCATATCCATAAAATATATATACTTTTTTTCAATAATTGAACTAATGACACAATTGAATAGCTTCTAATAAGTCTCTTGAGTAAATGACACACGCTTTAATCTTCCCAGATGGATAATTTCATGCTTCTTCTCATCCTTTCATCCTGGATCTTGTTTGTGACTCTTTTGTTCATTTGAAAATTGATGTGCTGTAAATATTTTAAAAGAAAGCAGATCAATTTTCGTTGGTAATTGTCAATAAGTGCAAATAGCTATTGATCCCTAAGTCTTTTGACAGTTTTCACCTTTCTACTTTTTTTTATGCTTTACGTAGTTCTTTTGTATTGCTGTAATAATGTTTATCCTTACTTATTATGGTTCGATGGTGATTTGGAGTTGGATTCTTGAATGGAAGTATGATGATTTTTTGAGAGTTGGAAGCGCAGTTTTGTGTTCTGGATCTTTTATGTTTGAAAATCTTACAATCTTTAGATATTGATCTGGATGACATTTTTGATTAAAGCAGTAATGGGCAACCTTTTATTTTAGTGTGGCTAGTGCAGCGGCAGGTTGTCAACCATTGGTCTAGAATCTACAAATGAAGGCAAATTGAGCTTCTAAAAAGCAACAAATTAAATATTTTTAATGACGAGTCTCGAACCCATGATCACTGAATAGGTTTGTACTATTTCAAATGCCAAAGTATCAAACCATTAAGCCACAGAAACACTGCAGATGACATTGACATTTTGAATACTTTCATAAGGAATAGACCTGAACAGCACAAATCGGTTAATCGATCAAAAAAAGGACCCAGGCCAACGAGACTGTGTCTTGGTGTCGGATTCGGTTTTAGCCCAGTACCACGCCAGAGTCACGCAAGTCTGGTGCCGGATTTCAGATTGATTAACCGATTTGTGCTATTCGGAAGATGTTTACAGCTAAGAAATGTCATTACACATTAATAACCAATAACTATCCGAAATTCCAGCCATAAAGTCAGATATAGGAGAGATCTAAGAAAGACCATGGATCACACTTGATCTGTATGGTCATCGTTGTAAGCATGCTCTCAATCCATGGATTGTACTGTATGTAATCCTAGGATCAATTCCGGAATATCAAAACACACAGAATCCTAGGACTGATCCTAGGCTAACATACATATCAATCTTGAGATTAAAAACCCAGTTAAGTACCCAAATTGTCAAACCGTCACCCCTTCCAATTCCACACATGATGCAAAAAAATCATGCTAAAAAGTAAAGAAATTTCACAAAGAAATTGAAGAGGCGGATGAAAGAGCATTTACTACGTGTAATTATGATACATTAATATTTTTTTTTGTGAGCATAAAAAAGCATAATACATAATTCACAATTCATATTTTGTTGTTGTCCATGGATATTATTTTATTTTTTTCGGTGTAAAGTCTCTTGTGAAAAGAGATGAAGATTTAGAGGCAAATAAAGAGTGAGCATAAAAATCGTTAAAATCGTTTGCAATAAAGTGCCGACGGTTAAAAGAACATACTTTTTTATTATTATTTGTGAGATTATGTGTGGCGATGACTCTTTTTTTCTGGTTGTAGCTCTTTTTTTTTGTGATGAGAAATTTGAGGATGTTGAATTTTTAGGGAGATTTTTCAGTGCTGGATGGACTTTTGAAGGAGAATTTGGATGAAGAATTGTCAAAGAATATTCTGGATAATTGATGGAATCGCCACTTCTGGCTAGTTACGATTGTTATGAAGAGTCAAACTTGTTGCTTATCTAGAATTGGCAGCTAAAATCAAATAAACTTCTAATGCCGATTGGACAGGAACTGTAGATTATTAGACTCCAATTTCCAGGTTCGAATCTCATCAAATTCAATATTTCAACATCAATTCCAATAGTTCATGCTATTTTAAGCAACAATCACCTCAAAATCATTGTCCTCAACTCCAGAATTCCCCAAACTCTCTCGTGTCCCCAATTCATCATACCCAAAGAAATTCTTTCCAATTCTCATATCCAACATTAAAATTACCCCACCATAAAAAACCTTTCCTTCAAAAAAAGATTCAAACCGCAAAATTCCCATTAAAATCAATAAATGTGTCACAAAGTCGTATGACAAAACAAAAATCATGTCCATTTCAAAATTCACTTGAAAAAGGCACTAAATATTCATGTCCCTTTAATTTCTTTTCCTCTTTTCAATTGTCTACAAACAAAAGATTTCAATAAAAACACAAGTCAGAGGAGAAGAAAACATTTAAAAATTTTTTGCCATGACGGGACGTGGTTTTGTGGGATCTCATTTAACTTTTTTTTTGACGATCCATAATGATGAGTGTATCCATGACAAAAGAGGTAATATCTTTATCTGGTGGAAAGGAGTTTGGATGATTCTTTCACTTTGTTTTTTGGGTATGCATATGGTCAGTATGGAAGTGGGAATTTAGAAGATATTTGAATGTTCAATACTTACACGAATAGCACAAGTCGGTTGATCGATCTGGAATCTAGCACTAAGCTAGAATCACAACGGACTGAAGAATTAGAGTAAGTTTATTGGACAATATTCATTGGATCGTGATTTAATACTTAAATCAGGGTTGTCCAAACTTTTTTGCGCTGCAGCACATCTTGAAGGTAAGTTTTGACCGAAACCGGACACGGCATACGGTTTATGACCTTTCATGACATTGGTATCGCGGTACACAGTTTGAACAACACTTTTATGAATCAAAGTCTAGTGTTTCTATCTCAAGAATTTGTCGAAATCGTAACATCGGGAAATCAAGGATAGCCAAGGATCGGAGACTTCTGAATATCCCTTGATATTCCCTTAAACATCCCAGCATTTATATACATGATTTGTAATATCCCTTTGTACTATAGTTATTGATTACTTTAGCTAAGATATTCAAAGTAATTTCAAAAATGATATCAAGCAGTGCTGGGATGTTTTTGGAATATTTTGCATGTTTCCAGGCTATGGCTTATCATATCGAACAGCATACCGTGTTTGCTATGGTATCGCTGTGTAGCCGTATTATTGGTAAGACTAGAAACTGACTTGACATACCCGAGTGGACAAAATAACGTTAGAACTAATCTTTAATTGAACTTTATCCTGCCATCAACTAGTTATCACGTATTATTGTTATAACGTCCTCGAGATCGGACTATTCACCGCAGTGTGCCACTCGTGCATTAATTCCAATCATTTGTCAAAAAACATCATATGCTGATTGAGAATATAAACATTTACCTACATTAACTCAGCTTATCTACACAAACACTAGCTCAGCAATAACAAAGTTAGAAGCAACAATGTAGTACTTCCTAGAAAACATCTAACAAAAATCAACTAATTTGCAGCCAATAATCGAGATCTCCTCCAAATCCTCCTTCCCAAAAGAGACTCCGATCTAGCAACAAATTATGTTTAAAATGCCCATTACTGTTGCATCGTTATAGTAATTAAGAGCTTATTAGTTATAAGAACAAATAAATCGTATAAATATTATGATTTCTTCGTTTCATCTTTGTTCGCCTTGCCTTTTTAACAACAATTTTTACAGCATTTTTCTTCCCTTTGCACATAATTTTTTACGACTTTTTTTTTTTTTGCTCATATCGGAAAACAACAACGAAATTAACAGTTTAAAACAAGAGAAGAAGATATGTTTGTTGTTCTGTTTTTTTATGTTGTTATGCACAAAATTTAAAAGCATAAAAAGGCACACACAACATGCGGCTTAAGGCGGATTTGCAAGTTGCTAATTTATGCACATTTTATTTCGGTTTGTTTTCCTTTACTCTTTACTTATTTTTTTTTGTGGATTTGTTTTCAGAATGGAAAATTGCAAGTCAACACCCACCCTAGTGAGACAACTTCATTCACATTTATTCATTCATTTATGCTGTGTTGTTTTTTTGTTGTTGGTATTTTTATGCATTTATATTGATTGTTTTTACTCTTTTTTTGTCGTTGAAGAATTAATGACTGATATTACATAGCGCACCTCAAAAAACAGAGAAGTATGAAGAGAGATGGAGGATAAGGTATGAGATTGGGGGTTCTGGAGAGGGACATGGAATTCCTTCTATTGAGTTTAATTTGAATTCTTCAATAATTTATTGAGTTTTGCCATTATTTTGAAATTAAAGGAGTTTTGAGTGACTAAATTGAATTTACGAGACAATCTTCAATACAAACATCTGCAATACAACCAGCATAAGATTGCCATCTGAAGAAGGCCATAGATCATAATTTATTTGCACAGCTACATCCATCAAGTCTAAATCAGAGCTTGAAGTCGACTCGAATTGAATATGGAGTCGAGTCTTCTCAAGTCCACTTTTCCATACAATTTCCAAGTCAACTTCTAGCTTTGGTCTAAAAAAACCTACAGAAAAGTATAATTTCGGATGGCTGATCCCGAGTGGGACTCGAACCAACGTCCGACGACTTCAGATTGCAAGACCTTGTCACTGAGCTATTGGTGGCTTTACTACGTTAAAGCAAAGAACCATAAATAAATTATACATCTTTTGTATCCCTCACAGAAATCCAGTTCCCACAAAGACTACAAGCATAGAGTAAATCCCAACAAATTCCCAATAAACTAGAATCCCCATTCCATTGACATTCAGCATAAGAACATAAAAAAAAAAATAATTCCAAAGTGTCCACAAAATTGATCTTTCCTCTTCTTCCATCGAACCATAATCATTCCTTACATTTTCATTATACCATACACGAGACATCATCAAAAGCGATCGAATCGCGTCTCATGTCTCAAATAAATCTCTCTCTGCATATAAAGTAAAAGAACACAAGCCACATTGCATTCGATATTTATTTTATATTATATTATTGTGAAGCATAAAACAAATTGCTTCAATGTTCATTCATTGCGTAGGTGTTCATTGAATTGCTAGCGGGGCAATTTAAACAATTCAAGACGATAATATGAAGGAATCTCAATATTCGTATATAATTTTTTTGTGTTTCTTTCTTTTATTCCACCCATTAATGATGCCATGGATGAATAGGCATAAGTTGGGAGATTTGATGCAGATCTTTAAGTGATGGAACTCTCTTAAAGCTCTAGAGTATGTCCTCATTCCCATAATTACCGTAACTCTATGACCTAATCCTCCACATCCCAAAAAATGCGTCATTGCCATCAACACATCAAATCATTCCCTACTTGATCTGAAATTTCATCTGCAATTTTATTCCAATTAGGCAAGCATGTTGATATTAAAGAAGAATTTACAAAATTTCTCTAATTTTCATAAAATATTAATTTTAAATGTCAAAGTAATTCAATTATTGTTCAATATTGAATGTGAATTTCTTGCCTGTTACAAGCGTTTAATTTGATGTCACAATAAATATTGTTGACTTGATTATTTATTGAAGAAATCGGAGATTAGAGTTCAGTTGATACATTTCAGTTGACAGTGTTGAATGATATATTTGGAGAATTTGTAGTTCTTTGAAGAAATTCGATGCTTAGATGTGTTTAAGTTTAGGAATTTTCTAAGAAATTAGAGATGGATCCGAGGAGCACACCATAGTCGCCTGTAATTGCATCTAGTTGCCTTGTCTCGATTATTAAGATTGACAATAATTCCAATAATTCCTTTCTTAGCATGCAATTACTTTCTCCCAGATGTCCAGCCACCTGTCACCTGGAGATCGTCATATTATCGAGCTAATTGTCAAACGTTACAGTTACATAGGATTGTTCTGATGGAGAAATGTTCAAACAGCACAACGTAGTCACTAGGACACCGCTTCGTCGCTGGTTTTGTGGAAATACGCAAAGACACTCTGATGACATCGTAACGAAAGATTACGAATTTTTCGTCAAAAAAATAGAATTTAAAGCAGCTTGCCACTTTCAATTAAGATTAGATTTGACTCTAGCCTCCCATTATCTAGCTTCTGATATCAAAAACTCCAAGTTATTTGTGGCTGCTCAAAGATTCTGAAAATTGAAACCATTTGTCACTCGGGCTTACGACAAAAATAGTAATCAAATACTAAAACAAGATCAGAAGCAAATCCAATATTTCCTAGAAAAATTAAAATGTTGTGTTGAATTTTGACAGTTTTTTGATTGATTAGCATCAAAATATTTCCGTTTGCTGTAAGCATTTATCTTTATTAAATATTAACATAATTGAATATAATTTAAAACTCAAGAATTTGCAACATTTCCGACAACAAATCTTAATTCTATTGTTTGTAAATTATAATACTTTACTTGATTTTCTATGAACAGAGATTCATCTGGATTCAGTCAAGCTGTACTCTTGACTTGATAATTGATATTTTAGAGTTTATTAATCACATTTAAACTTAAAATTGGCTTAAACTGAATTTAAACTCGTATAAAAGAAATAGTCAAATTTTTTTACAAACTTAACGGTCAAAAATAATTCAAACTTTTGACGAGATGAAATTTTTGAGGGATTTTGCAAATAAATTGAAGAATTTGTAGAAAAATCCATAATTTAAGCATTTAGTTAGTTTCAAGCTACTAAACCAAACTTTAAGCAAGCAACATAATAAGACGGAGCTAATGCATCAATTCCGAGCTCTCTACGATGTCTAGTTGCTAAGATCTCACGCCTCATCCAGTCACCCAACCAGCCAAGCAATCAAAGTGAAATTACAAGCCGTACCATAATTAAATTCAAAAGACAGCCTCTGTAAGTCAAAAATCATTAAAAATCTCAAAACAATCCATCCATAACACAAAAAACCCATTCCAAGAACTAAAATTAATTCATTATCATTCTTAATCTAATTTATTTTATGAGAAATTAGGTATTTTCTTCCCAAAAATCGTTTAAAATCACGAAACTGTTTCGATTGTAAGAAATTCATCTCATCTACTGTCGACTAACATCAACAATCATCATAATAATCAGTAGACTGCATGTGAACATCAATAATGTTCCTTCTATATTAGCTGATGTTGTTGTTGTGTTTGGGTTCAAAATATTTAACCGCATTTTTTTATATACATATAATTTGTAGTTTACCCTACAATTATATCATCAAGAGTGAATGCTTTGCTGGTGAGGCGAAAAGGTAATTATAAAGGATGAAAATTATTCTTCTTTTTTTTAAAGTTTAAAACTGTATCAATGTAAACGCCCCTGGGATTTAAAAAAAAAATGATTTGAGAATCTTTTGTTGTTGTTGTTGTCTAAATTGGAAGGAATTTATGGCATGACATGAAATGGCAGGGTATGATATTGATTAGTTTATTAACTATAAATGTCATCGGTTTATTTTGCTTGATGATTATGAATCTATCATATGGTTCAAAAAAATGTTTTAAAATTAGGTTCTGTTCATATGGTTGATTGAAGAATTTTCTAATGACAAATGACAGAAGGTCTTGGATGCTTGTAGACTTAATATTGATCTGTTGTAAAATTGATGAATTTTGAGCAGTTGGCTGGGTTGAAATTGTATTGAAATTATTGTTGTTAGGTTGTTCAAGATTGGAATTTTAAATAGATATTTAACGTTGTGACTAAGTCTCTATGCATCAGCTGTATTACTGGGATTGGGATAGCATGAAATCATGAGTCCCGAGAAGCTCAAATTAATCATCATTAATAAAGTAGAGTAAATACGACACAATTGTTGATTTTGTGTTTAATTAGTAATTTTGAATCTAATTGATGCCAAATCTCATCAGTGGCACTCCTGATTGACTCCTAAGTAATACAAATTGGTCAATTGATCTAAAATCCCATGTCAGACATGCATGACTATGACATTGTACAACCCGAATCCGTTATTTAGGCAAAGTAATGCCAGATTAAGCTAGATTTTCGACAAATTAACAGATTTGCGCTTTTCGGGAGTGTCATTCATGAGGATTGGAGCTAATTTGATCCAAATTTGATGCAAAACGACTAATTAAGCAACAAATCAACAATTAGGTTGTATTTGCTCTAATTCATAGCAACATCATGAGACCGACAATCTGTTAATTTTGACTAAATTAAGCTACATTGCTGTAGTTTACAACATTTTTTAGTAGAATTACACTAAGTCAATGACATAAAATGTTTTAAATCAGATGAATGCTTAGAATCTAGTTGTATATGACTGATGTCAAGTCTCAGTCTGCGAGGAAATCAACAATAATGTCAGGTCAGTGTGATGGTACCTAACAAGCAAAGAAAAGGCTTTCATGTTTTAAAAATTCTGCTGCTATTCCTAAATATGGGTTCTTTGCATCTTAGGGACCAAATTCGACATAACTAGGAACCGAATTGGCTGGATTCTGTCTCAAGGCAACATTTTCAGGTATCTAACATTAGGTTCTATCCAGAATAGATCACTTTTGTCATTTTATTTGTAAAATTCTTCCATTTATCTCTTTAATACCTCAAACTACAATTACACAAAATCAAACAATAATTCAGAACCATCTAGAATCCCAATTACAATCCATGCGACACACCAACGTCTATAATGATCGGTTATAAAAATAGCAAACATTTTCATTGATCATAAAATAAAAGAATTCCACATATCTGTGTGTACATTCATATTTCTTTAATAACAATGCGGTAAAGAGTTCTGTCGTACAGAAAGAAGAGAAGGAACGATGAATCACATCGCCAACAATTCACAAACACACAAAATACGGTCCCATTATCGATATTACATACGAAAATAAAATCATTACATATCATAAATGATGTTCAATTTTTATTTTATTTTATTATTCTTTAAATTACATTCGCCAAACAGGTTTAAATTGATTTACGGTTCAAATTGAAGTCACGGTTTCTTTCATGCCACAGATTGTCGGTGAATGGGTTTGTGCACATATATATATATAAATACGCATTTTTATCTCTTTCCATTTCACTCACTTTATTTTTCTATATTGGGAAAATCATGTGAGTATGGTGATGCAGTTGGAGTTGCTGAGCGCTTCTCTGGGGATTTTTTATTGCAATTTTGATGGATTTGAGTGAAATTTGATTGAATTCAGGTTCAAATCTAAGTTCAAATCCCAATAATTCAACTAAACTAATCTACCTGAGAGGCACATTGCGGCAAATCGATGCTGCCAGGACAACTTCGAGTCTTAACGTTAATACAGCAACACACCGACCAGTTCCTTAGCAAACACGTTGTGCTGTTCGTCCTTTACATCTTCCTCCACCTCCCTAGTCATCCAATACCCCACCTAGTGTCATCATCTGTCCCCTCATCTTAGAAAACACTAAAATTTCCATGCTCAGTGCAGCTTCGCAACTTAACGTTAATACAGCAACGTACTCTAGCGATCAAGTTGTGCTGCTCCACCTTTACATCTCCCTTCATCTTCCAAGCCATCCCATACTCCCCCTACCTAGTGTCATCATCTGTCCCAACATTCTCCAAACACCAAAATCCCCATGCTAAAAACGCACCCTAAAGGCAATGCTGGAGTGAGAAAGAACGAGAAAGAAATGAATGTGAAATTTAAATAATATTGAAGAAATGATTTATTTCCCATTTTTTTGTGCTGTGGAGTCGCTTTGCATTACATCTTTTCCAGCGTAAACGGATCGAGAATTCGTTTTAGCATTCAAGAATTCGTTTTAGCAGTTATGTTTGAAATTTAGAAAACCGTTAAATTTTTTTACAAAAATATAACTTTTTCTTGAATTTAAAACATAAATTTTAAATTTTACTGTTTTAGTGGATAATTTGCAAGAATTAATCTATATACATAGTTAATTCAGTAAATATCAATTAATATCAACAATAAAAATTTCGTGTTTTACCGTTAAATTTTTATTCAAATTTTTGGTGCTAAAAACCTTACAAATTTGTACAAAACCGTACATAATTAACGGTCAGTTTTTCTATTCGTTTACGCTGGCATCTTTTGTGTGTGCATATTAAAGTCAATTTTTATTGCATGAATGGCGGTGGTCTGTGAATTAAAATGTACGAGAGGAGATGAATGAAAGGAATGAAAATTGAATGAATTCTAGATTTATGGAGGTTTGTGGAAGGTTTAGTGATGAATTTTCTAGAATTGAGACTAGGAATTGTAGATTAAATTGAAATTAATTGCTTTATAGCACAAAAAAATCACTGGATTTTTCCGAAAATTTGATTGAATTGATGACAATTGTAACTTGGAATTGGATCCAGATCACTTTAGTAAATGACATTTGGCTTCTCTGGACTCGAATGTGTCTATGAAATGTTGTGAGCATTGCGCGAATCCTTGATATACACACTAGGTGCTACTAAACACAATTTGGAACAACACGGGCATTTTACAAGGAATAAAACTAAATTTTTCAATTTTGTAGCTGGGGGTAAGACACGAGCTTGCCATACTGCCCTTGGTTGGAATCCACAAGGGCAGTACAAGGACACATTCCACGGTAATAAAGGAATGTTAGTAAGATGTCAAAACTGAGAATTTTTACAACCTTTGTGATACAGCCAGCAACAGAGTCAAAAGGAAAGCATTTTGAAGCAACCTAGGCTCAAAGTTGGAGCACCCCAATCCATCCAAATCTCGACATTAAGATTCCCAAATGAACTAAACTTCAATCCAGCATACGGATTACTAGTCACAACAACCAAAATCTTTACATAACCTTTTAATTTCAACCACCAATAACTCACATTAGCTACAGTTAAATCATCAGCATTCAACAACCGCTTACTAACCGACATTAATCCCCTATGCATTAACTAATCAAATAAAACAAAAAAAATTTCAAAATTCTCATTTATGACTTTTTTTGATAAATGTCAAAATTTAATTATCTCAAAATGCTCAAAAGTCGACCTCACATCATGACAAGAAACATCTTTAAAATATTCATCATAATCATAATGATGATGATCGTCATCACATGCAGGAATCATTTTACGACTAAATATATCAGTTCCCACTGAAATTTATTACTTTATTGCTTATTATTGTCATTTTCCTTCTTCTTGTTTTGAATAATTAATTATGCAATTTTCATTTTCATATTCCACTGTTGTGAGCGCATACTGTCTGTAGTAACTGAAAAAAAATATTATAATTTATGATTGCTAATTAATCATGAACTTGTGATGAATATAAATAAAGTATAAAATCATAAATATCCTATTGGGTATCTTTTACAATCGACAATAAATTTTTAAGTAGAATCTTTTTTTAAGGAAGGTGTAAGATTTTGGTGAAGGATGAGCAGGTGTGGATGTGTTTTGTCCATTATGGAAGTAGATGGATGGGTATTAGGAGGCCAGTTCACGTCGGTCCGTCAAAGGGAACAGACGTGTTTTTGTTTCGCTCCGCAATTAATTCAAAATTCTCAAAAGCTCCAGATAACAACAACAGAGATTAAAGTTTCGAATCTCAGTTCAACTTGTTCAGACGTGTTTTGACTTGTTCGGCAAAATGGTAGAAACAACAACAAATCTCAACAACGAGGAAAGTAACCAAAAACTTTCGGAAAAACAACCTGAATCTCAACAACAAGATTCAGCACCCGTGACAACTCTCATCACCGAGGATATAAACAACGAAAAGCAACATGACATTGAGATGGATAATCTCAAAACAAAACAGACAACAATGGATCAATTCGTCCAACCATTAAGGGCAGAAAAACGTCGCAGCCAACTTGAAATCTTCAGTGCGCCAGCCAAAAAGATATCTAGTGCTAGCAAAAAGAAAGATGACAACAAAAAACAATTTGACTTCTCAAATGCCAGGACGAATCTGTACGATGACAGATTGTTCAACTTCAGCGGAGATAACAGCAAAGCACCAGAACAACCAAAACAAAGTGAAATATCATCATCATCGAAAGACATCAACGTAACATCACAGCAGAAACCAAAACCACCACCGATCCATATAACTAGTGGTGGAGGACAGGAGATCAGAAGGTTGATGAACCAGATCAACAACCAACCCAGGAGTTTTATGATCAACGTCAAAAAGGATAAACTCAAAACAAAAGTTGTATCAACGGAGAGTTGGGACGACTACGACAGATTCATCAAACTCCTCAGAGAAAAACAACACCACTTTCACACCTATGCAAACCAGGAACCACAGATGAAATTCGTGCTCTACGGACTTCCAATGATGGAGATCGTAGACTTGGAAAAGGAGTTGAAAACGGAAAACATATCACCAGTTAAAATTGTCAAAATGACAATGAAACAAAGGAGACACGAAAACGACGACGACCAGAACTACCTTCTGTATTTTAATAAAGTACAGGAAGGTAACATTTTGGAAAACCTTCGAAAGGTTAACTGTGTCTACGGCTTCAAAGTAAAATGGGCTAAATACAACAACAGGCGTAACGGACCTTCTTTCTGTTCGAAATGTTTGCAGTTTGGTCATGGACAACGTGGTTGTAACAAACCACTAATCTGTTTCAGATGCTCTGAACAGCATGATTCAAAAACCTGTCCTTACATTTCGATTGAAACCAACAAGGTCCCAATCGAAAAACTAAAGTGTCACTTCTGCGGCGAGAAACATACAGCAATCTCACAAGAATGCAACATCAGGAAACAAATAATCGAGAAGTGGAAAGCTAAATCAACGAACGACAACAACCGAAATCAAAACAGACCATCAGGTGAACAACAAAGGATTCCACGAAATCCTGCTGGACAAAGGAATGCTCCACCAACATCAAAAGCAGGTGAACGATCAGGCGGATCTGATCAATTTACATCACAAAGACCAGCTAGGAGTATCCCAGAACCGGTACCAACAACATCTAGAAAACCAGCTTCTGAAACCTCCGCACCAGTCACCATAAAATCGCAAAATAATCATCCACAACAGAAACCCTCAAATCAGGGAAATCAAAACAAAACACGAAGAAACAGGAGAAGGGGAAGGAATGGAAATAACAACAGGTCAAAGCCAAAGACCAATAACAATCATCAACAGAACTCAACGCAGGTTGTAGAAATTATGGACCTAGACTTCAATTCACTAACCTTGGAAACAAACAAGGTCGATCCTGAACCTTCATCCAGTGGTAATACAAAGGAACAAATTTCACCAGCCCAAGGCACAATCGATGAATGCATGTTCTTCATCAACTCATTCATCGAAATCATCACCAAAAAGCCAGAGTACCTAAAAGAGGAACAGGTACAACAAGCCATCGGCCAAAAAGTTGCCAAAATCTACATGAGTCAACATGGATTGTAGTCACCAAAGAATCAACGTAATTTACTGGAATGCTAACAGCCTTGCAGATAAGATGTTAGCATTTCTCGACTACCTCAGCATGCAAAACGTTGATGTTGCGTGCATATCGGAAACATTCCTAAAACCAAACTCCAAAGTAGACTCGCATCCTGACTACGTAATTCATCGATTTGATCGCATTGATAGACCAAAAGGTGGTGTTGCAATCATTGTCAAAAGAAATCTAAAACATCAGCTTCAACCAAGTTACAACACAAAGCTAATAGAATGCATCGGAATAAAAGTCTTCATCAACGAATCAATAAGCTGCCACATCCTCTCCGTCTATCTTCCAGGAGGAAGCAAAGGAAGGGAAATAGACGATCATCTAAGAGATGACATCAACAAAATAACAAACATCAGAGGAAACTACTACATCTGCGGAGACTTCAATGCAAAACATCGAGAGTGGAATTGCAACGTAGCAAACAAAGCCGGGACAATACTACAGGATATGTCCGGGGAGTTCATGATCTACTACCCCGATTCACCAACGTATTATCCAGAAGATCCGACGAAATCTGTATCAACAATCGACCTAATGCTCTCAAATTCCAGTCTGAACACTACAGAACTAAAATGCACAGAGGCAATGAGTGACCATTGCGCTGTGTATTTTCAAATCAGGACATCCAAAGTTGACAGAACAGACAACACAGCTTACAGATATGACTACAGAAATGCCAACTGGAAAAAATTTAAATCTTATATAACTCGTCGCATCGAAGACAGCACTCTGGAAAACCCGTGCAACACCGTAGAGGAGATAGAACATCATATCAAAGTATTCTCAGAACTCATCATGGATTCAAGAAACAAAACTGTGAAGAAGAGAAAGATCAACTTTGAATCGACAAAGCTCACACCAGAAATCAAAGACTTAATCAGGACGAAAAGAAGTCTTCGACGAAGATGGCAACGTAGCAGAGATAATCAAATCAAAACTGAATTAAACATTCTACAGAAAGTCATCAAAGACAAAATTAAGGAACTCAAAAATACAAACTGGAATAAGCGGCTTTCAGAAATCCAACCATCAAACCAAACAGTCTGGAGGATTGCAAAGCATTGCAAGAAAGGTTCAAAATCGATGCCACCGCTGATTGATGCAGATAGAACATTCATCACTAATAAGGAAAAAGCCAGCGTTCTCAGTGACTATTTTCGTAAAGCTCACGAAAATCCACTTGAGGACAACAACCCAGCACATACCCAGGAAGTAGACAACGCAGTGAAGGAAACATTGGAAGGAGAAAATAGTGACTGCACAGAACTTACAAATGTAGAGGAAATCTCATACATTGTAAGAAATCTGAAAAATCCTAAAGCACCAGGATTAGACGATGTCAACAACATACTCCTCAAAAATCTTCCACCAAAAGGCTTCGAATATTTGAAGTTCATCATCAACACGTGTCTCAAACTTAACTATTTTCCGAAAGTTTGGAAAAAAGCTAAAGTAATCCCGATCCCAAAACCTGGCAAACCAGCAAACGAAGTGAGCAGCTATAGGCCAATAAGCTTGCTTAGTTCCCTAAGCAAAATATTGGAGAGAGTATTGCTGAATAGAATAAACGAGCATCTGGAGGATAACAACATCATTCCGACTCAACAGTGTGGCTTTCGCACAGGACGATCAACATCTCACCAACTCATCAAAGTAATCAAAACAGCAAAGGAAAACATAAGCAGGAAGAAATCAACAGGAATGATCTTCCTAGATGTGGAGAAAGCATTTGACAGAGTCTGGCATAACGGACTCTTGTTTAAAATGATCAAATTAGGGTTTCCACTACCACTTATAAAAACTGTAAGATCTTTCCTAAGTGAAAGAACTTTCTCAGTTTTTATTAAAGGTCAGTTCTCAGAAACCAATGAAATCAAATTCGGAGTACCACAAGGAGCAGTGCTTTCACCAACTCTCTACAACATCTACACATATGATATTGTAAGAGAAACAACCAACAATATCGCACTCTTCGCAGATGATACTGCATTGTATCATTCTGCAGAAAACTCAGCCGATATTGTAACACATCTACAACACACTGGAAGAAAAGTACAACAATACATGAACAAATGGAAAATAAATCTCAACAAACAGAAGACTCAAGCCTTATTCATCACAAATAGGTACTCCAGGCAACTTCCTAGAGACAACATCAAATTCCTCAACGAAAACATCAAATGGGAAACCGAAGCTAAATATCTGGGAATGATAATCGACAAGAGAGTGACATTAAAGCAGCATGTAGAATATGTGACCAACAGAGCTCACACTGCACTAAGACTACTTTATCCCCTCATCAGCAGGAACTCACATCTCGACGTTCGAAACAAACTTCTCATCTACAAGCTAGCCGTGAGACCCATCTTCACATACGGCTGTCCAGCATTTGAACGGATGGCAAAAACACATCTACAAAAACTACAAGTACTACAAAACAAATTCTTGAGAATTGTTCTCAACAAAACAAGATATGAAAGGATATCAGATCTACATACTGAAGCAAAAATACCCTCTATTGAGGACTACGTCGGAAAGTTGCAAGCGAACTTCAACACTCGTCTTGCTTCGCGAAACACCGAATAAACCACAACATAAATTAAAGCAAAACAATTTCAAAATAAAATCAAAAACTAAGTGATGAAGGCGATAAGTCAGAATCCTTTAAAAATTTAAATACAAATAAAATGTATCCAAACTTTGTACATAATTAAGTTAAAAATTTAATGAATAAAAAGTTTATTTTAAAAAAAAAATAAAAAAAAAAGGTATTAGGAGGAAGTATTATCAGAAGCTTTAAATTGGTTCTATGGGATAACTTATGGACAACATTTGAGTAATTAACCGTCGGATTCCAATCAATTTCAATTAATCCATGCTTGTTGATATTCAACAGTCAATAGGTGATCGTTGGATCAGCATCTAAGTTAACTAAGACTCTCTATCGACTAATCGAAGTAAGTCAACCAGGCTTGATGGTGCAGTGGTTTCATTTTTCGGTAATTAAACATTTCACAACGAATCAGTGATCATGGGTTCAAAACTCAACATTGGAAAGTCGACTTGAAGCGACTCTACTCCATTCGAACATCAAGTCGAGTTCTCTTTTGATCCTTCAGATCTAGAAAGCTGAAATTCAAGGTTTAAAGCCAATCTGAAGCCCTAACAGGTAAATAGTATGCTTTCATGATATAGAACGACCACTACGGACGATACCTAAAAGCGGTTTCTTTGGATGTTAGGGAAGTTGATGTAAATCTAAATTAGCAAGTCCAAAACTACCACAATGCCATTTTTAATCTATTTCTGTTAATTTGCCAATATTCAATCTATTTCTCATTTTGTTCAATCTACTTTAGCATGTTCCTTCCTAAAACTCAGTCATACATCCAAATTATTGCGCCTTGACCTCTCAAAACCTTCCCATACTTCACACAAAAATCCATATCATACCCTTCAGCATTTGTTTACTCATCGACTAAATGATTTTAATATTTTGAATGCTTAATGATATTAATGACTCATTTGACTCATCATTCTGCGTCATATTTTAACGAGAAAAACAAAACAAAAATTTATGAGATGAGAATTCAAAAGATTTAAATGCATGGATGATGTTCCTTAATAGGAGATGATTTTGTGTTTTGCTGAGGGGTAAATAGCTTAGATCTAATTTAATAAATGGTGTAAAATGCTGATGATTAAATGAACAATTTGTTTTTTAGATTGAGGGCAAATTGGAGGGGTTTATGATGGTATTCTACTGGTTAGAATCAGTGTTGTTCAACCTGTGTGTCGCGACACAATAGTGTGGAAGGAGAATTGTCTGAAAATGGCTTGTATCGCATGCTGTGTATGGTTTCTTTAGTGATGTATCACGAAGTTGTACCATGACACGAAAGATATTTGGAACGCCTACTTAAGTGATATTGAATTAGATCAGTGCTGTAAAACCTTTTTTGAACCACGGCACAAGTCGGTGTTAAGGCATTTCTGAAACAGCAAACGGCGTGTGGATCATGTCATTTCCAAAAATATTTAGATGCACAATAGTGTACCGCGGCACACAAGTTGACCACAACTGGTTTAGATAGTAATGCCAACGTTCTAGATGAGTTATCAAATATGTAAGAGTATGTTGCTAGCTGTAATCAACTCCTGAATCTAGAATGGTCTAGAATATTCCAAAATCTAACATCATATCCATGAAACTCATCACTAAGTGCTTAGACATCCACAAATCATCATAAGATCTTCCAAAGCTTGACTCATTGGATACATTCAAGCTTACACAATTCACTTGGTACAATTTCTCAACAATTACTGACTAACAATTTCACACCATTTCCCACAAAAATCACTCAACGTCAATCATATCCAAATTAAGACGTGTTTAAGTATGTCTCATCAAACTTCCTTCCTAAATTTCTATTTAAATCACAGAAAAAGTACTCATTTGACATAATTCACATTATGGAAAATCCCTCGTCAACGTAAATTATGCGCACATCACACATGTTTGCCAATAGCAAGAAAATAATCTCAAACATTAACAATCGGTCATTTTACAGTCGAAATTGACAAAGAAGCGATAATGATTAAATAAGTACAGAAAAGACAATATTATTTTTTGTTTAATACGAGAAACACAAGACACAGACAAAAAAAGAGGAAGATAAAGCAGAAATGAGAGAAAATATTTCAATTTCAACAACTTCCTATCACACCTTTTCCTTCGATTGACATACGTAAATTTAGCTTGAAGAGGTAATTTTCATTTGAGGAAAAGCAAACAGAGAAGGAGAAGTGGATGGAAAGGGTTATGGATGGCTATAGCGCAGTTAGTTGGATTGTATGGCTGATATGGATGTTTTAGAGTTGATTCTGAAATTGAGGAACTTGAGAACAAGATCAAGGAGGTGAAACTCTGTCGTACTTGACCTATATACTGCAGCAAATCTTGTCTATTGCTGTCAAAATGGGCTAAAACAGCTGTCATGGTGCACTCACAGCACTTCCACATGATTTTGACATTTTTCCATGAGATCTGGATCTTAGCAGTGCCGTAGTAAGTACTGTGAGGCTACAGGTACTTGCCAAAGCACTATCATGTCCTCGTATCTTTTGCAAAACCTGACAGAGACCTAATGTCTCAAAATGAAATTCTGCATATTATGTTGCATTAAAAACCCAATTGTCCATAATCTGCTAACTTTCTAAGACTGTCCAACTCACAGTTGAGGACAGTGGTGGGCAACCTTTTATCTTTTTCAGCACACTTTGGTGATAAATGTCAACCGAACCTGCAAATGACATTCTAGGGATCATGACATTTTCAAAAAAGGACATATAGGACAAAAAGACTAAACCGCCAACACCCAAATCACTCAAAACTGCTACAATAAGATCCCCCAAAAAGAGGCATCAAAAATAGATAAAATAAAAAGAAAGAAGATCCTCATTAAGATGGGTCAGTTTATTTATTTATTATTATTATTTAACATGTTTATAGAATCATCAATGAATGGGATGAATGTGAGCATCAAATGACACTTATAAAGAACATTTACATAATTTTTCTGTCAACTTGACTCACAATGACAATAGACGAAAAAAGAGAGAGAAATTGTTGATGCTGTTTGAACATTAAGAAACAAAAAAACAAATATTATCTCTCCTTATAGGTGTCACATAAAGTTTGTTGGTCGAATGAATGAACGAAAATAAACTAAGAGATTAGGTGGGAAGTATGGTAATGATTGATGTGGATTAGAACGCATTTTGGGGTTGAATTTTAGGTTTTGACATAAAAATTAGGTTTCGTTCATAACTGAGGGTTTAAAAACAAGAATGTTGAACAGCAGACGAACTATAAGGTACAGCCAATAACTGTAGGTCTGCGGTACTTGGTGGAACCCTTCATATGCCATGTACCAAGTTCTTAATCAGCAATTTGCACTTGTATCGTGTTCCTTTTGAGTAATTGTCACCTTTTTAGTCATAAACTGATTTAAGTTGATTCTAGGAATCCTGTGTGTGCCTTATTTAAGGCAACCAAAATGTTCAAAAGTGCTGTTCTACCTTTTCAACTCGAACAGTACACAACAATGGCTAGGGAACCGATTCTTTGATTTGTTAGTCACAAAACTTCGAAATTACATTAAGGAAACCTTATAGAGCAGGATCAGCTCCATTCTGATGTCAAAAAATCGCAACATGTCACTCAGATTCATGACTTCTATACCTAAAATACCCTCTTTATGGATGCTTTATAGATGTCACTCAGACTCATTCCTTCTGTACCTCAAAATACCTTCAAATGATCTAAAATCCTTGACCTGCTTCAAAAGCTGATCAAATGTCATATATAACATCTGTATGATGATATTCAAGTCCTAATCCTGCCTGCAACAATTTAAATATTAAGAACAGATGCAGCCTTGTCAGCCATTTATCCTATTTCAAACAATCAAGTCAACTCAAGTCTTGGGCGGCCATCTGCTGAATTTGCCGGGACGCTACTGTACTTTTCAGCGTTGCTGCTGTGTCTCAAAATAGTCCAACAGAACCCCAATAGTGTCAATCTTAGAAGTATCAAGAATTTTTTGAGAAAATCCTCTGGCCACTCTACCCAAGTCATAATGCATGTTCTTCATCTCTCCAAACATCCAGCTAATAACAAGAGTATCATTTAAACACAAGAAATATAATGAATGAATGAGTGGACGATATTGAATGAATGAATGGATTTTTTGAGTTAGACAAACAGGAAGAAGGCATCATAAAACACACACATCGCATCAATTGGATATTCATCTTTAAATAAAACAATCATGACGGTAAATCTTAAAGGAGATGCGACAATTTTATTTTTTTCGGTTGAAGTTTTTTTGGATATAGATAAAGATTGTCAAATACTTTGGACAAATATTTAAAATCACAGCTTGTTAGGAAATTTATGTTGACAGATAAAGCTAATTTTCAGGTAAATGACGATAATCGGTCGGACGTTAGACATTAGCAATTGCACAATTCCATTTAAAGTCGTGACATGACTGGGAATTTTATATTTGAATGACACGAACTTCCGTCTGGCGCTTAATTGATTTATGGTGAGACTTGCGAAATAAATCGATAAGATATGCGAACGGAAATAGTCAATCGAGATCGATAATTTAATGTTATTGAACGTAAATGATGGGGATTTATGGCTTGGCTTTCATTAAATGCATTCATCTGCGTCATTTGAATAGTCAATGCAGTTTCGACTCCTACGCGAGATTCTTTTATTGTCTTATGGACCGTTGACTTATTACTTACTTAATTCTTTGGTTGGAGTGAATGTCGGTGTATTCTGAGCTGAGAGAACGTTTTAGTAACTGAATGACCAGATCAGTGGTGGACAACCTAAGTGCCATGGCACACGAGTGTCAAAAATTATTGGGAATGTCATGAACAGTATCCCGGTCAAGGCTTACAATTAAAAGGTGCCGCGAAAAATAAAAGGTTGCCATCACTGAACTTGGCATTTTTCCTTAATTTTTCATGATTTCTGCAAATCATTCTAGCCTCATTATCAATATCATAGCTCATTTTCCAGGAATACCTTAATCATATTTTGCGATATTTTGATAAGAAACATAATAAATCTCATAAGTTGACTCATTTGATACAACAGCAGGAAATAAAATTCATATTGCAGTGATAAGTAATCTTTATCATGAAAGGCTTAAGACTATGAATGTGCACTAAACTGCTTCAACCAAGTTATCTAATCTTAATTTTTGGATTTAAAATGTACTTTCGTGCTCAATCAATTTGGACATTTATTTCCGACTTTTATCAGTAGTAATTGTAACAGGGTCGTTGACGGTTTAGTGACATTCAGATATGATGTCAATAATCAACTTTGCACAGATTCTAATGGATATTTCAGAGCCGGATCTAAAGATTCTGGATGTTTTGTGTATCAAAGGTTCAAAACAAGGTCTTGCAAGCATTTTTGTATGTATTAAGTTCCAATATGTTAGGTTATAAACCTAATATACCTACTATGTATCCCGGCACAGCTTCAGTCGCCGGTGTTCTTAATGAAAAACAGGAAGAACCACAGAAAGGTGATGTAATTGAAATTTGGTCAGATCGACAGTCTCTCCAACTTCCAAGTACCCAGCTCCCCATAAGGGTATCCTAGAGATCCCTACAAACCAATCTTAGTACAATAGATTTGTACTATACTTTTGTAGATTCCAGTTAATTCCTCAAAACACTTGACAAATTAATAAAGATAATTAAAGGAAATTTTTGATAACGATTTGTATAAAAACAATACTTTTATTGCTGAAATCATTCAGTCACAAATTAATTATTGAGCTGTTCATAAAAATAAAAAAGTCAAAAGTGGATATGTTCTCGACTCGAGTACTGTCAATATTAGTGCTTGTAGTGATTTTTGAAAAAAGTTATGCACAAAATGAAGTTCTAAGCTGTAATTATTATGTAGTAAATGGCAGATATACATGTGATCTCACCATTCAAAATCCAAATGGATTTAACAATTTTACTGGAATTGTTGGAACTCACATGACTAATAAGACAAATGCAGATGTTCGAGGAATTAAAAGTGTTTCCGGATCTAATTCCAAAAATGTTCCATCAATACTGTGTGATTATTTCCAAAATACAACAAATATTGAGCTAAATGGTATGCAGATCGTGACGATTGATGTCGATTCCTTCAAAAACTGCAAGAAGGCGATTTACTTGACACTGTACGGCAACAAAATTACACAAGTTGCTGAAAAGTCACTTGATGAAAACACGGAACTTCAAACTTTATACTTTCATTCTAATCAACTGTCAACAATACCGGAGGATTTGTTCAAAAATTTACAAAACTTAGTTACATTGTGGTTGGACTCTAACAAATTTACTGACTTTCCAAAATATCTCTTTAGGAATTTACAAAAACTTACTAACTTAGACTTGCAAAGCAACCAAATCAACACGTTAAGACCTGAATGGTTTGAAAATCTTAAAAGCTTATCATACATAACTTTTGCCGGAAATCAGATTTCAGACCTTCCGATAAACATCTTCAATCCATTGACTAACTTACAGAGTTTATCTCTCAGTTCAAACAGAATACCAAGTATTCCTGCATCAACTTTTGATTCATTACGTAATCTAACATCCTTAACTCTCTATGGTAATCAAATATCAGAACTTCCAACAAGCATTTTTGAACCATTGACTAAATTACAAACTTTGAATTTAAATGCAAACAAGTTCTCAAACCTAAATATCAGTTTATTTAAGCCATTGATTAATCTGTGGAGTTTGTATCTAACCAATAATCAGTTAGTCGAGCTTCCAATTGATGTTTTTGAGCCATTAGTTAATTTGAGAGCATTGGATTTAAGCAATAACAAGATCTCGAATTTTTCAAACAATTTCCTAGTTCCATTGAAAAGCTTAACAAGTTTGACCTTAAATAATAATCAAATCTCGGAACTGCCAAATGACATATTTGATACTTTACTTAATTTGAATACATTGTATTTAAGTAACAATAATTTTACGGTTCTGCCTGACAATATACTAAAACCCTTAACGAAATTATCACAACTTTATCTTAATTCCAATCAACTTTCGGTGTTTCAAGATGGAATATTTGATTTAATGACTAACCTTCAGTACTTATATTTGGACAACAATCAAATCAAGGAACTTCCTTCAAATATCTTTAACAAAACTGTCAATTTATACTATTTGACTATACATACCAACATCCTGACTAATTTATCACCTTTAATCTTTAAAAACAATCCAAGAATGCAATATTTATACATGCAATCAAATCAGTTTGAGACACTTCCTCTGACTCTCTTCGATTCACTAACCAGCTTGTATTGGTTGAATATGCAAACAAATAAAATTGAAAATTTAGCTCCTGAATGGTTTAAGTCACTGAAAAATCTACAATACTTGTATTTGAATTTAAACAAGATCAAAGAACTTCCAGAAGGTGTGTTCAATCCATTAGTAAAATTGAAATATCTTTACTTGTATGGCAATCAACTTAAAATCATCCGTTCTGAGTCATTTGGCAATCTTACAAGCTTAACTGATGCTTATCTGTACAGCAATCAGATTGATGCAATTGATGAAAAATTTATCAATAATACTGGAGTTGTGCGATTGGATGTAAGGAACAATAAATGTGCAAACATAAATATTCTTGATAATTCAGCATCAAGGCAGACAATGAGGACAGCATTAGCAAAATGCTTTGAAAATTTTGAAAATTGGACACCTGGTAAGCATCTCAAATCTAATACCAGACTTTATAAGCTTTAATCTCACTTCCTTTCAACAGAAACAACAACAACGTCAACTACAGTCATCACCACCGAACAAACTTTACCTCCTGGATGCAGTAGCGTGAATATTTACGAAAGAGTCTGCAATGTTGAGGATAAAGTTGAGTCACTGTCAGACTTGACATCGGAAGTTGAAAATCACAGCTCATTGATTGCCGAGCTTCAAGAGGAAAATCAGATCCTAAAAAGTGCACTTGAGGATTTGCAGGATCAAGTTCTTATTTTAACAACACGTCCGTGCTCGTGTCGTTAATGTAATCACGATAATGCCTGATCTTGGATATCTATAAAGCTAGCATTACTACCCCTAACTTCCCAGCCTGGACCAAAACTTTAAATAATTTACTTATATAAAATAAATTCAATGGAATTATGTAGTTCATGTAACTTCAATAAATGTGTATGTGCATTTATGTGGCGTCCACCATTTATGATGATTGCCTTTTTGTGATTGCGATATGCCAGTTAAAAGTAAATAAATAAATAAATTAAATTCTTCTTTTCATTCCTTTTTGTACAATAAGTTTTATTATTTTTTTTGTGAAGTTCCTTTGTGATAAATTTGTCAGAATTTAAGGCAGTGGTAGGCAATCTCGTGATAGACCTGGAAGAACTCCTGGATGGAAGCTGTCGATGGAGACAGCATTGCATTTTGTATTGGCAATTGGCAGACGGAAGCAGGCGATAGAACCAGTTATAGGCGACTTCTGAGGGAGGCACTGGATCACAGTTGATCTGTACGGCCAGCGAAGTAAGTAAGAAAGGAGGGCAATTTGTGTACCGGGGGACACTGGTGTGTGTATGTGTGACTCGTGCGATTTCGGTCGAGGATTACCACCAAGGAGTGCAGTTGCTCAAAAATATTTAGACAACACTAAAAGGCCGTTCACTTATTATTTGCTCTTAAAAGGGGGCAGAAGGAGTCTGTTCTTGGGGAAAAAAGGTCAAAGAGGGGGTCTGTTCTGGTTACGTCTGGATATTCTTGATTTTAGTTACTTTAATCATTGTAGATTTAGTCATTCACTAATTACGTAATGCTTTTAGAGAGCAGGTTGAAGGTTGAAATTCAATAAGTAAGCCATGCATAATGCACCAAATGATCCTGACACAATCTGACGAAATGTCCACAATCTCAAGTACATTTTATGCTTACACAATCTTCTTGGACATTAAACCATCCATTTCCATAGACATACACTCGCTTTTATTTTATTTTGCGCGACTGACTTGTCGACACAGTACAAAATGAAAAACATGTTAAATGCACAAAACTTTATATATATTTTTTTAGATCAACTGATATTGTGTGCTGAAGGAATGTTTAATTTCTCCTTACGCTGCGTCTCCCAAGTTTTTGTGTACCCCATAAATACAATAAATAAATTTTATTCTTTTTTCACCGACCAAAAAAAAAAAATTACAAAAGTACTCGTTCTTATCGAGTTACTTCAGCGCATTTTTGTCCCAGCGATCAGTAATTGATTTTTAAGTCAGTTCCATGTCTATAGAACAAGATCCAGTAGGATCCATATAACTCCCAGATCCCTCTCAGTTCCATGTCCACAAAACAATATCCAGTAGAATCCAGGTCACTTCCAGATTCACAAAACAAGATCCAGTAGGATCCAGGTCACTTCCAGATCCATAAAACAAGATCCAGTAGGATCCAGGTCATTTCCAGATCCACAAAACAATATCCAGTAGAATCCAGGTCACTTCCAGATTCACAAAACAAGATCCAGTAGGATCCAGGTCACTTCCAGATCTAAAAACAAAGATCCAGTAAGATCCAGGCCACTTCCAGACCTAAAACATAAGATCCAGTAACATCCAGTAACATCCTGGTCACTTCCAGACCTAAAGCATAAGATCCAGGTCACTTCCAGACCTAAATCATAAGATCCAGTAAGATCCAGGTTGCTTGCAGACCTAAAACATATAACTTCCAAAAATTTAAGAACTTCATCATTTAACGGATTTTCATAATTCAAACCTCATAACGGTCAAAAAAAATTCAAACATTTTTCAGTAAACACTGTAAAAACATCGACAAACATTGAAAAACACTGTAAAACAATGAAAAAACGTGTTGTTGTTTTTGTTGTTGTTGTATATGAAAATGAAAAACTGTTAATTATAGTATTTATGCTTTGATTTGAAACTTTTAAATGCCCGGGGCGCCAATAACTTTATGGAACTGATCTTTTAAAACCATTCCGAGCTCTCTACGATGTCTAGTATTCGAGATCTCGCGTTCCAGCCGACCGACCGACCGACCGACCGACCGACCGACCGACCGAACGACCGACCGACCGACCGAACAAAGTGTCTTATTAAGCTACCTTTTTGAAATAAATTTCAAAAATGCGCTAAAAAAAGAGCGACATTATCGTTCATCTGATACATTTTTATACTAATGTTGAGATTTATGCTTTCGAAATGAAGATTTATATTTACACAAGAAATTAGATGAGGAATTTTATTTTTTTTTTTTCCTCTTCCTTCGCTTTTCCTTCTTATTTTTTTTTTAAGGTTGTGCGGCATCATGACACACAGAGGGAGGAAGATGGAGAGTTGAGAAAGACATTATGGTTAAATTATTTTTATGGACGAAAGGAGTGCTGAGATTTTTTTGGTGGATTGAGGCGCATTTCTTTGTAGATTTGACAATTTTGGATGGAATTTGGAGGAATAAGGCAATTAGGATTGAATTTTCAAATTGTTCTTGGAATTTACTAAATGGAACTTGCTAGAACTCTAACCCAGAAAGCATATGACATAGAAATTGTCGATAATCTAGGCTCAGGTCAACGTGACTCTAGTTCCAAGCTAGATTCAATGAAATCCGATTTCAGTCTAAAGTCAAGTCATCCTCAGGCCAGAGTTAAGTTGCTTGAGAATTGGATTTTAGGAGCAAGTAAGCTGATTTGGATTTTGCATGGAAAATTCAACTCAAATTAACTCAATTTCATATAAAATTCGAGTTGACTCCGAGTGCTGATTGCAATTAGACAGTTTGAGTTATATGGAGATAAGACCTAAAGCAATATGTGGCTTAATGTCCAATTTAAAGATGTATCAAGTGTCCTGGTTGTAGCTACACCAATGCCATGACTCTATTAGGCCTGCAATTGTTGTACATAAACCTACAATGGATTAGAGTATAATATACGGTCTGTATACAGCAAAGTCGACACTGTGATCAGTTGTAACATTCCAAAGCCTCTATAGATGGTCCATGTCTTGGATAAAATCAATGGTTTCTGTTATAAATAGCAATGTTTGCGTATATCCTCATTAAACCTATAATTACATTCATATTTGCTGATCAGTCGATTAATCACACATTCGCAGCATCATGTCTCATCCTACAAAAATTTCATTATTATGTGCCTTAATTCTCTAAAATTCACTGTTTAAAGACGCCATAAAACACATCAATGACCGTTGATTGTCAGTCAGTCAGTCAAACTCCAATCAATTGTCCCTTTCCTCTTCATCCTTCTGTACAAAGGCGCTCACAATAAAATTCCGAAAGTATCCTTTCCCAACATCATAATAATAAGTAAACACAAATAATATAAAAAAACAGTCACAAACATTCTTATCAGCATAAAATATCATTCCTATATTTCATCTATAACAAAACTATTAAAGGACCCACCTCAGTGCATCATCAACAGCTTTATAATGTTGACTTGTCAAGTCAAGATAACGTGATTGACTTTTAACAAATTAACAAAAAAAAAATAAAGCTATAAGAATGAAATGAAAGAGAATCAACGTGAAGAGTTAAAACAACTCATCTCCACAAATGTCCATAATTAAATTAATTTTTCACACTTAAACAATTCCATTAAGACTGAATGAGAGAGAGATTTTCATTTCCCACGAATGTGTGTGCACGACAAGCATAATTCGATTTTATTGATCATTTCTCGTTCTTTTCGGAGCAACATGTTTGTGGTTTAGAGTGTTTAGTGCTGTTGGCAGTTTGTCGTTTGAGGATTTAGGTGTCATGGATGTGGATTTTAATTGATTTAGGAATCTAGAGAGTATTGAAAACTAAATTTGATGTCTGTTTCTTTCAAGATCAGCTTATAGGGATGTAGGGCTGTTTTCATGATACCCGAAATAGCACTACGGCACCTAAAAGTTGTCTCTTTGTCTGTTAAGGATTAATACCTTTTGAACACATTCTAAAGGACACACAGTGCCAAATAATCCGAATATGACTCGTTGTTGATACCGGGAGGCTGAATTGCCGCTTTTTCTAATCCTAAATTAGTATAGCACTGACCTGGATCTTCCATTTATCCTTTTCTGACATTCAAGAGTTCCTTGAATGCTTCATTTTGATAAACAGCATCCAAAGCAAAATTGATGCCATTCTCAGTCATATTAATGTCAAAAATGATCCAAATTCAGGTTCCTGTATGACACAATGTGACAAACAGTCTTAATCGCCTTAAAAGTTAGTCTCTGGCCAATTAGGCACCGGCTTTAATTCAGATTCAATGATATCTGGCATCAGGTTCTATTCAAGATGCTCTGTAGCCGGATTTGTGGCATGTGCCTTCCGTAAATCACCGTAAAAGCCAGGATCATCTGGCACCGTGACATACCCGTCAGGGCTACATACTTTTCATCTTATCGTCAATACGGTGACCTTAGCAGTATTCTAGCGTACACGTCGTGCTGTTTTGGGTCCATGCAAACTTAATATCAATCTTGCAATGATTTTATACCATAATAAGCTACTCTAGGTTCCAATATTTCCTTCAAAACTGCTCTCAAGCCACCTCAATCCCATACCACAACTCTCTAACTCGTCAATCGTTCCGTAAAATTATTCCCATTCTAAATAAAGGCAACAAAACAAATGATTGTGATCATCTCATGAGACTTAGAAGATGCTCCACAAAATAAGTAACATATAAAAAAGAACGAGAAAGACAAAAGGGAACAAAGAAACAAAAAAAAAAATCAAGATCGTATCTCCGCAGCATTTTAAAGACATGAAAAAAAAAGGAAAATAAAATGTATTTTAACAATTTAATCAAAAATATTTGTCAACCGAAGAAACGCGACAAAAAATCAATTTAGATCTATCAAATTGACACACAAAGTGTTATAAAAAATATGAACATCGTTAATACACACATACACATGGGTTATACATATCTACTTTACATTCATCGATTGATCTTGTTAATGGTTTGATATAAATATTTTTATTTTGTGTGTTGTCATACAGCATGTCGGTTTTTTTGAATGATGAAGATGTTTGGACACATTTCACTCGATTTTGGGGGTATTTGATGGACGGGATTTGAATTGAATTGGATTGTCGAGATTGTGAGTTGGAGGACTAAGTATAAAATTGAATTTATTCGAGTATGATTTTGTATAGTGCTTCAGAATTGATAGTTCGTTGTACGGATATGACTCTTGATTTCGATAAATCTTAAGATCTTCACTAGGAAGTCTTAGTCTCGGTATCATAAATACTTATGTATGGAATGGTTTAAAAGAGTTTCGGATTTATAGACTTGTTGAAATCGGCAAATTTATGGAACATCACCAGATTTCTCAGCGATTGATCAAACCATGAGATTGTCAAACCTAATTGTATATCCATGAGATTAACAGTTTGTGGACTGACCTAATTTAAGCTGTATTTCGACTAAATAATGACAAATTTGATTAGATGCAACAAAAAATTAGAGGAAAATCTTCGGACGGTCTTTTAATTAAGGTTTATCAATCAGACTGTTTCAAAGATCAATGGCCTCCCTTAGTTTGTGTCTGAATATAGTTCTATCGCTGGCGACTGCTGGTCAATTACCGATGTCAGGTGCATACCCAAGTGCATCCTTATCGGCAACAAATGTTCATGATCAAGCAATAAATCACGAAGACTACTGAAAAGCATGTGAAGTCAATGAATTTATTATTAGAAGGCAGTTATTGCCTTGGACTTTGGTATCTGAAATCGACAAATAGAAAGCCATCAATAGAACTAGACTTAAGCTCCATCTATGAAAGATTGAAGTCCAAAATTGATATAAAAATCTAGCATAAAAAGCAACTACCGCAATAGAAGCACTCATCATCCAATTCCCATTCCATTACAACCCCTAATCCTAACACATTCCACAATCACACATGTACATCCAACAGCTATACATTCCTATATTCCTAATCTATAACAATAAGATTCTTGTCATAAGACCACCATGTTGTGCATTAAAGCATCTAATAAAGGAAGAGACAAAAGCCATCGAAAGAAATGTCCACCGATTGTGTGTATATTTAAATAAATCTTCCATCAATAGCTGTGTGGTGGCTAAGCTTGAATTTCAATCGCATTAGTTGAAATAAAAGAATTCTATCGACGATAGCCATTACTGTACATCTCAATAGCTGTTCGTCTCTGCCATTTTTTTTGTTGTTTCTGTGCTGAAATTAATCTAATGAATATAAATTTATTTTGAAAGAAGTTTTTGCAATCACTGACTGAGGACACACAAAAAAATTCCCATCAATTTTTATTGATTTCTTCTCGAACGAGACACAACGAAAAAAAATTTAAAGGCGATAAGATTGAAGACATACAGCAATAGTGATTAACATAAAAGCGTTTGGTTTTTCGCACTTCTGGCAAATTGAACAGATTTTTCAAAAGAGACTGGATTTTTTTTTTGACTAAATTTATTTTTATTGAGGCTGAATGAGGTAAAGTTGTGTGACATCTTGCTATAAAATTGTACATTTGATACCGAAACTTTTATTTAGGGCCACCGGAATAGATGTTGAATGATTTTCTGGTTTGTTGATGTCATTTGAGGATGTCTACAAAATAAAATTGTAAAGGAGTCAATTAGTGAACTTTTGTGGATAGACAAAAGAGATTTGCAAAGTCGAAATGCTGATCGTTCATAAATGATGTCCATCAAAATTAAACATTTTTAAAATAAATTCTTGTTCCTTCATTACATGTTGTCTGCATGTCAGTGATTCCTGGCTAATAAGAGCCTAAGAATCGACAAATTGCAAGACTATCGTGTTCTCGAGAATTTATCGTTGGATTCGTGTTATTAATCCTTACCGGGAGGACATTCAAGTCTGAAAAAGTCAGAAAATAGTATCTACGGTCAGAGTAATACTAGTATGGGTCCGAGTTCACCGAATCCGATACATACCCAGCGTCACGCTGATCTCAAAACGATTTTTTCGAATTTTTCCTCGTCGTGTGCCTTTTAATCTAATCGAGTCATATCCGCTATTCCAGACAATTTGACAAAAAATCATTAAATCTTCAAGACACACTGGACCTCATTACTGCACAACTCCTTGAAAAAATATTTCATCTTTTTGCGTCTTCATTATGTCGCTATAAAATATTTCCCAAATTGTCCAATCAAACTTGCTTCTTGTTCAACACAAAAAAAAAATAATAATATATAGACTTAAGCCTTAAAATTTCTCACATCATCATCATCATCTTCACAATCATCATTTTCATCACACAAAGCCGTGTCTACATATAACAATAATAATTTTTGTTTAGAGCCCTCAATAGTCGATGATATCTCATAATCCTCTCCTAATGAATCTATCAAATGAATGTCGCTTTTGTGTTGTGACACGAAGCTTTGTCTCACATTAAACTGACGACGGAGGATTTTTGAGGGGAGATGAAAAAATAAAAAAGTCAGCAGATTTGAGGAAATTTATTCAGTTTATTAATAACAAATGAATTCTTCTTTTTAATCAGTCATAAAAAATGTCTCTGAACTATAAAGCATTCAACACTTTGTTTAGATGAAAAGGCAAAAAATGTTTAAGAAAAAAAAATTATTTTAAATACATATGGATAGATGGTTATTAAGAGATGAAAAGTTTAAGTTGAAAATTTTGGAAGGAAATTTGGAATTGAGGCGAATTTTTGAGAAATTTGATAAAAATGCAGCATTTTCAGGTGTATCTTGGGGGTATTCACTTATTACTTAATTAATTCCTTGACTAGGGCACACGAAGGCCTATTGCCGCGCATAGGGAATGTCTGAAGACAGCTTCATTCGAAACCTTAAGCCAGCTCGAGATATTAAGGACTCTAGCGTCCTATTCAAGTTGCAATTCACTTATTAGGTAACGCGAAAATCGAAATTGACCCTACTTCTCTCCCCCTTCCGTCACAAAATCTCTATGGACATAAAATTATTGATGGCTTATAGCGCAACCTTCCCTTTATAATAGGGTAAGTAGAGCTAGTACCAGGAAGTAAAGCATTACGTAATAAGTGAATGACCCCTAGGGAATGCAGTATTAAGGAAGATAAAGATGATATTTAATTAATATAGAGCCATATAATCGAATAATCACCGATAAATCAATGATGGGAGCATGACATGCTACCGAAAAATCGTAGGTCATGTGTTCGAGTCTCACTCGGGATACGATATTCAGATTAGGGCTTTTTCTGATAGATGTACAGTGAAATAGTCAGTAATCTAGCTCATATTGCTCGTCTGAAATTTCAGGCCTGGAGTCATCGACGATACTTTAAGATACAGCCTAAGATCTGTAGACTTGCGCATCCAAAATTCAGGAAATTAAGACCTATGATTCTTGACTAAGATCTACGAATCAACGTTAAACCAGCTATACTTAATAAAACTAAGTCAACAAGACATTCCTATTAATATCTCAAATAGGATCTCAAAGCATCTAGACCCAGAACAGACAAGAAGACTCTTAAGTATACTCACAAAATTGAGCTTGCTTAATTACTTGTTGACTGATTAAAGCCAAAAGCAAGCTCGTTTATATGAGTTTGCTCTTTGTCTATCAGAAGACATGACAAAATGTCACCAAAAATCCCCATCGACTTCTATATTCACAGCTAAAAGAAATCACTAAACACCACACATTTGAAAGGAGATTATTATAAATTTATATTGTCAAATAATAATTCGACACTATTCATTTGGTTATTAAATGGAATTTTCTCTTCTTCATCCACACTATTTCTCATCCACTAATTTTTCTTGTCTGTCGACAGGCTGTTTCGTATAAGAATCAAAAAAAAGATATTTTTAATATTTTAATTTTTTATTCTTTTTCACAAAAAAAAATATTTAATAATAATAAAGTGGCTGAATGTTAACAAGAAAAAGAGTCTCTTTTTATCTCTTGTGTGCCTTAACAGAGAAAGAATTCATTCTTTTATTGAATAAAAATTGACCATAAAGTTGGGATTTCTATTTGTTATTCCTCTTTGTTACGTCCATTGTCAATATTTATTCAATAATAGCAATAATGCGTAACAATAAATTACTGATTATCTCTCACAATAATAATCTAATTTAAATATGAGAATTTTTGAATTTTTTTGAGGTAGAAAATGAATCTTTTGAAGATTTTGTAGAAGATTCGGAACTGCTATCAAGATTTTTGTATTCATCAGATTGGATTTTGGTTAATGACATTCATTGATAACTTCATTTTATGAGGAAAATTAGATTTCTTGATGCAATAATCAAATTGACAGGTATATCATCTTGTGACACCTCAGACCAACATTGATGTGGATCCAGATTGCCACATATTGAAATGTTGAGTTGAGTCGACCCCTATATTGATCGCTATATGGAAGCAGAGACTTATACGGCGGGACTATGCAATTCAACTCTTACCCCTCAATTTTTATTTTCAAATTTCTGGCTACGTTCCTGCATCGAAGTCGCATTCATGGATATCTTCCTATTCTTCGCCGGCCGTACAGATCAAATGTAATCCATGGCCTACCTCAGTGGGCTCCTGAAGCTGGCTCTGAAGGATATATTCGACTAAAAGACAAAGAACGCTGGGCTGAAGCCTTAGACAAAATATAAGCTAAAGTCTCTGCAGTCCTGTGCGTATAAAACACAGGAAATACAGGTCAGTGGTTGTTGGACGAATTCTAGATTTTTACAGCATACTTTCATGAATTTTGATCACTTTGATAACTTTAAGATGGTTTTGCGAGATATTTTTGGATAATTTTGATCAGATTCCCGATCTGCACATATTGAGTTATTGTCATCACGACGACCTCCCTGCAGTATATTTAGAAAGTAGCAGCTACTTGACAGAAAACAATCAAATTTGCCAATTGTTTGTCACTTGTTTCTAAACAGAGCTCAAAGTCGACTTGGTTGTAACATTTCAATAAGTGTCGATCGGCTTTGTGATACAGCCAGCAACAGAGTCAGATGGAAGGCCTTTTGCAGCAAACTAGGCTCCAAGTTTGAGCATGATTCCAGTAAGTAATTAAGTATGTGCCGATCGAGTCCAAACCCTTGATCAATTCCATAAGGCTTTTATATCGATTTCCTCACCTTCTTTGTATCACTCAGTCGATAACACAACGAAAACATCCAGAATGTTCATAATATTCAGTTGAAATTGATACATTCTAGTCTAATGCATAAAGAACAACTTCCTTTAGAATATCTAAAATTGAAACTAAATTCCATAGCAATAAAAATATCAAGTAGCTTAATTTAGTAGCAAAATCTAAACTTACATTTTAGATTATCAATAATATTCATAAAATAGAACTCAATTAGCTATTTTTCCACTGAATTTTAATTACATTAAGTCATATGAATATTAATATCTACACCTGTATTAATAACACTGTGTCTAACTACTGCTACTTTGAGTCTAAACTGCTTCAAAACTTTATATTTTTTCTAATGACTGAATAATTTTTTTGCGGTTCCGAAGACCTTCAAATTGTTCAATGAAGCTGACAAACAAGCACAGATCAGTCGATGAAAAACAAAAGAAATTAAATCTCATGCAACAAAGTATACTGAACTCCTATAAGAGTCCAATAAAAAACAGACAATTGGATTTTTTTTTATTGTTCATCAGATAAAAAATCGCGTTGCTGAAATTGATTGGCTGACTTTTTGGCAGAGTTGAAGATATTTTGAAAGTTTTTTCAATTTTTTGTAGCTTTTTTCGGTGTTTTTTTGGGGGTTAAGGATTAAAGTGGTATCAGAGGTGTCGAGACACATGTAGGCATGTCTATTGGTGCAATAGAACTGTCCCAAAGGCTGAGTTTCTATGGAATAGACAGAGACACCGTATTAACTACTGTTTCATGAATATTGAAGATTTGAAGGATCCGGAGCTTCACGTTATTTGCCGTTAAGCCTTACTTACGTGGCTATGGCGCACTTGGACTCATGTCAGCGCGGAAAAAACCTCTAAAACTAGTTCTATCCTTAGAGAGCTGCTGGTATCTCGTTATGCCATCGCACTTAAACTTAGACTTACTGTTCATAGTAAACAACTACTCTTTTGATGGCATTACTGCCTGTAGACTAATAACAGCCTGTTCTACTAAAGACTCCTTAAATACTAATTCAACCTGCACTTCCTTCCATCCACAACCCTGCAAAAAAAGACAATTCACATTCAACAAGACCTCTAAATCACCATCATCAGTATCATCATCAACATTGTGCTGATCATTGCGTGTGTTCCTTATATGGAATTCTTTCTTTCACAAAGAGAAGAAATATCCACATCTTATCACATTCATAACTGTTTGCATTACCATTTTCAACAGAAAATATATTTCAGCAGAAAAAAAAAGATTTTATTTTTTTTTTATATAAAAAAAGTATCAAATTTCCGAACGCGAAAATTGTTGGGCTGTTGAACGGAAAGAATTCATGAATTGCACGATGATTTTGTTGTCTCTTTTTTATATAGATATGACGTAAGTACGTGCGACAGTCAGTTGCCGGTGGCTTGATAAAGGATGAAGAAGAATGGGGGAATTAGTAAGGAATTTGAGGATTGATATGAGAGATGATGTGGTTGAATGGTGAGGAATTGATGATGCATAGCTAAGATCCTTAGATTAAATATTGGATTAGACCTAAATTAGCGGGTTAAAGAAGATAAAAGTTTCATGTCCAACTGTCATTTGCCAGATATCATACAGAAATAACTGCAGGCTTCGATGGGCCGGACATGATATTAAAAGACCTATAGAAGCTCATTTAAGCAAAGTCCTTAAGTCTGACGAAAATGGCAAATCATCACATGGGCGTCCAAAGAACTCGTTTAAGGAAGCTGTCGATCGAGACAGAATTGCAATTGGAACCGGGAATTGACAAGCTGTAGTCAACGATTGAGCTTATTTTAGGCATCATTTATAGAAGGCCATGGATCACAATTGCTGTGTACGGTCAGCAAAGTACACAAAATCACCTTCAGTTCCGTTACCAATTCCAAACATCCACATATCCAATACATCATCCCATAACCTCAATTTCCCAATTTCACCATCCCAAATCAGACACAAAAAAACAATTGCAATTCCTCATTCCAAGTCATCATCGTTCCAAAATTAATGCGCCAAAAAGTCCAATAAATTAAAAAAGATTTAAAGAATTCATCAGCCACACACAAAACACAACGTTAAGCAACAACAACAAAGACGGAGAAAGACAGACGATATGAGTGTGATACGATCACAAATTAATTATTTCCTGACATTTAAATTTTTTTTTCGTCAGACACTATAAATATCTCAATCTCAAGTCTCTTAATTTTTATTATTAACACCTTTTGGTTCTCTATCAGCACACACAAAAAATGTAAATGGACGAGCCACAGACGAGCTGGTTATTTTTTTGTGGATGAAAAATATAAAAGAAATATGTGGAAAGGAAGATAAGAATCTTTACAGCACAATTTGATGACTTTCAGGAATGTTATTTGCTGCTTATTTTACACTACTTCACTTTATAGCTTCCAGCAGGCTTTATTTTTATTTCTCTCACTAACTAACTGCCAATATTGATGTGATGTGATTTTGAGGATCGGATGATGGAGGGAAGGATTGTTGGGATTTTGGATGGGCAATTATTGTTTAAATAGTCAATTTTTAGGTTATTTTTAACAAACCAGTTGGAAATTTAATGAAGTTAGTTCAAAACTGTCCAAAATTTTTGCAGACAAACAATGCATAAGATACAATTGAAATCTATAGACCTGCTCATCCAGACTGCTGGAACTGTATGCCTGCGGTTCATGGCAAAACAGTTAATTTTGCAATCTAAATTGGAAATCTACTGTATTTAAGTGTTTCTACCTTCTAAAATCTCCAGCTATATACGATTAGCTGACACTTTAGAAAAGCAGGTGCTGTTGGATGCCAGTGACACATGCCATCTTCTCGATAATTTAGATCGAAGATAGCAATCGATGGACTCTTGCTGTTAACAGCAGCTTGTTTGCAGATTCTGTTTTTAAGCAGAAATTTAGCAACTGTTCAAAAATTTTTTATAAGGATAAGAAATGGTAAGGTGGTAAGTTCTCTGGATTAAGTGCCCAATTCGTGTTATGCAGACCTCCCTAACAGATAATGAGCATAATATCCTAAATGCTCGATTTTGTGAGTTTACTAATAATCATGTTCCATCATTCCGGTACTTAATTACTTTAAAATCAATCTAGTATCAGTTCCTTGATCTACATTAAATCTAGGATTCAATGAACCGTAAATATCTGAGCATCAAGAAATTATAATATCAAAATTACTTGCTAACGAAACAAAGCTCAATTTGGAATTCATTCAGATTCTGAATAGACTCATGCGCTTGCTTTTGCCTACCTTGTGTCTTTGGAATATTTAATTAATCGGCAATTGACAAAAGATTTGGCCACTGAAACAAAAGCTTATTCCAATAACATCACCGACAAATACCACCAACATTCAGTTCCACAATAAAATAATTGCCATCATAACCCCTAAAAGCCATCACCAACAACGTGTTGCAAATTGTCATCATAAAATATAAAACTCAATTGCTAAATGCAAAAACTGCAGCTAAATGTCAATTGAATGTAAATTAAATTTATAGCCAAGCTTGGGGGGAGACAAAGAGTAAGAAAGTGACTAAAGAAGACAGGCAAGGATTTCTCTTTTACTTTTTTTTGTGTCTCTTTTTTCTGCAAATCTTCTTAAATATTTTGACATGATGTCAAGGAACAAAAGGAAGCAGGGCGTTAGACTAAAAAATGTAAAAAAAGAGACTTTTTTCCGGTAATTTCTTTACCTACAACATCGATCCTCATTGAATTCGATGAGGTGGTCGCACAGTCAGTTCCAACAAAAAAAAGACATAATTATTGTTCCTTACCAATATATCTTTAATTATTATCTCATGTATTGGAATGTAATCCACATAGATACAATATAGCAGATAGATGCTTCACAATATTTGGGGATGACATGTTGTGAATGAGGACATAAATAGTTCCATTATGACTGCATCTTTTTTCTTTCATGAATTACATAATGGACATGATTGAGATCCGTAAAATTATTGTTCCTCAATGTTTTGTAAACATGATGATTTCTCTGAAAATCCTATTATATCTGATGGACAGTTAAGTTCTTGGTAATATGAGGCTTCAATACTCAGTCTTGTAATAAACAAAGGAATTACAATTTTGCTGTGGGAAGAGACTTGCTTCGGGATCATCTGTGACTTTTTCACGATAAAATTGAGGATGGACTTTGTGACTTTTGTTGTGTCTAAGCAGAGATCAGCAATAGATATTGTGGAAGACTGGTAGTGTGGCTTAGAAAATGCTTATCTCAGCCTATTGTCCAAAGAGGCATAAAAAAGTCACAAAATGTCACAAAAAAATATCCATCAAGTCTGATTTATTAATCCCCATCTGACATAACTCTAATCTCATAAAAAAAAATATTCACAAAGATTAAGGAACACAAGGCAACACAATCAGAAATCCTTGAGCAACCGAGTCTAATCCGTAGACATTTACATACATAAATCTCACCTACTGTGCATGACCAGAGCGTGTCAGGCATCAAGGATAACGTACGAAAAGTGAATTTGCTAATCGGATCGGATGTCCTTCATAATTCTCACTAATCTACTAAGAAAGTTAATTTCAATTGTGTTCCTTAATGCGATGGACTTAATTGAATTTCCTTCTAAGAAAAAATAATGGATTGACTTGAAATGTATGTTGTAGTTGAGATGGATGTTTTGCATAAGAAATTGTTGAGGTAAGTGTGAGAGTGCCTAGATGATGATACAAGGAATGACGCATTTTTTTGGAGATGTAGTGAATTTTTGAGGATTTTTTGAGATTCGAATCTTTAAGAGCAACTGCGTTTGTGCAGCATAAGCTCTGGAACTGCAGCCATCAAGGAATTTTAGGTTCCTGGATTGATTTTGCAAAAACTTAGTTCTACACTGTCTGTATCAATAACCTCCTTCCAAGAATGTGTCTAAATGTGTCTCAACGAAGAAATCAAGGCTTGTCACTAGCTTTGGTACCAGATCAAAGTTAATGGAATTTGAATTTTGGTTTAACAAAACGAAAAGAGCTAGACAATAGGCACTGTATAGAGAATGCTAGTTTAAGTAAGCAATGCGTCACTCTCTCTCTCTCTAGCAACCCTCTGTAGCTCAGTAGGTAAGACTAACAGGTATGAGGACTTGAAATCTAGTTAAGAGGGTGTAGGTTCGAGTCCCACTCAGATTATGTTGTGAGGAAGTGTGAGTTTCTCTCAAGAATCTCATTTGTCTCATTTGTAGCAAGTTTCCTGACAAAAGTCATACAACTAATCACATTCTCATTTCTACTCAATATATTATCAGATCAACATATCAAAATATATCACAGAACATACTAACAGCTAATATCACAACATAACCATCAAATGCCCAAACTGCCAAAACAATCCACAAATTCCCCCAATCCCGACAATCTTCATCATCACTTAAGAAATCAAACAAATAATCTTCGACACAAAAGTTCTCTTATGACAGCAAATAGATAAGATAGATTATTGACTAATGAACAAATCTATGCACATCCACACTTCGTGTCAGCGTGATGCCAAAAAAATATATATATATCTGATCTTATACCCAAAAAAAAAGAACTAAACAAAACAGAAATCTACAAACAGAAAATAAGGAAAGGAGAGGAAAGAAGAAATGAGTAACAAAAAATTAGCGGCACATCGCAAAGCCTGATCAAAAAAAAGAAAAAAACACACAACGAAGACTGAGAAAATAAATAAAAAAAGAATTGGATGTTATGTGAAATTTTTAGACCTAGGAGATGTATCTAGATATCAATATTATTATTGTACATTTTAGTCAATTTCAAAAGATTATGAAATATGTGACTACTTAAAAATAATGGCTGTGCTGATATGAATCAAATGAAGATAGAGAGAGGAATAAATGTTTATTTTTAATTGTTAGTTTCGATTCCTAATTTATGATACGTTCACATCCCAATGGATTCTCGATGTTTTTCATCTCTTTCCGAATCTTTTCTTCACAATTAATAACTTTTTTTTGGTGGATTGCAGTTGAAAATTTGATTGGGAATGTGATGAGGTGATGTGAATGATGATTTGTCGGACTGCGGATGGAAATTGTCATTGATTTTTTGGTTGGAAATTGTACTGAGGGACAGTCCGAGTAGCAAATGTCACTTTATGCCGTTATAATTGCCGTTAGGGCATCATTGTCCAACTTAAGTGTCGCGGCATACCTGTGTTCCGCAGAAATGTTTGTAAATACTATGGACCGTATACCGTGAACAGTTTAGATCGTAGATTATCATCAAAGTATGCAATGATACAAAAAGTATAGGAAAAATTGCATTAGGCCGCCTTTTGATCATTTTGACAATTTTTCCTCAATGTGGCGATGCAGCGATAACCTAAAGGCTGTATTGTGCTACTCGGGAAAGCAGAAGAGAAGCAGTTTTAACACAAAAGCCGTAATGATGATCTGTCACTCTAAAAATCTGAGTTCTAGCTTGAGAAACATCAAATCATCTAATCCTAGACCGAAGATGAATAGGCTTCGACCAAAAGCAGTAAACCTGCATTTCCTGCATTTAGATGAGGCAACCTGCAGTTTTGGGCTGTTCCTTAAAGCTTGTCCAAGGCTGTAAGCCTTCAATTTCGGTCACATCCTAGAAATGGATGCTATTTCACTGTTCTAATCATGCCTAGCTAATGTCGAGTTGATGACTACTTCAAACGTTTTTTTGTCCACTCGGGGTGTTAAGCATGACCTTAAATTGAGACTAAGTACAGTGAATTAAGTCCAGCAAATGATCAGAACACAACAACATCAATTCTTAATCAACTACATTAACATTTCCCAATAAGAATTAATCATCAAATACGCTCTATACCTCCATCTCCCAAATATCATCTCATACCAAACTCACTCCATGTCAAGGGGTTGGAACTCCCGTGAACTTGTGGTCTGACAAGTTTTTTCCATACAAACTTGCGGTTTCACAAGTTTACCAGTTTTTTTCAAGCGAACTTGTAAACTTGCAAGTTTACAAGTTTTTTTGAATATAATTTTTGGAAATGAATAACCTATGTTAAACCGTTATAAATTGTTATTTGAATTTTTTGTAATTTTGATGATTTTAGTGAAGATTTGGCGATATTTTTCGAAAAAAACAGAATGATTTTTAAGATAAAATAAATTAAAATGAAGCAAATTTTGGACTGTATTGCTTACAGAAAGTATCTAAAGAATCGGTAGTGGTTTTTCCTAAAATTTTGGAGATTTTTGATATGAAACACTAGTTTTTATTGCCGGAAATATTATAGGAGAACGACAACTGAACATAAACTTGAATGTGGGTTTTAAAAGATTTTAATTTTTAACAATATACTTCGAAAGCGGTTTTATGCTTAGATATGGATTATATTAAAAAAAATTTATTTACTGCATTACGTTAAAAATGATTATTAGCCCTCAAAAACCTTAGAAAGTGAACGTCCACATTCCAATGACTAAAACCTTATTATTAAGATATTAAGTGAATTAAATGCCCTTAAATTTTTAAAATTTTGTAAATTTGCTAAAAAGTTTTAAAATTGAAGAATTTTGACTCCTTTAAGCAAATATAGTTTAAAATCAGGTTTTTATAATATCACATAGGCGTATGGTTATAACAGAAATCTCAAAATCCAAAACTTCAAGAGATACCTATCCAAAATTAAATTAAAATTAAGAAATTTCAGCTTAGACAAAATTTTAGTTATTTTTTTTTACCAATAGTTGCTAATTTCGTGCTAAAATAGCTTATATATTTTGAAATCGTAATAAAAATATTTACCGGAAAATCATAAATTAAGGTCTCAAAACCAACATAATTTTGGTTTAAACAGTTTTCACCTTTAAATTTTCAAAATTTTAAAAAAAAAATTTAATTTTTAAATTTTTAAAAACTTGTGGTTTTACAAGTTTTTGGGAACAAACTTGTGAAACTACAAGTTTTACACAGAAACTTGTGAGTTTATATGAAACTTGTAAAAACTTGCAAGTTTTCGGGAGTTCCAACCCCTTGCTCCATGTCCTTCTCTTTTGATATCCCGACAAACTCCAAAAAATATGTCCATCACTCATACACCAACAACATAGATAATTGGACTACAGCTTTAAAAAAAACAATGTTCTGTTTGGCGCTAAGTCTAGAATAAGTGAATAAATTTCATTGATTCATTATACCTGAATAATATATGACAAAAGAGAAAAAAGAGAGGAGCCTCTATATAGTCACTGTGATACCCTTTAAGAGGAACACAGCAAAACGATATGATATAAAAGAAAAAAAGCCTCACTCTCGTGTAACACAATCACACCAGGGGTCAAATTAGTTGATGATTTTATTTTGAATATTTTAGACATTAGTTAGCTTATGATAGTCCGAATGTTCAGTTGTTGGTTTTAATTTCATGTATATATCGTGGCATTTTCATTTTATCCACTCGACATTTTTTTTTTTATTAGAGGTTAAATCAAGGCTTCCGTGCTGATGTGGGGCTGTTTATGGGGTTTGATGGAGGAATTTCATAGGATTGTAAGGGACACAAAATTGAAAGCTCTTGGATTTGACTGGCAACATCACAAGGACTCGAGCGGCACAACATATTAATGAAGAATACCGCTACGTCGCTGTGTTGAAGGTTTCTCTATGTTCCGTAGCTTTTGATTGTTAAACAAGGGTTGACTAGCTAGAGATCACATTCTAACTGACCTTATCCGTTAATACCGCAACGCTTGAGCAGTTTGACATAGTCAGGAATACACCGCGAGGAGGTACTTTGAGAGGAGAGACTGAATAGCGTTAGAACACCTGTATTGGACATCATCACCCTGTGTTGATGGTAAGATGACCTGAAGACTCCGTTGCGGCTGTGGTTTTGCCCATTTTGACGACAAAAAATGACATTTGACAATGGTTTTATGCTGTGGATGCGTACTTAATGCAGTGGCGGGCAACCTGTTGTTTTTCACGACACATCTTCATGGTGAGTCGTGACTAAAACCGCACATGATATGCAGTTCATGGCAATATCAGTAATTATTGAAGGCGCACTATTGTCCCATGACACACAGGTTGTCCACCACTGACTTAATGCATCAACTTCAATACTAAACATTTTTTGAATTATTTTGCTAATTAGTCATTCCTCCTTACACCCGGAAGTTGACAACTCACAACATCCACTCAAACTTTTTAGTGATTATTAATAATTCGGTAAATTTCAAAAGAAATATCGTTGCTTATTTTATTTTGAGGAGTAACAAAAATTATGATTATGAAGAGAAGGTAAAGTTATTTTTTTTTTTGGGGCTATAGCAATTATTTTAGTAGTCTCCGATATATTCAAATTATATTTAAAATAAAAGACTTGAAAATAAAAATAAAAAATATGAAAAAAGGCTTCCACACTGTGTCTGATTGTGACTATAAATTTTCGTGTTGTTAATTAATAATATTCTGAAAATTGATTGTATAATGAGTCAGACAGACTAGATGAATGTGGATTTGTTGCTGATGATTCAACTGAAATATTCAAATTTAATTAAGTTTGTACTTATAATTCGCAATAATTAATAAGCATAAAACTTTCAATCATAAATTATACAAATTTTGATGATGTGAAACTTTATATAACACTTAAAAATCCATAAACTTAATCTATGATTCAGACTTTGCTATGTGTCAAGTCAATCAGTGGTCTTGCTCATTAATGATGCTAACAAATGTGTGACTCTTAAATCTTCCGGCAAAGATTTTGCGTCAAAAAGATAAGAAACGATATAAACTTCCATATAGCTATAGAAATTTATTCACGAAATCAATTCACAGTTTGAAATTGTTTAGAAAATTGCCTCTCTTTTAGCTCAAGTCGAAAATTTAATAAACCACCGAGCGGACTGCTTTTTTCTTGTTTAAAACCTCAAGTTACTCGAGTCGCTTTCGTAAAACAAAAGAACAACTTCTAAAACACAAATATATTAAATAAAAAAACAGACGCAGAGAGTTTCTACCAAAATGTCTTGCTGTGGGGAGTCAAATAATAATATTTATGCCATCGCTCTGATCAGCACAAGCAGCAGAAAGAAGAATTTATTTATAACGAGACACAAACGCCGTTGAGTGGATTTTTTTCGTCATATGGTGCCAATTGATCTCATTTTGAATGGCTGGATTATAAACTTCCTTTGTTTTGATGATTTTTCCAGTTTTATTCAATGATGAAAGAGTTTTTGGACTCTGAACTGATTTCCAACAACTCTTGCCACTCTTTTCTTCAATTTAAAACAGAAAATTGTACAAAATTTGATGAATTTAAGGAAATATAAACGAAAAACCTTTCGAAGTGGAGCAAATTTGATCATGGAAATTTTGAATTTTCTAAAGCCGTTAACTTTATGAATTCAAATTTATAGGTTTGTTGCTGTAAAATCTGAACAGAATATAATATCTGTAAGTCAGTTTAAACTGATTTTCCGCAATTTTATTCAAAGATGAAACAGATTTTCAATTCAAATTGATTTCTAGCAACTCTTGCCACTTTTTTCTTCAACATAGCACAGAAATTTCTACAAAATTCAATGAATTTGAGGAATTATTGACGAAAAACTTTTCGAAGTGAAGAAATTTTGATCAAAGAAAATTTGAAATTTCAAAAACCGTTAATTCTTTAAATATCAATTAGGAGTCTTATTAACAAAATCTGCATGAAAGCCAACAATGCACCCCATTTTCTCACCCACTGTAACTTCCTCACTCATTCCATTCCTTTTGTTTCTCTTCTCATTTTCATTTTCATTTTTAATATGATAATATTTTGGAGATATATTTTTATTGATTTTCATAATGTGTTACAACAGAAGGCTTCAATATAATAAAGAAACTACATGCATAATTCGAAAACAGAAGAGAATATCCATTTGAAAAATTCTAAAGCAAGCAACCATTCGAAGGAGATATATCTCATAATTTTATTATATAGAGATTTAATAAAAAGATAAAAATCAACAGATAAGAATTATTTTTTTTTGTCTTTAAATATATTTATACATTTTTTTGTGGCTTTTTACGGTGCATAAATTTTTCGGTCATCTCCTTTTTAGTTTATCACATAATCACCATTAAAATGAGAAGAGTTAGTGGCTCTTACTGAGAAGAATCGGCGTTTAATGTCTGTCATTTTTTTTATCCTCTTTGTTAATATCCAATTTTTTATTGTGAAGATTTTTATCAGGAGTCAAAATGGAAATTTTCGACTTTTTATGTTTGGTCGGGGACGTGACAGGGGGTAGCAATTTTTTTTTTTGGTGAATATTATTAAATATCTATCCAATTAGTGACAGCGACTTATCTTTTACTATTTTAGTGATAATGTATGAATGATTTTTTCAATAAACAGCTATAAAGTAACAGTGGCGTAATGGTTAGAGCGTCGGACTACCGATGCTAACGACCCGGGGTTCAATCTCAGAAATATTCAAGTCGGATTCGGGTGCTTTTTTGTTGTTTCAAGTCACATTAGCTGGGTTTATGATTTCGCGAGGTACAAATTGTGACTAAATCGTTTCCCAGTGATTTACTTTACTTCCTTGGCTAAGGTGCACCGGGGCCCATTGCCGCGTTTAAAAAACGTCTGTGCTCTATCTTTCGATAACTTCTGCCAATTTGGGATATTAAGGACTCTAGCGTCCTTATCAAAACAACCACAACCGTTTCTCAGTGAAACACTTCTTATTTATTGGGAATCAAACCTGCGCTGGACATGAATCCCTGAAACATTACGTCCGGACAGGTTGATTATGGAATTTTGTCATTTGACCATCTAGTTAGAACTCAACTCACTTCAGCTTCCTCACATACACTTCATCAGTGGAATTACATGTCCTATACTCATACATAAGCAACATGGTAAAGGACGGCTCTCAGAGAATTTCAGTTAGATGCAAAATTCAGACATTTCGTACAATCTTTATGATAAGGCCAGCAATAGAGTCTGATATAAAGTCTTTTGTAGAAACGTAGGCTCGATATCAGAGGATGGCTCCATTAAGTAAGTAAGCATACACATACCTATCAGCTCAATACCTCCTATATCTCTACATAAGTCACATCTGAGTCACATCATGTAATGTCATCCATAAGTATCTCTGCATAAGTCAACCATAAATGAAATATGAATAATAATAATGAGTCATACATCATCTAAAAATTCAGCACCATATGAGCATCACCATAAGTGCAATGAAATGCTAGAAGAGATCATTTACAAAATATGAAAAGTGACAGACTTTAATCATAACAATTGAAAGAGAAATTATTGTTGTAATTCACAAAAAAGAAAGAAAGAAAATGAGAAGAATGGAATTATTGGAATTATTAACAAGCTGTATGTATTGTATGAAAATTGTCGGCACTCACTTTATGATTTCGATCGTTAGGCACTTATGCTCTTTCTTTTTAACATATTTAGATGGAAATACTCGTGGCTTACCTCACATATCACACCATCCACTCACATATTGTATCAATCAAATATTTCCGAAACAATTTGTGGATATTTAGACAAACATAATTTAAGTACTTTTCAAATATTGTATCTTTAACTCAATATCATCGTCTTAATCATCATTATTCTATTCTATAACGATCAATTGCCTGCGCTTTATGAATCGATTAATTCTTATTATTTATTATAATAATCATTGAAAATTGTATAAATCATTCATTGGCAACGATTTACATGAGTACAATGGAACTAAACATTCAGACAGGTGAGGATTCCCAAAAATAAACGCTTTTTATGCTCTGTACATTGTGTATAATCACAAGACTCTTGAGAATGAATAATAAGAGTGAGATCAATTGATGATGAGAAATGGAATGATGGAAGAAGTTGGGAAGGTTTTGTGGATTTGAGCATTTTAGAGCGCATTTTGGGTTTTTGGTGAATTTTGGATCCGTGTGGTAACAGAAAATGGGCTGGTCATGTGAATAGAAAGCCAGCTGATGTCTTAAAGTGACAACTGGTAACTTTCTGGATGGAAAGAGATCTTGAGATAGACCAAAAAGCTCATGGGACTGCTGTGTGAACAACAATGCAAAAGTACTGGGAATTAGAAACTAGCAGAAGTTATCTAAAGACAGATCCAGCTTTCGACGAATACTAAACGTGGCAATGGGCCCCCATGCGAATTAAAGACCATTTCCAATGGTTTTTTGTCCACTTGGGGCGCGATAAGGTCAATCTCGATTTTTGGCTTCAAATCAGGCTATGTAGCTGGATAAACTTGATGCTTAACGTGCATATTCTGCTTAATTATACATTATATGTATTCAGGAGTTCTGATCAGATCATGGAAAAGCACATGACGTGGAAAAATTGAAGATTGTGTCTCAGACCAGAGTAACTTCATTGTGAAACCGAATCCAACTCTAAAACAGAGTAAAATCGACTTGGAGACAATGTACTGCAATTTTATCACATCGTGTTGCTTTCAGGGTTCTGTTATAGCTCAAATCAATCGAAATAACAGTTTCAAGACTCCGACATATCTGCTTGATATTGATCCATAGCGATGTTCTAATGGCATTATTCCCAAAAGACACCCTATGTAAAAATGGTCGGAAACTTGGCAATTTCATCAAGACTAGAGTCTCATATGATGCTCCATCTAACAGTAAATGGGACTATACTCATTCAATTGCCATCATCGCAATCCACAGCCAACTTGAACCTCAATCATCCTCATCCAACATAAATTACCAAAAAAGAAGCTAACAAAAATTTAACTTACGCATGTGTGTCGACAAAGGAAGATTTTTGATGATTTTATCGGAAATCTCTCCACTCAATCTCATCTCATAGGGCATGCTTTAAAAAGCATAAAAATGGAAATAATAATATTTAAAGAATTTTATAAACATTGATCACACGTCAAATTAATTAAGTGTATAATAAATTATGATGAGCGATATTTCATTGACTAAAATAGATAGTTTCGGCAAACAACAAGAAAATTGTTGTTACTATGTATGGGTCCATAGCATCTCAATCATCATCATAGTTTTCATCGATCAAAACAATTCATTGATGTTGCTGCGTGTAGTATGGGAAACAAAATAAAATTTTTAAATATTTTATCGGATATTTTCAATCCACATGTTTCAAAACAATAATTCGATTATTAATGTTGGTAAATGAATAGAAGAGATGGAGATAAAAATATGATTGGGTATGTTGGATTAGGTATGGTACGATGTTCTGGAATTCTAGCTTTTGCATCTTGACAGATTAACGTGATTGGGACATTTTTGAAAATTTCAGTTGGAATCTTACACTTTTTTGAATTTTTCGAGAATATTGAGGCTTAAGCAGAGTAAGGCACTGCGTACAAAATTTCCAAACTCCCAAAATTCAACAAATAACCCATTAAAGCTAAAGAAAAGGTTTAAGTTGACATTGTGACAAATTAATTCGCAACTCATTTGCAAAATCAAACATCTGGAAGTCACTAAGGTATGAGTTCGAGTCTCATTATCATCGAGTACTAAATTCTAGTTCTCTTAACCCATATATCCCTATTTTTACACCAGTGTTACTGCTTATGCATTAAAATCTGCTTCAAAATGAATTACAGCACCTGAAATTGTGATTCAAGTATTGTCCAACAAGGTTAAGCCAAAAATGATGTAAACTTGAAAAGCACAAATCGGTTAATTGTAAGAGAATGGCATGAGACCATGGGAATTGCCTAAGAACTCTTCCAGGAGCTGTTGATAGAGATAGTGTTGTAATTCGCATTGAAAATTGACAAATTTTAAACAATCGATCGAACCAGCTTCATGTACAGTTATAGGAGGTCATGGGCTGCAATTGATTAGTACGGCCAGTAAAATAAGTAAGTAATCGATCAAAATTCCTGTCCTAGGACGTCGTATAGCATCCCTAACTGGTAGAAGATCTCGACAGAGAGAGCCAACTTCAAACTTTCAATCTGTGCGGCAATGAGACCCACGTGCATCCCAGTCAAGGAATTAAGTAAGTAAAAGGACGTCGTGACTCTGTCTTGGTGATGGATTCTGTTTAAACCCGTCATGCCGACCTGGTAAAGAATTTTAGATCAATTAACCGACTCATTGCTATTCAGAAAATTACCAATCAATAGACATCAAACTACATCTGTACACAAGGAATTCCTCTCATAATTTCATTAATGTTAATCCATTATTTCCATGAAAATCAACTTCATAATAACAATTTCATGCTGTTTGTTTTGTCAAGAGCCTTTCAACAAACACACACAAAGCAAGAAATTTGTATCCATTGCGGCATGTCTCTCAGTTGGGTGAATTCAAGTCATCGCATTTTCTGGATATCTATTCAATGTGATCATGAGAAAAATATTTTGATATACGAGGAACAATGAGCTGCTCTTTTTTTATTTAGGAACATTATTATGAATCAGAAAATTTTGGATTTTGATGTATCATGCGTAAGGTGATTGGAACTAGATGGGAATTGTTTTCTGGATGAAGAAATCATAATGCCTACTGGAGATTGAGCTTGTTGGACATGAAAAGAAATCATGACTATGTGCAATTTCATGTAAATATGATCGGTGTAGGCTCAGTAGGATGATTTCTGGGAGAAAATTCATTTACATCTGCTGATAATATTTCAATAAACTGATGATTTTCACTTTTTTAGGAATCTTCCCATGGTGCTGGCTTGGAATTTAGACGTTTTTAATGTAGAGCAAGACTAATCATCGACTCTGATCTTCATGAGAGAATATCGAAATATATCTCACGAATAATCAGCAACGATCCACAAATCACCCGTAAAAAAAGTAGCTTAATGACCCAATGTGTCTCACATGACAAACCAGTTCCTAATTTTTCATTAATATTCAGCGTGATATTCACATTTGTCACCTCATCTCATTATAATGACTCACGTATGTCGCTACTAAGCTACTCGAATGATATGAAAATCAACACAAAATATATATGAATTTAGGCTACACGTTCTTATGCGATTGAGATTAAATTTTTGAGATATATCCTTGGTTATTTCTTATTCATGTTAAACATTCTGCATGCGATTTGGCTCTTTTTTTGCGTTTCATTGGAAATTGTAGAAATTGTTTTCTTTTGAGTTATAGATGCAGGGTTGGATGTTATTGAGGTTAGTCAATTCAAGTTGATAAAATGAAGCATTTTCAGTCAACTGAACCTTCATATCTTTAGTAAAAACTTTAATTTCTGTTTTTGAAAGACTGAATTTGTAACTGGTGTGGATCTGAAAGAAATCTAGGCTACCTTGGATTATATAGGCTAAATTAGCTTAGAATTATTATAAATTAAAAGATGTCTTGATCAAAGTCTTTCTCTGATAGAAATCACGGACTTCAGAGAGTCATGGATTACTTTGCAAACAACAGAAATGTAAAAGGCTCCTAGACGACTCCAACGAGATAATGAGATGAACTGCCCGTCCTTTTGATAACCATTTATAGACCTAATCAACATTGAGTTCCCTATATCCCAAATTAACGGAAGTTATCGAAAAATAGAGCTGTCTACAGATGTTCTTTAAACGCAAAATAAGCCCCCGTGCGCTCCAGCCAAGGAAGTAAGTAAGTGATCAACATGGAGTCCATTTAGCTTTAGAACATGTGTTCTTGACCGAAATTCCGGTGCTAGGCCGACTTGACCCTAGCATGAACCTAACATCCATCGAATCTGGCGTGAAACCAGAATCATATTGGCTTGGTGCCGGATATTCGGTAATTACTACTCCATGTGCTTACCAGGTTATGTCTTCCAAAAGTGTCAAGGTTATGTAATGTTAAAATTTAGAATTCTTAAGAAAGGATCCAGATTTTTAATATCCTTAGATTGTCTCAAGAGTTCCTGTAAAGAATCTGTATACAGAGACAGTATTGGATTTGGAATTGGAGCAAGCGATAGGGCCAGTTTCAAACGACATCTTAAGAGAGCCATGAATCACAATTGACCTGTACGCCCAGCGAAATAAGGAAGTAATCTCAAGAACTTCACAAAATTCAGATGTCAATAACCCATAGTCACAACCCTGTCCCGTGAAGTAGCTCTGAATAAATAAATTAGATTTCATATTTCGCATCAAAAAAAAAAAAAAATAAGAATGCTTCCATCCACATAACCAGAACTCAAAGAAAAAATTTTCCCAGAAATGTAATAATGATCATCATACATTTTATATATCTGACTCGAATTCACATCACACAGTGAAGACGGTAGAAGAGTTTCGGTTACTGAAATCGAAAAAAAAAGAATACACGAGGGTTCAACTAGCCTCCTTTAATGATAATTATAGGGAACGCATTCATGATATTAATTTATGGTATTTTCATTCGTCCATATTTCACTCGCACGTCAGCTACACTTAATGAGCCTTGTTGTTGGATGTTATTGAGCATTTCGTTTATTCACCTGAAATATTGAAATGGTAGAAATAATTTTTTTTTTTCATAAGCAGCATATTTCTCACATGATGATAATGATGATGACCGGAGGGCATAAAAGCAGAGCATTTTTTTTGCCTTTATGGTAAATGAAATCTACAAATAATTGTGTGGACTTTTTGGGGGTTCTTGTTGGAATTTATCCTACATTCCGATCTGATTGACCATACTTATTCCTAGTATTCATGCTGTCATAGACACCAAAAAGGCAAAAAATATTTCAAAGGTCCAAACGAACAGCACAGAGTGTGGCTGTATCAAATTCGAGTTTTTCGACATTTCGAACTCAACTTATTTTAAAATAAAAATTTACGTTACGAAGAAAAGGAAAAGTAACGTTCAAAAAAAATTTGAATTTTAACGACAAATTTTTTTTTGAAAAAATTAACGGTTTTTGTTGAGGAAGCCACACTCTGGAACATCATTTCATAAACTTGTGAAATTCATAGAAACAAGACCACAAACAAGACCCACAGATCGCGGATACGCTTAAAACCTCTAAAAGGAATGAGAAAATTTTAGTAATTTAGCAAATACAGAAAAGAAAGAAGATTCTCAGGAATCATGTGTCACAGCAGGGATGCTTTTCACAAATCAAAATTCATAATTTTTTTTATTCTGTGTGCTCGGACTCGATCGCTTACTTCGCACAACAACACAACCTGAAAAAAATTGAGAATTGAGAAATTTTGAGGCTGAAATGCTTTTTTTTTGTTGCTTTATGTTTATGCGCTCGCGCATGGCAAATGAAATTGAAATTCTTTGGCGAAATGCGATCGTTCCTTTATCAAAAAATATATAAATTTTTTTGTTGTGCCTTCTTTCTGCAAACTCGTGCTTTTGATGATTATTATTTGGATATAAATATTTTTAGTAAATGATTCTCTTCCTGACATTTAATTTTTCTTAAACTGCACTTCTTCTTGTTTTGATTGTGGATTGTTTGGATCTATAAGATCGTGAGGTTAAATCAGTTGATCACGGTTGTTTGAGGATGCTAGCTTATTTTTGGGGGTATATGATGCTCTAAGAGTCAAATAACATGTGCTTTAGAGACTACTCTACTTGGATATTACCCGGAAGGCACACGCTGCAGAAACGGCCAAAAATTCGATCCTAGATCAGTATAACTCTGACCTCAGGTCGGATTATATGAACTACAGCTTCAGGACGAAGGCAAGTCAAAGCCATTTCTACACCATGTGCTTTGGAAGTCACATGGCCTACTTAGAACTTGTGTGGACTTCAAATGGACGCCGTTTTCTATTTTGTGTCGTTTGGGTGTCAAGGACATAGATTGAAATATTTTGAGAGTATTTCTACAGATTTGGTCAAAAATGATTCTAATTATGAACACCTGTTCCTGTGTCTAATTCCTCATAATTTTGGAAGCACAATAGTTGCATCAATATTCAATTTAGCGAAATCTCAAAGCCTCAATAGTATTTGTGGTGTTTGAGCAAAGTAAAATCTGGGTTTCAAGCCATAAATAGGTGAATCCGTCAATGTGACAGAAAGCACTCTGGAGCCGAGTAGATTGGCAATAAATCGGAAGTCTGTATCACTCTTTTATGAATGCGTGAGTTCAATTCCCATCGTAGACCAATTCTCAACCATTTTGCAGAGTTTTGTCGATATGACAAGAATTCGTACAATTCTCACGATGTATTTACAACAGCAAACCTGAAGAACCATTCCTAATAAGACTTACATTTTGGTATAACATCAACTTGCACAACCCTAAAATGCGCTTCCAAAAACACCCATTCCTGAAATTTCAACATCCCAACTTCAATTACAAAAAAATCTACCAACTCACCATCATCAATTCCTAAGAAATTTCAACTTCTCGATGAAATACTGAAAATTTTATTAAATATGATTAAAAAGGAAGTCGAAACAGTATGAAGTCCCACAATCAATTCCGCTGAAAAATGAAAGAATATTCATGAATGAAAAACACTTTTTTTTTTCGTTTCTTTTTTACTTTTTTACGTTTTTCTGTTCTCTTTATTATTTATTTCATTATCCTTCTCTGTCTATATCCGAAAAAAAAATATTTATATATATATATATATATATTTAAGAAAAAAAATGTAAAATATTCAAGCAAAAAATATTCTTTTTTTTAAATCTACTATGGATGAGAAGGAATCTACATAAAATGTATTAAAATAAATTTTTTATTGTCAAAAAATATATATTGGAATGGGAATAATGAGAGCTATATTACAAGAAAATGTTATATATGATGGGGGTATGTGATGGCTATTGATGAGCTATTGAGGTTATATTGATGTCATTATTAGTTCCAGAAAGAGTTGCAACATGCTAGGATTATGATGATTTCAGGAATTTTCAAAATTGAGACATAAGGAACTTTAAATTGTTAGTTCCAAATTTTGAACCTGAATTAATGCTCTGCTTTATTTTCTGGATATACTCTATGATTTTTGTTATTTAGAGATGCCTAGTTGTTTGTCCAAGGTAAAGATGCTTCGATGGAATGTATTATTATCCCAAATCATCCCAAATTTGATGTTCTAGCATCAACTTTGGATTTAATCTCGAACAGCACACTCTTTCCGCCAGGGCATCGTTACTATGTCCCTCGGAAATGTAACTATCAAAGCTATAAGTCGACTTGAATTCAGTCTGAAGTTCAGTAAACTCAAGATGACTTTTCAATACAAAATCCAAATCAAATGCGAACTTTGCTAGATATATTCTAAGTCTACATACTGAATTTAGCTACTTTGACACCTAAGATACCTAAGAATGCTCATTTGAGTAGGCATTTGGATATTTAAATATTATTCTAAATTATTATCAAGAATATATGCAATACAAAGCTCATAATACTCATCATTAAATCAATAACGTATCTTTTGAACTAAATTATCATCAACTATAGCCACAATACTACTCTAACCTAAGTTCTAGTAGTAACAGAGCTCGAAGTCGATTCACATTTTATAAGGAGTCGAATCGACTTAAGTCGACTTTATCCAAATAAAATGCGAGTCGACTTCGAGCTCTAATAGTAACTATAGCCACAATCCTCTATTAACCCCCATCAATTTTCATATAATCAAAAATACCTAAGCAGAAAGTCTTCAAAAATTAAAGAAAAAATTAAAATTGATTGCCATTTATATTTTTTAAATTTTTTTTGTCCATAATTTTTTTTTAATAATTTTTTGATATTCTTTTTTTGTTTTATAAAATAATGATTAAATACGGTAGACTAGAATCTATTCTAAGCACGGCTTAAATTTAATAGTCATTTTTCATTTTTTTGCTCATTTTTTTTATCATGATAAAAAGTTTTTTTTTTACTTCATTTACTACCATTAAAATGTATGTATATGCAAATAATATTTATAAATCTTAACCTTCTCTCTTTTTCATTTCATTTCTTATTTTTTTTTCATCTTCATCATCATCATCTTATGACCTATACGTGAAATTAAAATAAAATGCAAATGAAATTATCTTATGTTATATAAAAAAATTATTATTATTATCATTATTATTATTATTATTATTGTAGTTTCAGATTTTAAGTGGATATGAAGGCAGAAAAAGTGAGAGATTTTCATGTGAATTCCTTTCATTTTTTTTGCTTACTCTCCTTCCCTTGGGATGAATTTTTGTCGATTTTTAAGGTTGAATTTTCTTGAGATTTGCATTGATAAAGCTTTAATGATTAAGGCAAAGGATCGCAACCTTTTATTTTTAAAAGCACATCTTGGTGATCTAGAATGACAGCACATTAGTGTACCGCGACTCAAAGATTGCCCACCACTAGATTAAGGTCATAGTCGAATACATTCCCGATCGGCACAAATTGAAATGTTGCCACCACGGCGACGACTCGGTCGTATACTTAAAGCCAAGTGGCTGCCACTTGGCGAAAACAACCGAATTTGCCAAGTGGCAGCCACTTGGCTTTAAGTATACGACCGAGTCGTCGCCGTGGTGGCAACATTTCAATTTGTGCCGATCGGGATTGTTGACATCTTAATCGATTCTCACAATTAGAATCTGACTATGACAAAAGCAATGTTTATACCCATCTCAAACCTTCTTTACTAGACCTAATCTGGTAGCTCAATTACAGATAGTTCCTACATGTGACCTTAATTTTAGAATTATCTGTATTGAGTTTGAATTAGATTTTAACTCAAAGACATGCAACTGATGGTTTCAAATCTAATTTCTGAACTAGCAGAAGTTCTCGAAGAACAGAGCCTTTAGACGTTCTCTTCACCCAAGCGTTTCTTGACAATGAGCCCTGGTTTATGAGAAACTTTATGATAATCCTAAAGCAGCACAATGAAGTTTATAGGATACTGCTAAAAGAGCCTTGACGAACATTACGGCTGTTTTGGCACATTTACGGTCAAAACTGGATCTTTCTGCATTGTTCGGAAAAGCCCTTTGAATTGGTTTTAGTCCAGGATCGTCGGCCCAAATTTTCTACATTTAAGATGCGCATTGTTTGATTTTTTATTTGATTTATTTGTTAAAAAATCTTGGTCTCTGCTTAATATCTACAACTACCTAAAATCCCACCAACTTCATCTCAAGGGAAAACACCTTTATTTTTTTTTTTATTTTTGAAGGACCAAGGAACGATATCCACAGACAAATTATGATGTCAAGTTAAAAAATGCTGCTCAATTTCTCAGAAAACAATTTTCGCAATTTTTCATGTTTCGCTATCAGATTTATTTTTTTTTCTGTTGCTTCATTTTTTTTTGTGTTCTTGTTTTCGTCAAGAAAGATCAAAAAGTTTGTACTTAATTGTTCTTTCAGAAAGAGTTGGATGATTTAAGAGATGAATCTATTGCTGAGAAATGTGTTTTTTTGTGGGGAGAGATTTTCTGAGGAATTTAATTGAGATTTGAATGATGTTGAGTTGTCTTGTGATGGAGGTGTCCACGAATTGGACATTAAATGGTGTTTTGGTTCAATCGATGGCTTATTAAATGTAGAATCCATAGAATTGTCACATATTGCACTCAAGTGGCACAATATGGTTGTAGTATGTCAAACCTAAGTGTACAACTCGTCATAATGTCTAGCTATTAACAAGACCTAATATAAAGCCTTAGAAACATCCAGTAAATATTGTCATTGATCGAACTTTCTTGCTTACTGGACGTACAAATCAATTGTGACTCTTGACGTTCCATGGATGTCGTCTGAAGTTGACTTTATCGCTGGATTACACTTGTCAATTTCCAATATCAAGTGCAACACTATCTCTAGTCGGCCTTAGGTCTAGTTCAGTGCTGTCCACATTGTTTTAGCCACTGTTCATCCTTTTGGTTACCCACACTATTATGTCGAGGATCAAAGATCGGACAACACTGGCCTAGTTAACAACCAGACATCATGCCAGGTCATCCAACTCAGGAAATATCCACCAAATCATCACAGAATGGTCACTGCCCAGCAAAAAGTGAATGATTCAATTGGAATTTCATACTCGATGGATATTTTTAGAATCTCAAAAAAGCCAAAAATTCCACCAAAAAAAAAAAAAAATATAATAAATTGCTTCCCCTCAAAAAGAACTAAAGACACACACCGATCTCGAAAATTGATATTTGATATTCAATTTTTATATTCGTAAATGGAATGATATCAGTGAAAATTATTATCATACAGAAGGTATGAGGTATACAAGAATATGGAAATGTTTATCTCTATTTGAGGAGTGCGTGGATGTATAAAGAGAAAGAACACAGCAACTCAGAAGTATCTCCTTTATTTTTTTTTCTTTTATTTCCCTTGTCTTCTGGTCATTCTTTCTCTTCTTTTATTCTATATAGAAACTTAGTCATTTACATATTTTATAATGTTTTATCGAAAAAGTAATAATTTTTTTATTGTTCCGCTAATAAACCACCATCAAAGAATTTCTTCTTACTTCACATTTTAACGCGACATTAATTTTAATGGGAATGGTGCGATATGGTCTCGGTTTGTCTTAGTTTGTGGATATATTGACTTTTGTTGTCAATGATCTGTTGGAGTTTTGGATTGTGTAAGGATTTAAGAGCTATTTTTGGAGAAATTGCATTGAAATTTACATGATAATCCACAGTTTTGGGAATATTAATGCTGATGATAAGCACATAAACATCACAAAATAGAATTTTGATTGAAAATTGATGGCCTCATCAGTTAATTTTGCATTATATTGACGTAATTGATTAGTGAGTCTAATAGCCTCGTTGGTCGAATGGTTAAGTACTCCGAGACCTAATTATGACACTGCCAACCTTTGCGATCTTGGGTTCGAGACTCGACAGGAGAAAATTTTTCAACTGTCCTTTTTCGAATTGTATGATCTGGAAACTTGACTCATGGCCTTACTTTGTTAAGCTACTTCTTGTAATGTTACCAAATGGGTGGTTCTGATGCCAATCCCGACTGAGATTATTACTACAAAATTGAAAGATCGTCAACAAGCTTAAAGCACAGCTACATGCTATTCTATCTCAATTTCATCGAGCATTCTAAAAATCAGCTATAAAACCAATTTGAGGCGTCATCTGAAGGAACACAGGGAGCTCAGTTTATTTGTAGGACAAGTGATGTAATTAAGTAAGTTCCATTTGAAGTTCCATTGATCAAGAAATCGTATGCCTAACTGTAGCTATATTTATGAGTTTAGATGCAAACTCAAATGCGTCTCCAAACCATCACTAAACCAGCATCCATACATCCCAACTTTATCTTCATTATTGACATTATTTCCATTTGATTTCTTCTTCTTTCCCAATTTTTATTTATATATATATTTTTTGGTGGACATGAGAAAGAACAATCACAATCATCATCAATTTTCTTTAAAGTAAACAAGACTTTTTGTTTTGTTTTGTGTTGTGTTGTGTTCTGTTGTGACGAAAGCGCCAAATAGCACCTTTATAACTTTATCGTAATTTATTCTCACACCACACGATGCTTGTATATATTGCGTCTCATATGTGTTTTTATCTTCATTTAATGTCTGTTTCTTACTCTCTTTTTTTGGCCTTTTTTTTGTGTTATCGAGAAGATTTAATTTTTTTGTTTCTTTTGTCGTGAATTCACACGAAGTTATAGATTAGGTTGAGCGCGGTTTTTGTGGAGTTTTAAAATTATTTTTGTGGATTAATGAATTATTTGGGATCAATTTTGATATAATAACCAAAAATTGATGTCAATCTATGACATGTGTTGCATAATACGACATTTAAGTGCTTCCTGATGCGAAAACCACGCTCACCAAACCACAAAATTTGAATATTCCTAAAGTGTCTCTCAAAATGTGTCTAATTCAATTTGATCCTCTTTCAAAACCCATAAAGTGCGCTTTGCAAACCACAAAGGCCTGTCTTCTCCCCCTTTTGTTATGTTATGCTTCATCTATGTCTCTTATTCATCATTCACATCAATCTATTTTAGTCTCAAATTCAATTTTAAAAACCGCAAAATGAGTCGCACTTTAAAAAAATGACCCAAAATCATTCAAATCTCCTCAGTCAATTCCTCATATTCATCACTTTCCCATAACTTACGTGTGTATGAATCACTTTTGAGGCGCACAAGAGTGACGAGTGTCTCACAATACCACGAGAATGAAAATGTAAATTTATTGTGGCGATTGTGAATGTGAAATAAATGGATGAGATTTAAAAATCCTTATTGTCAATTTTTTTGTTTTGTCTTCTTTTGTTATGGATATTGATATTGTTATTTGCTTTTTGGGTTTTTTTCTTCTTCAGCTTTTATATTAAAGTCATAAGAGATGAGTGAGCTGAATTGGGGGGTAGGAATGATATTGAGAGAAAAAATTGCTTGAGAAATGGACCCTTGAGATGATTTTATGAGGGGATTTTGATGGAATTTCAAAGGAAGGCTCATAATTCCGAGGGATAAATCATGGTATGCTTAGGATGCATTCCTTGATGAAACCAGGGGACCAACGTTACTCTAGGCTCAGGTCAGATTACATAAAATACTCAACAACAGAGTCAAGTCAGATTTTTAGGACCATTTCTTGGTCGTGTTTTCCATTTTATCCGAGGAAGCCAAATTAAAACGTTTTGCTTGTTAAAGTGAGCATGAATTGGTATTCATGGCGTGATCTGTTAAGAAGTCATTTAAATCTGTATTTCGTAGCATAAGATACCCTACATTATTTGGAATATGATGTCTTTTTATCCAGTTGTATGACATGGGTTCAAGTCTCATTATCATGAATTCAATTGAAAATTAGTTCGGTTATGATTGACTGCAACTTATTCTGTTTTCCATCTTATATCCAGAAAAATAATCAAAAAATCAAACATCAGCTAAATTTTCACCCGTCTTTGTCTTTAAACAGGCACTAAACTGTGATTAGGGTTCAGTTTATGACTTCTTGGTTGCATTTGCATTCGGATTGTGATTCTTAACAGATCATTAATTCATGTACATTTAACTGATCATTTACTTTCCAAATATTAAGACAAAATGTTGAATATCATGGAATATCTCGATTTTTTCCCAAAAACCTCACTAAAATGAATCATTTTTGGAATTTTGTGGTCTAATAATTCTGAATTTTGGTCGATTTAACATCTTAGAGAGGCCATGGATCACAGTTATCTGTACGGCCAGTGATCGTAACAATTTAACTCAGGATATCACTGATGGTACTCACAGATGACCCTCAATGGTTTTAAAATTCGATCAAGCATTGCATCGTTCTAAATAGTATCACAATCTCAACTGTCTTATAGTATTGACGGTACCCAAGTGTCAACACTAATCTAATCTTCAGATTTACTCCAAAACTGGCTTAAAAACTTCTCAAATCCCGAAAAAAAGATCTCAAAACAATTTCAACCCAAGGGGAGCCAGCGCTGTTCCTTTTTTTCTGTATAATTTATGTTTTAACGCGAATGATGATGGCGAGAAATAAAAGAAATATACGAAACGAAGTTTTTTTCTTTAAAAAATCATATAAATGAAAAGAAATTCATTGAATGTGTAAACATCGGAGTTGAAAAAAGAGAGGAAGATTGAAAAATATTAACAAATTAACCATAATGTCTGTTTATATTCCATTGAAAGGAGAATATATTTTTTTCGTGTAATGAAAGTCATCAATTATGATATTTGAGCTGTAGCTGAGGAAGTGAGTGAGAGAATATCGTAAGATAACGACTCACAATAATGTCGAATGTGTTTATGAATAAAATAAGATAAAAAAATAGTGATTTTAAATTATTTTTAAAAATTAATCTTTCAAATTTTTTTTTTCTTTTGTCTTCTTTTCATCATGTTAAGGAATAAAAACTGGGTCGGAATGTTGCGTCGTTTCAAGAATTCTTCTCAATTTCTAGGAATTTTCTTTAAAGAAATATTTCATTTAATTTAAATTGAAAACGATTTAGTTTTTTTTGAAATTTTGGATTTGATTTATGCTCATTGACTTATGATTTTCATTGCACAATTTAGAGATTCTTTTGGATTTTTGATTTATTTGAATTTTTTTGTTGTAGTTTCTAGTATTTAGGGGTGTTGATGGTAATTCAAATGGTGGAAAGTTTAGGCTTGTAATTCTTTAGAGTTTGGTCTTAAACTGTAGATATGAATTTCTCAGCATTTTCTTGCACTTTAGTAAGCACAGCAAAGGAAAACATGCAGTGCTTGACAGGAATGACTTCCTAGATTGGAGAAAGCATTTAAGACTGCATGCCTGCATTATTTGGACGAACTAAAAACTGTAATTTGAAAGAACTTTCTCAAAAAGGAGTCTAATAAGATTTTGACCACAAGTTAGTGTTCTACCCACAAGCAGGGTTGCACTCTTCGCAGATGATACTGCATTGTATATTCTGCAGAAAACTGGTACACATCTTGTCAACAATTGACGACAAGACGAATAGGTACTGCCTTCCCGAGCGACACAAATGAAGAAGATTTCGTATTTATGGCTACCAAATGTAGGCAGCTTCCATTTGAAGTTCTTCATTTGTTGTTTTGTTCATTTTTGTCACTTGAGCTTGTCAGTAACATGAAATGCTCTTTTAGATCCATTTTTACGACACAAAATAAAATTTGTCATATCATGCTATTCAGGTGCAGTCCTGTTAAATGCCCTGAACTGTAAAATTAGACGAACTTGCAAATGTATCGGCCAAGCTAATGTTTTTAAAAAATTAATTGAAAAAAAAATCTCTAAATTCAAATTTTAATTTCTAGACGTTAAAGGGCTCATTTAGAACTTAATTTGAGTCCCAATGGGTTCTTTAGGCCCATTTTCACTAAGCCTATGCACCTCTAAACTCAAATTTCAAATTTTAGACCACTTTAGAGCCTCCATGAGTCCCTCTTAAAAAGTCCATGCTTATTTGACTACCCCTTCTTCCTCACCACACTCCAAAAATTCTCCAAATTCTCAAAATAGTCCCTATCATAATTGAGAAAAACTTTTGAAACAGCCTTTCTTAAAAATTAGTATCAGCAATTCGCTTCATTTGATTTTGTCTTAAAATTTATGAGAAACATTTTTTAATTTTTTTCATATCAAAAAAGGGAAATTTTAACAATTTTTTTTCACATTCTTCAAAAAATTACAAAAAAAAAAGTCATAAAAATTTTTGTTTGTTTCGTCACAAAATTAATTAATTAAATTGAAATAGGACATACTTTATAAATTACTTTAATTAACATTATAAAAAAAATTAATTAATAGAGAGATATTATCAAGTTAAAATGTTTTTTATGTAAAATATATAAAATACTTAATTAATTCGTAAAGGAGAATAAAACGCTTCGCAATGATGATGATCACGGTGGCTCGGGATCTATCCATTTATATCCAATATTCAATCAATTCGATGAATAGGAATTTTTTTAAAAAAATTAAAAGTTTTACATTTATGAGCGATGAGATGGGCAGGCACATCAAAACATGTATGGTGATGATCTCATAGCGATGTAATACTTAATTGGCATTTCAAAAAATATTGTAAGAAGAAGTCATTTAATGTTATTAAATATTTGTTTTGAAGTAAGGGCACGGGACCACAAATAAAATGATTGCTGCGCTACCACCTGTGCTTAATATTTAAATAAATGGAAATGATCACTTGCTTAATACGATCGACAATTGCAACAATTATAATTATTGTTGCCATACGAGTCCGAATGTATAGACCTAGATGGTAAAGAAGAGGAAAAAAAATATCATAAAATTAGCTTTAATATTCGATAAAAGTTGGATTGTAAAAAATTAATTGTATGTAATTCAGCGGCACTTAATTAAGTATGTAATTTATGACACAAAAATCGGGGTGTAAATTGCATTTAATTGGAGATTTTACCGCATTTTCGAGTTTGAAATTTGAACTTTTTTTAACGGTTTTTTGAAATTTGAAATTTTTTAAATCTAAAAAATTCAAAAATTTTGAAGAGGAAAATTTTTAAAAATTTTTGTAACGGAAATTAAGATTCAAAAATTTTTGATTTCCAAAAATTCCAAAAATTTTAATTTTTAAAATTCCAAAAAAAATGGTTTTCAAAAATTCAAAAAATTTTGGTTATTAAAATTTCAAAAAATTTTGTTTACAAATATTCAAAAAAGTTCGTTTTCAAAAATTCAAAAAAAATTGTAACGGAAAAATTCAAAATGTTCAAAAATTCCTCAAAAAGTGCGCTAAAAATGTGCAAAAGGAAAAAATTTTTATTATTTTTACATCCAAATGTTAATTGCAACTTTTAAAAACAGTCGGTGATGTGTAAAAATCAGAAATAAGATATTTTTTTATTACTTTGCACATTAGTTTCACAATATCACATTACTTGTGTGTAGTTAGTCTGAAAGATTTGTTGTCCAAATTAAAATAACTTCTCTGATTTTGGTGTGAATTTTTTATGATAAATTAATGAAGTGAATTGAATTCATTAATTAGTCATCAGACATGAACTTGATGAACAAAAGGTTTCTTGACATAAAGCTTTTCAATAGTCAAAAACGTGGAAGCCATTTTAATAAAAATTTAAAATCCTTCAAAAGTTATTAAAAAATTTTGGATCAAGTTTCAAGTAGCTGTCAACAGAATATTTCAGTCTTCATGCATTTATGATGCAATAAACTCGCGACTGCCTGATCATATTTCGTTATTAAAAAATGGACATAATTTTTGAATGTGCCATTAATTGACAATTTTTTAGCCTTTTTTTATGGTCATTAACGAACTTGAGACGCAAATAATTGGTAGATACTATAATGGCAGGTAAAGACTAAATGATTGGACACAATCGACATCAATCAATATTGAAATTGCTTAATAAACTTGATTTATTAGCCAAAATGCCAAATTAATCAATAAAAATTGGATTTTATGGAATGAAAAATTTAAACTTGAATGATTGAGATAAGGTTCAAATCCTAAAAAGTTTTGTCAAGAAACCAAAAGTTTTTGGGCTGTCATGTATTAATGTAGTGGTGAGCAACATGTCTGCAACGCTACACTAGGTTGTCCACCACTGTATTAAGGTGTAGACTTAAGGTCTCGCAGAGGGTTTAAGTAGGGTAGCTTAAATCAGGTAGTAATCTGAAGCGCCAAAAGAAGCTCCATATTACCTGCAACTCTGTGAGTAAACATAGTTAGGAACAAATTTAAAAGAGTTTGCAGCAGTTTTTCTAGTAAAATATAACTTTTGGACCCTGTTTGAAGCGACACGCTTCATATTTCTTAGTTAAAATGAGCCCAAAGGACTCGTCAGGTCAAAATTTACTGTCCAGGTGCTTCTACGTCTTGTCGTTAATCTGATGAATTGATGACCTTCAATCTAGGTTCAGACACTATCGTAAAAGTTATGATTTTTAAAGATAGTGCCCGGCACTTACTTACAATGAGAGCTTGAAGTTGATTCTAATTTTGTATTGTAAATTCGACTTGAGTTCATGCAAAATACAAGTCGACTTTGAGTTCTCTGACCTACAAATTTTCAGACCAAACTCCACACAAGTCTCAATTAAAAAATAATTTAAATTTTTTTATGCATTTATATATAAAAAAAAAAAACTGTTCAATTATTTTCGCTTATATGTTTCATTGGCAGATTAACACCTCTACAGTATGATGATGTGTCTATAATTGAGCTTCTGCCAATTACATCCAAATGAAAAATAATTGCCAATGCATCATACCATAAATAATTGATCGATTAATTGAGTTTAAGTGCTGTAATAATGAGTCAGGCGTGAGTGAATATTAATCTCATCCTCATTTAGATATTTGCTTCTAATTACGGATCTAGTCAGATGATTTAAGATTACACAAAGCTTATTTTTTTGATATTGAGGCATGAACAAGTCATGTATGAGGAATCAAAATATCATGATCACACACACGAGCCTTTATAAATGGAATTTACTTAAGCGGCACGCGGCACTAGAATAGCCACATCAAATAAATATAATAACATAAAAAAGTATTAAAAAGATTTGAATGAAAATAAATATATTCATGCATTCGTGTGTGCGTTCTCATATTGAGAGGCACCGATTTGAATTGAAAATCTCATGTTGTGTAATTTTAAATCTCTAACTGCTTCAATATCTTTGACATAAGTTGTCCGCCTGCGATTTAAGAAATCGTCGTAGAGGTTCCAATTTTTGGGAGTATTATTGACGATGATTTTTGGAGTTTTGAGGTTATGTTGTCATTTGCAAGTTGGATAATATGTACGTTGGAAATTTTAGGTTGATTCATAGTTTGGCAGTTACATACCACACTTAGGGGACAGATTTAAGGAAGGTTAGGTCCGTTTTGGGTAATTTTGAGGTTAGTTTTTGAGGTTTTGTCATAAAGTTGGGAATTTAAGGTTGATTTATGAAAAGGCAAATAGGTAACGCTCTTAGAGGACAGGAGAGGGATGGAGTTAAGTCTGTTTTGTAAAATTTTGAGGTTATATTGTCATAAAATTGGGATTTTAAAATTAATTGTTGAGATGACAGCTAGGTAATGCTCTTAAATCACAGAGGGTGGGGGATTGAGCCTATTTTGAGTAATTTTGAGGTTAGGGTGTCGTAAAATTGGGAATTTTTGGCTTATTTATCAAAGAACAGTTTGATAACGCTCTTAGGTGGCAGAAGGAGAGTGATAAGGGGAAGTTACATCTGTTTTGGGTAATTTTAAGATTATGTTGTCATATAACGCTCTTTACTCTTTGAACAAATCATCGAAAACAAAAAAAAAGATTCCCAGTAGTTTGGAACCTCTACATGTCACCCATTATACATAATTTCTCATTTATAGTTAAAGATTAAAAACAAAGTTGATTTTATGCATGTCAAAATATTGATAAAAAGTGAATAAAAAAAAATTATTATTTTATTAACATAAATAAATAAAAAAAATTTGTGTTGTCCCTCACCTTTAGCTTTAGTGTTTTTATATATTTTTTTTTTTATATTTTTTGTGTGATATTTTTTTATATAAATTTTTTTTTTGTGTGTACACACCACAGATAGGAAGTATCTTTATCGCCATATACATTGACTACATCTACAAGAGAAAAGAAAGTCATGCCATAATCCATTAGGTTATTATTTATGTGTAAAATTATAAAAAAAATAATAATAATAAAAATAAAAATATTAATTAAATTAAGTAAAATTAAAAAATTCTCATTTTTTTGTTCATTTTTTTTTCGTCGAGACACGACATCGTTAAGGAACTAGGTCAAATGTCTGGAGGACGTGCAACTTTGTAATGATAAATTAGGTTATATTCTAAATAAATTTTGTATTAATTCCAACCAGTCGTTGCACATCCTTCAGTCGTGTCGTGAATTCGATGACATTGTTAACGTCACAATCGATTCCAATTGACAACTTTTTTTTTTTGCATGAAGTTCCATTGCGTGTGCAAAAAACAGAATCAAGTTTTGAATATTTTATGTGTTTTTGTGTGTCTTAAGGCGCAGTCTGGCTAGTTATAGGATTTAGAAAATTGACAACAAATGGATTGACGTGGACAAGATGCATTTCACCACAGATAACCTCAAAAAGTCTGCACAATACATTTTTAATTACTCTCGTGACCCAAATGTTCAAGCTATCATGTCTTTTTGACAATCCTACATTTCACATTCATCAAAAAAAGTTCTCTTAATCTCCACAATTCTCGAAAAAAGATCTCTTAATTGGGTTATGGATACACAAATTAATTCGATTGTAAAATGTTTAATTATAGGTTCAATTGCCTCACATCGACTCAATTGTGAGTGTATGTCTCGCATTTAATATTTATGAAAAGAAATCTTTCAATCATCGTGACGTCACATAACCCCAGTATCGTTAATATGTGGGATGTTCGAGATGTGCTGATGATCGAAACATCGACTCTTTTTAGCTTGAGATGAAACTGACAGTTAATTATAAAGACACATCATTAAAAAAAATTATTCATCATTGCCCTAGAGCAATATTGAATGGGGTTATTTATACGATATAAAGGAATGATGAGTTGAAAAACAATAGAGAAGCCACATCACAACATTTAATAATAAAGAAAATCAAGTCTGGAAGCTGCTTTAATTGTGATTTGATGCGCATTTACTTATTTTTGTAAATATTCATAATTTGAATTTTTAACGACTTTTTCAAATTTGAATTCATAGTTTTGCGCCCTTTGTTGAATTTTTTCCTTATCTCAAAAAGTAATTTTCGATTTTAAGCAGCTCAAAGCTTTGAATAGCCAACTTTTTTGTCAAATCTAGTAGAAAAAAGTGGCAGAAATTCAAATCTAAAAGAATTTAATCTTAAACATGACTTTTAAGCATGTTTATCAAACTTAACCTCATTTTTCATACAAAATGATGAACATGCTTTCTTAAAATTAAGCTAAAAAGCTTAAACATCTCTTTACTTTTCTTCTTTATTAAAAAAAACTTAAATCGTTAATCGTTGGTGGGTATAAGTCTATTTTGGTAGTTCATAAATAGTAGTGAAAAGAAAAATATCAAATTACAATTATTATTATGAAAATCACGCAACAATTAATGTGGCTTTAGACTTTTATATCGTAAATATTTTTGCTTCTCTATTGTCATGTCATGTGAGGCCAATGGAGGTGGTTTCTTAGGGATCATTACTCATGTGCATAAATATTATTATTGTCTATGGGCGCTTTTGTTTTGGTAGTAGGCACATTGATATGAGACTTTATTGACCCTTTGGGAAAATAAAAATATTATTTGATGTTTCATGACTGTTTGACTACCACGCAAAGGGTTTTGGAAGCTGATACTTTGATCTTTATGTATGAAATGACTTTAACTTTCGGAATGTTGGCTGCTTGCAATTTCTTTGTCCAAATGGAATTTTTTATTAGAAATTTCAAAACTATTCAGGAAGTTAAAGTCATTCCAATTAATCACCTTTAAACTCATTGCGTCAACAGCTCAATACTAGCTAATAAACATTTCAAAATAATTCCATATTCATTATTAAAGGGCAGTGGGAAGCAATATCTAATTGTACAGTGAAAAACATGTGTCATAATGCCTAATTGATCATTTATAAAGATATACATACATATTTCCCACTGGGTCAAATGAGAAATATTCCGTTTTTATTGCTTGATATATTAAATAGCACTAAAACAGTCAATAATGTCTATACACATATATACACAATAGATATAATGTGAAATAGTTAAAAGTCAATGTCTTTTTGGGGTTTCAGTGTGATTAATAGCCTGAGGGAAGACATTAAAAATACTAACCATGTATGAAATGGAAACAAAAATCTTTCGAAATTGGAGACAAGTGAGTTTGGAAGGCAGGTAATGTGGATGATTTGAGCGTATTAAAAAATTCTATAACGGAATTCCAAAATTTGAAAAATTTTCATCAAATATTCAAAAAACACGTGGTTTTGTCCACTTCGAAAAGTATTTTGTCAAGAAATCGTTAACCGCTGCTTCTTATACTGCCATTCATTTAAATTAACAAAGAAAAAAGTGGCAAAAGTCAAATAAACTTATAACAATGAAGCAAACAGTTGGAATTCACTTCATTACAAGCAATTCATTAATCAAACTTTCTAAAAATAAACGAGACAAAATGCTAACAAATCATTTCCAAAACTCAGCACTCAGCAACTTGGGAGTATAAATATACATTATTTTTTTGGTATTTAAGGAGCGCGAGTATAGCTTCCAGTCATGACAACAGCAAATTTGTAATGTATTTAGTTAGTAGTTTCTCGCCTTAATTGAATACTGAATACTGTATGATGCCTACTATCATCTCTATTGCCTTTTGTTTTCTGCGGTGAATGTCTCACTACTAATTCTACATCTTTTCCATTGTCTATCCATTTTTAAAGTCATAAAAACTTATGATTTACGCAACAAAAAAAAATTTGTTGTTTTCTGATTGAAATGTTAGGATGAAGTTGCCATATTCGTAACTTGTTGAATAGAACTAATAAGAGAATTTTTTTTAGTAACTTGCCATGAACTTTGTTGTTTATTTTTTTGATTAATTTTTGGTTTTTGGTGCAAAATATATTATAAATTTTGAAAGTATATACAAAATGGTTTTAATTGATATTTGAAGGAAGATTATTTGTGTATGTGTGGTGTGATGTTTTTTGTGTGAATTAGGAAGTAAAATAACAAAATTAATTAATAATTCATCAAAATTGTGAGGAAACAATACATGCTTAATTAATGAGCTTCAATTCTTCTATTCAGAGGGGATTATTGAGTTGAGGTGTGAAATTTACTCTAAATTGCTTTATATTGATTCTCATGCCAGTTAGTAATGACATGTGTGTGAACAAGAATATTTAATCTGGCAGTTTATTGTGGATTAAGTTGTTGCCAACTCAACAAGATTTTTTATCGTTATTTTTTTTCATGAATTGATATTCATCGTTGAATACTGTACCGAGCTGCACATGATAGATTCTTCCATCATTTCGTTACCATGACTAGATTTAGGTTCAAAACTCAACCATTTAAGTGCTTCATGGCAGCCATGCCGCTACCACATTCTTCATATACAGCTTGGTCGATGAAAACACTTTTTATGACACAAACTGCATTTTCGCATTCAACATTTTCCACATTTGCAGTCATAAATTTTAGAATCAAACTTCAACACCCCAAAAAAACGTTATTTCCCAAAAAAAATCATTCTCTGCTTTGAATTGCCGCCACTAATTTTTTTATAATATTATTAACCAATCAATAATTTTTTAACCCCTTTTCATAATTGAACAATTGTATCATTATTGATGTTGGAAATTGCCGCATTAATCGTAAAATTTCTAACGATATTATATTTATTGCATGTATGAATAACTTCCACACCTGATAATTGTCTTCTATCTTGTATTGAATTTAACTGACTTGATTATATTGATGGGAATGATATTCAAATTTGTGAAGTTGATCAAAAATGCGGTCTCAGGATTGAGTGACTGAAGCTTGGTTTCTGATTCGGTTTAGTCTTACACCATGTCACAGTCACTGCGACCATACAACAGTCACGGGGATCATGCTACAGTCACGAAAAACCATGTCACAACCACGGCAACCATTCCAGAATCACGATGACCGTGTCACAATTACGGCGACCATGTCACAATAACAGCGACCATGTCACAATCACAGAGACCATGTCACAATATCAGCGACCATGTCACAATCACAAAGACTGTGACACAATCACGATGACGATGTCATAATCATGGCAACCATGTCACGGTCACTGCGACCATGCAACAGTCACGCCGGCCTATTGCTGAACTTTGAATTGATTAACCAGCTTGTGCTATTCTTGAGCTTACCAGCATGCCACACCAATTTGAATATCATGTCCAACAACAAAATCTGCCAGATTCTCAAAGATATTGAAGTTCATGAAGTTTCTATTCAGGTATGATGCAAAATATCTTAAAGTCCAAGCTTGAAAATAAATTTGTTACTGACCAATGGGACATCAAATGAAAGAAAGCATGGCCAGTAAACAAATCCGCGGCTTAAACATTATTCATGCTTCAATTATGAAGCACAAAAAGCGAGCAAATAGGAATTAATTTTTGTCTATTTAACAAATGTGCGGTAAACTCTTGTTCCTTTATATTTTCCTCAATACAGTCTTTTTCTCGGTCTCTTTTTTCCTTTCCTCGTTCTCTTGCTTTTTTGAACTTTTTTATGTCACTTTTAACACCAATAAGTAATTTTTATTCTGTATTATTGTTTGAATATGTCTATTAAGAGTCAGTTTTTTTTGTCCATGTGTGATAAAGACATATGACGATGCCGACATGGAAAAAAGTGAACAAATACAATTTTTATAGTTTTGGAATAATAAGAAGAAAATTGAATACTTGTGCACGAATTCAATGAATATTATTCATAATTGTCATAAATATAGGAATGGGAATTATTTTTTGTATGGAGGAACAATTTGTGGATTGGGTGATGGGAAGACTGAACTTTGGGTTTACTTGAAAGCAGAGCCATAGCAGGTTTTTTGAATAAATTATAAATTCTAATTTGAAGTCTGGAAAATTTAGCAAATTTGAGGTTTTGTGAATATTTTGGAGATTTTGTGCTTGTTGAATGATCATCTGGACACAATTTAGAGTCAGAACAGTCGGGAATCATAAAAAAACTTGTCCAAGATGCACAAATGAAGATAAGTCCTCTTTGGAGCTTTGAAAGCTGCGCTAAACCTCTTTTAATAACATTTAAATCGTGATCAGACTCCAAAACTAGACCCGAATAGCAAAAATCGGGTAATTTGTTCAAAATTCGGCACCAAGGTGACATGACTCAGGTTTTGTGAAGGATTCAAACCAAATTTGGCAGAATCATGCAAGTCTAGGTCCGAATTTTTGATAAATTAAGCAATTGAGCTACTCGGAAGAGTTCATCTCAGTGAAATTATCTAAATTCAGAACGAAAATGAAATTATCAAACGGAAATTCCGGTCAAAACTTCAGAAACCCTAACCAAAATGCTTTTCAATAACAAATTGCCAATAAAAAGTTATCATTAAATTCACGTGCATTGTTCTAATTAGGAATAGCTTGAAATTTTACAGTAAAAATGAATAACTTTGAAAGTAAAATTATTCGAATAAAGCGTGATGGAGTCGACTATTGTCTATAAGACATAAATATCGATAATATTTGTGCATTTTATCACGATCAATTTAAAAAATTTGACGAATCATCGAATTTCCCATCAGGTTTACTACCCAAAGTCCACAATATTCAACTTATAGCTATGAAAAATGCTTGAATGCTGAATATTCAATACTCAATATATCCAATATCGACTACCACAACACCCAATTACACAATAATAAATTATGAGTTCCAATATCAAGAACTACACATGTTTTTCCTAACTTAATTTCCTATTGTACAATTGTACATAATCATTATGGCATTAACAAAAGGCACTCTCGTTAGTGATAAATATTAAGTACATAGATAATTTTTCATTTGCTAGTTGTAAATATGTAATGCACAAACATTACACACAATTTTTTTTTTCCTTTTCATTTCTTCTGTTATTGTATTTAGACTTGACAAATATTGACGCTTTAGACTTGACTTGAAAAATATGTGAATGAATTTACTGTGAAAAATAAATATATTTTCAGGCTTCTTGGAAATTTGATTGAGTTCTGGGTAGGTCGGGGTGTGTCGACCGAGTGATAAAGATGAAGAAGGCTGCTCATGGAGCTTTCAAGGCTGCGCTGAACCTCTTTTATTAGTATTAAATGAAATTTGGCTATTTTTGACAGGCATACGAGCGACAAACTGATTTTTGGCTGTCTTATAGATGCAAAACCAATTATTAGCAGCATTTAATTAATAAAAGAGTTTTGATAGAGTCTTAAAAGCTCCAAAGTGAAACCTTCTTCATTTGTGTCGCTCGGGTCGGTTTGTGGAGTGGAAAATTTTGAAGTTCCAGCGACGATTTTTGTGAATTTTTCATTTTTTTAATATTAAAATTTGAATTTTAAACACAAAAATTACATTAAAATATTTAAAATTTAAGTGACTTTTAACAATATTAAAGGCAAAATTAAAATAAAAGTTCAACTCAACAAGAGACGAAGCAGCGACGGGAAAAAAAGTTCGAGAAAAATTTAAAACTGTTTAACATTATTATAAAAAAAAATTATCATAAAAACTGTGTGTATTAAGTAATTAAATTAACAACAAATGATAAAACTTAATATTTAATTGATATCAAAACCATTAAAATAATAAAAAAAAAATTGTTCATATTTACCTGTGCTGACGTAAGTTATCTTGACGCTTAAAATATTTTCCGCACACCTCGCAAGCATACGTTAATTCGGGACTTTTGTGGGTACGTTCGTGTATCATCAAATTATATGGTTTGGTGAAACGTCTCTGGCAAAATTTGCACACAAATTCACACTTTGGTCGCATCTTACGACGGAAATCCGACCGACGGTCGTCATTATCAATTCGCATTACCGCAAACATTTTGGTTCTTTTTTTTTTGGATTAAAGTCTTAAAACTTTTGAGAGAATTTATATATTGCTAGCTTTTTGCACACACAATGTCTCTTGTGTTTCTCTTTTCTCCTCTTATCCTACTATGGGATTAATGTAGACACTCCGATGGAAGCACCACAAATGTGAACTTCTCTCTGCTTTTTAGTTCAATGTCTGTCTGTATGTGTATTGACTTTATTTTTAACTTTTATTGTTATTTTAATATACAATACTTAGAGCTTCGTGTGCTGGTCTTAATGCATTCAAATTGAAGAATTTTTTTTTTTCTCTCTTTTTTTTTGATTCTTGGTTGTTGTATATTATGGGATTCTTCTCCTTATTCTTATTATTGTTTGATTTGTCGTCTCTTAAGTGAATCTCTGTAAAGGCACAAAAAAAATATAAAAAGGCGTTAAAATTGTGTGTCGTTTTTATCTAAATTGCTTTAAATTAATTTTTTTTCTTCTTTCTTTTCTCTCACTCCGATTGTGGCAGTGCTGAATATCTTTTTATATTCATTTCTACTTCTTCAGAATCGACAAAAAAAAAAGATCGAATACAAAAAAGTTCGACTAAAAGCATAGTCAACGAGCTAAATGTCAAAATATATTGTATGATATCATTTCCAAATGAGTTATCATTGAATCGAGTGAATATTTTTTTCACTGTTGCTAGTCTTGGATTGTTTTCGCCCCTTGTGGGGATTTTTGGATGCAATTTTTATATTTTATGAGAGATTTTGTGTTGAGTCATGCGGAGTTTGGTGAGATATAGACGGATTTTGTTTTAGAGTTATGGATTATGAGTTTCTAAGGTGTATGCTCGATCAGCACAAATTATTGATTAAAAGCCAATTGGTTGTTGCTTAATGTCCGAGTGGACAAAAATACGTAACATCTAGTTTATGGTAAGTTAATGTCCAGTTTACGACTAATTCTAATGTATTTTTATCCACTAGGGGTAAGTTCAAAGTGTCAATTTTCATGTTGATTGCCATAAAAATCACCACTTGGATGCCATCTGGTCGTCATTTAGCTGACATGAAAGTCTTGTCCTGGTCGAGATATTAAAGACTTATTTTGGAGAATAATATTGAAATTTTGAAGATTTTTCTATTCATTATTCTGAAGTGCTTGATTGTAGCTATTTGGAACTATAGAGCTAGCTTCAGACGCAAACTTATTGATGCCATGAATCACAATTGATCGGTACGGCCATCAAAGTAAGTAAATATAAGATTGATCCCCAGTATACATTCATTTTTTCATTACTAATTTCATTTGCACCTGAATAGGATTCGAACCAACAATTTCATTGAAATTTTAGATTTGTTGTCTTTCCGGTCACACAATTCTTACAATGATATAAACAGATTTGACTAGTTAAAGATTGAACAATAAAAAGACACTTTTTCAGGTTAAACTTGTTCAAAACTTATGCAAATTCAGCATTAGCTACAAATTAAATGCTGATCCGTCGGGAAAATAGAGCCTTTATCGTATAAACAGTAATTTTCCTATATCTACCCAAATGATACAATGCGAGGAACCATACTTTTTGCCAAAGAAATGGAACGATATCTACTGTCATGGTGCAGTCAGAGGCTCTCAAAGAGTGCCGTCAACTTCGCCTCTTGCCGTCAATACTTATGATGAAGGAGCGATGCCCTAGCGAACAAGATATGAAGTTCAAAGGTACTTTCATATTAATTCAAACTCCAGCTTACAATCCCCTTTGATTATTCAACTCAATAATTCCCACAAAATCACCATAAAGGATTTAATTTATTTCACGATAACAACCGCAGTGACGACAACATGCGAGACCTTAATTTATGTAAATGTTCAAGATTAATATTCGAATTAATTCTACTGTCGATTTTAATGCAATTGTAAATTTATTTTTTTACACCTGAGTGACTTCCAATTCTATAATAAAATGTAGATCTATATTGATCAAGCTGTGAATGTTTACCTTACGATATTTTTTTTTTTTGCCTCACACTAACTGAACTAATAGGCAATCCATAAACTATTGAAATTTATATCACTCGTAATGGCTGATTATAAAGTGACACTTCAACGGCTGTACAATTGCAACTATTTTTAGCACACTTTTGCCATATAAATATTAACACTTTGTATTGATTGGATTATTATTATTTTTTTTTTGCACATTTTGCCTGGCATATGGTGGGCTGTTTTGTAGTCACACGGGTGCACATAAGAAAAATCCACAATGTGCATGTAGTCATAAAAGCTTATTGAATTTATTGAGATTTTAATGGAAATTGAAGTGAAAATTGAAAGTGTCTCAATAAATTTAAGTCAATTAATTATTGGACATTACAGTAAATTAATGGATGTAAATAAATTGTGCAGCTACGAGGTTGTCTACAGGAATGATGAAGTAAAAGTTAATAAATTTTTGATATTTATGAGGCTTTCGGCAGGGAATTTTAATGAAATTTACCAGTTCGTACTCAAAACAGCGCCAAAAACCACAAAATTCAGACCACAAATTTTTATACTCAATTTTGAAAACGTCACTACAAGCTTAATGCAATTTTGAGTGCATTGTAATAAAAAACTTTATCGTGACTTTGTTTATAAAATGACAAATTATAAATGCCTTTCAATTTCGTGCCTGAATGTAATTTCTAATGGCGTGTCTCAGCTTTTTTTTCTCTATGCTGTATGGAGTGTTTATTAACTACTTGTTTATGAGCCTTCCCCATTTCAGGTACTAGAGAATTATTCACTTCGGGTTTCTTATTCACACTCTTGTGAGCTTGCATTATGGACATGGAAGTAAGTTTGAGTTGGTTTACATGATGGATGCTGATGGAAATGGTTGAGAATTATTTTGTTTGGATTTTGTGAATTTTTCTAGAATTTTTTGAAAGGCTACTGTGATTAAAATCACAAAAGCCCGATCAGCACACCCCAGAAATCAAAAATGGTCGAAAGACTCGCCCAAGGCTGACTGGACTTTGATTTTAGGTCGGATTTTATCTTATCTTGCCTGAAATCAGATTCACACTAAGCTGAAGCAGAATTTTCGGCCATTTCTACGTCGTGTGCTTTCTGGACATGTCAACATGTTGTTAACAACGACACTAAGCCTTGAATTTACAATCCTAGAATCAACTCGCAGTCAATTAGCAAATTTGGTTACTTTGGTGACCGTACGAATCAATTGCGATCCCATACCCTCCCTTAGACTAGCCCCTAAACCTGAATCTATCTCTGGCTTCCGTCTACCAATTCAGAAACCTTAAGTGCTCAGCATACAAAGGTTAAATCCTCACGAAAGCCAGTCAATAAACATCAAAATGAATTATTTCAATCCATAAAATTACAAATTAATGTGATATATGTGCTGCTGACTTGAGACTTATTGAGTGATATTAAGTGCCACATTTTTTGTGTAGCTTTATATTGTTTTCCTGACTATTGGGTGGTCACTAAACTGTGACTCACATGTATGACTAGAAAATTTGCCGCTGTCTATGACGAGAAGCACAAAAAAAATTTTTCTCACCGATAAAATGTCGCAAAAAAGAACAAATTATTCAAAAAGGAAAAGAATCAAGTCGATGAGTCGTTGTCGATGATTTTTTTTTTTCTCAGGGAAACATAGAGTCATAAAATTATTAATAAAATGAAGATGATGTCGACTAATAAATTATATTTTATGATTCCACTTCTCTCTCTTTGTGGCTATTTAGTATCATGAGGAGATGAAACTTCTTAATTTTTTTTGTTATGTTAAACTTCGATCGAGTCTTGAAAAATAATTTTTTTTTTTGATTGTTTCTTTTTTATTGTTCCAATAGATCGATAGAGACGCGCCACTTGATGTTCAAAAAGTTATTAATAATGATTTTTTAATATTTGAAGAAATCTCCATGTGTGTACCGTAAAATTGAGTTTTGGACAGGCTATTGTGGTGGAAGATCAAGGCGCATTTTATGAGGATATGAAGTCGAGTAGGCTTGGGTCAAGTCAAGTTGACATGATTTGAGTCAAGTCAAGTTGACATGATTTGAGTCAAGTCTAGTCAACTTGGTTTGAGTCAAGTCTAGTCGACTTGGTTTGAGTCAAGTCTAATCGACTTGGTTTGATTCAAATAAAGTTGACTTGGTTTGAGTCGAGCCAAGTTTACTTGCTTTTGAGTCGAGTCAAGTTGACTTGCATTTGAGTCGAGACAAGTTGACTTGGTTAGAATCGAGTCAAGTTGACCTGGTTAGAATTAAGTCAAGTTGACTTGGTTTGAATCGAGTCAAGTCAACTAAGTTTCTGGACATTTTCTAGTGTACAGCAAGGCACAGGCTACCCACCGCTGTATTAACCACTTAAAAATCTAAAGTGCAAATGCTTTTAGATCTTAAATTCATCTAATCCTATAAATACCCACCCAAACTGACAAAATTAATGCTCAAATCTCCAAAATTAACTCCATAAAATTCACCACAAAAAAGGAACCGGCACACAAAGTATCGTGTGAATAATCCAAATAATATGGCATCAATTTTCATCAAATTCCTTACATTATCCAAAGAATCAACATTCATTCCACTCAATCATCATCATCTAAATGCGGTGAGAAATAGATTTAATGATGATATAAGGTGTAATATAGTAATAATCGGCAACTCAATTCAATTTTTGTTCCATTCATTGAAGTCTTTTGAATTTTTCATCTCTATTGAACGAGAGAACATTATCATCATCAGCACTTATGAAATATCACACTATTTATGATCCTTTTTTTTTGTGAACGAGTTGGGGAATTTTGGGTTAGGAAGATTACACAATTGGGAATAAAGAGGCTTTAAATTGAAACTGGATGATGGATTTAAAATGGAAATGATGAAGAAGTTGGAATATTTATTGACAAAATTGATGATTTTCTCTGGTATGAGTTGCTTCTAGTTCTTTGGATTCTGAGAGAATTGATGGGATTTCAACTAACGTCCTGATGCTAAGCAACCAGGAATTACTGATCAAATGACTCAATTCTGAAATAATTCCATAAAATCCCACAACATCCAAATTCTATAAATAATCTCAAAATGTCCATCCTTTTCTTTGTCAAGTTCCGATATTCCCAAAAATAAGAGATTTCGCAATCAATGAAACATCACAAAAAATGACATCATTTTATTGAATCATCAACAATTATCCACAGAATGTGTTCCTTCATTCTCATAAAAAGCTTAATTTTAGTGATGTTGCTTCATTCATTCCGTGCCTTCATGTTGATTCCATTCATGGCTTATTTCGGAAATGCATCTCAAATTCATTCAATAAAGTCTTTGCATTTTGAATGAAATCAATAAAATTATGAAATTCAATAAATTCCCATTGTTTTTCGTCTAAATTGCCTCAAATAGCTGTGGTTTGTAATTAGTAAGGAAAGCTAGTCAATGTGGATCATTAAGCGCATTTGCCAGATTGACTTGAATTAAGAATTCAAAAATTCACAAATTATCTATTCAAGAATCACTTAATTAAAATGGATATACTGTCAAAGAATTTTAATTTTTCTGCTACCAAGCAGCTTCTGCTCTTCTCGCGATCACAATCGACCATTTTAAGTAATTTGAGCTAAAAATTTAATTGATTCTAAAACAAAAAAAAAGTTCAGTCCATAAATGAATCACATCCATAAACTATTTAACATTTTGCTATAATTCAAAATTTGAAATTGTATCTCATGAATGAATAAATTTTGGACAGAGATGTAGCAGGAAAGAACATCCGTTGTCTATACTTCATCTAATTTATGATCTTCATGATCGACTATAGATTTTTTATATTTTTTTGTTACTACTCATTTATAATATTTCTTTTTCGGCAAACTCAGCATCACACAGAATAGAGTTTTAAGTTACACCTCAAAAAAGGTATTGTGCTGTAACACAAAACGAATATAAATTGTAGCAGAAGACTTCAAACGATAGAATTGAATAAATTTAGTCTAAAACCACACAAATCAACAGTTTGAAGCTTATTTTTGAGTATTTAAATGAATTTTCGGATGATGAATCAAGAAGCTGAAACTATAATCAACCAAATTAGAATTGTAACGTGAATATTAAGGTAATAGACAATAGAGTATGCTAAATATAGATGAATGATCTCTTATAGGACCAAACATGGTTGATATGCTAAGTGACTCTAAATACCTTTTTATTGCTTTTTTGCCTTTTTTGAGGATTGATTGGAAAATCGGAAGATTATAATGACTTCAATTGATGATTTTCGGGAGGGATTTAAAGGTTTTTAAACTGATTTAATGACAATTTACAGTTTGAATTCTGTTTTAAGTGGGATTCGAACTTCTTAGACAGTTAGAGACTTGTATCATTGAAATAAGACACTTTAAACTGTTCAAATTGAGTTTTAGATTTAACAGGACTTGAACCTAAGATACATGATTGATGTGATGAATTAATCTATTCGACTACTGCTCAATAATTGAGTTATGATTCATAATTCAGCAAAGTTTCATTGTTCTAGGAACCTCAATTTCATCTTGACTCGATTAGCCGTCTCTAAAGCTACTCTAATATAAGAACATATGCTCAAAAAGCATCTTACGGTTGCCTAGCATTCTATCAAACAATATGTTAACAGTAAGATGCTAGTATAGGCTTTTATAGACCAGGACTAGACATTCAATTAAGCAAATATAACTAAATTGACGTTCTGCCAAGCACTTCAAACATCTTCAATAGCTTAGTGGTTAGAGCATGCAACTAGAAATCATAGGACACAGGTTCAATCCCCCTTCGGATCAAGTTGTAAGAAAGTGTTCTTTTTCCAGCTATTATAGTTCAAGACTCAAGTTATTACTTATTCAAAACTAAGGTTCAACTTCGGTTCAACAAGGTGGTTTGCAGCAGAGTTTGGAATCGACTCGAATTTTGTGTTTACTCAACTTTCCCATACAAAGTCTAAGTCGACTTCGAGCTCTAATCTGTCTTAGTTTCCCTCCCGACAAAATGACAATTCCACAACTGCATCTCACATTCACCAAACAAAGGACACATTAAAATTGACCATAAGAACTTGAATAAGAAACAAAAAAAAAGAGACACATGGAACACAAAAGTTATGAAGAAAGGAAAGAAACAAACAAAACTGACCAATAATTTTCATAATTTTATTATTATTCGAAGATTTCTCTTCATCAAATGATCATAAATATCAATAATTTCTCGTTTCTTAGAGTCAATTTGGATATTCATTTCATATTTTTTGTGTTTTCATAATCAAAAGAATTGAGAGGAAAATATGAGATTCAAATGAAAAAGACAGCAGTCATATTAACCAGAATTTCAGAAGGTATAAATGTGCGACATTAAAATATTTTTTTATTTTATGATTTAGAAGGCGATTTTTTCCTCGACTCTTGCTTACTAACTGATCACATTTTAATAATGTATAAGCAGAGACAGAAAAAAGCTGACTGGCTGGATCTTTTTTTGGTTAATTAGTTTCTGTTTAACTCGAAAAATTATGAATATCATTTCATTCTTTAGAGACAGCGACATCATCATAAAATAAATAATAATTTTTTCTTCCCACCATACCCAAAAAAAAAAATATAGTGTCATTAAAGTGATACCGCCGGCAGTGAAGCATTTGATACTGAAACATTTGAAACAGCAGCAAGTCAGTGAGAGAGACAGAGACTTTTTTTTCTTAATAAGCAAGTCTTTAAGAATCGAGAATGAGTTGAGTCGCTTAATGTTGAATATCCAGCGCATTTTCAGGCAGTAAATTATGGATATAAAGACAAAATAAACTCATTTGCACATCCAGTGACTGAATAAAAGTTGCATTTTTCAAAATGGACTGTAGAGAAGTTGAAAAGAATTTTTTGCGACATCGATCCATTAAGACACTTATAATATGAGTGAATGGCAATAATTCTACCTCATTGGAGAGAACAGCACAAATATCACATATCCATGTAGGTGGAAAATAATCATCAGATATGAGCTATAAATTATCCAAAATTATTAAATAACCTCTGAAGTTAACAAAGCAACCAATCTCTTCGTGTACGATCGTTAAATGTTAATTAGATTTTTTTGTTTTTGAGCTGTTCGGTTTGTGGTGTTTCTCATCTGTGTGTCCAAAAAATTTGATATATTTAAGCATTCCATGTGCCTCTTTTGTTTTGTTTTTTAAGCTATTGAATTTCATGCACTAAGTCAAATAAAGACAAAAACATATAGACATAAATTGATATATTGACGCGCTTCTTTGACCACAAAATGACAATGGACTATGAAATTGATTCAATTGCTGCCTTTTTTCACCTATGAATTAATATTATGGTCAGTCAAATGTTAAGGAGATCTCCTTCATTTTTCTATTACAGTGCTGTACATGCTGTGTGTCGAGGCACACTAATGTCATGAAATGCTAAGAACCGCATGATGTGTGCGGTTTTGGGTCATGGCTTGGCAAGGGTACTTTCTGGAAGTATGCTCCGACTTAGAGCCAAGGTTGCTCTTAGCAAGGTGTGCCATGACGCAATAAAGTTTGGACATCACTGATCTATGTCATGTCAGCTTGTAATTAATTCTATTTGATATATCATCAAGGTGCACTATACACACCACACAAAACAAAAGATCAAATTGGAGACGACAAACATATTTCTTTCATTTTTTTTTCGGGACAGAATGTCATATTTAATTGGCGATAAATGCGAATGCATTTGTCAAGTCATCATCATGATGATGACAAAAGCAAGAATAATTGTAATTTGATAGTCACCTATATCGACATTAATTTTACTTAAATTCTTAAGAAATGAGACATGAATGCATCATTTTAGGAACACACATCTTTCTTTTCACATCTTGTTCTGTTCTTTTAGCTTTTTTTATGAATGAATTTGAAATGAGACATTAATGACAATAAATTAAGAGGTTACATTTCAGATGACAATGAGAAGATGGAAATCTTCTAAAGTCGAGAAGATATAAATTAAGAACTTACAACTTTGTTTTCTGTGACTTTCCAAAATATATGTATATATATAAGAAATAAACGGCAAAAAAAGGAAGATAAATGAATGCGATGAAGTCATGGTTTGGACATTCGATATACATATGCTTGAAGTTTCCAGAGATATCTGGTTAGTTCTCATGAATTTCTTATGATTCTTTTTTTGGTTATTCTATGGATTTGCGTCATCATACTAAGACGGATATTGTGCTTGCGTCACTAATATGAGACATATGTGATTCAACATCATCAATGTTTGCTTGTCAAAAACACCTCATTTGTTCCTGATTCATTAACAGCATTAATACACAAAATATGGAATATGGACAGATATGGAATTCTAGATTTCCACATGATCAGTCTGGATGTCAACATTTCAGCATATCCAATTGTTTATTGATGGATTCATTTGCTAATGATGTCCATCTAAACATGCTGAGTATCTTCTATCCTCCAATGTCACAATTGTGATGATTTTATGACTTATTTAGCTGACTATCGCATCTACATGGCAACCTGTGAACGATCGCAATTGAAAATTGTTGTTTGAGGATTCATACTCAAAATACCCATTCCCCCTGTTATACCCATTAGACAGCACAATCGAACGTTCCCCCAAATCCCATCACAAACCATTCACAATCTTTAATTTTCTGCACATTTTCTCGCCCTGTCTCTTGCATTCATCGTGTCATGTTTGCATTCAACAAGCTTTAAAATTGTCATTAAAGCATGAAATGAGTATAAGAAGATGCATGTATACATATTGTGAGTTGTATGTCACACCTTTAAATCCAAAAAATTATTTTACTTTTTTATTTCTCGAAAAAGAACAAAATTTATTAAGTGTCGCAATTGGCAGCAGAACAAAAAAAAGGAGATTTTTGAGCCTCGTTGAGGCCACACAGATTTTATCTTTCCTTTATCTTCTTTACGCCCTTTTGTGTCCTTTTTTAGGTAAGTGAAAGTGCGGTTGAAAAGAAGAAAAAAAAGACAACAAAATCTTTCTGTGGGAATAAAGTAATCTGATGCTTAAATTGACTGTTTAAGTCTTTTTATTATCGAGCCATTAAGTCACATTTATCTGATTTCATAATGTTTTGTTGTTTTTTTGGTGTTAGCTGACAGTAGATTGAGATTATTTGTTAAACTGTCTAAATTAGAAGGCGATTTTGTGCTGTTTTATAAAACTGACAATCCTTGGAGTTCTTAGAAATACTGTCGGCTGTGATTATGATTTTTGAGGTTGAATTTTGGGTTTTAAGTAGAAAACTAATGGCATGTGCGCTTGTTTGTCAGGATTTATGTTTGATTCATCTCTTGCCACCTTTTTCTCTTATTTATTGCACAAAACTACCAGAATAGATCAACAAAAATGAAAATATCGTCAAAAAACTTTTCGAAGTGACAAAATTTAAACCACAAATATTCAAATTTCAAAAAATACGTTAAATGTTCCTTTCAATCCACATTCTATTGGTGTTAACAAGCTAAAGTCATTGCAGTCAATAAGTTGTCCCATAATTTCTCAATAAAAAGTCCACAAAGATCTCTAAAATGGAGACAAGTTTGTGCTGCATTCACAAGAAAGGATTATAAGATTATATTAGAAAATGTTCCTTAAAATATATTATGCGACATATATCGATCGGATCTTATACAAACAAGAACAACAGCTCTAGTATATGAAATAAATCCGAATGCAAAAGAGAAAAAATGAAAAGAAAAACAAGTCAGCAGTTCTACATGCTGCAATGGAGCGACACAATCTATCATGGCGCATCTTGTCTGCATTCCTTCAATTCCATACGTCTTACATTTTAAGTCAAAGAATTCCATTAGAAAAATATTTTTTTTTTGCATTAAGAAAAGAAAGAATTGAAAGTCATCAATATCATAAAATTCCCATCTTAATTTATAAAATGACTTAACAGAAAGAAAAAAAGCTAAGCGAAGAATTGAAGTTGCACATTCCCGCATTTGTAGTCGAATGAACAAAATTCCTTTCCCCTTACAAGATGAGGATCCCGAAAAATATAAAAACAAATAAACAGAAAAAAACAAAAATATGCGACATGAGATAAAGAAAAATTTATATTTGCAGCGGTCTTAAATGTGAAAAATTTCTATTCAAATAAAAAAAAGGTACAGGAGGAAGTTATGGAGTTCTTGGATGGTGCTGGATGAGGAGCATTTTGTGGTTTATTGATTAATCTAGTCGATTTAATTCTTAATTAAGCTGAATTAGCTAAATAGAATAATGACAATGTGGACTGGAATGTCAAAACTAGGCCGATGACTTAGCGGTCCTAAGTTCGAGTCTCACGCAGTTCTGACATAGATTTAAATACTACAAATAGAATTTAGAACTCTCTTAGAAAGAGGCTGTTGATAGAAACAGTGCAGCATTTGGTATTGGCAATTTACGAAGGGCAGCCAAATGCCTCCAAAGATCACAGTTGATCTGTACGTTCAGCGAAGTAAGTTAATAAGAGTTTACAGCCTCAATTGTTAGGATAATGACACTTTAGATATCAATCCATGAGCTTTGACCAAAATTACAGTTCCATTTTACAATCAGACAAACAAACAACATTCCAAATCCATCCCTCAGAAACCAAAGTCTTTCTATCAAGAAGAACCCATGAGAACGAGCCGAGAGATTTATGCAAATTAAATAAAAAATAAAAAAAAAATTATGAAAAATGCATTTCGTGGCAAACAGAAGATGTTTATATGAGGTAGAAAAAAAAGAATGACCAAGCCTGATCAGCTTCCAGAATGAATGTTGGAGATCCTTACCAATATATAATAAAAATAAAAGACTGATTAAAAGCTCATTTATCAAACGGCATGTAAAATAACCGCTGGTATGAAAATTAATATTTGCCACATTCAGAGACATATGTCTTATAAATGCATCCATAATTAATAATTCAGCATTTTAATTTAATTAATGAAAAAGTCAATATTTGGATTTTTGTCTGTTTGTTTTTTTTTTCTTTCCTGCTGTTGCTAAAGTTGACCATTGTTGGTTTACTGTTGACTGCTGTTGGCGAAACACAAAAAAATGTAAAACTGGTAGGACATATTTGCATTTTTTTAACAGCCACGGGCACTTCTCATTAATCAGTTTATTGTTACTTTTCTGGTTTTTTGTCTTCGCAACTTCGATTCTCAATGTTCTCACGTTTGTGTGGACCGGACTTTTTTGTGGATTTGATAATTTTGATATTATTGCTTGAAGGCTAGAGATACTGACTAATAACAATTTTTAACCCTCACATGACAATCCCTAACTCAATCAATTCTATTGCAAGTCCACAGTTAACTCCCAAAGTAATCAAAACTGAGCCTGGGTGTATCTAGACACTGTTGACTACTGCATAAATTTTAAAATATTAACGCCATAAAAGTTATTCAGAATAGCTCCTAATTTTTTGAATATGAATTCCGATTTTATTGCAAAAAGTCAAACAGTTGAAAGTAATTCGTGGATATTTAGGAGTGCAGACAGTTATGTGTAGGATTTTTTTTATTACCTAATTAAATTTATGGAATAAGAAATTTATTCATTATTAAATGCGGTTAAATACCTAGACTAAAAAATAATGGCCATAGCTATTTTGTGAGTTTTTTATTGGTTTTTGATTGCTAATAGAGACTTGGGAATTGAAAATTGGCAATTAAAGGGAGCTTGATTCCTTATTAGGGTTATAATTAATGTAGATTAGGTTTGTTCGGCTTCTATGTAGTCGAATAGAAGAGATTTTGGACTAAATGATTAAGAATTACAAATTTCGGAGATTCTTGTTCAATTCTTGTCAAATTTGACTTCCCTTATCAGACTTTTAGATGCTGTAGTACTGATTCTGTGCCATAGAAGCTTGCTATTTGCCTGTTAAAGTTCCTTTACAACCATTGATTCATATAAAGCTCTACATAACGACATCTAAGCAAGTTACAAGTCACTAAACTAGTTAACATGAAAATTCAACTCAGCCAATTGCCAGTTCCACTCAAAATGCATTCAAGCTGTTCTGACTGAATAATTCAATCAACAACCAAACTCAGTCGACTGAAAATTCTAAAATCTAGACCCAGAAGTGAATAATTAACTTAATAAAATTCCACAACAATCAAATTCTTGCTTCTTCTCTTTCTTTCTAACCATTCTAGCCATTAAATTCACCTTGAAAAGTCAATAAAGTGAGAAAATTAAAAAAATTCAACAATCATTCAATCAGCACACTAATTCATGCATGTTCTCCTGTTTCTCTTCATATGCACATACATAAATTTGTGTTCATTCTCTTCATATTATGTATGTACTGTATTATGAAGGCACAACATGCAGTGAAAAAAAAAGGTAAAGAACAAAAATTAATTTTTCATTCAGAGCTTTAAAAAAAAAATAAATAAACATAAAGGAAAACATGAAATAAAATCAGCCACTGGTGTCACGCAAACATTCATCGGTACATATGTGCAAATGTAAATATTTACAGACGAAGGCAAAAAATCTTCTTTCTTTTGTATTTTTATATTTATTATTATTATTACAAGTAAATAACATGACGAATCAATCATGTTTGGGAAGGTATTTGAAGATATTTTTAGAAGAATCTCAATTTTGGATGGTTTTTAAGGGTCTTTATATGACTTGTTAAGGTTTTAGTTTATGAGCAAATAGGTCGCATTCAATGAGAATCGAATCTGCATCTTCATAAAGGATTGATGCTTTGATACAAACGTATTTGCTTAATTTCGACTGAATTTGCTCAATTTCTCATGCCTAAACCAATTTACTGGTGAATTACTCTATGGTCAAATACATATTCAATTTTAGTACCGATACCGTGGCTACTAGGGTACGCAGAACCGTCAGAAAAGGTAATTTGATACAAAATCTAGACTGTTCTATATGAAATCATTTTTGCTTTACTAAAACTGCTTAAAAATTGAGAATTTGAACCTGATCATATTCAAATTAACCCAAGATCCATCAACATTTCCCAATAAATCACCCAACCTCATCAGCACATACCTCAATCAAACCAATTCCACATTCATGCATAAAATATCCATTTTACATGAACGCAAATGACTCAAACAATTTCCAATCATCATCGAAATGTGAAGCACCAACAAATAACAAATAAAAAAAAGTCAAAAGCAGAGCAAAAACGTGTATACAAAGTCCGAAAATAAAGACAAGAAGCACTGAAGAAGGTATAAGTGAATAATGTTTACATAATAAGCCAATCGAATGAATACATTCGATATGAATGTGTAAGACAAGTAGCGGCCAAAACTTTAATTCCACACTTTATATATTTTCTTTGTATTTGTAAAATTACAGCCGAAAAAAAAAGCATGAACGAGTAGAGTAAATAAAAAAAAGAAGAGAAAATGAAGAAGAAATGATGAAAATGAAGACCGGTAGCTAAAGTTTGTTGTTGCGCTGATGAAATGAGGTGAAAGAAGGGGAAATTAATTACATTTGAGATGCTTTTTTTTTTGTGACTGTGGTCGGCCAACATGGTAATGAGAAGCACATCGTCTCGATGTCGTTTTGCTGGATGACATTTAAAAATTATGGGTAATTCATGTAGTAAAACTAGGTGCGATTTTACGTGAAACTGTAGTTAAGACAACTCGCAATAAAATTAATTGATATTTGAAGTAAGTTTTAATGGCTGTGAATGTAAAGGAGTAATTTAAATGATTTCCTGGAACGTAGCTTCTGAATTGATCAGTTAAAAGTGGAAATGTAGTTAATGAGGTTGTTAAGTTTATTAATAAGTCTTATTAATATTTATAGGTCTTGCGAATTTGACTTGTAAATGAATTGCAGGTTTGTAAGACGGCTGATTTAGACCTAGTTTTATATTTAATAATGCAATTTTCGGGATGCTACCTCATTGAGGTTACTGTCCTAAAATTTATACATTTTTAGCATGAACATTATGTCAAGTTTCCCAATTTTTGAATCTTTCTAAAGGTAACCTTAAGTACTGCAGCCATAATCAACGTAATAAGCTGACGTCATTGATCCTAGGTTCAAGAGACTAAATATTTCAAGATCTAGCTTATATCCCCGAAACAAATAAAACAATCTTCAAAAATACAAGAGTTCCCATACAAAAATATACGAATATCGCACACAAAAGACTTTGAAAAAGTAAAAAATTTTAGACTTAGCGACGGCAAAATGATAATCCACATTCGGCTGTGAGTGGCAATTAAAATCCACTTATAAAGCAATAATTCCACATTCATACGAGTACTGTGTAATCAACATGAACTTTTTTTTCTTCTTCAATTTTGCCTTCCGTCTTACACAGCACATGTGTACATAATGGGCGGCGTCAATTCCAGTAGCACGGTTTAATTGAACAACGAAAAAAAAAATGAGCAAACGAAAAGAAAAACAGAGAAGAACGAAAAAAAAAACAATATTTAATGTGCTGCGGCTACTGGTTCTTCATTATTCAATTTTCATTGGATTACATTTTTATTCAGAAATGAAGGCAGCAAAGAGAAATTTATATTTTTATTTTTTTTTCTTCTTTCTTATTCTTAATCATCGGTCATCAATTCTGTACACGACTCATGTGGTTTATACTTAAGCAAAGAAGCATTATTAAGTGAAAGTTTGGAAGACGCAATTTGTGTGTTCGCGAGATTGTGTCATTAAGGGACGACATAAAATGTGAAATCTCTTTCTTTTTATTTTACTTAGCGCGGATTTCTGCTGGAGGTAGAGATGAAAATTGATGTCGACAGTTTGGGTAGCTGGATATTTTTTTTTTTTGACATGTTAATTTGAAAGTTTATACTTTGAAGTTGACCTTAAGTGACTTTTTTTTGGGAAATATTGAGTTTGGGAGATCTTAGAAGTAGATTTTGATGATATTTGGTTTGGATAGATTCTGGATCTGGAGATTTAAACAAGATTAAGATCTAAAGAGGTTAAGCGGAGCCTTAACTCGGGTAATTAACTTCATATCTACTAAATCTTCAATTTTTGAATTTTATACAGCTTTAAATCACTCATTTATTCATTTTGCAACTTAATAGACAACAATTCTTAATCTATATTGATAAATGCAAAGTTTCAAGCATCGACCACTTGACAAAGTTAAGCAATATTGTGAAATTCTTATCTTATCAATAAGTTGGAAGGTGTTTGGTTCAACAGAAATAACAGGCAAAAAATAGAGACTGCTTTTAAGTACCGCTGTGGTCTTTCTGGTTCATGAAAGCATGCTCTTTGCCTGCTAGGGTGAATGATCAGTTCAATGCAATTTTATAGTCAATGGTTTGTGGCCGATTTTGAAACATATTGACGAGTGACACAGAACATTCCCTAACAAGAGCAAGGGAGGCTCTTGTCTTCAAAGGCACCTTCTAAGGTACCTAAAAGCGGTCAACTTGCCTTTTAGAGATTTCGGTAGTCTAAATTAAAATTAAATTGCACATTTTGCTATGAATCTTTAAGTTCAAATTGAAATATATTCAATAAAAAAACAAAAGTCGAGGTTCGAATCCTTTCAAAAGTATTCAAAAAATCAAGAATCTGAGTTTCAGAGAACATAGATTTTTTTTTATAAAAATCTACATCCACAATGCGCTGCTAATTCCAAAACCCATTCTCACACTCTTCAAAACAATAATCATATTTTTTTTTCTCAGTCTATTTAATATTCAGCACCGCGCATGAAGATATGAATCTCTTTGCAAAATAAAAATAAAAATATTACTAATGTCTCTACATATCGTCAATGTCACCGAATTAAAAACATAGCGAAAGATGAAACTTTCTACAATAAATTAAGTTAAAAAAGACTTTTTTTTTACTCACCGCAATGATATTCTCAACTCGACTGGACAGTAACCACAGAAATGAAATTTCCAGTTTCACACTTTACTTCAAGATATTTTTATTATTTTTTTCTCTTTATTTTTTTTTCACTTTCTTTGTCTATTTTTTCTTAGCACAAAAATTCCTTTCCACTGCTTAAAAAATTTCATTCGTAATGAAATTAATAGTTATTACTTTTTATTGGATATACTTGAAAAATAATATTATTTATTATTTTTTTTTTAATATTTCATTATCATTAATATTTGACAGAATAAAAAAAAAAATTCAGGTTGTATGACAGTAGAGCAGTCAAAATCTATATATTATGTTGTAATAAATATTATTATATTATATTTCTTTAAAATATATTTAACTTCCGAACGCTTCTGTGCGTATCGTTATTATGACTAAATTGATATTCCGCACTTTTGGTTTATACGACTCATACGGTTGGCTTTTTTTTTTGTCTTTCTTCTTTTCTCGTCTACAGTTGCCTTCTCTCCGTATGTATGAGCTTAGCACTATACACGATGGTAAAAAATAAAATAAACGAGAAGAAGAAAAATATAAAAAAAAATGAGAAGAAAAAAAAAATCCCCAGTGAAAAAAGGTAGGTTGTGTATTATTATTTCACGATGTTTCTTCTTCTTCCTCTGCTTCTTCTGGTAGAAGTCTCTTCATAAAATATTGGAAGGTGGCTACTTCAACTTTTTTTTTTTCTTTATGTATATATACATATATCTCTCACTTGAATGAATGAAAATGCTCGATTACCCTTCGACTACATACACACACAGAATCCTACAATTGTATATGTTCGAATGCTCTCTGACCAGTCAACCAGGGCCAGAATCATTATGGATTATTGAACGATCGAAAAAAAAACTTTACTAGTATCTGTAAACCAGAAGTCACATTCAAAGTCCTCTCCTTCGGTACCGAGTATTCCGGGGGACGAATTAAGTAGCTGGAAACTGGATTCTACTGCACTTACAATTCATTCATGTGTATGTATCTCATTAATACCTTTTTATGCTTCCAATCATCGATGTGGACTTTATAAAAGTTTTATATTCTCAACTAACACACACACAGCTATGGGATGCGGGGAATCGATTGATCTACCTCGGCTGTATATTTGATTCATTTAGCAAGACTAGTAGCTTATATGTTTTTTTTTTTGTTGTGCTCCAATGCCTCCCCCTCCTCCCCACCTACTTCGGCTTCGATCGTCGTTTTTCTGGACGATTGATCGTTCTTGTCGGGTTTTATTAGAATTTTCGTCTGTATTTGTGTAGATTCTCATTCAGTCTACAAAATTTCCATCCAATTTGCTTAAACAATCGTGAATGAATAACGAAATAAAGCACAAAAATTTCCCCTTCGCGTGTCTCGTTGAATTAAAAAAAAATCCGATCGAGTTAAACTACCACATTTAAGGTTAGTTAACTCCCTGAATTTACTTTCTTTTTTTTATTTTGTTCTCTCATCATCTCGTTCTCAATGTATAGCTTTAAATATAAGATCAAATGAATGAATATCATGACGTGTTGCCGTCAACAGACAGCACAGATACTCTGTACTGCATAGCTCCACCTATGCGGTTTATACCTGTATGCGATTGTCTAAATATATTCATATAAATGTTTAATTTGTGGTTGAGTGATTAACAATATCAAGCCACGCCTGCTTTTGTACCTTTTCTTTACTGTACTTGTGTATTTCGAACTCTAAAAACAGACTTTTTACTTGCTATTATCATGATTGTAAGATACACAACTCATTTAAATTATTGGTAATAAAGATGTTGTTTTTGTGTCTGTGTATGTGGAAGTGCCACTGTTATTACGCAAAATGAAGGTTTTAACAATCGCATGATCACAAAAACCCGAAAAGAGACATCGTCTTTCTATTTTTATTTAATTAATGACCATAAATTTTACATTTAAATGATTATTTTTATCTAATAGATGAGGAATAAGAGACACAAATTTTGAATGGTGGCGATAAAGATGTTATTTAGCACCTGGTCTGGCGTGTGTATGTTGTATCTGTTTATTTGAAATTTTTTTTGTTATAGTCACCACTGCACAGACATATGAGGGACAATGAATTTTGACATTTTTTTTTTTTTGTTTTGTGACTTGATTCCAGTTTGTATTTTTAGAAAAATGTAGATGACAAAATTGTTTTGATGCTGAGTAGGATGGACATACATGAAATTTGAAAGATTGAAGTTGTTTTTGGATTCTTTGATCTTATTTTTGGATGGAATTGAACTTTTATTGGTGTCAATTTTTAGTTGGAATCAAAATAACGTCCGAGCAATCGAGATCCCGAGTTAGAGCTAGTCATCAACTGGACATTAGTATAGTTATAATGGGGATGGTTACCAATTGATGGTCTGTTGCCTAACCTCTAAGCTACAACAGCCTAGCCATCACATTAACAGATTGATTTACACATGACTTAATACCTCAGATTCTTACAATCGAGATGGTTACAAATTGCTTAGCTTAGGCGGATCTATTGCTTAGCTTCTCAGCCACAACGGCATAGCCATCGAACTGACAGATTGATTTACACATGACTCAATACCTCAGATTTCAGATTGAATACTCTGATCATACTTAACCATTTAACAGTAATTGACCATTACATCTCATTAAGATCATCACCAAAAAATACCAAAATTCAATCATCAAGCAATTCCATTTTTGAAATGTTCATGTAAAATTATCTCATCATTGAAGGCAATCTCATTAACGGTATGAAAAACATCCAACAATCATCATAATACTTCAGTTATATTTTTTGTGGCTCTTCTGTATTCACAGTAAAGGCGCTATTTACTCATTCAACATTCCCTTCCTCAATTTATGACAAATGTCGAAAAAAAAACCGACTTGTGAATTTTCACTATTTGAGTTCAAGCTCTAATTTTTTAATGGCCAATAACTTAATAGGTTTACAAAAAGGTGCAGTAAAATTTCACAACTTGCCTCACATGAGGTTTTACAACTTCCTTTCAGTTTCACAAAAATAAGAGACTAAAAAAAAAAAGACAAAGGAAAAAAGTTGAAAAATTGAAATTTCATGATCAGGTAACAGAAATAAGAAGAGATATAAAGAAGAGTGAAGCACGACACGACACGTTGTAAATCATTTTACCTCTAAAAAAAAGCAAAAATATTGTACAAAGTGAGCCACATGCTCCACTTCTTTTCCACACATTTGTGTGTGACTTTTATGACACCATTTTCATAAATAGTAATTCAATTAATTGTAAATTCATTAAGGCAATGTTTAAGCGAAATTAAAGACTCTATTCACTGAATAATTTTATAGACTTAAAAGCACTTCTTCTTACAACATAATTTATAGTTCGTTAATTCGCCTCTATTCGTTAAAATTTTTTTTACGATTCCTCATTTATTCAATAATATGCTGTTTTATATATTTTTTTGAATTATGAATGTCGATTGGTAATGAGTGAGAAGATATTTCCCACTGAAATGAGACTTTGTAGCTATGGGTAGTTTTTCTGAATCAGCAAACAGGAATTTCTAGTCAAAGAGTTCATAAAGTTCACATATCAAAACTGAACAGAAACTCATTTTTCTCTTTTTTCTTTTCCATTTCAACTTATTGTATTTAACTAACCAACATCGCATCCGTAAATGAGATGAAGCAAAATACTAGCTCATAGCTAACAAATCAATGATGATGATGATGATTATGATGAGGGAAGAAGATATATTCAAATTGATCGCAGTGGAATTCATAATGAATCTACAACTTTCCACAATATACTCACATTCAAGCTCTGACCTATGTGAATCTCCTTTGTATGCTTTATTTTTGTAGGCGTGGATGGTATCCGACTTCACTTGAATTCATTCTGATTCTAGCAAAACGTTAGTTGTCGGCATTTTTTTTTTTTTTCTCATTTAAATTTTTCAAATTTCAAAGTTTCGCCTTCTTTCTTGAGAAAACTTCAGCTACGGTTGCTCCCTTTTTCATGAGCTGCTTTTTTGATGATGATTGGAGGCTGGATGAGTTATTCAGTTTGTCTGATTATAAGATTCTATAGAAATTGAGCAAATTTTCTCATTATTTTCGATTTAAAAGCTGAAAATTCAGTATTTCCTTTAAAAATGAAGATTCTCAAAGCTCCTTTGTTGATTGTTATTCCTTAAATGCTAAGAAAACTGCTTAATTTACTAAAACTTTTAAATTCAAGTTTAAAATTGAAAATGCAACAAAATTTCGATTCAAAGGGTGTAAAACTATCAAAATTTTTGTATCATAAAATAAAGCAACCTTATTCAAATTCACACAAACCGTTACAAAGATCCACCCACTTTGAAAATCATAAACTAGAATTGATTATCCAAGTGCGCTGTTATGACTTATTTTGACTTCCTCAAATCAACCAGCGTATTCCATAATTTTAATTCTGACATGCTTATACACGTTCATAGACAGGACCAATAAACGATTCAAACAAATCATTTTAAAAGCAACATTGAAAAAAATAACAAAATTAAAGCAAGTTCCATGAATTATGAAGTAATCTTCCATAAGAAACAATATATCTCCTCATTCTCAAACTTATTATGGAACTTTATGGGTTTTATTATTTCATATTTCATGAGAAAAAAAAAACATCCAGAAAACAATAATCAATCATTGAATATTTTAGCTACTTATGCCCACGAAACGAGGCAATAAGCAGCAATCTACAGCAACAAGAAACATGAAGTTTGAGAGCTTGTTACTTATGGCAGGCGCCTTCAATTCCCTCTCTCATAATATTTCACATAAATGCGCATTCATTTCCATTCCTTCTTATTTTCGAAATAAAAACATGGTAATTTGTACAAATAAAAACATTTATTTATTATTATTATTATCATTATTATTATTGTTTCATTTCATGAAATTGAAATCACATTTTGTACAACATTAATATCATTTTTATATATTAAACTGTATATTGCAAAAGTTTTTGGTCATTATAAGTAAGTTGAAGGCGATGAAAACCAATGAATTGGCTTTTTGTTTAGCAAGTGAATTAATATTTAGTCGCTCAACTAGTTTTCATGTCACGACAAGTTTGAGTTGTTCCTTAATGCTTGGATTATAATGAAAAATTCTGTTTTGTAAATGCAGTGGCTGATGTTATCTGTCGAAGCGAGGTCTAACATTATTTATTAGGTGATTTGACTCGATAAAGTTATTGGATTTATATAGTTCATACTAAATAGTTTACAAGGAGTTGATTTATATAGATTTGATGTAAATTGACTTGATTTGTTAAAATGTATCATATCCTGAATAGAAACTTTACAAACTAAATTTTAACTCTTTGAATTCATGAACAGGAAAATTATTAGATTGCCATAAGTTTTGGCATCTTAGGACTTGAACCACTTGAACTTAATATGGCAGTCAATTGGCTGTCATGAATATTGGTTCCGATCGGGTTTGTAGAATAGAAAATAGTCTTCTTAATCTACACTTGATCTACATCTAATACCTCAAATGGCAGCCATATCGCCTCTGAACGTCTCTGAACTGTGCAATGTGGCCGTCTATTGACTAATTGAAAATTCCAGAATTCGACTAAAAGCCACAGATCTACATTTTTATGTTTTAGATGCGCAGGTCTTCATTTTCGGCTTTACCTTATAGTTCGCTGGAACCCAAGACTGCAAGGATATATTCATTGTCTGCAGGCATCCAGTTTTGGACAAACTGTAGAAAAATCGTCTCAGAATGTTCCAAAATTCCATTCAATTTCTAGAAAAATGTGTTTTTTTAAAATAAAAAAAAAGAAATCTAGCTACTTATATGAAAATCTTTAAGAATTAAGGTTCGAACCGTCGAAGTTCTATTAATTTTAAACTTTTACAATCTTCTATGACAAGAGTCTTTATAATCCTGTTAATTTAAAGCAGAGAATATAGAAAATGCAAATTTGAAGAATTATATCACACCCAATATAAATTAGCAAACTGAAGTTTAGTAAGTTGATCAATCGACCTGCTATTAAATCAATGTTTCTGTTACCATGTGGCGCAATTATTGAAACAATTTCTGTTTTTGTGCAACAATAATAATAATAATTACAATTTGTCTGAGCATGAATAAGCAGCCAACAATTTCGAGTTTCTTAAGCTCTAAACAAAAGAAATAAAAAGTCATATACAGAGACACATCAAAACAATACAGTTCCATTATTATGGCCATACGATTTCCATTTGAAACGGGGAAAAAATAAGCGATAAATGTTTGGCGGCATATGAAAGCCGACAAATAACCAATTACAATGTTGAATTATTTATTCATAGAAAGATGTATGTGACTTCTCATATGCAAGTCATTACATTGTGAAATGCGAGCAATAATAACTCAATCAGAAAAATAATATTTTTTATTAAAGTGCATGCACATGCCCACAATAAATGAATAAAAAAAGCCCCTCATGCGGTATTGTCGCATTCACGAAAAATAATAAAAGAAACGAAAAATTAAAAGAATTGGGGACTGCTTTCGATTAAGAGAATGAAAAATGAGTTGAAAAGCATGTCATGCAATGTGGATGGATGGTGTGCATTTGACACGGCTAGATAAGAGCAACGTGTGCTTTTTTTCGGTACTTGATTTTTGATTTATTTATGACTAAGTGTCATTAACATTGACAGGGAGGGATGTATGACGTCTTTTGTTATTTATTGTCAATAATTTTTGGTTTTGAGGAATTCTGAGACAGCTTTTGTGAAATTTTGTTTTGAGGACGTAGGAGGTAGAGATTTGCCCAAAGGATCAATTTCTCTGGTTATGGTACGGTAGGCATTGCATTGGGACACCAATGGCATGGTACAATGGTTCATCCGGTATGACAAAATGATAAACCTGTTCGCTACCAATTGTGCACGGGTATGGTATAGCTGTGTGATGGTACTTTACCATACCTACCGTACTGTACCACCACCGGAGAAATTAACCCAAAGCATGCAATTGCAATACCATATTACTCCCAAAGAATTCGATCCCATAGTATTGACTCCAAAATACCTAGATTAATAAGTTCAATTTAGATCAGAATAGTGATATTGTACCAAATATTAATTTATTTAATGGATCTAGGCAGAATTCTCTTAATAGCCTAGATCCTCTTAAACACAATTTGCATTTCAAACTTTAAATCTTTGTGGATATCAAGACATCTCTGGATCTAGGCATGTGTAACGAAAACGATAATTCGATTCCTTCTCTGGACAAAAAGTGACTCCAAATCAACATTCCAAACCCAAAAAAAGAGTGCTCCAAAAGTCATGCGTCTATTCGATGCCGTCAGATTGTTTAATGTTCATTCTCCTTTTATTGTGCAAATGAAACAAGTCGCATTCCGAGAACACTCAATAAATCAATGCAATGGCATCGATGGAAACGAAAAGATCACAGAAGATCACAAACCGTCTCAAAATGCAAATGTCTCAGACTTTAATTATTTCTTTCTATATAGTGTAATCGTTTTGCATGAATATACAGCATAAAGAGAGCTAAACGAGAAAGAAATGTAAAATAAAATCATTCAATTCATTTCCCTTCCTTTATATTTATATATTTCGTACATTTAAGGGCACACAACGCATGAATGGGAATGAATTCTCTTCTTTAAGTGATCAATTTTTATTCATTTCTTATGCTTTACATTCTCCTTCCTTTGTTACATTTAATGCTTGGCCTCTCAATATTATAATTTTTATTCCTTTATATTCACTTTATTTTTTGGTATTCATGGGAACAAAACTTTTTCACGTTACCCAAAATACAATGGAGCTTGAATGGGAGATTATGAAAATTCTCTTAAATTGCGGAGTACAAATCACAGGCAGTACATTCAGCACAACACCTTGGGGGCAAATTCTGCAGTGGAGAGAAGAGAAAAGACTCAACTTAAAAAATGTAAATTTTTTTGCTTACAATAAAGCAAGGAAAAGACGGTTAAGAATCGATAATAATGCCGTGGATCGTTGGCTGTGCTTCAAAGAGAATAAAAAATGGTGGACCGACTTGATCGAGTACTTAGCATATATGGGAATCAAATTATTTTTTATTGATATATTACGTCATACTCATCAACGTCAATTTACATTTTTTGTATGTGAAATAAATTTTGAGAGTCAAAAGCAGGAATCTTGAATGATTTTTACTTTGAAGCGCACTTTTCTATCAAAAACAATAAAAATTCAACGAAAAATTGATTTTCAAAAAAACACGTGGAAGTTTTCCCACTTCAAAAACTTTATTGGATTTTTCACTGAAATAAAGGATGATTTATTGAACTTTAGCAATCGAAAGTTATGCAAAAAGATGGCACCGATCATACAAAGACAATTTTCGACCAATTAATGCTTCATTCAAAGTAATCATCGCATTTAATTAAAATAACCCTAAAAAATTCAAAATTATAAAAACATCACTAAGATCCAGTCAAACAAATCGCAATCAACATCTCATGTTCATCATTATCAACAGTTCCAAACTCTCTTCCCATAAATTAAAGTTCCATAATTTAAATCTGCATCCTGCGTGAGAACTGAACAGTAGTTGAACAGTTTTCTGCTTCTTACTTGCCACTATCGCGCACAACTACAATCTTAGTGAATTTTCATTTACATTTTTTTTTTTGTTTTCTTTCTTCCAATACTCAACATCAACTTGTGTATTAAGTCGTTGATGCTTGCAAAATTCGATAGGCGGTGCTTCTTTAGTTTTTTAGATATTTTTCCCATATCGAAAAATAATTTTTAAATTTATTCCAAATGTTATGGACTTTAATTTTTCATTTTAAAGTCCTTACTTAATTTTTCGTAATCTATGGTAATTTATTATTCATTCAGCTCAATTAAGACATTATTGGCTATCAGATTTGATTAAAGTTTTTGCAAATAATTTTCGGAGATTATGAAAATCATTGGATAGATGATTAATTTTAGATCATTATTAAAGCAGGTTCCTTTTTAAGTCATGGACGATTGGTTCTTCTCTTCAGATTTCTTAATCTTTGACTTTTAGGTTTCGGTTAATGAGATACATCTGAATGGTGATGAATATATAGCAGTTTATGGTAATGTACATTACGATTATTTCTAGTCATGTTCGCAATTAATTCTGTTTCTGAGAATTGGTTCTTGTCTATTATTCGAACTCTTCAATGACATCAAAAGCTTTTGAATTTTATGGACATGTATACGATTGTTGATGATGATTATTGGCTGCTAAAAAATGAGTTTTTAACGGAAAATAATTTGAATTTTCATCACATTTGGCCGCGAACTTCAATTTGGTTAAAAATTCAAATGCATTTTCAATCGGTTTTAAATAACGTTTATTTTGAATTTGAATTGTATCAACATCAACAAATTTAAATTCAAGTTTTCTCAAACGAATAAGCAACCAATGCATATTCTGACAATTTCAATCCAATATATCATTTAACATAACTGCGTGAATAAAAGCAAAAGGTAGCTAGATAGATTCATTCATAATTTAAAATAACGGCGCTGAAAAATTCAAATAATGCTGAATAACAGCAAGAAAGCAAGAATCTCAACAGAGGTTGTCAGTCAGTCCGATATCTCCTTTTCTGAATTTTTCATTCGTGAGTGGAAAAAAATCAGTTTTTTAAATTAATTCATTGGAAACTTAAATTCATATACTAAATACCTCATCGAGCAACATGTTACGAACGATTGTAGTACGAAATGAGCGATTGTTGCAAAGTTCGGTCCGCAGAATTAACAAATTAAATGCAGTCCGCTGTTTGTCAACTCAATGTTTCCAAAAATTCAATAATATAAGGTAATTATCAATCAATTAATTATATAATGATTAGATATGAATTGGATTATTAATACCTAATCCAGTTATTTGCATAGAAACAGAAGAGATATCCGAAAATTTGGTATTTTCCACTTTTTCAATTGAAAATGATTATATCACAATCTAATTCTTTCCATCTCTTTCTCGCAATTTTATTATATTATTTTCAACTGCACACGAAATATGTTGATATTTACTCTTTATATATATAGTCTCCTTATTTCTGCTAGTTCATCGAATTTCTAATAGATTCTCATACGATTTCCCTTTCTTATTTTTATTCACATTTACATTGTAGAAGCGTTTCGCAACCAAACAGCAAACTCCTCCAACAACCATGGAAAGTTGCATTTTACCGCTCTTATGCCGATGTACCCGATCACATAAAGGTCTTATTGCCAGCCCTCAGTCCTACCATGGAAACTGGTACAATTGTTAGCTGGGAAAAGAAGGAAGGAGATAAACTCAGCGAAGGTAATGTCTTGTGTACTATTTCCGGTCTTATAAAAGTGTATGTATGTTGTTTAAGCAGATTTTTGACCTTGATATGCTTAAAAAGTAATTAAACTGGTTTATGAATTAAGCAAATTACTTTCTCTGCCTAAATACCATAGAAACATCTCAAAAACAACAACATTCCCGAATTTTCCATGAAGAAAACATTGTTCAAGGTCAAACTTGTATGATAAAGGTCATATAAATTTGATCGGTACAGAACATTGACTCTTGTTTTGATTCCATAAATTGCAAGTTTATTTTGGGATTAAAATGGATCTTTTCATGTCAAGCAATGTTTAAAAATAGACATAAGCGACCATGACTTTTCGATCTTATAACCACTTTAAACCAAAACAAATGAAGTACATACTGACCTAGTTCAATCACATCAACTTACTGATTAGAGAGAAATTAATTAATGACTTCTTTTTAGGTGATTTATTGGCTGAAATTGAAACTGACAAGGCAACAATGGGATTTGAGACACCCGAAGAAGGATATTTAGCAAAGATCTTATATCCAGCTGGATCTAAGGATATTCCAATTGGAAAATTAGTCTGCATTATCGTCTCATCTGAAGGAGATATTGCAGCATTCAAAGACTTTAAAGACGATGCCGTTGCAGCTGCACCAAAACCAAAACCAGCTCAAGCTGCAGCTCCACCACCTCCACCACCAACACCAGTTGCTGCACCACCACCACCACCACAACCAGTTCAAGCAGCACCACAAACAGCCGTCGAACAACGATATGGAGATCGTGTCTTTGCAAGTCCAATGGCTAAGAGACTCGCTGAAAAACAACAAATTCGCTTGGACGGTAAAGGCAGTGGACTCTTTGGATCATTAACAACAAAAGATCTCGCCGGATTATCAGCTAGTGCTCCAACTCAAGCACAAGCAGGCAGCCCAGCAGCACGTCAAACGCCAGTTATTCCAGCTGGTGCTGCATTCGTCGATATTCCAGTCTCAAACATTCGAGGAGTTATCGCAAAACGTTTGTTAGAGTCAAAGGTTACAATTCCTCACTATTATCTCACTGTAGACTGCAACGTTGACAAGATTCTCCAATTGCGCGCTCGCTTCAACAAGACATTGGAAAAAAGCGGAAAGAAACTTTCAATCAATGACTTTATCATTAAGGCTGCTGCAATTGCTTGCAAAAAAGTTCCTGAAGCTAATTCAGCATGGTTGGGAGACAAAATTAGACAGTAAGTTTTTTGTTTACTCTCTTATCATGTGATGTGTGAATGACCGCAATGAGAGGAAAAAAGTGTGTAAGCGATTTATGAGTTAACCGTCTGCAAACAACAATTTTGTTGTTTTCCTTCACGAACGATTGTAATTAAAAGTTATATTAAGATGCAGTTTCTGCAACGTCATGTAATGTCAGATGAAAGTCAAATGAGGGATTTTTCTTGTTGATGAAGATAACAGCACTTTAATTTTAAATATAAAAATGATCGTATGAAAGTCAAATGAATGTCGTAAACAGCAAAATATCGAGTGATATACAAATTTCCAAGATGATGTTGATGATGTTCATCCATAAAAAAAAAAAATAAGAATGAAAAGCGTGTAAAAATGTGTGCACGTTTCTGAATCGCTGTGTAACTCATGCCCAATTCATCTTATTATTTCTCGGGTTATTTTCTGTTGTTTACTCACTCGACGTTCACAAAAATATACCTCAATGACAATTTAATATAAAAAAATATGTGAAAACTGTGTCCACGCGGACAGTGAACGAGCATTACGCCGGCTGATCATTAACTATTTACAGTAAACAAATATTTTGTAGAGGAATAATTTTTTATGTGTTTCTTGTTGTGTTGACTGAGGACTAATGAAGGTTCATGGGAATATTAAGACTTAATTGTGACATCAACTGCTCGGGTTTAAATTAATCTAAGAATGGCCGTTAGGATTAAAAATTAAACCCTTGGATTAAAGTAAACTCTTGGATTAAAAATAATTTTAACGGTTTTTTTTTAAATTTTGGACCGGTTCAAAGGTTATTTTTTAAATATTTTTTGGCCGTTAATTTTTAAATGTTTTTTGACCGTTATTTATAATGTATTTTCTGTTACTGTTACTTTTTAATTGTTTCTAAATCGTTCCGAACTTTTCAACAACTATTCATCACAAAATTATTAATTGATGACTTAACATTAATCCCCTTTCCTTCAACTCTTACAGATTCGATGCTGTTGATGTTTCAGTCGCTGTTTCAACTGACAATGGACTTATTACACCAATCGTTTTCGGTGCTGACCGTAAAGGCGTTACAGACATTTCAAATGATGTCAAGTCACTCGCCGCAAAAGCACGTGAAGGAAAATTACAGCCACAAGAATTCCAAGGTGGAACTTTCACCGTCTCAAATCTTGGAATGTTTGATGTCACTCATTTCAGTGCAATCATTAATCCACCACAATCATGCATCTTAGCTATTGGTGGAAGTCAAAAACGTCTTGTTATCGATGAGAATTCCGAGAAAGGGTGAGTGTTTGGCTGAATGTCAATTAAGTTTTGTATGTGACTGACTGTAATTAATTTCTAGATTCAAAGAAGCTACGTTCATTTCGGTAACATTAAGTGCTGATCATAGAACAGTTGATGGAGCAGTTGGAGCTCGCTGGTTGCAATACTTCCGTAGTCACATGGAGGATCCTGCCACAATGTTATTGTAAACATTTTTATATGATCTACTGTCATGCTTCATACAATATAATATATGATTTTATCGCAATGATGAACATATAGCTTCATAAAAAGTGTTTAGGAGCTGTAAAGTTCATGGTTTTATTATTTTATATTGTGTTATGCACGTTAGGTATTCATCCTTTTTCGTTTTCGGTTAAATTAATTGATTATTAATTATTATTATTATTTGTATTGATTAAATAAAAAAATTTGGTGTCATATTTGACCTCCTGAAATGAGTAAATATGCTGCTGCGGCTGGTATGCAAAAGATACAACAAATTGATGATATGAATTAAGCATTGTACTCAGCAAATATGAATCTTCTCCGTACTCGGAGTCAACAAATTACAAAGTCATAAATAAACAAAAAAAAAATTACCCATTTTTAAATATTTAGAGCATGTTTCATTGTTTTATGATATTAAATGGATACACAAAAAAAGTAAAAATTCAGGAAGAACTGAAAATTAGTTTGAAATAAAAATTCATTTATCGAAAATACAATTTTATGCTTGTTTTCTTGTTTCATGTTCTTAAAATGTTGATTATTTAGTCTAGGCTTAAGTGCCTTATCGTATATGACAATCAATCGGTGCTTATGGTTATACAAGGATTTTTTACTATCTTATCAGTTTAATCTTGCAATAAATTGAGTATTCTTACTAGAAAATATACTCAAAATTGATGAAAATCGCTAAAAAGACTAAGTTGCAGTAAAAACTTACAAGACATGATTTCAGCAGAATACGATTATTTTCAAAAATCTAACGGCAAAGAAATTTTTGAATTTTTAGTCTAAGGATCAATTTGAATTTTTGAAAGTCGTTATGATTTTCTCACATATTTTTTAAATTTTTGAAAACCGGTAAAAATCTGATATTTTGCAACCATCCTGAAAGTCAAAGGGTTTAATTAATTAAAATTCACAATTAAAAATTTCCAATAAACTTTATTAAATAATCACTGATTATTCACCAAAAACAGAATAATTAGTCGTTTATAATTCATAATAATTTCAAGCTCTAGCAGACAATTTGAAGGATTCTATACCATATTAGCAAAGACTGCATTTAAATTGTCTACTAGAAAAAAACAAAATATATTGAAATTTGAAACTTTTATAATACGAAAACATAAAACGTATAGTCAAAACTATAAATTCTGTCACAATTCTGTCAAAAAAAATATAACGCCAAAAAAGAAACAAAATTTAATGGAATTAAACACAAAATTGTTACGCCTTTTTCTGCTATTTAAACTCTAAGCTATAACTGGTGATGATGATCATAAATTGAATGTGGTTGAAGATTTATCTAACACAACTTTTTTTTTAATCCCACAAATGTCGTTTTGCAGCTGCTGCAATTGATTTGTTTTTAAGCATCTAAATCACTGACGAACAAAACTTCGCGATTTTGTAGACCAGTATCTGATATACTAAGTGTATTAATGCTTGTAAGTGTTTCGATTATTTCGGATGTTGATTCGTATCCAGTGCGATCCTCCATTGAGACTTTTCCACATTCTAAAATACGTTTTGGAAAGTTTTGTGACAGCACAAAATTGTCAGGTGCATCGGGATGACAGAAAATAAAGTTGTGAATGTCCTAAAAATAGAATAAAAATATATTAATATTGGACTCTATTCAAGAATTATTATTAGACATTTTAGTTGCATAATTTACAATGCACTTTAGACGATTAATAATGAAATTACTGAGAAATCAATGAACTTTTAACGGATTTCTTTAATTTGAAAACTAACGACATTTTGAAATTTAAATTCAAAGGGAAGAATTTTGAAATATTGAAAATCCGTTAAAACTAACCGATTCAAAAAATTAGGATACTTACATTTAATGAATTATTTTTAAGAAACCTTCGACTAATTCTCATTCCATTTGGCAGTTTAAAGACAATATTAATGGCATCAGGATCATTATCAGCCGGTTCTGAAGGCACTAAATGTACCAATTCCAATTTCACCCGTTCTTTTAAGTCACGACATCTTTCTTCAGTTGCTAGCGCTTCCTGAATTTCCTTTTCAATTCTTTGCTTCTCTTCCCGTTCCTCTTGACGCTTTCTTTCCTTTTCACGATCAGCTTTTAAGCTTTCTTGATAAGCTACATCCTGTTGAGCTCTCAACGTTTGAGTAAAACTTCTTTCTAGTCTTTCATGACGAGCTGCATTCAACCATCTCTCATTATCAGTCACAACACGACGCATTCTCACCAAAAATTCTTCGGCTGTACAATCACCTTCTAAACGTCCCATAATTGTCATTTTATTATCACGTAATGCAATTATGACACTTAATGGATAATGACCAGTACGTGCATTAAAAGAATGTGATACACGATAACCTTCAGGTGATGAAATATCACATCCCCAAAATAGCATATGTCTATTGATGTAACTTATTACATCTTCATTTGACAATGTATTTCGGCAGAAATTGATTGTTTCAGTGATTCTCTGTTGACCAGACATCACAGTTGGAGATGATGACTCGGAATGAAGATAGATGAGAAGGAATTTAAGTTCACGTTTTGCATCGTTTAATGCTTGAGCATAAGTGCCTTGATAGAAAACGGGATGAACTGGATATTTTGTATTGTAATCTTGTATAAATTTAAGGACATCATCTAATGGATTTGTTATAATTCTTTCACGTTCTGTAAAAGCCGATAGCAGTGTCTGAATGAACGATGAGAGTGTCGAATAGCACCAATTGATAAGTGAATTAATAACATAACTAAATAATCCGAAAATTCCACCCGAGCTAGGACTGTTATTATTACGATTATTGCTTATAAATATATGTTGTAAGAAGCGGTCGTTGAGTACAGCTGGAGCTCGTGTTTCTTGTGTGGAAAATAAGCTTGGAACTCCTTCATTTAATTTTTCACGTTCTTGAAAGGCTATTTCCAAGTTCCAGTGATGACGACTAAAAATAAAAGAAATTATGTATTATATTAATGTGTGATAATTCATATGGGACACATAAACTGACATCACGGAATTAATACCTAGAGAAATTTACTATGTCATCAAAATTTCTATTTTATGCTTCATTAATTTTCATAAATTTAGCTTTTACCTTAAAATATCTCGAGCGACGTTGATATCATCGATTCCCGTCAGTTCTTGAAATTGAAGAACTTTTTCGGTCTCTTCATTAGAAAGTTCTACGTCATTCATATTAGATACAAAATCTATAATTCAGTTCCTTCCCTTATTTTCGTAATAATTTTTCTAATTTCACGAAATGGGTTGTGTTTGGTATAATTTTATAAACATACGATGAAATCACCGAATTTATGTTTCTATTATATGGCTATGACTGCGTTATTGAGCCTTAAAACACTACTAATTTTAATTTATTTTAAAGGTTCATTGTTTAATTTTATAAAAATTCCCTTTACAAAGTTTCTGAACTTTCTTTTATAAGTTTCTTCATTTGTTTGTTTACAGGTAAAAGTTTCTGATGTTTAAAAGTTTCTGAAATGTTTATCGGAATCCTACCTACGAATGTCAACTCAAATTAAAGAAACAATTTAGAAAATATCTAATTTAGGTACCTAATTGACAGATCAAAATATTTTCATGGCATACTTGACGGGCTTCTCTGCTAATTTTTTTCTCATTTATTGTTGGGATGCGAAAATTTTGAAATTTTGAAAACCGTTTAATCAGGTTTAATAAAATAATTATTTAAAGATAATCAAGGTCATTAATACTATGCTAAATTGTTAATTACTGAATTAAACAGTCAAAATTAATTAAATTAATCATAATTAACTGAATTTCTATAATATTTACATCAATATCAACTGCCATCAAAAATTCAAAAAATTTTTGTGACGCAAAACAAAGTTTGTTTTTGTTTAAAATCAAAATTACTCAATTTTCTAATTTCTACTTTAATTAAGATTTTTCTAAGGCACAAAAGACATGGCGCACAACATGAATTTAGAGACAGCACGAAAGATCCTCATTGACATTCTTAAAGCTATCGCACTTCCAGAAAACAGCAAAAAACTTAGCGAAGCAAAATGTAAGAAAAATGTTTTTTCAATTTTCCTCACTTAATCTAATTAATAATGCATTTTAAACAGCACTGAGTGGAAAAGAAACGATCAAATTCTTTCAACAAGTGTTTCCAATTGTCATGGAGATTCAAATGAATGTTGTCTCGAATTATGGATTTTCCGGACGTGAAGGCTTAATACAATTTGAGCAGTTAATCAGGGAACTAGAAACTTCAGATCCAGAAATTGCCAGACTGAGAGAACAAATTAGAACAACTTATTTACCGCCAATGAACTCAACAAGTCCAGATGTTTTAATTTAAGCAACAAAAGGAATTGAATTCAGATCTGATGTCTACCATCAAGGACATCCGTACTGACCACAATGTTGTGCAATTCGGGATTATGATCAAAGACAAAAGTACTTTATATTATAGGATATTATATTAAGTTAAGTTAATCATACGATAACACCAATTATTACATTCGAATCATTAAACTAACACACCACTTTTATCATTTTTGCTATACGTGACTAACATGACTGACTTTAAACTATAAAACACAACAGAATTTACTATTAAGCGTAAATGAGTATTATTGTACAATTAATGAATTGATTTTTATCAAATTTTACTTTTGATATGAGAATTTGCAATATATAAGAGACAAAATATAGTTATTATCTTAAAAAAGCTAGCTGGTGTTTATCCTTGTCGATTTGAGGGTGATTGAGCTCTTGATTACTGAGTTTATGTGCAGCATGGGATTTGTTTTGACTGTGAATCGTAGAGAATGTCTGAAACCAATTGGATCCTTTAAAACTAGTCTACAACTGTCATTTTAATGCATAATATATTGCATAACCTTCTGAACACAAATCAAGTCTACCTAAAATGTGCTTTATAAGTATCTTGTAAGAACTCCTTCCTGTAAATTCATGAAAATTAGTTCCATTTTAAAAGCGTGTTATCCTTGTGAAAAACCGTTAATCACGTGTATAAGGCGCGAGATTTGAATTTTAAAAGTCGAAATTTCAAATTCCCGCCATCCGTTAACCATGTGTTGTTGTTCTGAATTTCCTTATTTACCCATTAAAACATACTTTAATTAATTTAAATGAAAAGCATTTTAAATTGTGTACCAAATAATCATATTAAGGTACAAGAAATTTTATTAATTATATTAGAAATTCCGCCAAATAGTTTCGCAGTTTTGATTGTTTTTAAAGTGTATACAGGCGAAATGTACATAGTTTTATCGAAGGCTTGATGCCCATGTGCGGAAACTTTTTCAGCAGACTTCCTCAATAAACATTAATGCATCTGAAAGAGTCAAAGTAATCATTTAAAAATTATAATTTTTCCAAATTAATCGTGAAGTAATAACATAAATTTTAAGACATAAAACTCAATGTTTACATAATCTACGAGACATAAGCGACGCGCAATCACAGAGGGTATCGAAAAATTCACATTTTTTTGTGTATTCTTTATTTCGTATTAAATTTTTTAACAAATTAGTGTCGTAATTGATGAAAAATTTGTTATAATTGTGTTGAAATTGATAAAGCCATCAATTTCGAGGATTTTTGGACGAAAAAGTTTGGAAACGCGATCGAAGTTCAAGGAGTATTTCAAGTGAGTATCATTTATGGTTTATTTTTCTATTACCGTTTCATAATTTTTTTTTCTTTTTTCTCTCACATCTGACCGAATAAAAATGTGAACTCTCGCTTATTTGAAAATTAAATCGATTTATTCATATTGAATAAATTCTGAATTTCATGACTTTATTGAAATTATTAAGCATTATATTGTGAATCATAATTGACTTAAAAATAGCATTACAATGAAATTTCATTTTTTTTTGCTCATTTTGTACTATACTCTCTTGTGTAGTTCATTCAAAAATGGTAGAGTGGATGAGTGATAGAGATGGAGAAATGATTTTTTTCATTTTCAAGGTTGAGTTTTTGCAGTTCAAACAACTTATGTTATTTATTTACTTTTCATGAATGAAAGTGACGTTTATTTTGATTGCGTGATCCAGTGATGAAATGTCTAATTTTGCTTATGATCCATTTAATGCTTAACTCTGCGTTGTTCCATCTCACTCACTTTTTTTTCTTCTCTCCTCTATAAGAAAAGGGGATGCATTGACCTAATTTTTCTCTCTCATTTTCTTCCATCCTGTATGTGCTGTACGCTATTCGTTCATTGTAAACCCAACGTTCTGCTTATCTTCGTCATAATGAGAAAATTCCTTCTACTTGTCTCGAGTTTTTTCTCTTAAATTTTCCATCATGAGTCACTTAAGTAAAGGATTTTTCAAGTAGCAATTCCTTTAATCGTGATCAATTGCAGTATTATACACTCTCTTTATACACATAAACAATTAAATTAAAAGAACATTCACATCCTTGTGCTCATTTTACCGCTATTAGTCGCATAATTAGATAACAAAAAATTTATGTAATTTGGTCTGGTATTCTCGGTCAATTTAATATTGTTTGGGACTTACAGTAAATAGTTTTTCGGTGTTTATAGGCTATAGATTGTGCTTTGCCGGCCTTTAGCATTGTCTGGCTTGTAGCTTTAATTCAGTTTGAGATATTTTGGTGCATCTTTTTGTCAGTTCTGCAACTGAATTTAAATTGAAAAATCAATACCGATTCAACCGGTTCAGAAAATTCAAAATTTTACTGACCGTTATTTTTCAAATATTTTTTGATCGTTATTTTTTAAACAATGATTTCAAATTTTAAAATAGTTTCCTTTGTCTTATAAATGTAAATGCGCTTAAGTCATCCAATAAAAATTCATGACTTCATTAATTTTCATTTGAGGGTGAATTTTATTATTATTTCTTTCATTATTCTTGCTACTTTTTTGGACAATTGCCACTTTTTTTTCGTATTCATTCATAAAAATGAAAAGTGTAGACTTTTCAACACCATACTCGACTTTATAATCAATAAGCAATTTATAATGAAAGCAAATTGAGTCGGAAAAAAGTATGAAAAATTATGTTCAGTTGTTGAATAAAAGGAGGAATTGGAATGGAAAGGTGATAGGATATGATCGAAGTGAAGGGTGAATTTTTTTTATGCTCTTTTGAAGGCAAAAGAACTGTGAAAATTTTTTAATTAAACTCAGAGTTGAACTAATTCCTTGTGGAAATTTCGATCAGAAACTTGCGATTTGTGGCTAAAATCCAAGACATAAATAGAACAGAATTATTGACACAAATATATTGAGTATCTATACATAGGAAATCGATGCGATGCATGATTATTATCAGTTCGCATGATTTCAAGGTTGCGCACTTCAAATTGAGTAATCGCACTACCAGTCTACGATCGCTTTAATCGTGACATTTCTCTCGGAACCGAGAATATAAACGTGACTCGGATTTTTTATGAGGTTCTAAAATTGTTGACGGAAGTGATTAATTTTGGGGGTGTGTTGAGGGATTGAGATAATTTGAGGTTTTGTGGATAGAAATTAAAAGCTTTGTTAAGTCATACTAAGTGCCAGAGCATTGGTTTGAACTTAAACTTAGGATTAAAAATAAATCCGATGGATTAAACCAAGATTTAAAATAAATTCGGTGAAAATTTAATCCATTTCATCCAATGCATTCATTTCCATCGCCAAAATGCAGCAAAAAAATCGGAAAATTCACACAAAATTTCCACAATGACTTTAAATTTTTCCAAAAACTTTTGACCCTCTCACAACCTTATATAAAATTGGAAAATAGTTCAAACTCATGCTTAACAAGTACTTGTATAAATGCACCCACTTGTGAACGACGACAAGCCTTTTTTATGCTTTTCGCATTATTTTTTTTTTGTGTGCTATTTTCACAATTTTTCTTGTTCCTTCCACTCTTCAGTTTTCATTAAAACATCGTACAGTGAACACCTAAAAAATTAAAGCTCTTGCTGCTTGCTATCTTATTGAAAAAAAAGAGCATAATGGAATGAAAAATAGCTTTCTTATTCTTTTCATCTCATTTGGCTTTTGTGCTCATTATGACATTTTTTTTTTTCATTTTCCTTCATTGTTAAAAGAGTGGAGCTGCTGTTTTGTGAAAGATATATAGTGATAATAGAAAAGAAATTCCTTCATTGAATTGTCGAGGAGATGAGAAGCTTTTATCCTTAAAAAAAAGTCGACAAAGTAGAACGTGAAAAGAGACAATAAAAATATTGAGAGTCACACATAAATACCTAGACTGTTATTATCAAAAGGTGAAAAAGAGAAGGAAAATTTATATATAGAACATGAAGCGATATAAAAAGTGTCATATCGTTGAGATCGTCTTGGATAGCGAGTATCATGTGAGGATGAAAATAATTTTAAACTTGATATCTTTGTGGATGAATGTGTTATGATTGTTATTTTGACACACTGACTGGGTGGGAGATGAATCAAAGATGAATGATTGCTTGTTTTGATCTTTGCCTTTGAATAAGAAACCGTTATGATCTTAAGTTTAAATTTGAGAAAAATCGGCTAAAATTTGAATTTTAAAGGGTGTTGAACTATGAAAAAAATTTAACATAAGGGTGTTTCTTTGGATAAATTTTTTCAAAATTTTCGACTTTGAATTGGTTTTTCTCAAAATCTGGTAATTTTATAGCTCCATTCTTTCTACACACTTACGGGATTTGTGCAGATCTTTATTTATGTACAATTACTTTTTACCGTCATGCTTTATTTAATTAAATATTTCAATTTTTATGCCGGTTTCTCGGAATCAAAATATCAAATTCCGACATTCAACATGAATTTTTTGCACTTTATTCTGCATGTCACTATGGTTGACTTACTATTTCGAGTGTAATTGACCTAAAACTATCGTTTGTTGCTCTTTAAACGCTGCAAAAATCCTTAATTAAAGAGAAAAATTGAAATTTTAGTGATTCCGAGAAACTTTTTTCCTAATCCGTGAGAAAATTCATTTTTTGATTTTATGTTTTTATAGGAATTATAGACTAACAATACAAAATAAAGACAGATTGAGATATTATAATTAATATTATAACGAAATTAAGAATTAGTTAATTTGTTTAATAAGTTAAAGTAATATTTTTCTATGAAGCAAATTTTGTAGTTTTTGAGACACGAATTAGACGAATTTGACTTATCCAGAGAATCACCCATAAACTTTTGAATTCGAAAAATCCGTTATCAATTTATTACTTCATTTTGAATATTACAAAGTCGTTAAATTTTAATTTAACATTTACAAATCTACCTCATTAATTAAATAACACTTGACAATGAATTTAATGCGCTTAATGAAGCTTTTACAAATAACATCCCATTCATTTACCGCCCCGTAGAATTCTTTCATTCACATTAAAATTAATTTAACGTGTCAGTAAGATATCACAAGCGTGAAGAAAAAAATAACCAGCATTCCTGAGCGTAACTTGCTGTGACAGTTTATACAAATATTTTTCTCCTTTTTATGACTGTTAAATTAACATCTTTCAACAATTCGTATGACGTGTATTAATTTTTATCATGAAATTTTATATTCGCTCATCATCAAACAGTTCGGTAGTTTCTCTCTCAATACGGCAATATTTAGGTTAAGAAGAAGGACATCGTAAAACATGAATGATTTCGTACACGATGAAATAATTTTGCTTTTTCATCACCAATAGACGGATGATTTATGAGACAATAATATGTTTTGTCTATACCGTTTTATTCATCGTATATATTGAAATAATCCTTTCCACAATAGCTTCTCCGGGATGATGATTTTCAATCGATTCCTTTTCAATTCATAGCGATATTTTCCATTCTTCCTGTTAAATCATTTAGACAGCATAAAACGTATTAAACAGGAAGGAAAACACATAACTAGAACGAAAATGTTCCTAAAAGCATATCTATGTGTGTGCATGCATGCATGCATGCTCAAAATGAAAAGTGCATATGTATTAATAGGCCGAGTTCAAAGTACGGCATGAAAGTTGGGGTAGGTCAGAAATGGGAATAAAGCTTGTTTTGTTGTAAATTTACTCAATCAGAATAGATAACATGAACATGAGTTTTGTTATTCACTAAATTAAGCATTACTCCTGCTTTTTTTGTATTGGAAATAAATTTCATCCAGATCGGCTTACTTGCGCATATGATTTTCAATGTTTTTAGCTCTTCGACTTGATTTTTTTGACAGGCAGAATGGCGAAACAAGTAGAATGTGCTCGTGGGGGTGGCTTTATGGTGTTTTGTGTATGAATTATTAATTATTAATATTAAGTGTTATTAAAATATATTACGTTTGAACAAAATCACGTAAAACATGCAAAAAATGCTCCAATTGCTTTTAAACATAGGATTATTGTGCTGCATTAATCAGTTTGGATAATTAACTGGGTGATTGAATTGATTAAGGGCTTGGAAATTGTAAAAAAAAATACTTTTATTTAGTCACTGGATTTAGGTCAGTTGGTTATGTTGTTTTTGATAAGTTGACATTAATCTACGTAGATAATAAAATTAACACAGTAGTAATTGAATTGCTGGATTAGAAAATAAATCAAAAGATTAAAAGTTTAAATTTAGGTTTGTTTACGTTTTTAAAAATTTGCGAATTTGGCAAAAGTCAAGTTTTATTTAAAAATTTTATTGGTTTTAATGTAAACAAACTATTTAAAAATCAGTGGAAAGTTATCAACAAAAACAATTAAAATAGTAACAGTTTAAAGGAAGCTACCAGAAGTTACAAAAAACAACAAACCTGATTTTAATTTGAAAGTTCGCGAAATTTTGACAAATTTTCAAGCACATCCTTAAGATTGCAGGCTTTGTTAAGCATAAATTCTGCTAAGTTCTTAGTTCTCATCGATTTCAATCGACTCTATTGCTGATTTCAATCCAGGATTCCTTCATAGTTAAATATCCCCCTATTATTGAAAAATACATAAGCTCGCATAAATAATTATACGAAAAGCGTGCCTGCATAGTCATTAAATGACTTCCGACAGCAGGCATTTTTTTAATTAAAAATATCAACTTCATTTCCGAACGTCACAAAACTTCCCAGACGCACTCAATCAGTCAGTCAATCAGACAACAAACAAAGTAAATGTGCTAAATGATTCGTTTTGCAGATATATTGCAACTAAATGTAGTTTTTTTTTCGGCTTTCTTCTTACCGTAATCGAAGAGCTATGTGAAATTAGTTTACTAGAACGTAAAGCACTGAGTTCGGCTTTTTTTTTCTCCTCTCCTTCAATTTTCTTTTCGCTTCGACAAATTTTCCGTTTTTCTTCTTTCCTTTCCTTCTGAGACGCTTTTCTTTCTTTACATTTTCATTTTCAAGTTTAGTTATCGTGGATCAGTAGGCGCTACAATATACCTTAAAACACACAGTCGCGCAATTACAATAAGAATGCAATTAATTGAATAATTAATCTATTATAAATAGATTTTACTTTTAATTGATTGCATAAATTGTGAATAATTTGATTCTTTTGTGTTTCATTTTAAGTAGCTTAATCGTGATCTGTGAGCGTGAACATTCATTTTTTATATCCAAAGGTTCTAGCGATAAATTCATCAAATCTCTCGTGTATTTACGAGAATGTCATAGATTTTTATGCAACTGAACTGTTTTGTTGAAGGGTTTTTTAAGTTTCTTTGCTCTGTTTATGCCTTGCTTTTTTATGTGGAACGACAAATAAATGATGGATTGTCACGAAAATCAACTGCCAATGCTACTATGTCATTGTTGCGATCATGTAAGAATGAATTTTTTAGTTCTAAGAATCAATTTAGAATTTTTTGTTTCGGCATTGAAAATCCATTTCTTTTGCCTTGAAAAATTGAGATCACTCAACATTTCTGGATATATTCAAAAAAGAAGGAAGTGATTATAAACACGTGACACAGTAAAAATGTTCGTGTTAAAAATACAACTGAAGTCTTACAAGTGGTGAAAATGAAGCATAGCTTTCAAAATAATGTTGTAAAATGTAAAAAGTAAAACTTCTTTAAAGTGCAAAAACTCAATAAATGGAAAATGTTGTAATGGTTGTGAATCTATATTTAAGCTGTCTGACTTCAAGATTGGCATTAATGCAATCAGGAAAAAAATAATTGAAAAAGTTTTTTTTAAAACAATGAAAATTAGTGGATTGGGATGAACAGTTTTGTAATCTAAATTGGATATGAAGTTGTGAAAATTTGTGAGCATAGTGTAAACGGAAGGGATTGTTATGTGTTCCTTGACAGTATGAACCTAAAAAATTGGACATAGTTCATATATCCAATGTGAATTAATCCTAACAAATGTTCCTAATTTTCTACATATAACCTCATTCTTTTATCTTCTATGAATCAGAATTCGAAGTAAATTCGGGTTTAGTATGAAAAAGTTGACTCGTCTCTATATAACACTCGAGTCAAGCTTTGCTATAAACAAATCATCGATCCTTATGACAAAGATTCTTACTTCGCTGAATTTATAGAACAATTGTGATCAATGACCTCCTTAAGATAGCGATAAATTTGAATCTTTCGCTGACTTGTCAATTTTCAATACCAAATACTATCTATTTCGATAACTTCAAATTCAAACCTTCAAACAATTCAGACGATTTCGAAGTTTACCTAGATGTAGTTTTAGATTTCAAGCTGTCTACAGGATGAAACATGTCTCAGATATCCAAAAAAAAAAAATAATTTTCAATTTATAGAAAATGTTCCTCCCAAAAAATCCTCCCCAAAATTTTGTTATTTGAAACAATCGACAAAAAAATTAGAAAACAAACAAAATTGCTAAATTCATAGAATTTCACTAATAATTTATTCGTCAGTGAAAAAAAAGAATGTAGACGTCAAAAACCATAACGTAAATGCTTCGTCTATAAATTGATTTCTAATATATTCAAAAATAGAAAATTACTAAGCAGTAAGAGAAAATTATTTAAGGGAGTGAAGAATGAATGAAAAAGTATACAAAAAAAATTACAAAAGTCCTCGTGTTATTGATCGAGGGACTTAAGCGCATTTTTGTCCCAGCGATCAGTAATTGATTAACAAGTCACTTCTGAGCTCACAAAACAAGATCCAGTAGGATCCAGGTCACTTCCAGAGCTAAAACACTAGATCCAGTTCACTTCTAGACCTAAAAACCAAGATCCAGTAAGATCCAGGTCACTTCCAGATCTTAAAAACAAGATCCATATAAAACTTCCACAAATTTAAGAACTTCGTCATTTAACGGATTTTTATAATTTAAACCTCATAACGGTCAAAAAAAATTCAAACATTGTTCAGTAAACACTGTAAAAACATCGACAAACATTGAAAAACACTGTAAAACAATGAAAAAACGTGTTGTTGTTTTTTTGTTGTTGTATATGAAAATGAAAAACTGTTAATTATAGTATTTATGCGTTGATTTGAAACTTCTAAATGACCGATAACCCAATAACTTGATAGAACGAAGCTATTAAAACAAACCAGAGCTCTCTACGTTGTCTAGTTTTCGAGATCTCGCGTTCCAGCCGAACAGCCGAACGAACGAACAAAGTGCATTATTAAGCTCCCTTTTGTAAACAAGTTTACAAAAATGCGCTAAAAAATTGAAAATGCTTGGAATTTTTCAAATATTTCTCAACTTAGTTGTATTTTTTCGGTCTATAGTTTATGTGAACATCTGGGAAATATCAAATCGGAAATTCATTTGATTTTTGCTTTAAAACGCAATTTTGGACGAAGTAATTGTTTTATAGTCTTGCATTTATTTTGACTGACTAAGCAAAAGTAAGCATTTTCGGTGATGAGTTTCCTTTGATCTTAGAATTGAGAATCTGATTTGAAGGATTTTATGGTCAGAAAAGTAAATTGTGGAGATTTTGGAAAAGTTTTATAGTACAAACTAGCTTTTCCAAGAGCATGCTCTCTCTTGTTCATTTTATATAGACTAGATTGGTATGCTCGTGAACATTGCTCTAAGCTTACTCTGCTCTTGAAAGCAAATTCTGTCTTTTAGGGTTTCTTGTTATTTCTACAGCACTCTATATTCTGAGTGTATTAAAACTGATCAGACACAACCACCCCTAACCTCAAATAGTATACATGGATACACATCATAAACAAACGAATCCCAAAGAATCCAATTTAAATTCATTAAACTTCTCAAACAACCTGATTTACTGAAGCTCAAACAGAAAAGTGTTTCAGTCAATGATTTCGTGAGTGACGATAGCATGCACTTCTTATCAAAAAAATCTTCAGTAACTTGTTTACTCAATTTTACCCTACTTGAAGTTCTTAATTCTTTATAAAATTTACTTTTATTCCATACAAAAAAATACGAAAACAATTTTATTTCATTATTGCACAATTTGTCTGCCACTTCTTCCTTTCTCGCTCTCTCTCTGCTTTCATTCTTTCGATTTTTCATTGGTTTCAATGACCTCTTGACAGCTTATGAAATTGGCTCCACAGCGATAATAGCAATAATAGTGGAAATTGTAGCTGTTTTTGATGAGTAATTTTTTAATTTTATGCTCAACCTTCTCTATTAATATTTTTTTGTTTTTTTGCATAATAAAGGCTCGGTCTGTTTTGTTAAGTTTTGAGCTTGAAAAAGAGACTTCAGGATGAACATTTTTCATAACATTGACATAAATTATTATTATTTTTTCGTTCGTTTTGATGGACATTCGGAAAATCATAAATACTCTGTTCAATGATATTTTTTGTAGACAATAAAGATATCATTAAATAAAGAAAAAATTTTGTTTTTGGGGAAAAGTGTAGGCTACAAGGTTGAAATGAGCACGTCTAGTGGAAAATAATTATTATAAATGGATTTCAAAATTTGAATGTTTCAACTGTTTTGTAAGATTTAAAATTTTAACGGATTTGTAAAATTTGAATTGTCAAAATTTACACTTACAATGAACTGAAATGAAATGAAGTTTTGAATTACTGAATAGATTTTATTTACAAATTGACAATTTGAGGTGAATGTGATTTCAAAAAGAAGTTTGAATTAATTAATCTTAATTAAAGTACCACGCTCATGGAAAAAGTAAATATCTTACGTAAGCAATACAATTAGAACCATTCGCACAAGCAAAAAGCTCTTAAAAATTACTAACTCTCTGACTTTTTTCTCATACAATCTAAATTCCACAGTAAGGTTCATCCAGTAGTTCAAAAAGATTAGTTTAATAGCATTAAACATAGCTGATCTGTATCTACCCTCTCCACATTCAAATCACTAATTGAAATGAGAAGCGTTTTAAACAGTAATTATGGCAATGTAATACAAAAGAATTGCTCTAAAAACACTCGAATTCAATTGTCGTTTCTCATACAATGTATTTAGCAGCAAAGCAAAAAAAGTCGTCAAATCAGGCACAAATGAGAAAGAAGAATCGAATATATACAATAACAAAAAATTATTTCAGTCGGTTCTCTTCGTAATTTCTCAATATTTTATTTTGCCTTCAATATATATATATATTTTTAAAAAGTTAAGCTATTGAGGCAGTATGTTATATTTTTCTACAACCAAGCGGCTTATAATGAGAATCATTGGGGGAGAGAAAAAGAAAACAAGTGTGCTACGCCGAAATAAAAAAAAACATGAGAGAAGAGACTTTATAATTTAGTCGCCATGTGGCCTTTGCGTTGGCACAACTTAAAATATATATTTTGATTTTATATTTATTTTAAAAAAAACTTTTTAATACAATTTTAAAAATTATTATTATGGTGAATTTACATGAGGTGATGATTACGTTCTTTAAATGTCTCCGAGATTATATTTGCGTCTTGGTGGAATTTATGAGAATAATTTAGAGACTTGAGACTCTTGTCAGGCAGTAAATTTTTTTTTCATCCTCGTTGCTTGTGTGATTTGAGACTAGTCTTACGTATGCTACATGTCATTTTAATAGGAAATAATTTAAAATATGCGAAATGTGTCATAAATCGCATGCTTTTGGCGACTAATGGATACCTTGAATTATCTCATACGCCAATACATTGTACTGAGTTCTACTTACTCGTGTGCTACATGCGATTCGACTTTTTTTAATTTCGTCGTCTGCGTTCTGACGATTAAAATGTTTCTTTGTAATTTATGTGCTCAATTAAATTGTACAAACTGTATTAAATGCACTGTCGTAAATATCTTTTTTTGCGTTTCATTAAAATAGTCATGAAATTTTATGTTTTGGCTCCTAAATGAGAGCTTTTACATTCTTTTGTATAAACATTGTAAATTGAAAATCTCGGTCATTCGTGAGTCACGGAAGCGCATTTAACACGCGTAAAATTTAATTTAAAAATTAACGGTCTAAAAAGATTTGAATAATAACGGCAAAATGATATTTAAAAATTTACATATGAATTTACGTAACAATTTTACGTAGATTGACGCGGGCCACATTTTTAATCTGCTAATCAGTTCTCAATCCATAACAAGATTCAAGTGTCCAGCCATTCATTCAGTATATAGTCTGAAAACAGTTTTCAATAAAGCTTACTCTGGATGAGCAAAGACGAAAATATAAAAAGGCAGAATGATTAATAAAGTAATTGGAAAACAGCAGGAAGCATTTGCTGTGATTTCTCAACTGGAACACAAGCAAGCAGAAAAATGATATTAATAGCGTTTAATCATCGTATTATATTTTTGATCTAAATAATTCACAGAACATCTCTCAATACCCAATAAATTTTTTTATTTTGTGCTAATAATTTCTTCTATCTTAACTTTATTTTTAGATTACAAATCAATTCTCTCGTATGGATTTTAAGCACAAATCACCACCGCCTAATAATGGTAATTATTCGGAAAATATTTATCGTTCTCCGTACAATAATGAATCGATGCTACATCATATTAACTCCATACCAAAAGAGCATTATCAGCAGCAGCAACAGCATATGAGCGTATACGATTATAATAATAGCAGTAGTCAAAATAAGAATATGCAAAATATGTTCACAAATCGCCATTATCCACATCGTTCGCCTACCTCTGTTAGAATGAGACGAAGATGTCGAAGTGAATGTTTATCACCTGTCAGAAGTCCTCAGTATCATGACCGATATAGTAGCAGTAGTCCAAGAAATAATCAAATTAATAATGGATATTATCATAATATGTGGCCAGTTCATCGACAGATTGAGCATGATCGTCAATCAAATAATTATGATTATACACCACAACATCAACAGAGTAAGCATCAGAGACATCAACAACAGCAGCAGCAGCAGCAGCAACAACATGATCATGATATACAAGGAATTAATGGCTATAAATATCGTTTTGATAATTTATTAGTTGATGGAAAAAGTGTTCATATAGAAACAGTCGATGCCAATGACGAGATGGGATATTTAGCATGGAATGAACGTCGTCGATTAAGGGCACGAAGCGAGTCAGCGTCTCAGGATTATTATTATCGTGAAGTGTATTGTGATGATTTACAAGACGTTCGAGTCAAAAGAACCCGCGAAATTCTTAAAGAAAAACGCTCATCATCGCAACGTAATGTGACTAATCCAAAAAGTAATTTTAGTGTTTTAGTAAATAACTCAAGTCACTATCGTTACTCACCTAAATCGAAAATTCGTAGCCATCACATTAGCCATAAGAGTGGTTTAATTCGCGTCTCATCTCCTTTACACAAAGCTCGACTACAAATGTGGAAGAATCAACAAAATTCCGGAAGTTCGTCTGTTCATTCAACAGAATCGACTTCAAACGGAGATGTTGAATCGCCACAACAAGACGAAGACGAGATTGAGGATGATGAAGATGATGAAGATCCACCAATTTTATATGCGCCAGGTAATCAAATTATCGATGACGATATGACAGATCCAGAAGATAATTACGAGTCATCGCTATCAGTTAGTAGCTCGGATCGTTCCTCAGCAATTCAAAATGCAAAAACACCGACTGCAATAAATACCGAATGTGTTCAAGGTGGCCGAGTTTTACAGGAGCCACTTGCTGCATCACTTTTTCCATATGTACCTCCATTCATTACTTTCGCATCATTTGAAGAAAAGGGACCAGATCTACCGCCTGCCATACATAAAATATTAAAGTGGAAGTTAACAACCATCACGCCATTATTGGTACGAAAAGTCCTCCTCAACACAGGCTTTCGATTAATGAAAAGTAAGCAAAACTTTTATTTTCTTTTTGACATTTTTTTTTCTTCTGTGTATAAGCTATTGATGTTGATAACATAACGCATGTTCTTGAATTAATTCCTCTCATTTTCATTCACATACTTTTTTTTTTTGTTTTGATTTCTTTTTTTTTGTTGGCGCATTTTCATACTTGAAATTAATCCACTGCTGTTAAGGGATCATTCTTAAATGACGTCAATGAAAAAAATGTGGTTTTTAAATGTCCCTAACCTCTATGACTATAAAATACTATCTAGGCGGGAAACTGGATAGTCTATCAAGTTGTAATGACTGTTAATGACATCCAGGATGTAATTAGTCGTCCATATGACTTGACATATTGTCTTTACTGTCCAAAATCGTTGTAGTTAGACGACAGTCCTGAAGTGTGTATGTATTTGATGATTTACTCAGAACAAATGAAGTCTCAAAAAAATACGCAATAAACTTAATCTCCAACACCCATTAAATCTCCGATGTTTTAGATTCACATAAGTATGAGACGTAAAAATTCAGTCTGAGAGACATTTATTACGCAGTCATGTTAAATAGTAGCTGTATATGTATTTTTTTGCTATCTAACTTATGTAATAGATTATTTAGAAGCCGATAAAAATTTCAAGGGCTGCTATAAATGTATTGTTATTGAGTCATCTGATCGAAAGTATGACGATAAGGTCAGAAATTTGTCACAATACAATAGTGGTGTACATTACACTACTTTTGTTTTTACCTTTACAAATAGCCTTGATATTGACAACTTATTTTTAAATTGACACATATTCGTTGTCGATGTACGACTTTGTTGCAAATAATTTTTTAATTTGTGTTTTTTAATTGTTAGAAATGCGCTCTTATCGCCCAGCACAGACTGTGTGCGACAGCAAACATGTTCATTTTTTATATGATTTTTTTTTTTAATGTTTTTAATTTTGTTTAATTTTTCAACTTTTTTTATCATAAAATTTCTTTATTATTTCTTTCTATCCACAAATGAATTGCAAATTAAATGAAATATCGCGATTATACGCATAAATTATTTAATAATTGGATATCAACATCAAATGTTTATATACATAAATGATAAATCTATATATAATAGCTCCGGACATGGATAAATCTACAGATGAAAAATATGAATCTCTTTCAGAACCAAATGATTGGGTTGGAACGTGGGGAAAGCATATGAAATCGCCGTGCTTTAAGACATTACATTCATATCAGAAATTTAATCATTTGCCGGGAAGTTTTCAAATTGGACGTAAAGATCGCTGTTGGAGGAATTTACAAACGCTTATGTCACGTCATGGGAAGAAAGAATTTGGATTTATGCCACGGACTTTTATCATTCCTCAAGATCTTAATATGCTAAGACAAACATGGCATAAATATAGTCAAAAGAATACAAAATGGATTATTAAACCGCCAGCATCGGCGCGAGGAACTGGTATTCGAGTCGTAAACAGTTGGTCGCAAATTCCAAAACGAAAACCTTTAATTGTACAACGGTAATTTTTATTATTTTTTCATTTCTACATTTTTAATCTTCATTCGTCGCTTCTTATTATTGCATTTTTGTAGATATATTGAACGTCCATTATTGATAAATGGAAGTAAATTCGATTTAAGATTATATGTACTCGTGACATCATTGAATCCATTACGTGTTTATATGCATACGGATGGATTAGCGCGCTTTGCATCAGTTAAATACAGCGAAAGAACTGAAACGCTCAATGATCGCTATATGCATTTGACAAATTATTCCATAAATAAGCTATCTACAAGCTATGATAAAAATGATGATGCAAATGCATGCAAGGGTATGAAATGGACAATAAAATCTCTTTGGTCGTATCTTCAGCAAAGAGGAATTAATACGGAACGATTATGGGGAGCATTAAGGAATCTTGTCTTACGTACTATATTAGCTGGTGAAGGTCCAATTAATAGTATGATGAAAACAAACCTTCAGAACAAATATAATGCCTTTGAATTATTTGGTATTGATGTTCTACTTGATTCTGAGCTCGTTCCATGGTTATTAGAAGTTAATATTTCGCCGTCGCTTCATTCTGCATCTGGACTTGATATGGCTGTGAAAGGACCTTTAGTAACTGCTTTATTAAATACTGCTATGTACCAGGTAAGATTTTATGCTTTTTGTTATTTAACGATCTTTTTTGATTTAAATAATATGCTTATTTTGAATTTTTGAAAACCGTTACAAAGAACCGATTATAATTTGAATTTTCGAAATCCGTTAACAATTTTGAATTATTTTTAACCGTTTAATATTTTCTTAATTTCATAGATTCCACCAAAGATTCCAGTTGCAACACAAAGTGATTTATCGCGAGAATTGAACGTAAAAATGCCACTTTGTTATGATAAGAGAATTTATGTGACGACGCTTTCCAAAGACGAAAGACAAAAGCACCATCACTTTACTCAAAAGACAATACAAAGAGAGGATGTAAGTTTTTATGAATGAAAATTGCGTTTAAAAAGGCACGAAGCATTAAAATGTCACATTCTTTTTTTTCTAGTACTTGCCAACAATTTTAGAAAATTTAACACCAGATGACTTGCGTTGTCTTATATTAACCGAAGATGAATTGAACCGATGCCATCCACTTGAAAGAATTTTCCCAGCACCAAATAGTTACAAATACTTGAATTTCACCGATCAGCCGAGATATTATAATCATCTTATAGATGCGTGGGAAAATCGATATAGCAAGAAACGCGATAGCGGAATTGCATTATTGAGAACTCTATGCTGGAAACGAATGCATTTGAAAGTACCACCGACAACAATTCATAAGGTAAATAGTACAGTCTAGATGATCAATCTAGCATAACGTGTTTAATGTTTACATATTGATTCATTCTTTTAATATTATATATATGCGATAAGTATCTTGAGACATAAAACCAATTTCTGAACTTATATTTTTATTAATTTTGTTGATTTTAAAAAAAAAATTATTGGAAAAAAATTATTAAACTCTATCCTCCTCCCTACTACTTTTCTTCCATCAAATTTGAGGATTTTTGCCGAGTTATCAAACTAGCTTATTGGCAATTACGTGCTGCACATTTTAGTAAGTCCCGGTTCGAGATTATCAGAACACAGATTAATCAAAATTTCAGAGAGTATAAATAAACTAAAGATATGATTTAATTGATCCTAGGTGATATTTCAATAGCTGCAGCTAGCTAGTTTGAGCCATAGACACAGTGTTTGGATATAAAATGTATTTTTATTATGAAAAATAATGATTTAATGATTAGATGATGTAAATAACCATTCAATCGAAACTGATTGTCTTTTCCTTTTTTATGTGTTCTTTTATTGCAAATTCTAGGCTAGATGTTTGCAGATTATACCGATTTTACTGTCTCCAAACTACCAATAATTTTTGATAGAAAAATATGATATAAAAAAATAAAAAAATCCGTTACATATCAAGCTCAATATAATTCTCTGTGTAATTATCTTTTATCATTAATTCGAGTTAAATTTAGACATTTATTTGAAGCTTGATCATCAATATATTCGATAATTAATGTATTAAATGTTGTTGTTGTTTCGTATAATTTTTAACTAGTTAAGTGCTCTGCCTTATCTTCAAAAGTACATTTTTGCAAGACTATTGGCTAGATAGATATTATGTGTATTAGACTTAATTGTAGTAACTTGAGGATAAATTTTAGAAAAAATTAGATTTAACGGACATTTTTATTTTGAAAATTTTTGTTGCTAATTTTCAAATTTTACAATCCCGTTAATAATTTTAAAATTTACAAAACCGTTAATATTTTCAAATTTTACAAACCCGTTTTATTCAAATCTTTAAAAATCAATTTTGATTACTTTGCGAAAGTGTACTTGAGTCATTCGTTTTCTCAATGCAATGACCGTAATTAATTTTGATTGTCATGCAAAACGTTATCTAGATCTATTTATTTTCGACTGTTTTTAAGCAACTTTGTTAATATTTCACTATATTTTGTTTCTAATGAGTTAAAAATTTAATTTTAGACTCAAAATACAATATAGATAAAAAATACAAGACAGGATTAATGTGAAACCTGATAAGTATCAACAGCTAAAAATGACCTTATACACTCAAGCTTTCTATTTTTGGAATTAACTGAGAAATTTTTTATCTCCACTCACGACTTTTTGTATCCTCAAAATTGAACTTTTTGGATTCATGACAAAATTTTTTTACTTCTCAAGAATGTAGAGTTTTTGAACGCTTTTTCATGTTCCTGTTGTAGATTTTTCACATATTTTTGCAATATGTCGTTTTCTTGTTCTGTCGTTAACTTTTTACCCCAAAAAAACTATTCGTTATTTTTGAAAAATTTAAATTATATTTTTTTGGTCATAGAATGTTCATTTTTGATCCTTAGATTTTATTCCTAGACATTTAAGTGCCACATACTCGAGACTAATAAAATTTTATTACTTTTTTTTCGCTCTACAGGATTGCGACGATAATAAAGAATTAAAAAAGATAGCAGAAGTAGCAACAAGTGAGGAAGTCGTTAACTCAATGGCAGTAGATACACCAGAACCTATAACAAAGTCAAGCTCTGACCTCTCGTCCTTATCGACGGCAACTGATGAAATTGAAATAGATTCAAATGAAAATAAGGATACATCAAATTTAGCTGATATCCAGGCAGCATCGCCAAAAAAAGACATTTCAGAGAATGGAAAGTGTTTTAGTAGCATTATGAACTGTTTGCCTATAACTTCTGATAGTGAAATTATATTAGTGAAACAATAGAGTGACTGAAGATCTAAGGTACAAGCTCACTTCTCCTCAATTCTTTTTTTTTTTAAGTTTTATTGACTTTCTTCTTTTAAAAAATTTATATTTTTGTAGCCTCAAATGAATTTCTTTTCTTATTTCATTTATCTTTTATTGTTATCAATTTTTGGATAAATTTTTACTCTTTTTGAATTAATCTTATTATGAAATAATTATAAAGTATCAAACAGTAAAATTTACTTTGCACGTTTAACTTTTATTTTATTTTAATTAATTAATTAATAAACAACGCTTAAACTTATTTTAAGCTATGAATTAATTTCATTATATTTTCGATACATAAGAAAATAAAGAAAACAAAACAACAAATTTCGATTAGTCACAAAATGCATTTTTTTTTTCATTGTGTTTCCCTATAAAAGATCTATTACAGAATGTCTTAATAAAGGAAGTGTGATTCATCGGCGGATTTAACGAGAAAAAACCGTTGCATAAAATTTTGAAATTCTGTGTCTTCACAAATTTGACTGAACAAGCTGTGAATTTAATGGAATCACGAGTTTGATGAATGAAACATGCTGTGATTAATGCATTAAATGATTAGCAATGAGTTATTAGTGCTAGATGCATGAATAACTGCATGAATAATGAGCTATTGTCATAATTTAAATGACGTCATTCTCGGCTAATAAATCGGTTCAATCGGTTCAAATTGACATTTTTTCCGATTTTCATTTCAATTGGCGTTTTAATGGTTTGATGAAGATGATTGGATTCTGTATTTATAGACAGTATTATTAATAGTTAGCTTGTGAATCAGCTAATTTATAAAATTTTAAACTAAAATATAAGTGTTTAATATTAACGGTCGTTTTTAGTTTGAATAAAAAACTGAGCAAACCAAGTATGAAAGTCAATTTTGAAATTCATGATTCCGTTACTAAAGCGCATTTTTTCTATGCTTAATCGTCAAACAGAGATAAGTTACCGTTGAAAATCACAAAATAATCAAAGTAACCATTGATAATTAGGATAAAGTAATTCAAAAAAGAGCTAAAAGCCCAAGAAATCAAAGGAAATCCCGTGGACATTCAGAAAAAGTAAAGTCAAAAGCGCATTATGCAAGAAACATTTGCTTAGTTGAATGCCCTGCAAGATTCAAAAGATATTTGGTGAAATTTTTTTGCTATTTATTAGTTTTCTGTGAGCGAGCAAGCGAAGAGATACTTTCCTAATTTTTTTAATCTCCAAGAAGAAGTAGTTGGATTGTGCCATTTTTCCAAGTTTTCCCTTTTTTTAACGGGTTAACGCGAGTGTAAAAAACACATAAAGTGTTAAAATAATTAAAGAAAACAAAGTTTTTTTGATCAAAAGAGGATAAAAATTAAGGAATAAATTTATTCGTTACAAAAAAAGAATCAAGCTTGTTACAAAGAAGCACATAAAGCAAAAAGGAATATATTTCATATTAATCAAGGAATTTAAGCAACAAAAAAAATCAAGCAAAAATGAGTTGGCAAGATTATGTAGATAATCAATTAATAGCATCACAATGCGTTTCTAAAGCCTGTATCGCTGGACATGACGGAGGAGTTTGGGCAAAATCTGAAGGCTTTGATGTAAGTGTTAAAAAAAAGAAGAAAGAAAAAAAAATTGCAATCGAGAAAATTCGAAAATTTATTAACTTTTTTCTGTCTGGATCTTGATATTTTAAATGCTTCATCATCCGTCCATAATAATCAATGCATAAAAGTCACTTAAATGTAGTTCTTATGCTCTAAAAAGACGACAAATAGATTTTCTATCACCACGTTTTATTGTTCACTTTTGGGTGTGTCAAATTTTTCAATAATCTAGGCACGATAAAGCTACAAAAATGATGTAAAAATCATAAAAAAATGCTAAAGAATCGGATTTATGTGCAATTTTATGTACATCTGCAGCATTTGTCTCTGTATAATTAATTTCTTCATACACTGTTTCGGCGACACGTCTTATAAATGACCTAAAATCAGCTTATGAGTCACTAGACTCGATAAAATCATCCATGAATCATTCATATAATTAAAAAGTAATGATAAAAGTGAATTAAAATGAATCGAACGTCTTTAAACATGTCGCAAAATTGTGTAAAGTTAAAATTCTGCCGGTTCAAGATGGCGTCTCAAAAAAAAAAGTATAAAATCTGACTGCTGTGGACGTAAAAATGTGTTTCATTGTGTGCGTTGGATAAAATGAGCATTGAGCGAATATATATAATGTATAATACATGTGAAAAAAAGAAAGAGGAGAATATCGAAGTCTTCTTTTCAACACTTTTTCGCAAAAAAATGTGATTTTTGTTTCATTCGCAATACGTCAATTTTTGTTCCTTCTTTTAAGTTAGTTAAGCACAAAAAAAAAAATAAAAGATATCTCTCGAATGAATAGAATTTTGCTGATGATTATCTTTTTCGGCTTATTGCGGCCGGCAAATTTGATTTCAATGACCGTGATGATGATTGTAATGACTGTGATTCGGTCGTTCGTCTTGCAAAAAAAAATCATTAATGAATTGTTCCGAACTTGTACGTAGTATGTACTGAACCGAAAAAAAGCAAAGCAAAACTATTTTGCAAATGCGCATCTTCCGTATGAGAGACACGAAAAAGTTCATTGGCACGTCTTGCTATTGTCGACTGATTATTCTGGACTGCATCCAACCTACACATATGTGATTCACATATCTGAATTATGTGGTCGTCGCTTTTATATATACTTTTTTTTGTAAGTCAGTCCATCCAACTTGAAAGTGAAGAGAAAAACCGGTAGACGTTTGCCTTCATTAGCACCCTTTTCTCACTCACTCAGACAGGCTAGTCATTTTTGCTTTGCTAAATAATATATGTAATGGGAAATTTAGAGTAGACGTTCTATATGTTGCGCTTACGAAAGCGCATTGGTATAGTCATTAAATTACATTTTAAAATTAAACGGCTGAAAAAAATTCAAAATTAGTGGATTCTAGAAAAGAAATAACGGTTTTTGAATATTTGAATATTGAAAAGGTTTGGAAATTTCGAGCATAAATTTTAAAAATTTTATATAACAGTCATAATTTAATTAAATGTCTGATAGACAGCCGCAAAAGCATGGCCAAAGTCAATCCACTTCAAAAAATTAAAATCTCCTCTAAAAAGGTGAACCATGAATCGACATAATTTATGGAATTTCACTGCAAAATATTTTTTCATTCATTTTTCCGAATAAAAAGGGGTATTTATTTTTAGCACGCGATATGTTCCTTCTTATTTTTTATATTTTTGGGTGAATAACAATCATTATAATGGGGATGGACATATTTTACATAAAAAGAAATGAAATTTACACGCGATGGAACTGTGATGATCGTGACACATTAAAAAATATTTCTGTCTTAACTAACGATGAGTCACTGCTCGTGCATTATTCATTGGCATTGAATGATGCTTTATCTTAAACTCATTATTCATCCTTACCAATCTCTCCCCTTTTTTACTTTTTTTACCGTATGCCTCTTGTTCATTTTTGTGGCGCTTGTAATGTGTGATAAAAGAGAATTTTCAATGACATTTGAGAAGCTATTTACGCATGAATGGGACTTCATTAATGCTTCTTCTTTATGTTGAATGTACACAATTATCGTAATTTAAGCTACTATATGAGCTGTTGACTCATAAATATTATTTTACTTTTTGGGAAGAATATGAAGGAAAAAGGTGAAATTCAATTGCACTTAATACAATAAAAAGAGCAACACATGAAACTTTATACCATTGTGCTGGATTTTTATGTCTGCTTTGGAAAGTTGAAATTGTTGCTCTTAAAACATATAGTTTAGAAAGCCTTGATCCATGAGAGAAATACATTTAGTTTTGTCCATTTGAAATATGTAGTAAATAGACCAGTTACATTTCTCAGAATTGCAATTTCTACTTTTTCTTCTCATTTACTGCAGTATTAATCGCTTCATTGGAAGCTGGTGACTCAAGGTGTTTGTAATCTTTAAAACTGCTTAGTAGCACTTAATAGCTTTAAACAAACTTTCGAAATTCTACAGAAATTTTTACCGGTTTTGTAATATTTAAATGTTTAACGGGTTTGTAAAATTCAAATCTCAACCGGTTTTGTAGAAATCAAATTTGAATTCCTTCTTTAAAAATTCAAATTTTTTACTATCTGAATTGACATGAACTAAGGACTATTAAACCCAAAATGACATGAAACAAGTTTCAATTATTAAACAGAAATTAATTCATATACCAAAAAAATCACGATTTCATAAAAATATCACGAATAATTCATAAAAGATCTAAAAACTTTCTAAAAAAAATTGTTGTGTCGAAGACTTTGTATCACTTTTATTTTATGCAATCACTCATAGTGACTATACAGAAATAAAATAATTAACGTGAATGAAAGTGAATCAATCATAAAAGTAAAAACGTTCGAATGAAGTCATTTATCCGATTGGTAATGCACAGAGACACTTCTGTGAGAAAAAGTGCATTTATGGTTTGATTATTGACAAGCTGACTACCAATGACATTGATGTACATTGTTGGGTATTATTTTCTATAAATAATTTATAAAAATAATCGACAGACGACACGAAATATGCACATTAGACATTCGAGTCACAATGACTCATTTACTAACTGAGAAATGAACATTCTAACAAAGGAACTATAACTAAAATAATTATAATACAAAATATCATCAAGTGGGTCCTTCATAAAAAAAATTGTACATTATGTATTCAACTTATAGACGTCGTTAAATGTGAGGGATGGAGTCATGTAATGTAAATGCTGTTAAAAATGCTGAACAAGCATGTCTTTCAAGCAATGTATTTATCCTTTCATATTTATTTCTTCACTTTGAGTCTAAATGTTGTGACAAATCGAAAATAAAGTTTAATTATAGTAAAAATATCTGATGAGCTAACCGAACACTTGACCTTGAGTTGCTTATTAGCGATATGATCGGTGGAAAAATGTAGTATCGTCTATCCTCGCACGTATAAAGTATCTTGTTGCTTCCCTATAAGTACTGCAGTTTTTATTCTCATTAATTCAATCGGTTATGATGGTTTTGTGTCATTTTTGTCTGTCTGTCGTTGAAATTTCAAATTTAATTTAACCGTTATTATTCAAATCAGATTTTTAATATGCGCCTTAGTCGTCCATCAGTATGTCACGTCTTTACAAAATGTCTCATTCTCCTTCATGGAGATATTATCTTTCAAGCATGCATATGCATTGGGATATAAATATATGAAAAGAAAACACATATGCACAACATATGAAATTATTCAATTGTATATTCCTGTCTTTCTCACAATGTTGCCAGATCCACTACATCTGTCGGACCGTAATGAAAAAAAGAATAAGAAAAATAATAAAACACAGAGAGGCATAATAGCGTTAATGTCAAGGCCAATGCATTTCAATTAACGGATATTATACATTTCATTTTTATTATATATATAGCGGGGCAACAATGCACATCTTCTAAATTGCGTGTGCGGGTTGATTCTTTGAATCACGAGAGTCCGTAAAAATCAGTAGCATGAATAAAATTGTGTGTACGTAAATTAATTTGATTAACAAAAAAAAGTGAATGAAATGGGTTTGATGGACGTTCGCGCCAATATTACCACAAAGTTCATTGAACTGGAACGGCGATTCACATGCTTAAAAGTTGATTCATTAAACATTTTGGTATCTTGATTGGATATAACTTTTAAACATTTTGATCACAAATGTCAGGCTGAGGACTGTCAGTTATTTCCAGTTATTGCTAAATTGTGTCAATTTCTATAAATTCAGCTTTCAAATTGTCTTTTATTACGTTTCATAAAACTTTTTTCTCCAAACTTCATAAAAATGAAATTCGTTTGATTAATTTGAGTAACCATGCCTCTTTGTATGTTTGACGACGCAAATGAATTAATTTTATAGTTTCAATATTTAATGTTCTTTATTTCTTTTCTTTATTTTTTCATTTTTAAAAGCACCATATGCTTCACATTGAAAAATGTGTGATCATGATGATATTTTTGCATAAATTCGTTAGTCTTTTAACGCACTTAATTAGACTTGAATAATTTGATATGTCAGAATGATCTCGAATATTTTTGAGCTTTAACGAATTTTTAAAATTTGAATTCCAACGGTTTTGTAGAATTTGAATGCAAACGGTTTTGTAAGATTTGAATTACAACTAATTGAAATTTTAACGACTTCGAAAACTAAAATTCATTTCAATTCATGACAGATCTTTAACCTCGATTTAAAGATTTAATTCGATTGAACCGTCAATACGCGAATTAAAGGAAAAACTTCGCTCTATTATTCCACCTACAGATACTTTCAACTTTACATACATGCATACATGACTCGGGATCGTCATGACTTTATTTGGTTATAAAAATTGTGTCGATCCAATCTTCACAGATGTCAGATTAAATAAAATAATCGTACAATGACGATAAGAAAGATTTAAGTTACTTCATATTCACTGCCAATTCTCGTTTTTTTACTTCTCGTACTTACAACTCAATCATGGCAAGTTATTATTTATTGCTAATTTGTAACAAAAATGGAATTGAAGAATTTTTGTTTCTATTTCTTCTCATTCGTTCTTTAGTTCCGTTAGAATTTCGAGTACGAGAGAGATCTTACACATTGGTTTCGGTTATTTTGCACAACTGGAAGCATTCAAATAGGCCAGCCAGCATGAAATAGACGTATAGAATTAAACAGTCCATTGTTATAATCATTACTTAATCGTGTAAGTCTGCACGTCGATGAAATCATCCGAATCATGCCTCATTTCGGTAATGAGTAATGACAGCTTCATATTTCACTCATTTATCCTTTGCATTATTTATTAAAGAATTAAATTCAATTTGCTGAGCTGCTGTGAAGACACAATTCCCATAATATTTGATAAATTCTGTATCTGAATATCAGACACATGTTCTCACTAACTGCTGATAATTTCTCGAATACTTTGTTATGCTGCAAAACTAAAATGTACAACAAAGATATTATTACGTTACAAACATGGGAACAGAATTTTTTGCATTTTGTTCATGTTGCAAATTAATCTTCTTTGTGTTTCTTCGTTTATTTATGCATTTGTAGTGCACAAACTTGCATATTTCAATGCTCGTGTAAATGAGTTGAATAATGTAGAACTGTCATTATAAATTTTGTGATTGATGCGCATTTCACATGATTCTCAATTAAAACGGAAGAATTTAACAGATTTGTAGGTTTTGAATTTTAACAGATTTTTAGAATTCGAATTTTAACTACTTTGTTTCGAATTGAATCGGTTTTGTAAAATTCAAATTTAAACGTTTTTGTAGAATTCAAATTTAAACGACTTTGTAGAATTCAAGTTTCAATAGCTTTGTAGAATTCAAATTCTAACGGTTTTCTAATTTATGATCAGAAATTTAATGAACATTAATTCTTCTATTAAAGCAGTTAAAATACCATAAATTTCAAACAAAATGAAAAACAATTCTTAATGAGCTGAAATGGCACAAAGCGTGCAAAGCAAGACGATACAAATTAAAAAGAAGAAATATACACTTTATATCATTCGTTGGATAAATTATGCAATCTACTTTATTTGTTGGCAATTGCTTACAAATTGCATACACATTTCTTTCATAAGCTAATCGAATTACATTAAACAAATGAAGGAGAATGAGAAGAAAAAACTATTTAAATTAAATTAAAATATGGGAAAATTCGTTCTGAGAACATTCATCGTCTTATGAAACGAGAGAAGAGATGGAAATAAAGAAATAAAAAAAAAAGTAAAATTTCACACTTATTTTTACATTTTCATCTTCAAATAACGTGCGGCATGCTATTTTTAAATACAGTGTAATGATTATCTACGACTGTCTTCGCACACATGCTACTTATAAAACGGCATAGACAAATGATGCTGAATATATTAGCAATTCTGGATGGAACAAGAGAGTTCTTGCTTGTTCTGTCTTATCGTCTGATTATTAAACCGGTCTATATTATGTGCGACACATTAATTACAAGTCGTGTGGATGTTAGGGAATTGTTGTCATAAGACATTGATATTTAAAATGCAGTTTGAATAGTAAACGACTTGTGTCGCATGTAAATAAGTATAATAAATAATCTCTGGAAAATTCCTGACAGAAATTCAATATATTTTTACTGAGCACGTGCTGTAGTTAAAATTTCAATAGAAGCTAGTAATTATGATGGTCCTGTGAATAGTTGAGTACTTAGCACGTCGTTTTGAGTGTTCTTGATGTTTTTTTGGTTAGGACATTGAACTTTAAGTATGAAATTGTTATTGCTGCCAATAAACTTTATTCATGCCGAGAGCTCAAGTGTCAAATCACATAAATACTGATTGTTATTGACTGAATCTGGTTGGCCAGATGATGAATTTTGGTGATTTTTAATGGGTTTTGGGCAGTTTTTGGATAGGAGAATCCTAAATTTTGGTTTTTTAAAATCTGAAAGTCATAACTGCTCCCTAATATAGTCAAAAAGAGTGTAGACAGTGCTATCACGTGCCAGTCAACTGAACTCCTATTTAAGTGATCAGCCTAGCCATTCCCACCTTAAAGTGCAAATAAAATGCGCCTTATAGCATCTAACAGACATTAATTCCTCATACTTATTTCCTCTTTCTCCCTCACACCTATCTACATCTATGTTTAGCAATTATATCCATGGAAAGATGAAATGCCTTAAATTCTTTCATTTTTTTTTTCATGAACAAGAGAAGTAAGCACATGAAAAATTGCCGTGTCTTAATGGTTGATTTCAAAAAATTTTACTCGATCGTAAACGAAAAAAAATTTATCTTCTTATTTTCTACTTGCTATATTTACTTACGTGCTCCATGTGCTTCCACTTGATTAGATAATAACTTTCGATAGATTACCCAATAAAAATTTTGTGTGTGCATTTACGTTTTGGAATCGTCAAAAAATGACGTCTATGAAGGAAATTGTGATTTTCAGGGACTTGCAAGTCTATGACACAGTTTTGACGACATTTACGGACGAGATAAGTTTAATGACACACAAAACCATCAAAAAAGATCACAAAAATTGACATATATTTGCGATGTACAATTTACAGTTATGCATAGACGAGCATACCTTTATATTTTTGTTTACAATGTTAACCTACTGTGACACAATAAAGTTTACCTACGCCACACACACATCATATAGCACGTCAGATGAGCAAATTCTCATAAAATAAAAAAAATATTTTTGAGATGAGAACATTTGTGAGGAATTTTATACACAAATATCATGAGCATCTTGTGTCTTCTTACTTTTCACATTGGTTTTATGGATGAAGTAAAATATCTGAACAGATTAATCATGAATAACCTTGAAGGTTAAATGATTACATAGCTTAATGATTAATTATTGTTAATATTTTATTAATTTTTTGTACCTTTTCATCCTTAATTGCAGATAACAAAAGAAGAACTTGCCAAATTAGTACAAGGATTTGACAAAACTGAGATTTTAACGTCGGGCGGAGTAACTCTTGCTGGACAACGTCACATTTACCTCTCTGGAACAGATCGTGTCGTCCGTGCTAAACTCGGCAAAACTGGCGTTCATTGTATGAAGACACAACAAGGTATGAGATCTATAGATGTATAATGTGGCAAATTGGTGGATTTTTACGAAGTTTCATATAATATAGGCTTGATAGACTCAGAAGCTAGCTTTAAATTAGAATGATTTACGTCTACGTTTCGTACGAACGTACGTTTTTCATTACGTACGTTTAATTTCTCAAAAATAATATGACCGTTATTTTTTAAAATTCTAAAGAACGTTAAATTTGATCAAACATTTTGTTAAATTATAATAAGCATATACAATCTATTGTCGTCAACAACCTGAATTCTTACTTTAGAATATTTTGACGATTTATAATTTGAGTTGAGCTAGGTTATGAAAATGAATTTGAATGCTTTGAAGCATAAATTTTCTGTTGCCACTCGACCTAAAAAGCACTTAAATTAATTCAGCATACAACATCATGTGCATAATTTTATTAAAGTTATAAAACTTTATTTTTGGCGTAAATCCACCGACTTGCCGACTCTGATTTCAATTTGTATGTCACATTAACCTAATTTAATTTATTTTTCTTTCTTGTCTACTTCCTTTATCGCATATTGAAATATAGCTGTAATTGTTGCAATCTATGAAGAGCCGGTTCAGCCACAACAGGCCGCTTCCGTAGTTGAGAAACTTGGAGACTATTTGATTACATGTGGTTATTAGAGGTAAGGCATCAGCGCATAATTTAACAGCACCGCAATTGTCCGCCCAGCCAGCACCCCAAAAAAAAAGAAAAAAGTAAAAAAATCAACTCCAAAATTTACAGAAGAAAATTCGCAGTTTTTTTAAAGTAAAATTTTTTTTTAATTTCGTTCATCGTGTGATGGAGAGGTCTCCTTCGTGCACAGTGGAAATCATCCTTAATTAATTATACATATACATCTTATCCACAACAAAAAAAAAACACAATACACAACATTAATAAATTTAGGATTCATAATTTTTTTGTATCCTTTTTTTGTCTTTATAATCTATTAAAAAAAAAATTATTTTAATTCTTCAATTTTATTATTTTTTGATAATTTTTTTCTTTGTAAAATGAGATTTGAAATTCAAAAAGTCACTTCCGCATAATTGACAAAACTTTTGAGAGAAAAAAAAAGTCTTTTTTTTTCAGTCAATAAAGAATAAAATTTTATTTGAGATTTTTTGTAGGAATTAATGAATAAAAAGTGCATTTTTTGCTTGGTTCCATCAAATAAACAAATAATGCCTATACACAAAAATATGAAAGATTTGAATTTCAATTCGCATAAAAAAAAAAACATTTTTTTTACATTTTTCCTATGTAATCATTTTTTTAAGTAAGTTAAAATACAACAAAGAAATTTGAAATAATGAAAAATGTCTCGGCCAAAATTATTTTGATACCCTCATAAATGATGTTTCCCCACATCAAAGCGAACAAACCCGACAATATTATTATTATTTGTTTGACTGTGTTTGATTACAAATTATCAGCGAAACAACAAAAAAAGTATTCACCAAGCTTCTCTCTCGTCCCTTTTTTTATATACATATATATTATTGAATTTTTGTGGATTTAAATGACGTGTATCTGGAGAAATTGGAATTATTTTTGACACACGGCTGCATTTTCTAGCATTTTACTTGAAGTCATGTCGGCTTTTCCATACAAAATCCTAGCCGACTTCGATCTGTGGTCTTAAGGTTTGCTATATCTTATTTGGATGTAAATTCGATTTGGATTGAATTTGTCTGATTTAAGTATAAAAGACAATGAGTATCCTCACATGATCCGTTAAAGCATCGTAAAAGAGGTCTTTGAGAGCCTGAAACTCGAAATGTAACCCATCTTAAGACCCATTTCACCAATTTCTTAAGTTAGAGTTCATAGAGGTCATTCTGTCTTTAAAGTTTAACATTTTTGAAAGATATTGAGAGCCTCTTGATGTATGATCATCTTTAGAAATTATTACCTTTGTGATTACCATTCAGTTGAATAGCATTTCTTTCAGGACTTCATAACTGAAGCCAGGCATGGACAACGGATGTTAAATCCTAATGTTTTAGATGCATTTTGAAATTATCGTGTCCATGCCTGAAACTGAAGACTGTGATCTTAATTTCTAGCAGCTTTAAATCAATAGCACGACATATATCTTTGCTAAGCATCTAGATCGCAATTGCTTTGTTAATATTGCAGATTTCAGGTTTCTAAGAGCTAGATTAACAGCTGTACTAATTGCAATCCGAGTGGACAGTTAGCGGATGGCAAGTCAATGTCTAGTTCTAACGTATTTTTGTCCACTCGATTAAGCGGCACGCTGCGATAAATTGCATGTTTCGCCTTAAAGAATGACCCAAAAACAGCCATAACGGTGTCGACATGGAACCTTTTAAACATCAATGACCAAGTGACTGCTTTGTCCTGCCCAGAAATTCAGCAGACTGTCTAAAAATTCCATTATCTCAATACTCGTCATTTACACTCATCCTAAAAATTCATCATCAATTTTCGTATACGAAAAGTAAGCAATCTTGACTACCTTGGAGATTCTACATACTTAATTTTACTTATTCCTTCATTTTTCCACAAATCGCTCCATCAAAAAGAATAATTTCATGATGAATCTTTCATTATTTTTTTCGGAAGTAATTCACTCGCGCGCATTTTAATTAAGGTTGATTAGGAACAACTCGTTTTAATTGTTTTTTATTATTTACAATAATTTTTGTGTCTCTTGCTCTGCAACAGAATTGAATAAGAAAACTTTCCTGGCACGTGCCGCGATAATTTTTTTTTTTTTTGGCATTTTATTTGCTCTCGGTGACTTCATATTGTCTAGATTACGATGTATTGGAGTCATTGTACGAAATTTGTGTCACTCGGGAAATGAATAAAAATATATAAAATAAAATATAATTAATATTAATAAATTTTTTTTTTGAAGTCGATGAACAATCGGAAACAAGAATGATTGAAAATGTGAGAGATAAAAGAGGTTTTTTTTTCTAATTAAATAAAATAAAAAAAAAATACACAAAAAAACATTATTTGATTCTTTTTATTATTTTTGCAAGGCATGAGCACTGTTGGAGTGGACAAAAATACGTTATAACTAGTTAAAATGCAATTTAGAGTCTAGCAGAACTCGAAATCGACTCGGATTTTGTATAGAAATGTCCCCTAACAGATAAAGAGCATGTCTACATGGTACAGTAATACCATCACGGTACTATATAAGCATGCTCTTTGTATGTTAGATTCGACTCGACTATGTACAAAATTCAAGTCAACTTCAAGTACCCTGGTGTCTAGTTCAGTGGTGGGCAACCTGTGTGCATGAATTGTACGTCATGTGCGATTTCGAGGCTTATCATCGAACGGTGTGCCTCAAAAAATACTCAGTTACCACTGCTGTCTAGTTAATGACTAATTCTACCCCCTAAAAAGCAAAGTGACCGCTTTAAGGTACCATAGCCGCCATTTCTGTACAATGACAGTATGCTCTTAGCCTGTTTCGGGACGTCTTCTTGTCCACTTCGTCCAAATTTCAGTGCACATGCCTTAATTTTATTTTACACACTTTTGAGTTTTTGCTATTTTTTATCAGTTTTTTCAGGAATATTTTTTTTTTATCTTTGACAGAGGTGAACAATTTTTAGAGCTGCTTCACACTTTTATTATTTATGACTTTGGTGTGGCTTATCGTGGATCATTTGACTGCCTATTTTCGGAATATTTTTTTTTTTTTTGCTTTATCGATGAGAGTGTTCTTTATGCTTTGTTTGCTTGGAACATTCAAGAGAAAGATTGTGTTGCGTAAAACGTGCGAATTTGTAATTTTGAGAAACGTACGTTATTTTGGTTATGTAAAACGTGAACGTTTGGTTAGTTATGAAATGAACGTACGTAATTTCGCTATGTCAAACTTTTGTCATAGCACGTTCACAATTATAGTTACGTAAAACGTACACAATTTTGGTTACGTACATTGTTCGTTCTTAAGTTACGTTAAATGTACGTTTTGATACGTAAAACGTATAAGTTTATGTTACGTAAACATAGACTAACGTTACGTGAAAATACGTATACGTAGACTTGTATTACGAAGAAATGCGTAAGCTTGAACTTACGTTACGTACAATTACGTAAACGTATAATCACATTACGTATATTTGATATGTAAATCGTAAGTGCGTTTCTTTTCTTAAGTTTACGTAACATACATATTCCAAGTTAACATAATACGTACGTATTTTGCTCAAATTCATCTAAAATCCCAAACTAAATTAGTCTATTCATCTTTCCAAACTAAACATTACCCTAAATTCTAATTACCAAAGAACTTCCTAATTGAATATTTTACAATCTAATTACACATTTCTTCTAAAATAAACAAAGCATAATCATAATTTCTCCTTTAAAAGGCACATAAAAGTCAGAAAATAATGCACTTTAATCATCTTCATCCCTGTCAGTTTACGTTAATTTAATTTTATACATCCACAACTTTTCATTTTTGTACATAAATATGATTTAATTTGGTTTTAATCACTTTTTTTTGTCTATCTACATCCATACATAAACAATAAGCAACAACAACAACAATAATAATTATGGAAAATAAAGAAGCGATATCAAAGTCAGTGTTGCAAGTCTGAAGTTCATAATATAATAAAATGGAGATAAGATAAGTACAAGAAACAGAAAAATGAACAAAAAAATTACAGCAACAGCAATTTGCCGGATGCATATTGAAATGAATGCGGGAGAGTAAAATTTTTGTTGTTGTTGTATTTATATGTAGTCGTCGCATCTAAAAATATTCATCCATGACATTGTTATCATCATCGTTAGCTCGATTGGAGGCAATATTTTCATTTTTTTTTTTTGTTCCTCTCTTGTCGCTCTCGTAGATGTGTAAAAAATATACACAAAGGTTCAATGAACGACATGTGGCAAGTACAAGCAAGCTATTCCTCATATGACACGCGATATCCGCATTTGACCTTCTACTTCTGTCGACATTATTGTTGTTGTTGTTGTTGCTGCTCACAAAATTCACTTTCCATATCCACTCACAATTAAAAATTCTGTATATGTCTTTTGCTCATTCCTGTATTGGATGTTTCTATAAAAAGATTTTTAATTGCTGGACACAGATCAATATTTTCATAATTCTATCTTAAAAATCTCAATTTTTCAATTCGGTCGTTGACGTCATTTATTATTCATCACAGCTTTCAATTTCAGCTTAAATCTTAAAACGATTCAACGAAAAATTCAGTTTCATTCATCACACGATGACTCATAATGCTCTGCATAACGTTTCATGATGATGTCATTGGGAGAAAAATTAATTTGAAGAGTTTTAGTTTAATGCTGGTTGCGATGGATGATGAAATTCAAATTTGAATGAAATTTTTGATCTTAGTTGCGTAAAACGTACGTAATTTTAGTTGCGTAATACGTCGTAAATGTAGTTAAATAATACGTACGTAATTTTATTTACGTATAATTTAAATTTATGTAATTTATGTAATTTAAATTAAGGAAAGCATAAGAAATTCAAGTTAAGTAAAAACTAAGCTCGTAGTTGACTCGACTTTCAAAATCCGAGTTGACTTCAAGCTCTGCGTAAAACATACGTAACTTGAGTTACGTATTACGTACGTATTTCTACTAACGTAAAACGTACGTTAATATAATTGCATAGAACGTACGTAATTTTAGTTGCGTAAAACGTACGTAATTCTAATTGAAATCAAGTAATTAAAACCTAAATATTGGTCTTGTATCATTTGTGAGACACAAAATATGATCTGGATCCTATTGTCCATTGCAATGTCTTCAGCATCAATTGTTTTTGGTATTATTTTTGTTCTTGGAATCAAAATTCTATCGTCACGTATTTATTACGTATGTTTTTATTACGTAAAAACAAACAATTTTTATTACGTACGTATTGTAATTACGTAAATCTTGCTTTATTACGTAAAAGTTACACAAATCTCAAATTTATCATTTATTACATAACTTTTCGCAATGCTGTCATCATGATTCTAACTTTATATAACATATAGTTCTATACAAAATATCCGTTGCCATTTAATCTCACTGCTTTCTTCTTCTTTTCTCTCCTTTTTTCTCTCTCATTTCAGGCTTCATCCACAGAATATTCTTTTTTAATTAAGTATTTATATATGAAGAATGAAAAAAAAAACTAAGTTTAAATTCGCTTCTTTACATTCTCTTGCTCCTCATTCGTTCCATGTATTATCATCCATTGACATATTTGATATCATCCTTAACAGAACCCAAAATTTATGAGAAATGAAAAAAAAAACATCAATTTAATAATAAAAAGTAAAAGATTCAGTGCATTTAAGAGTAATTGACATCATATTATGAAATATCAAGCCAATCTTCTATGTTCTTAATAATGTAATGAAAAAAAAATAATAAAAAATAAAGAATAATGCTTCGTTTTAACATTTATAATTTTTCTACTGGAATCGCCGCAAAAAAAAGACGAGAATAAAATAACAAATAAATTATGTCAGTAAAAATTGCAATCGCTTAAATGTATGGATTTGTGGGATATGAGAGATTTTTTCATCTGTGGTTGTAAGAATATTGATGCTTGAAGGATGTACGTGCTCAAAGTTTATTGATCAAATACACAAAATTTTTTATGTCTGTATGATGCAAACGTGACGTTGGATTATGTAAAGCTAGCTTCAAGTATAGTTTGATGATTTACTATAAAGGAATGCACTTTGCTTGTACAAGCTCATAATGGCATTAAGATGGAATGTTTATTTAAAGACGTGCTTGCAATTTATAGAAGTTTGAAGAATTTAAGAGATTTTATTGAGGACAGATTTAAAGAAATCTTCAATCTTAGGGTTGACTGAAGCTCTATCTAAACTTGAGTTCGTCAAAGCTACCAACCTTTGAGTCAGCTGAACTATATGCCTGAGCTGGCAAAACTCTAATGTGGTCCAAAAAAAAAGTGGAGTCATCTCAATTAAAGTTCGAACTACAGTGGAATCCGGACTCCTATTGTCCTGAAAACTCTGCTTTAAGCTACAGTCAAGAACATTCAAAAACATCTAAAATGCAGGCTCTGATTCTTGGTCAAACATTCATAAGAACTTATTCATTCTTATGAGATATCTCATAGCTGATATCCAGAATGTTGAGTCATATGAGTGAGAATCTGTTAGTACTAGAGTAACGCCTCTAAGTCTTCTAGGACCACTACTGTCTTAATGAAATGAAATGCTTAAGAAATTCAGAACGGAATCAAAATTCATATGATTCAGCCTAAGTATTAATAGAACACAAGACTTCCAAGTCAGACCAGATAAGACTTTGCATTTGTTGTTATCTTATGTTTAATTTGATAGAAGAAAAAGACCCGAGCGGCACAATGCAATGAGCTGCAGTTGTTATTTAAAAAATGAATCTAAATCAGTCATCATGGCGCCAACAAGGCAACTTCATGTTTGATCTTTGAGACAGTCATGAAGCGGTACCCTAGCGTATACAATGTGCTGTTCGGTCAACCTTTGAGTCATAAATATCTCAAAATTCGTATCTATCATCGAAACGTTAAGCTATTAATCTCTGTGCTTACAACAAACAAAGGAACACAAAATAAACAAATCATTTAGCAAGTAAATGAACAAAGAAAGTTTAAAGCTCCTCCACAAACAACAAAATAAGGAGGAAGTTGAGACACAAAAAAATCCTTCAAGCATCAAACTTCTTCATCCATTTTCTGTAATGAAAAATAAGAAACGGAAATAGCAGCTTCTTCATCCCTCAAAAAACAGCAAAATGACATCTCACGAATATCCTCTAACCTTTACCCTTTTTCATCATCCAAAAACCAGAAATCATCATTACATCTTACTCATAAATAACAACATAAAACATAATAATGAATAAAATAATAATAATAATAATAATAACAACAATAATATAACCTAAAAAAACATAATAATGAACAGAAAAAAAATGAGAAAAGACATTCAGGTATTAAAGTAATAAATTTTTTATGCAAAATTTAATTTTTTCAAACAAAATTTTTGAACAAAAAAAAAGTAAAGAAATCCCTCAAAAGCCACTTTTTGTTCATTAGTGACTCTTCTTTTAAGCTCGTTCATAAGATGAAATGATAGAGGAGAATAGGTGAGCGGGGTGACATATGAGAGTATTTGGGAATGGAGCTTACTTTGATTGGAATTTGTTATGTAACTGTGATGGCTGAACCAAAGTTTCTAAATAGTCATCTGTGACAGGCAAAAGCCGTACAAATTCATGATAATTTGCATGGTTTTGTAAGAAAAGTCATACAAATTATCAAGAATTTGTACGGATTTTGCCTGTCACAGATGTCTATTTTCCAACTCTGGTATGAACAAAGTCGAATCTGGGGTGTTGAGCCATATGAAGACGAATCAGCCAATTCGAGAGAAAGGTTTATGTGGCCGAATGGTTAGGCTGGATAATTTCGGATCTATACCACTCTGTTTATGAATAATTGTGTTCAAATCCCACCAGAAACTGATCTTTCAACAATCAAGCCGAAAAAAGTAAAAAAAGAAATTTTATAAGATTTTGTATCAAATTACATACTTCACAAGTGCAAGAAGAAATGACTCACGAAGCCAGTGATGAGCGGCACACCTTGTGATTGGAGAGTCGACGATAACCGTGAACGGCTTACGCTTCATGCCATTTCTAATAAATATTACCCCATATTTTCATAATCATTCCAAAAGTTCAGAATATTACTAAAGGGTTGATCAGGAATCAGAGTGCTCAAGGACAATATTCTTAGGGAGAACTGACAACCTGGCCAGATTCACGAGGTTAAAATTTCTTCCATTTTCTACGCCGTTTCCCTTCTAGCACTTGGGTCAGATTTGTACCATTTCTATGGAAGTTGTTGTCCCATCATTTTGTATAAGATACTTGTCGTCAGAATACTTACCACCCTTTTGCTGTGCTTAAAGGCTTCAAATAAATCAAAAGAAATTCAAAAGAGTGAGAATATGCTGAACATGATATAATAATCAGTTTGCCTAGTTCAACATGACAGATTCTTAATAAAATTTTGAATTTATTATTGATATCTTCACATCAAATCTAATCAAAGTAAGCAATTTCACAACATCATCAAAGTATGTTCGCCCTCCTCAGAGAATTAGTAAATTACACAATTTGCATTGGAAGAAAAATGTTGTATATTGTAATTTTTTATAACAAGTGATTCAAAACGTAGAGTTGTCGATAAGAGAATTGAATAAGAATTATTATTATAATGCCAGTTTAATAGTAATGTATTGTGATTTGATTGGTATAATAATGATTATAATATAATATAATTGTAGTGTGGCATTATTAATGATGAAGAATTAAGGAATTTGTTGTGACAATTTTTATTTTCTATTTTACTGGATGCGAGAAACAGACAGAAAGAGAGAGAAGGAAGTAAGAACATGAAAATGTTTATTTCTAATGAGATCCTTTTATTGTATTTTTGCTGATAATCAAATTTATTTCTTGAATGGATTTCCCGAGCGATTCATGTGCTGTTCATCTAATTTATTCAATGAATAAACAGGAAATGTAAGTTACAGGATATCCACAATTTGATTTTGAATTGTTAGGATATAGTCTTGAATTGATTGAAAGATTTGATCTTAAAAGGATGTTGAGAGTTTAAAGTCGAAATAGACCAAAGCAATTAATTCTGGGGAAGAACTGGTTTTCTTTGTTTAGGTCCAGATTTGAAATAAGGGGAAATAAATAGAGTTTGCCAAAATTAGATGCGCAAAAACTGCATCTGGATGTGCCTCTGGAACAATAGAAACTGGAACTACAGGCCTGCTGTAGGCAGCCTGCACATCCTGGCAAACCCAAGGAGGAAATAAGGAATCTAGAAATAAAAGTTTAGAAATTTGAAAATTGCAAATTTAAGTACTTTTTGGACATTTTCTAAGCTCATACCATGTTGAATACATAACTTTGAGCTGTATACTAACAAAAAATCGATAATATGACAAGCAATTATGTCCAGGAAGGTTAAATTTTCGAAAAACAAAAGTTTTTTCAGAATGTAAACAAAGATTTGAAATTTTGAATTTTGAGTTTTTTTGAAATCTTTTTTAACGGACAAAATTGCTCATTAACGTTGTTAGGTACTCAACTCAACTCAAACTAATTGTATCGCTCGGGAAATTCCATATCCTTTCCTCCCCTCAAGGATAAAATTATATTTAATGCCGACAAAATTCTTGTCCTTAAAAATCATTAATGACGAAAGTAAAAAGAAGGAAAAAAGCTCAATATCTCGCAATATATGAGAAGGTTTCTATCCGAAATGGAACAAAAACAAAAAAAAATCCATAAATTTATTATTTGCTGCTTGAACAAAAGCAGAAATTTACAGTTGAGTAAGTTTTACAGCCTGTTCTGTTAATTTCCTCTCGCAAAATAGCATTTCGACAAATTCGAAAAAAAGGAGAGTAAGAAGTAAGACAAAAAATACAATTTTTATGTTCATTGAGTTAGTTCCATACAGTAATGAGTTTGAATAATTAAATATTGTGCTGGTTACGGCAAAATCTTCACCTCTAATGCAATTCTAGCATCGCAGAAATTATCATTTGGTTCAACTATTGATTCTTCCAGTTCCAGTTACTTAAAGATAAATGAAAAAAACAAATGAAATGTCATTATTGATTGATAAAAATGATGAGAAAGGTAAAAATAAAAAGTTTTGAAAACAGATGTGACTTGTTGCTTTTAATTTTGATGTAGTGCATGAGATTGACTTGGAATTTAGATAAAGTCATGTTGACATTTTGGTACAAAATCCGAGTCAACTTCAAATTCTGATTTTTGATGGAATTAAACTAATTTTCTTTCAGATTTTGGGCATTTTCATTTCAGATTTATTGGTGAATGGAACTAAATGACACAAAAGTTAATATGAACAGCATTAAGTCAATGCCAAACTGGTTTGTCAATCAAATTTGACGCGAATTCGAGTAATTCGTAAAATAGCCTTTTGTCAAGCATGATCCAAAAGATAATAAAGATTAAGGCAGAGTTTAAAGTCAGTCTATCAAGTCAACTACTTAAGTCAATTCGATCGTTCTCAAGTCAAATCAAATATTAACCTAAATTCGAATTCGAAAACTGATTAAAATTTGCAAAGATTAATTTCTGCGGGCACTTGTGAAGTATAACATTTCATACAAATTTCAATCGGACCTTAGTAAACTCTGACGAGCTCAATTTGGCTTCGACATCTGATCCGACCTTCAATGGTTGTAGAACAGAGTTGTCTAAATTCTTAGACATACCTAGGTAGTAATCCACGACCGGAACCGCAGACAGCATAGATTAAATTATAGCAGTTTCCAGAATGACTCCAAAAAAGACGTCTAAGTGCATCTAAATACCAAATACCAGCTACAGATATCAATTACCAATAAACTTTGACCTCTAAACATCCTCAACCCCAGCAAATAAGAAGTCAAAAATGAAATTTCCATCCAAAATCTATGTGGTAGTTCCAACATAAATTAAAGTCATTACAAAAGTTTAATTGCTCTCACATAAATCTAATTACTGCTTCCTTTCTTATTCTTCTATTACTTGAATCCATTAATTTTCGGATAATGAACGCTACCTACCCATATAACCAAGAAATTGTTCAAATATTGTCCTTTGTGTAGTTATTGGCTATCTGAAAATCATTTATGCTATTTATGAGGGTGAAATTGTATGCAGCTAGTGGATTATTAGGTTATGACGATGGATATTTATGATGAAATTGGGAAATTAACTTGAACTTTGGATGAAACTCTGATTTATGTGCAATTTTTCTGAATATTTTGGAATAAAGTGAGGCAAAAGTAACTTTTGTAATTGTGGTAAAGTTTGTATTAATGCTGAGCATCCTCAATGTGTTATAAATACTCTAAAAATGTTTATTCGTCGGAGTTCAAAGATAAACTGATGTTTTATGCAAAAAGGGGTGTTCAACTATGTACAATAAATATTATTCAAATCTGAAATGACCGTTACAACAATAAAATTGAATAAAATTTGGATTTAAGTTTAAAATTCACCAAATTCGTTGATTTCATTGTTGTTATGCAATATTCAAATCATTTCCATACTTCAATGTTGCAACACAATTCAATAGTTTCTGATTATCTCAGCAAAATCATCATTAAAACTTAATAAACGTCAATTTATGTAAATTCAAAGACCATTAACACTTTTTTCCTTAAGGCTAAATCCATGATTCCATTTAAGGAGCAATTTCAGCCTTCACAACATCAAGTCTATAACTTTACTTACAAAAAAAGTTAAGTTGATATTGCTGTAGTAAGCAAGTCTAATCGAAAAACAACAACTTGACATAAATGTGGTTTACATTAAATTAATGAATTATTGTTATTTAAATTATATTCAAATTGAGCGTGCAAAAGTTTAATTGAGGTCATTACACCGATTGTTATGGAATTACATGCGTCAAGTTAGATTAGCCTTTGTGCTTCAAAATTGAATTTATTGAATTGATCAATTTATCATGATGAATTGTCAAAAATTCAGTTTGAATCTTTAATTTGGAGTGGTTTACTGTGACTGCTAGGGGAATTGAGGAAGCCGGAGTCTGACTTCGAAGCTGATCAAATGCCTGACAATCTAGCTAGGGATGGTAAGGCTTACAAACCGACAATTTTTGAAATCAACTTGTACAAAGAAAGCAACTTAAGGTAAACAGGACAGTGACTCATTAAGCTCGGGTATTTAGTCTGTGTCGAAAAGTCAAAGCCCTCTTTGATATCTGAAATTAAAAATTCATAAAACAAACAATTGCAACATTTCAATTTCATTGCCCAACTTAACCTCATTCCTTCCAAAAATCATCTTAATGACTGAAAAGTAAACATTTAAAAGAATTGAATATTAAAACAAACAAAGAAAATTGAATTTTCATCATATTTTTCTTCCTTTATTTTCACCATTTTCATTTTTTTTTTTCATGTTAATAGCTTTTTTTTCACTTTTAATACAAATATCAAATTTATTTTTCATTTATAATAGCAGAAGATTAAATTAAGGGAAAAGTTTTTTAAAAATTGAAAATTGGAAAAGTAAACAAAATGACGTGATTTGATTGTATCGGAAAGAATTGTTTTATTATTTGAGGTTAGGTTGTTGTCAGGTTATTTTATTTGTGGATTCTAGTTGATATTTTGGGTTATGGAAAGATGTTGTTCATAGAAATATCAACCATCAACCGAAGAATTGAAATTTGGCTCGATCCGCAAATTTAACTCTTGGCGGCCAAGAAGCTGTCATATGACGTCCCAATAATTGACGTCCAAGTGACTGTCACATGGCATCCAAGTGACTGTCATATGACATCCAATAGACTGTCATATGGCATCCAAGTGACTGTCAAATGGCATCCAAGTTGATTGATTTATCACGTAGCGTCCAAGTGATGGGATATTGTCACATGGTTTCTTGTCACATGGCATTTGCAAGTCCTTCTTTTTGTGAGGACGTGGGTTCGAATCCTAAATTTTACCTAACAATTCAACAGTAATCCATAATAACTCCTTTAAAATCTTCAAGAATCCAGCAAATAAAAGAATCTGACGATTCCTCCTCGAATCTAAAAACCAAACCAAAGATATTCAGTTGCATGATTCCGACATTAATTCATCATATCAGCACTGTGTAGAAAATCATTTCAATTTTTATTTTATAGCTAATTAAGTTAACTTTACATTATTTTTCATCTATATGTATCTCAACTAATCTCTTCGGATTAAGCTAATTTCTCATGTGGATAACTGCATTAACACCGAAATGCAATAAACACGCGTCAATCCAATTAAAATAAAGAGAGAGAAAAAGCTTAAATAAAGTTTTAATGAGGTTTACTTTTCATTTTCTCCAATTTATTATTACTAAACTTTACTTTTTTTATGTTTCTTAATTCTTTTTTCAAAAATAGCAGATAAAAATATTGCGAAGGTATTCATATTCATGTGTGGTTTATTGGTATGTATTGTGGAAGTTGAACAACCTCGGCCCGTAAAAAAAAACTTGATGAATTGTCAAAAAATTAGCATGCAAAGTTTGTTGGTGAATGATTGGTGAGTTGACAGGTTTGCTGTTTGACTAGCTGTGTGACTAGCTTGTGTGGGCTATTGTTCTTGGAAATTGGAACTGGAACTCGCCCAAAGCACCCCTAGGGCGCTGTGCTAACAGCATGTTATGATGGTTTACTGACGGCGTGATGGCATACATGATGGCATACTGAATATACTGAATGCTGGTACTGATCCCAGACATACAATCGTATTTCGGGATTGAAAACCCTAGTCGATAGGGTATCTCCACATCTTTTCGTTGAAACAGCAGTCTAGGTAAAAGTGGACAAAAAATACGTAATAACTAGTTGATGGCAAGCTAATGTCCATTTAATGTCTAGTTCTAATGCATTTTTGTCTACTCGGGAGATTATCAGTCACGGGTATATTAAGTATATTTCAGTTCTGAGATTGAAAACCCTATTGAGAGCATCATGATAACTGTTTTTGGTATATTTTGATGACAAAATATGAAATTTGCCTCAATCTCGAGTCACACAAATAAGGAAGGCTTCCCCACGGATCCTTTAAGTCATCTGTCTTAATTTGGCCGCCATTTAGCTTCTTCAAGGAGGTTACTTCCATTTGGTATTTACAAATGTCAATGTTAATCAAGTGTCAATCGGTTTTAGAGCTCCAAGTCGACTTATATTTGGATTGAATTCGAGGAGACTCAAGTCAACATTTCTATACAAAATCCGAGTCAACTTCTAACTTTGCTCGGTACTGTGTCACTCGGGACAACTAGTCAAACAGATACCAGCCAACTCTAGAATCCTAGATGTTATTTTTGAACGTCCCAAATTCACAAAATTAATCCCTAAATTCTAGCAATTCATCAAGCTTTAAGGCGAGACTGACTTAATAGCACTGAACTATTATTAACTGGATTTTTTTTCATTCTTTTTTTATGTTTTTTTATTCGATTATTAATTGTTAATTGGTATCAAAAAGCATATCGTTACACAATATAGAGAATTTTTCATTATTTTTTTTTTTTTTGGGGATTTCTTCTTTATCGTCTATATGTTAAGTTATGTTATGTTATTTATTGTTGTGGTTTTCGTCATCATTATTACTTCTTTATTCTTTTTCATGTAAATGTTAAGCCCGTTAAAATTTCTATTATTTTTCATCATCTTCGTTTCGTTATTCTAATTTTCAGTTTTAAATTGCTGATAAGTGTGTCTGATTGATATTTATTTTGAAATTAAATTAAAAAAGTTTATGTAAAAATTGGGAAGAAATATATGTATTTAAAAAGTTTTTTTTTTCTTTATATTTTGTTTCATATTTGGTAGTAAAATTGTTTTTTTTTTTTATTCGCAAAAAAGCAGGGATGGAAATTTTTGAAGATGACTTTTTGTGGTGTATTTTCTGAATTTTCAGTCCTTTTTTGGTCAGATTCAGAATTAAATTCACAATTAATTTGGCAAAAGTTGTGAAAAATTGTTGAAAAATGTTTTTTCTAAGTTTAACGGCTTTTTTAAATATGAATATAGTAACTTTTTGAATTTTACGTACGTTATTTGAAAGTTATTTGCATTTTACGTACGTAATTTGAATGCTTAATCGTTTTACGTACGTATTTTGAATGTTTTAGTGTTTAACGTACGCAACTTGAATGCTTTAGCGTTTTACGTACGTATTATTGATGTTCTTTGCATTTTACGTACATATTTTGAATGTTTTTTATTTTACGTACGTAGTTTGAAAGAATTTGAGCTTAACGTACGTAATTTCAAATCTTTTCTCCTTTTCATACTGTATTCAAATCAAAAAAATCCGTTACAACTCCATCAAACAATTAAACAACTCAAATCATAATAAAACAAATAATATACGTGATTCAAACTGATATTCAGTCTTTAAATTCAATCAACATACAATTTCTACCCATCAAAAATAATAACTTTCCATAAACTGAAAACCAATAAAAGTCAGGAAAGCACAAAACAGTTTCAAATAAAAAGCCAGTCTCATTAAACAAAATGATTTCCCTCTCATATGTATATAATAAAAAAAAGTCATTTTCAATCATTTCCATCTCTGGTAAAAAATTTATTTTTTCTTCTCTATATGTATATGTCTAGAAATAGGTGAGGAGACAAAAAGACGCATACCGGCTCAATAGTGGCGCACCGTATTGCAATAAACATTTTTAAATAATACAAAAAAAAAGAGTCAACGTCAATTTAAAAGTTATTGCCAGCTATTTATAGCCGTAGTATAATTTGCCGATAATTTGTTATTCTGTATGAGTCAACAGATGGAACGAGGTCTGATTAATTGCAACTAAGTTAAATTTTATTTTTTCGCTATATGCTGCATATGTGTTTGTGGATACATAAAAAAAAGTGCATGTCAGTCATCCTTCATGTTCTGAATTTATGATTATTGTGTCTATGTCTGAATGGGACATGCATGCAAAACGATGAACAGAATATTGAGGGGAAGTGAACGAGATAGTGAAAGAGAAAGTTCGAGATGGTGTATAAGTTAATTAATCATCCTATGAACCTGGATAGAATTTCTAATACTGGACTGAATTTAGTCTAATGTGGTATCGATTCTCATGTTTTATTTCCTCTGTTTTATTTTCATAAAATATCGTTTAGTCGCCTATGTTTATGAAAATCATTAAAAATTTACTCAAATTGAAAATAAAGACATGCCAATTTTTAAGTTTATTGATGCTTGAGTCATTGGAATTTGCAAAGGGACTAGAATTTTTGGGTATGATCTATTAGATACTTAAGGGAGTGGTTGTCAGTCTAGCATACTATTTTGAGTATACTTCAATATACTACTTTGAGTATACTTTAGTTTACTTCAGTATACTTGCTTGAATTTACTTCAGTCTACTTTCTTGAGCATACTTCAATCAACTACCTTGAGTATACTTCAGTATACTTGATTGAGTATAGTTCAGCATACTTGCTTGAGTATACTTCAGTATACTAATTTGAGTATACTTCAATTTACAACATTGCGTATACTTCAGTATGTTGCATTGAGTATATTTCAGTATACTACATTTAGTATACTTCAGTATACTATTTTGAGTATTCCTTTGTGTACTAATTTGTCGTTGTCCTTAGCATTGTCGTTAATAAGCTAGGAGGGTCAAGAGCTGGATGTCAACTAGAATTTCATATGAGTCTGACTTTTCCATGCAAAATTCAAGTAGACTTCAAGCTCTGGCATAAAAAGACCAAACTCACGAGCATATCTCCCAAGTAAAAAATATCAAATTTCCAAATTTGTCACTTTTTACTTTGCTGAGTAGGAAACGGACATCCGACATCATAAAAAATTTCTCACCAAGGAAATTTCATTGACTCAAGCATTAATTTCTTTTCAAAAAATAAAATCCGCTTCCATTTCTGAATTTAAATTTCATTCATTTCTAGCAAAATTAATTAATTAATTACGCTCCTCTAACACCTTTCGCTTTACTCATTTCTGCTGCTGCTGCTATTCATTCATCATAATAATTTTTTTACTTTTTTTTCATATTATTTAGTTTAAATTAATTCCTATAAATCGTGTTAAGTCAATATGAACTTTAGTTAATTTACTTTTCTTCATATTTTTTTTTGGTTAATTCGTAACTAGAGTAGAAACAAAAAAAGAATTAAATTTAAAGAAGAAATCATCTCCGTAGAGTATGAATAGTAAGTAAGGTATAAATAAATAAGTTTACAATTTATATACACATCATATATGTACGAGAAAGAAGCATAAATACAAAAAAAATATTATTATTAAATATCTTAGAAATTTGAAGATAATTGGAATTGGCCAGCTGAGAAATGTGCAAATTTGTGTATCGGTCTAGTGGATATTTTGGTCAATCTAAGGTTGATGTCCATTTAGAACTCATGAAGAGAAGAGAAGCTGGAGATAATTAGCAGAAAGAACCAACTTTAGGAGACGTCTAATGGAGAACATTAATCGCTAATGGAACAGAAAACTAAGTAAGTCATTAAGACTGATGTCTTAGTCCTTAAACAACTGTAATTCGAATATTAGCCTTGACCGATAACACGATCAAAACCGTATGCAGTTTGTTCAACTAACCCGGAAAGCAAACGGTGAAGACATGCTCGAAAATCCAGTTCCACACCAGCGTGGCTTTTGCTCTTGGCCAAATTCCATGAAATTCGGCATTAAGTTGGATTCAAGTTAGTCTGGACCATTTCAACGTCATGTGCTTTCCGGATACCTGAAATCATTGCTTAAACTATACTCGATTAGACTTAGAGCCGAGAATTGACAAGCAATAGCCATAGATAGATCTAAGGTTAAGCGACATTTCTGAGAAAGCCATGGATCACAATAGACCTGTACAACCAATCAACTAAATAAGTAAGCAATCCTTGAAAAACTGCATCCTACTCTAATTTGAGCTCTCCCTTAACCTAAATCCCAACATCATTCAATGTAATTAGATCTGATTCTGAAGCCTGCTAATTTATTTCCACTGTCACTCAGCCACCATTACATCATCAGTTCCAACATTAATCGCACTCGTTTGCTAATTTAACATATCCAGGTCACTTCAGCAGCCCATAATCTACACTTCTGTATGCTATTTGTATATAATACCGATAAAGTACATTTTGACAGTCAATTTAGCATAGACATTGGGTATGTTTGCCTTACACAAACTGTTCATATTCGTGTTGGCTGTTGGATGATTGATGATGACTAATTACTCATATTAGTGAGCAGACGTGGCTATGTGGTTTGTTTTATATCAGATAGTCTCTGACCATTATCATCGTAGGATGAATGTTAAGCCTGCCTACACAAAGTTTGTACAGCACTAATTGAACAATTTCAATCATCTTCAAATTCTGGATTCATTTTTTACAGAAATTTACATAAAAATTCTCAAAGGATAGAAATTATTCAAAAATGAGTCACGAAGAGCAGTTATGAGACATAACAGCATCGATGTGTGACTACATAAAAGGATTATCATTAAAAATTATTCAAACAAACAAAAACAACTAAAATTTCATCATGAATGATAAAAAAAGGTAAAACAGCCTACAAGACATTCATAAAATTTTTTATCATCTCATCTCATCATTTCTATGCTGCCAATCATCTGGCGACTACTTACATTAATAAAAACTTATTATTTTTTTTTTTTTTGCATTATGGTTATCGAAATAATCGGAAACTTCTTGATGGTTCCTTAAGTCATGACAAAAATTTATATTAAAAAATATATAATCAAGAAAAAATCATGCGTGTGAGTCAGCGACATGCTTAATTCTGTTCCAACGAATAATGACGTGATTTTTTCCAAAAGCTTTTGAAGAAGCCCTTCTTCTTGGGCGGAGGAGGTGGCGGCTCTATATCACCTGTAAATGAAGAAGAGAAATTTTTAATTAATTAAATTATTTTGTGGCAGTTCCTTTAAGGCAGAGGTGGGCAACCTTTTATTTTTTGCGGCACACCTTCGTATGCGTCGACTAAAACCTCACAATGTGTACGGTTCATGACACTTCCATGAAGTTTTGATGGAACACTAGTGTGCCGCGTCACACAGGTTGCTCACCACTGCTTAAAATGCTTGTAATTTAATAATTAGAAAATGGAAATTAAATTTGACAGAGTTTTTGTTATTCTTAAACTGATGAACGAGAGAATGAGAGTTAAATGAAGTAGAATCAGTTAATTTGTGTAATGAACAATGTAGTAAGGTTCGTGACTGAAGAGGTTTTATTAATCATGAATAAATCAAGAATCTTTAATATAAGTGGTATATCCTATCCAATTGTTATGAGAGTTTCTCAAACATCTCAATGACAAGATTGTTATCACGTCCTTTTATCTGCCCATAACCTCCCCTTGTTAGCAATATAAAGTGGAATCAATACAACATTAAATCTAACAGTTTACCGCAAACTTTGTCCATAAAACAATGACTTGTGTAAATTACTTTGTTTGTTTATTCGTTTATTCACTTTTTTATCACTATCCCAGTCACAGGCAATGCAATGTCTATTGTTTTATTTGATTATAGTCTGTTTGGAATGAGTAGACGGCCTTCGACTGCTTAAATTGAAGATTTAACTTATTTTTATTAACAAAATGAGAACTTTACAATTGTTGAGGCTGTTGTAGGGTTTTCTTCAAATGTTGAAGCTGTTGTAGTGTTTTAGTTAATGAATTCAAATTTTAAATTTCCGTTAAAAACAATTTAGAAGTTTAAATCACAATTCAAACTTCTTAAAGTAATCCCGTAAGTCATAAGTAACATAATGTTGTGCCTTATTGTCATTTTGATGATCTGTGGATGATAAAAATTGCCTTAATTGATTACATGTCATACGACATTCAAAATATTTAGACGTAATTGTGTGTCACATACGATAGAAGTATCGAATTGCAATTTCATCAGAAATTTGAAACGTGACAAGTCAGATTCAGCCAACAGGCAAATATTGAAGAAGAAAAGAACATAAAAAGATGATGAGATTCTAGCAGAATGGAATTAAGAAAGGATTTTTGACCTACTTTTTATGTCACCCCTCGAGTTTTTTGACAGTAGGACTTTTTTTTCAAGTACTTGATGCTTCCTTTTTCAGGCTGTCTTTGAATTGAATTTATATTCTTTCATGCATTACTGACACCCCAACTTTAAGTCCTCCTATTGTTTAATGATTTCAAGTCCTTAAAATAACATAAAAAGGTAGCAATAAAAACAGATCCCCAGATATTAAATGGGAAGGACATGGAAGTCATAACGACCTTTTTTCTCAAAAAGGAACCACATCTCTTTTGGGAGCTACATCGTGTCCAAAATATTAAAAAGTTTGTCCACATTAAAAATTGAGAGACATGACTACAGGTGAAAATAGAATCGTTCAAATTATGTGTAGCAATCCAACCGAGAGAAATAAATCTATGTTAAGTTACTGTACTGCGATGCGATTTCTAAACTCGTTTCAGCAAAAAAAGCTGTAACATTTTGACATCTATCCAATGGTCATTAGTAAATGCTTTTCACTTTCTTTTGTATTGTAGATATTGCGGCATCAACAATACAGCATACAAGTGATTCTTTACATTTACCGATATTTCAATTAAATCATCAACAAATCATCATATTCATCATGTGTAGTTTCCACTGCTGAATGTTAAATAATGAAAATGAAATTCCGGTATGTAATTTTCAATTCTCACAAAATGCGAAGCGTTTAGTACCAGAAGTAAGTAATGTGCAGCGTAAAGTATCGTAATTAAAATAGTCGTTTTTGAAAACAGCACATAATGATTATCATTCATCGCTAGCTTCCAACTTAGTTGCTTATTGTTTTATGTGGCGAGGCAAGATTCTGACTAATTGTTTTAAGTATTGTTTGATTTTTTTTCGTTGTTGCTGATGAGTTACGGGAATTTTTGTGGATTTAGATTCTAAGATTGTTGAAGTAGATGCTTGCTTGAGTCGGAAGTCAATAAACAAGAGGAAAACTGTTAAATTTTGAAATTTTTCGCGCCAATTTCGATTTTCCACTTCAAAATTTCATTTGAAAATTCTAATCTTAATAATCATGGAAATTTACAATTAAGAACTCAAATTGACACAAAAAGATGGCAAGAATCAATCAATAGATCTCAATCCTTTGTTCCTCAATGTTAAATCAAAAAATTTTGATAAAATATCCATTGTTTACATTCATTTCGGACATTATTCGGAACAATATTCGAAAATTAAGCAACAAAATCAACATAAATCTTAATTAAAGACAACAGGCATTGATTCTTCTACCATTTTATAGTTCATAGATTTTTTAATCCTCTAATTAATACAAAAATTAGTAAATGTCATAAAGATACTTTATTGTCATCATGATTCGACTGACGAAAAGTTTTAAAAATGCCGCACACGAGGCGCCATAGTGATGACACGGGTCAGCTGATCAACATGCTTACAGCTGATAATAACTTTTAGAAAGCAAGTTATACCGACCATGTTGTCATTTAATGAAAGAAAAATAAAGTTCAAATAACTTGATATGGAGCCGGTTTTAATATTAAATTCTGGAGATTGAAGACTTCGGGAATTTTATTTTCCGGTTTTCACATTTCTGTGTTTATGAAGCTTTGAATCTTGATATTTTAAAAGTCATAACATGTTTGAAGTTCATGTTGGAAGTGCCATCGGGCAGCAAACAAATTATTAATTTGTAATACAAATTATTGGAATTTCAGAAGCATAAACATTAAAAATTGGTAGATTATAAGCTTCTGGCAACATAAATCCTGTCGATTCGTGGCTTATCATGCGAATTACATCCATATATTCCACAGGTATGAGATCATAGAACTGTTACGCGTAAGTAATTCATAAAAAATGCAAAGCCATAACCTGATATGTGTTAACAAACTCGATGCTTATGAATAGCAGGCTTTAGCTACGAAGAAGACTGAATAAATCAAAAATAATTATGTATGAGTGTGGATTAGTAATAAATTATGAATACGATAACAATGCGAAGATGTGCGGTAAAATAAAAATAACGAAAATACTTCTCTTGTTTATTAATATGAAGCATATACATGTATATGTTGTGTGCCCAACAATGAATTCAAAGCGAGTATTTTTTTTAATTAAGCATCAAATCAAAATAAATGCTCGTACATCGTGAAAATAATTAACTAGTGAGTGAACAATTGGATTTTCACCTATTCGCTATGGCTGTTGCTTGTTGTTTACTAAAAAATGAGAAATGACCAAGTAATTGCGGATTCCTCTTATTTTCTGTAGCATATATATTAATTTATGTATGTTAGTCATATGAATATTTCTTTAAATTCTTTCGTTTTGAAAAGACATAAACATTGAAGAGAAATGGGGATTATACATGAAGGTTGGGGTGGCTATATGTAGATTTGGTAGAATATGGTCAAGGCCGTGTAGATTTCGTATCTGATACCTGAATACTGAACATTAGCTTTATCATGGGTTCGAATCTCAACAGGTAGGTAACAATGCTGATCAATTTCATATTGACTGAAGCCATCTTGATTATTCTAGCTATATTATTAGCCACATTTGCGTATCTGATCAGAATTGACCTACTAACTCTTAATGCAATCATGTTCCAATAACAAAGGTTACGCTAGTTCTAACTATATTGTCTCCTCATCACTAATATGAGAACATTTCAGTAAGGACCAATCGGACCAGTTTATTCTACAAACCTAGTCAGACTGCACAGCACTGTTAATATGCTTCATGTAGAAAATCATATGACAAATTGAGTGACTAAGGCGCATACATAATGGCCGACTAGTGAAATTGATAATAATCATATTAATATTCAAATCATTTATCGATTGTTCATACTATCGAGTGATAATGAGTATCATAAATTGTTATTGACTTACTAACAGCTAATGCTTCCTGGAAATTAGTCAACCTCTATTCACACATGAATGCAAAATTAGATACGAAATACTTTCTATGCTGATTACTAATGTATGAATTATTTTAACTTTTATGAAACATTTAGCGTATGACTACTTATAGTTGGAAATGTATGGAAGTCAGAATTTAATGGTTTAAAATAATAATTTACTGCTGGATGATTAATATCCTTTGACTTTAACTGCTTTAACCCGAGCAACACAAATGGAAAAGGCTTGACTATGGAACATAAAGACCTCCGCTATGACTAGCAAGCAGTTGCAGCTTCCATGTGTCACTCGGATAAGGAACAACAGTAGCCATCAAACCCAAAAGTCAGTCAGCAAAACTGAACATAAAATATAAAAAATCACACATGTTCCATAAAATTATTCATAAAAGTCATCATCATAGCACAAAGCAAAAGACGAAAAAAACGAGTCAGTTCCACTTGCGTATCATCAACTCAAATCATAATGCAGAGAAAATATTTTCAGTAATTAAAATACAGCACTACAGCAGCCAATGGCACTAGCAACAAAAAAAAACTTAATTAAAAGTCAAATTCCTCGCCCATTTTTGTATGTTGAGCATATCCATCACATAACTTTCGCATATCTAGAGTGAAGCTATAATTCACAAAATAAAATAGTCCACTGACAGTTACAAGAGAAATTTTCGTACTTTGCATTGTCAATAAAATTCACAGTCACATAAAGAAGAAATTTAATTTTGAGGTATACGTCCGAAAATGCGCATAAGAATATCTTTTATGCATGACTGATTTTTTTCTTTTAAATTAAATAGCTATTCAAAGACGACAAAATAAATAATTTGGGTGAAATTTTTTTGTTTGTTTTCCTATTTTGGCAACACAAAAAAGACATTTATTGCTGTTATTTATTTACTATGCAAAATAAGCAGGCTGTTAGTAAGTTAGGTCTATTTTGCAAAGGGGTCTCATTAAGGCTTAGAAGTAGAATTCGGTCAAGAACAGGAACACTTGCATCCTTGCATTTTAGATGCGCATTGCCTGCAGGTTTTTGGCTGTACCTAATAGTTCATCCAAGTCTGCAGCCCTGCAATTTTTGTCTGCAGCCCATTGACAACATTACTAAATGGAGTATACTAATATTATTACTATTATTGCATATGATTCGAAAAAGGACTATTGGAAAGCTTCTCCTGCTGAGTCTCGAACCAACAATCGCTTGGTCGGAATTGCAATAATTGAGCACCGAATTACTAAACCACTCCGCAACCGAGCCACGTTGACTCACTTAAAAACAACCAACAAACACTTCATAGCTTTAAATTCCACCCTCTTTCCCGCCAAATGCTCAAAATGCTCAAAATGCTCCAAATATAACATCCGAATGATATGCAAATTTAGACAGCTTCTATTTGATTCTAATAAATAGATTTGGCAGGCCCTTAAAAGCTTCATGGCAAAGCCTTCTTCATTTGTGTCCCTCGAGGCTGGACATCATTTACAAAAAAACCCAATAAACAGCTCAACGAAGCAACGAAAGATTAGAAAAGAAGAATTTTTCGGTGTGACAAGCATAAATGATGGAATTATGCTCATTTTTTGTGTATTACCTTAGGCATTCAAAGCAGCAAAAATCAATAAAAAATCATTTCATGAATGAATAAGTGACAATAGATTAATGACATTTGGAAGGGCCATAACAAAAAAGAGATAAATTAATTAATCATATTCCATTTTTATCATCAAAACTTCATTGTCGTGAAGATGACATTTATCATTAAAACTTTTGGTTCCTGATAGTAAAGTTTTGAAATTTAGATAATTAAGTGTATAGTCATTCGGTTATGTATTAAATGTGAAATCATTCATGACAGGATGCTTATTGTCTTATCCCAAACTAACATGAGTTGTCGCTTTCGAGTGCTGGTTTTTTGATAAGAATGAGATGAGTTGTGCCTTGTTTTTTTTTTTTGTCATTTTAATATATTTTTCGGATTATTAATTCAATAGAAATTCTCGAAAAATTTGTCAATGCTTTAAGAGATAATGGAGTATATCTGTATTGAATCATTTACACATTGCAGGCAAAGAGCGTTGCTTAGGAACAGAATGAGCTGAAAGCAAAGCTCACTAATAGGCAAAGAGACTGCTTTTAGGTATTGTGGTAGGATTTCTGTTACATGAAAGCATGCTCTTTGTCTGTCAGGGACTCATGAACATGTTTATCTAGTATATTTATGGCAAGCTAATACTCTAGATCTAAATACAGGATGCGTTGATCTAGCAAGTCACCATCCTTAAGCACAAACTAAGGGAATCTAGGCCATTGATCACAATTGATCTGTACGGCCAGCTAAGCAAGTAAGTAAGCTCTCTAGAGCATGCTCTTTATCTCTTAGGATACACATGACATCAATTGAAGAGTTTGAAGTCATCATCTGTCCAAAACTATCTAAAATTCGAGATACTGAATATATCTATTAAAATGCAATAAATTACACACAAAATATGTAATTTAAATAAGAATTCATGATCCATCCCGCATGATTTCATCTTAATTTGATTAGAAAATTTACTGCGGTTTTGATCTGTAATTGTAAATGCCTCAAAATTATGTGATATATTTGTGATGGCTTTGAGATTTTGTATTTTGATTAGATTCCGTTATCACTCAGAAATTGATAAAATATGTTATTTGAATTAATTTGGGAATTCCTTGAAATACTCAAATTTACAAGAATCTTGGAAGCTTTATCAGAGCCTGAGCCTTATGCCAGTTTCAGGCGACATCTGAGGCAAACAATGGATCTCAATTGATCTGTACGGCCAGAAAAGTAAGTAAATAATTCCAAAATCATCTTAAAATGTCAAAAGTAGTAAACTCTTTCATCTCTGTTTGTCCCTATTACAAAATTCTAAATAACTCACAGCCTGTGGATACAGAGGATATCAAATCACACAAACATATTTACCATATTTCTGATTCCGCGAATTATCTCATAAATTTATCATAAACACGACTTTGTTACTTTTTAATTAAAATTCGAGCCTCTCATTTGCGATTTAAAATCAAATTTATTTAAATAAATTTCCTCCTACCCAAGCTCCTGCCATAATTAAAGCATAGAAAAAAAAGTTGAATTTTTTTCAAAAAAATCAGTTTTATTTGAAAACATGAATAATCCTGATTAATGAATTTCAACTCCACATTGAGTTCCTTTAAAGTCAGGGGTGGACAACCTGTGTGCTGCGGGACAACTTGGTGGTAAGGCTCGATTAAAACCGCACATGATGTAGGGTTCATGGCAATTCTAAAATAGTTTAAATGTAAGTAGTGTGCCACACCACAAAGGTTGACCACCTCTGACTTTAAACATTTTTAACCCCAAAAGGAAAATTTTATTTTTCAACCTTTTGAATCTACAAATAATGGAATTAAATGAAAAGGAAGCACTTCCGTGAATTTTTCATTTCACCCTTCATTTGAGCTTAACAAAACTTTATAAAACAAGGCAAAATTTTATAAAAATCTTTTTTAATTTTGCCGCCCTAAACTTTTATATCTGGGGGAAATTTTTCAAATTAAAACTAAACTCATAGAATTATTTGCATAAATTGCAACAAAACCAAAACCCGCAGTTGCTGCTATCCAAATTCTGTTGAGGTAGAATAACAAAAAATCGATATCACACAATAATTTAGTTTATGCAAGAATTTCAACAGATTTTTTTGCAGAATGATACGCAACAAAAGTTTAGCAATCATTTCTATCTAGATCCTTTAGGATGTTTCCTCCCTTACACGTAATCATCAATATTATCGTATCATCGTATTATGCTAATGCAATTTGACGGCACAATCAAACTCATTCTGCCTTAACGCTTGTAACAAAATCGGGATTTTATTTGAATATTTGAAGGGGGGAAAATGTTTGAGTTTTTCTGACAAAGTGATGATGAAGCCATTTGGTGAGGATGGTGATTTTACATTTTTTTGAGAGAATCTAGATGAAAATTGTTTGAATATTGAGAATTTTCATCAATTTCAACTTATTTGATAGTCAAAGTCGGTAAATTGCAAGAAATTCAAAATTGAAATGAAATTTTCCACGTGGTTTTCAAAATTCCACTTCAAATTTTAATTTTCAAAATTAAGAGCTAATTTACAAGTTAGAATCTTTCTTTTAGTACCAAATTACAGGAAAAAGTGGCAGCGAAACAGCAATAGAACTTGAAAGCAGCAATTCAAAGAGAAAATTGGACAATTTTGCAAAATAATATGCAAAAATTGCTTTGTTTACATTCATTTTTGAAATTATGTTCGAAAATTCGAAATTACAAATTCACAAAATTTTAGAATTCCGACAAAAACCAGCAAAATTTCAAAATTTTCCCAAAATTTCATCAATTTCCTCCCCTTAATTCACTCTCTCATTCTCACTCCATCGTAAAAATAAATGAACAATAATAATTGATGAGGCATTTTAAAAACACATAGAGCACATGTTGAAAGCAGCATCATGTACATAAAGGAAAGAAAAAGAAGAAAAAATTCAATTTTCATGCGAGAGCAGAACGAGAGAATGAAAAAAAAATTCTTATTTTTACCCAACATCAGTTCTTTGCCCCTGGGCTATGTTATTTGAAGTTCCTTCTATAGACGATAAAGAAAAGAAAGCAAAAATTTTTTCATCTCAATTCTTTTATTTGTATGCGCGCGTTACGATGAGGAGGAATACAAAAAAAATGTAAAAAGAAAAGCCATTTATGTACATGCCATGTACATTTGTGTGGGTGAGCATTCGAGTACTCGATGCTAGAGAAAAGAAAAACGAATCCTGCGTGTACAGGGCATGGAGAAAATTTTATTGATTGTGCGGTACATGAAAAAAAGGAACGAAAAGAAGAAGATTTGCAATTTTGTATTTTGTGTATATAAAGAAAAATTTCCATCTGTTGAGAGGAAAATTAATTGGCCAAATTGTAAATTTCCACTCATCATCATCGCTGTCGTAATGGTTATGGGAATAATTCATGCTACACTTCATATCATACATACACCGGATGAATCGTGCATTGAACTGAAGGAAATTAAATTTAATATTGAACCTAATATGGAAAATCCAATGATGCGACATCAATGTAGATGGAAAATAACGAGCATGATGTTGCCATTACATTAGGAAGTTGAGGGAGTTTATAATAGAGATGAATCACTGTTGTTTCCTAGTTATTTTTTTGTGCTGTTTTTGTTTTATTGGTATAAAAGAGTTATGCTGTCCTTGAGGGGATTTTATGGGAATTTCTAGTAAGATGGTTTGTTGTGAATCGTCCTGTTGAACCGCTATACCTGGCATACCACCATGCCACATCAGATGCAACATTACACCATGCCAGTGGTGTATCTATACCGTATCGTACCAGTGAAGGCTTGTGCGACAACATAGCGTGATGTGAAGCATACTTTGAGAAACACTGACATAGAGTATGACAGCATTGAACATTCCTAACGATATGTTTGACATAACCTCCAACAATCTCTAAATTATACCAAAAGACTTTCCAATATCGCATGGCATACCTAATGTTTGGTATAAAATTCCCCCAGAATACTTAAATATAGCAAATAATTAATAATACACCAATGAAATTTCAATTTAAATGAAATCCATAAATTCATACCACATTAAGCATCCTTTACCTTAATCATCAACGAAGCACTAATTGTGAACATCGAGTAATTAAAACTTTTTAAATAATATTCAACCAAAAATTCTTCCAAAGGCAAAAAAGGACAAAGAATAAAAAGTTTGAAGCTCTTCTTCCTTCATCATTTTCCATCCGTTGAGACAAAAGCAAAATTTTTTTCTCCTTTTCTTCACAATTCTATTTAACTCGACACAAAGGTCGTTGCCATAGCATATGGATTTATATTCAATATTTAATATGGAAAAACATTCCAAAGTCTTTACATTAGTAGCAATTGTGGATTCATTCTACAGCAAACAAATGGTTGTAATTTTAATATTTGAAATTGAGACTTGTTTTGGATACAAAAGTTGTTACCGATCGACGCATGACAGCCAGACGACTGTCACATGGTGGTCGCATGACAGTCAGATGACTGTCACAAGGCTGTTGGATGACGATCACACGACATACAGATGATTGTCACATTGCAACTAGACAACTGTCATATGTCAGTCAGATGACTGTCACATGGTAGACAGATGACTATAACATGACAGTAATATAACTGTCTTACGACTGTCACATGACAACTTGATGACTGTAGCATGACATGCCAAATGACTGTCACACGACAGCCAGATGACTGTCACATGGCATCCAATTATCAAATTTTAAGGCAATTATCTTGAAAATTGACACTTGGATGTCATGTGGCAGTCACTTGGCTACCATGAACAATTTGTGTCCATCGGGACCGAAACGTGAAAGCTCCTTGACTTTATAAAAGGCATAAAAAATTCTTAATTGGAAAGATTAAAAAAATATTTCAAACTTTCTCAAGCGGAAAGGTTCAAGAGATATATATTTTTAAGCATGTTGATGGTGAATCCTGATGTGATCTTATCTCCATAATGGAAGAGCTTATAAATTATTAAGGACTACTTCATTATGTACAAGAGGAGCGAGAAAAAAATCATAAAAGAATGTTTGAATGAATAAATAACAAATTAAAATTGATGGTTTTGTAAGTTCTTTTTTTTTCTTGGGTGCTCATCCTTTATTTGAGTATCTGCTTGAATTTATCTGATTTTTATAGCTTCTCACATTTTTCATTCTTTCATCTAAAAGTTTCAGAGTTGGATATGGAATGGTTAATAGAGTCACACTGCCTGGATCTGGATTTTTGATCAATTAACAATTTTGTGCTCTTCGTGTTCCTTGCCATGGCACATTTCTGTCCTAAAATTTTTTTCTCGCACACATGTTTTAACCGTCGTTGTGGCTGTCAATTGTGACAATTGTTCTATAGCACCACAACCAAAAGACATACCAAAGGTCATGGATACCCCGAGCAAACAATTTAAAAAACAATCATTTTCTCGTTCACGAATAGCGTTAATGGACATCCCCATATCATCCTCTGTAAAATCAGTTAACAAAAGGATGCATCCACCAAAGCAAAAAAGGCATGAGCATAAATTTAACATCTTCTGGCAAATCCTTAAGGAAAAGAATCATCAAAAATAATTTCAACTTATTCACTTAGAAACATTTAATCCTCATCACAGCCCAAAAAGCTTCTTCTTTTCTGAGAAGAAACGAGAAAATAAAAACAAAACAAAAATAAACTCGAAATTGAAGAATTTTTTTATTTAAATATTTTAATGTAATTTCTCAAGAACTCAGCATAATGCAATCCTAGGAAAGGGGATTTTCGAGAAATACCTTACAGAATTATAAGAAGAATTTGTTCCTATTGAGTGACTTAAGCGCATTTTTGACGTGAAGATACAAAATTGATTAATTAACGGTTTTATGGGAATTCAAATTTTCTAACGGGTTTAAAAAATTTAAAAATTTTTGACAAAAATTTCGAGCAAATCGAGAGTAATGTTTGCAACGGTTATTCAAAATTTGAATATTTGAGGAAAATTGTTCATTCTCAGCAAACTTAAGGTATATTTCCCAGTTGAAATTGTTCTTTTGTAGCCAACTTCAGGTATGTTTTCAAATGAAATGTGAATGAAATTGAATTAGAATCATCAATTCTTGAATTTAAGAATGATTACAAGATTAAAGCCTATGCGATGCGTCAATAACTCAACAAAACTAATCTAGCAAGCCAATCCAACCGATATACTTGACAAAATGCTTTATTAAGCTCCCTTTTTCTCAAAAATCCACTAAAACTTTGTAAAGATATCACCAAATTCATCCATATTTAATGTTAAATCCACCCCATTGTTGAACCCACAAGAATTTAAATAAGGAATAAGATTCATATTCTTGTTTGTTTGTTGGAGACAGTCTCCACGTGATTCAATTTGAAAAAGACATTTCTTTTTTAATAGAAAAAGTTGACCAATAATAGGATAAAAATGAGGTTATGTAAGTAGGAATGGCATAAGAGGAGATTGTTTACTTGTTTGTTTAATTCATTCGAGTAAGGACATTTTCCGCTTGGGGGAAATATCAGAGCTGCTTCTTATGTTTTCAAGAATTCAATTAATTGCTTTTCATGTTAGACATTCCAAAATTGTACAACTTACAAAGTAAACATTTACTTTGAGGTTATTTATCAATATCGTCCAGCATAGTGCTCTATAAAGCATATAAATTGTGTTTTCTAATAGCAAACGACACTCAAACTCTTAAAACTCAACTTGTAGTCTTAGAACGGAAAACATGTTTCATACCTGATGTGATTACTATTCATGATAACAGTAAAGCCGTTTTCTCAGCTTTCAACTAAGTCTTAAAAGCCATAAATCACTCGAAAACATGTTGAAAACTTTCAAAAGGATTAAAATCCATTAAAACTTATAGGTATAGAGTCAGAGATGTATTGAGGAAGTTGTTGAAGGTAAATATAGATGTCATTGAATTTGCAGCATTAGAATTTCAATCCAAAGCATTAGCTCTTAATTAATGATAGGAGGTTTGGATCAAATAACTGCTCGAAAAATTCAAATTCTAAAAATCCGTTAAATTTCAAATAAACTCCATCCGTTAAAATTTTTTCTCAAAATTTTAATTCTTGTGAAGTATATAATTTCATACAAAAATTTTAGAGTCCCGGGCGTTTTGCTCCATGCAAGTTGTTTCCCTCTATCCTAATAATTACCCGACTTTTCCCAATTTTCCCCAAAAAGTAAAGGCTAAGGACTTCATCACAAAGCCCTTAAGCTACGCCTCTAAATACACCCATGTACACAATCATTATCAGTCTCGTATGTAAAACTTCCTACAAGATATAATTTAAAACTAAAATCTGAAACCATTTGACATTTAATTTCATTTTAATTAGTCTCGTCCTCTTACTCATGTCATTTGATATTGTTGTGGAAGCAAACTATCACGAAGTAAAGAATGTAAGGATGATTCAGACATTTTTCCATCATTATCATGAATATTTCCTTCATAGCATGCAAAGGAACAATCTGACTAAGGCAAAGATTCTAGAATTTCACCCTAAAAGCCCCAAAAATAATGTGAAATATTTCGCAATATTTAGTCATAATTTCTCCATAGTCATAATAGCGCCATTCAGAACTTTTTTTATGACTCAAGGAAAAAAGTTTTTTTGCCCGAAAAAATAAAACAACATTTTGTTGCTTCAAGATACGCGAAATGAAGACGAGCAAGATTCCATTGAACTTGTTGGGGGGCAAAAAAAAGAAGGTGGAGTGACTTATTATGTAGCAAGCATAGCAGAGAGAAAGCGGTAAAGCACGTTTCTAACTTTCATGATTGTGTTAGCATCCTTACATAAAACTTTCTTGATCCTTCTAATTTGTATGGTTCTTGTGTTGCAGGGGTGGGCAACTTATGTGTCGCGGGACATTCGTGTGTCATAAATGTATGGCATGAGTGCATGAAGTGTAGTAGTTTCGATCGTGGCATACTAGTAGTTATGCTATGGCTTACCAAGATGTGCCGTGACTTAGCAAGATGTGGCGTGACATACCAAGGTGTGGCGTGACATGCCAAGGTGTGGTGTTGGGGAGCCAAGATGTGCCACAGCTTACCAAGGTGTGTTGTGACATACCAAGGTGTGACATGACATACCAAGGTGTGGTGTGTCTCACCAAGATGTGTCGTAGCTTACCAAGGTGACGCGTGACTTACAAAGGTAAAATGTGGCTTACTACAATGTGCCATAACACAAACACAGTTGCCCACCACTGTCACATTGTATACCTCACAACCACAATGAAGCAAATTCTCTCACAAACATTTTCCCATTTTTTCTCTCTCTCGCAAATGCGAAGCTCACAATGCGATGAATGTGAAGAAGGAAAGGAAAAATGTTTTTTAAGGGTGGCAAGAATGCGAAGCGAGAGAAATAAAAAAAAAGTTCATTAAACACATAAGCAGCAATGACTGAATGAAAGAATTTTTCTCGCATTTATTCCTTTCTTTGTTGCTGTATTTAGCCTTGGATTTGTACTTCAAATAGAAAAATTTTCTGATTAATTTGGGCTGTGACTTGACTTGAGGAATTTTTTGGCATTTTTCAATTAATTGAATTACAATAAGGTTCTACACAAGAGTTGTGCTCATGTGAATCAAACATCTTCATCGTTATTTCCTCTGTCAGTTTAATCCTCGATACACAGCATTTTTTTTCTCCATGCGTGTCTTTTTTTCCACAGTTATGGAAAAAGAGGAAGACAAAAAATCGATAGATGAAAGAAATGTTTTCCTTTTCGTACTGATTGTGGGTTGCGGCAGAAGATGGAAAAACTCAAAGGCAAGAACAATATTATTTTCAGAGGAGCTTAGCAGTTGTACATTTATGATGTCTATTTACAAGGGTTTACAAGTGAGTCGAAGTGGCTTGGTGGCCGAATGGTTTAGACTTAATTACCTAATTATTGTGATACCGACCTAACAGTCATGGGTTCGAATCTCGGCAGGAGAAACTCTTTCTATCGTCCTTTTTCGAATTATATGTAGTAAACTTAGATATTGCTAATTTCTGATGATGTCTATGGATCTATGGAAATCATCGAAGGAAACAAGCAAGATAGAAGAGTAAGATCCTTAAAGTTCAATTACCACCACCCGTCACTTCCAAACCAACCCCAAATATAATTTGTAATTGCTTTAATTTATTTTCAACATCATTCAGTAGTGGCTGCTTGATAGCTCAAGTTAATGAAAACATAATAAATAAAGCAATAAAAATATTTCTTTTCCCGTCATCAACGTCATCAGCAAATGAAACTATTGTTTTACAAGCGATATATAATAAGATTAAAATCATGACAAAGGAACCGAGGGATGAAAATTTATCCACCCAGCCTGTCATTTCCCTTCCTTTATTATTATTTTTTTCAAATTTAATACATATATACAATATCTATCAAATGTTATGCTACATAATACATAACAATTGGTGTGAGGAGGGAGTAAGAGATATGACAAAGAACAATCATACATATTCAGGCAGTCGGAATTGAAGGGAATGTGATAAAAATGAAGAAATAACAAGAAAAAATGACAAATAAAATGGAAAATGGCAAATTCCGCAAATAGGAACAGCATTTGATTCCTCTCAATTGAGCATTACTGTGAATTGGAATCTGAGTGACATCGATTCCTAGTTCTGTCTTTCTGATGGGAATAAATCTGTCAATTGACAGATAAGAAGTTGTCATTTGTCTCTTACCTTTCCAATTTTGTATCGTCCAATTTGGAGACAATTGGTAAGGGACATTTGATATTTTATTGGCATTTATTTGACAAGTGACTATCCTGATTTGAAAGGATTTACGGAATGGTGATTGATTCAGGGATGGAGGAAGCAAAGGAGTTATTAGAGCCACGCTATCAGGAGGGGGCGATTTCCTCAATGATGTTATGATACAATAGAATATCCACTAGTGTTGACTATTCAATGTGCCTAGTCCAACATGTGGGTCGCGAATACCCAAAACCGAGTTGTAGTGGCTTGAAACAGCGAAAAAGCACCCAAATTCGACTAGAAATTCCCTGGGTTCGAACCCGGGTCTTTAGAGTGTTAGGCCGACCTTTTAACCACTACGTCACTGCTGCAGCTTTTTCGTTGCTTAATAGGATGGCCATTTTACCGCAACTTTACAAAATTCTGGATAGATCTTGAAAAAGTAATCTCCAGACGCACCTTTGTATTTTCACCTATAAATTATGAGTTTCTGTCCTTAACTTAACCTCAATCCAGCTCTATACCCACGTATCAACTCATTTCTATCTATTCATCCAGAGTATGAAGCATCTGATTAATAATTATCCATCAATCTTAATGACATGTATTCAACAGAACGACAATAACAATTATGCTTTTAAATAGCTGTCATTAAACATCCCCAGATTACATTTATGGACATTGTATATTTCGGGGATTTTATCATTTGAATTGGATAGGCTGATGAAAGGAAACAGCACAAACTATGACAATGTCATGATATAATCAGAATTGGAATGGAATGAGGATGTCCATTCACAAAAAAAATAATGAATCTCGATTTTTTGTAAGTTCGATTGACCTTCAGTTGGCCTTTTCATGTGTCATTGGATATCCGTAGCAGAAATACTGAAGCATTGGCTCCGGAATGAACTGTCATGTTGGAGTTAGGACTGGAAATCTCATTACACGTATGTACACAAGTGCTTTACTCAATTTAGCTTATGGCATTTATATGATGCAATGATACTCAAATAGTGAGGATGTACTTCATACTTTTTTTAGAATCATCATAAATTTCATTCCTGTTGTGTAATAAAATTTATTGACGCAATAGAACCGACATAAAAGAAATTTCATAAATTTCACATATTTTTACATTAGTAACATCATTTATGGAAATGCTGCTTAATACTCTGGGGATTCTATAGTAAAAAAAAGTATATATATATCCATCCCTTCTCACATAACTCCACATAATACATTAACCATTATTTATGTTGTTTTTGTTTACACGCTTCTCGCATTGATTTCAAATGAAAAATGAATTTTTTAAGGGATAAAATAAACTTTTGTAGCTTAAATTGCTGTTATAGCTGTAAAATGTCAAGTGGATGAGGCAGCACGCAGGTTGTCAACCACTGATTCTATATATATATAAATAAAATCAAACTTACCGAGTGATCTGGGCGACCGATGAACAACGTATGATGTAACTGGTACAAACATTTCATCTCTCTCTTTAAGTTTCTCTCGCTTACTACTTTCCTTTTCCTTTTCTTTTTCCTTTGACGATGAATTGCCTATTCATTATGAATTGTTGGATGTGCATGCAATGGATAATGGGATATGGTTGGGGAGATTAAAGAAAAAGAAGGAACAAATGTTTTTGTTTAGAGATAAATTGGACACTGATTAAAATAAATTTAAAGAAATTTGTTATTTGTTGTATATCTCAACCCTAACCATACAGTCTTAAATGGAATAACAATAAAAATGTGAAAATTAAATTAAGGTTCAATGTGCTGTTGAGTTCTTTTGCTTCTCTTATATTCTCCGACTAGTGACACTTATCAATAAATTGTTAATTTTCCATCTACCAGTAATATTTTTTGTGTTTTAGTAAGTCGCTGATTCCTTTGAATGTTAAGTGTTTTCAATTATGGCTTGGTCATTTTAGAGTCACGTGTTTTTGATGATTATCTTTGAAGATAGACTTAGAATGAAGATTTTAAGTCAATTTTTGAATGAATTACAGAAGGTAATGTCGAGTTAGGTCGAATATACTCAACTTAAGTCTGCTAAATGCATCTAAAAACTAGATTTAAGACAGCTTCACTTGACTGAACTCAGAAAAATTGTTTTAAGTTGATTAAAGTCAACAAACCCTAACAGACAAAGAGGATGCTTTCTTAGAGTAGAAAAGCAACTACGGTGCCTAAAATCGGCATATTTGTCTGCTAGGCCTGCTAGCCTATACACGACTAAAGTCAAAACTGGTTCAAATCAAATTTACTCGACTAAAAGCTGCCTTTAGTCAACAAATATCAAATCCAGGTGGGCATTATCAAGTCTAGTCACCTGAAGTTGGGTTTGGTCTACTAAAACATTCTGTAGCTTCTTTAGGGACCTATATTCGACCAGAAACCATTAAGCTGCGCCCTCTAATGTGTGTATAAACCCTTTATTGTAACATAACTTCAACAGAACAGACAATCTGTTGATAGAAATGACATTGCACTTGCTATTGACAATTAGCAAGTGACAGCCAGAGATAGAGCTACAAATCTTCAATTCCAACCTAAGGAATATGATGTATCAAAATTGATCTGTACAGCCAGTGAACTACATAATTATCAGCCATAACAGCCATATTCCCATTCTCTTTCCTAACAATTCCTAGACATACTTCTGCCAACACCACTTCTAATCATGCTTTTGCAGATAAAATACTACATAGTCAATAAATTATTGGCGCACCTTCATATATATTATATAGAGAAATTTTTTAATTTATATACCATGAGCTTTAAGACTATTAATTTTTTTTTTCGATGTATTTCTGATAACAGGTCATGACTCACAATTATTTCAAGGATAAATTTCGATAAAGCTTCATAGATAACTGTGTGGAACTCTGTTATATAATGCGCAATACAACTGCGAAATTAATATTGAATTTCAGAAAAATAATTGAGAAATATGAGCAGCACAGCCATCAGCTCCATTGAATATTAAATCATGAATAGTTTGTTCTACTAAAAGCCTGTATGCTCAAGCATAATAGGACATTTATTCGCATAATTCCGAAACAATTATTGATCTTCTTTCAATGCCAAACTTGATTCAAGACATTTTTGAATATTGGGGAATGTCTAATATTTTGCGATCATAACTATCGAATACCAAAAAACATTCTCGAATACTCTGCCTATATACAAGACGTCTGTATATTCTATTAACGTCTCAATTATTTCAAATAGAAATGCGCTAACATGATCCTAACAATTTGAACTTCTTCTTCTGTGTGTGCCAATTTTAATTTATTGTTGGGGTTTTGTGAGTAGTTTGGCTGACTTAGAGGTTGATACATCAATATAGATAAATAGTTTGCTTTCATGGGCAGTGTGAGCGATGTGAGAATGTTCATTGTCTATTTGGGTACTTTATGGGACCCGAGGAACACGTACTCATAGAAGCGTTTACTGCCAGATCCGAGATGTACAACCAATACTCGAGGACTAAAACTGATTGAATATTCCAGAATTTGGCTACCTGAGGATGTGCATGTGTAGTTATTGTTTAAAACTATGTTTTCAACTAGGCTAAAGTAGAAGGTACAACAGATCGTAGATCACAGTTCCCTTTCTTCATCGACGGACCCTAATCTTTATTCTATTGTTTTATATTCTAAGTAGAAGATTCAGGATGATCTATAAGACAAATAACCAAATGCCTTACTATAACCAAGACGGCTAAATTGTAGACATCAACAATTATTACTGGAGATTTGGGTTCGATTCGTATCAAATTCGACTAGTATTTTAAAATAATAAGCAATCCATTTGAAAGGCAAGTCGCTGCAAATTTTTATATTAGCCGTAAAGTTGGGCCAGAACCAACCTCAAGGTACCGTCAAGAATCTTTAAGTCTTGCAGTAGTCATGGCAAGGTAGCAATGCATTATCGACTAAATCATGCTTCTCCAGCAACTAACTATAGAAATGCGCCATAACACCACACATAAAGGTATATTCATGTATACCTTGATAACCTGCTAGCTTCAAATTCTATTCTCAATATAGGTGTATGGTATATAAAAATTCATTTACCCAATCATTCATTATTTGAATATTCTCATCGCGAGTTTCTTGCTTCTTCTAAAAAAAAAATATTAAAAAAATTCTTCTTTCTTCCGTTTCATTTGCTTGAATATGTGCTTAAAGACTCGACTTTATATTTAATAATCAGGCAAGAAGCAAGAAGATTGCTGTTTCGACAACGACAAACGCAGAGTTTGCTAATAAATTCTTTCTTTACTGACGCTTTGTTACCGACATAATGGATTAAAAAAAGATGTAAAGTTATATCTGCATTAGTAATGGTAAGGCAGCGATTGCAAATCAAACTGACTCATCGATTAAATTTATCGCACAAACATTCGTGATTTATATTTTTTTTTTTTTGAATGATTTTTATCGATTTTTTTACTTTCAATTTTAAAGCACCACGTTGTGCTGTATATGTTGATAAGATAAGAAGAAAATGGATCTGAGCATACTGAATGAGATCTGCAAATTTCAAGGTGATTTATTTCAGCAAAAAAATTCATCATGAACCCTTGACATTGCTAACATACAGCATAGCAGACAGCCCGCATCGTCTCATTGTCTAGTCCTAATCATGCTCTAATTTCAAACAGCAACGAGTAACCCTCCTTAAATATACACACACATTTTTTTAGGTCTTCTTATTTTCTTAAAATAATATTAACAAAAATCAACTGGTTCCAACTGCTTTTTATTTTTGGCAACAGAAGGCAACATTTGCAGTCGTCTTAATTTCTCCGCTTTGCCTGTTTTGTTCATTCAAATAACGTCGACGTTATGTCAAAGGCAAATTTTCAATTCCAGCCTCATAGCAACATATTGAGCGGAAATTCCTCATTTTTTTAGCTGCCTTTTTAAAAAAATATTATATCAAAAATCCCAGAAAAATTTCATTTTTATGAAGGCTCGGATTAAGTAAGAAATTTTTTGTGGTGACAAGTATGGCAAAAGATATTGTTTTTTTTAGAAGAGTGACGTCAGTTTTGTGATAACACAAAATATTATTATTGTAAAAAAATGAAACGAGTTTTGAGGCACACAGCAATATGTTGGTATGAAATTGGTCAATTAAGGATGATTGAAGCGCATTTTTTATTTTAAGATTTAAAATATTTTTAAAATTTTGTGAGAAAATTGTAATTTAAATTAACGGTCATTCAGTATTTGAATAATAACAATCTAAATTAATTAGAAAATTGTAGTTTAAAATTGTTTGAAAATTAACGATCATAAAGAATTTGTAAAATAACGGCCATGAAATATTTAAAAATTAACGACCATGAATCATTTGAATGAAAATTACCAAATTTTTGAAAATATTTGAAAATAACTGTCATAAAAAATTCAATTTTTTGAAATTTAACCGTTATAATGAATTTTTATTTGAAATAAAACTAAAAGACAGACCGACAAAATGCATCCAACTTTTAATTTCAAAACCAAGGCTAAAAAAATCCGTTGAACACTTATGACTCAAAGGAAAAAAAAAATATCAGTCACATATGAAGCAACCAATTTATCATATCTCTGCGACTTTATAGGACATTGTTGTTGTATATTTTATGGAAACACATTTGCTTATTTATCATTTGACCCTAGAATATTCTGTTTGTGTGTTTACACATGCATACACAAGAATGTGTTCCACAATATGTTTTTCGTTCCTTTAATGCTCATATTTGTCTCTTATTCCTGATAGACGCATTAATGCCGTTGTGTTATTATTTGAAACACACAGTCGCTTCCGAGATCATGAGATGGATGGAATAAGATTAAGATATAAATAAATGTTTGGAAAAAACCAGGGTGGAGCTGTACAGCATGCACTTAAAAATACTGTTGATGGAAATAAGAAAAACCACACTTTTTTTTCTCCTTGTGTGTCGATTCTATTAAGTCATATTAAATGAAGTCTGTGTTTTTTCCATTTAGCACCCAACAACGATATTAATGCTGTTAACAGTAATATTATGCTAACAGGATACTCAAGTTGGGGATTAAATTCTCAAAGGCAACAACATCCATAGACATTTAATGAAATTCAGGAATGATGAAAATTTACATAATTTTTCATTAAACATGTTACATAATTTATGCAGCCACCCCGCGCATGTGAAGAATGTAAGAATGTGTTTAAGTCATGAAATTATTTTAACGACTTTTTAAATTTCAAATGAATGTGCATTGGCTTAGTAAAGACACAATTTTAAATTTCAAAAATCCGTTATGATAAAATGTAATGATTGTTAATGACTGATGATTGTTAGAGTGAGATAGTATTAGTGACAAAGTAAATATATTCAATCCATTGTACCTTTACGATTGATTAGTAAACTTGTGACACGTCTGAGTGCTTCACGCGGTGATTTATTAAAGAATTTTGGTGGTGTCATATTGGGTGGTAGTGTTGTTGGCTTTCGTTTACCACCAGTATTCATCTCCCATGCTCTCATCGATCCTTGATGTAGTCTATCTAAATGTTCCGTTGATGCTGTCGTTCTCGTATGTCTTTGTTTTGGATACCAACCACGTGCTGGTAATCCTTGTAATCTCATTAATTCACCATTTGCTTGCAGTGCATGATTAATGCTTCGATGTGGTCGCCCTGTACTTCCAAGTGTCGTGCATCCTACAAAAGGTTTTATTTTAATTGGGTCTTAGATTAATCACCATATACCAAAATAATATATATATATCAAGCTACCCATCCTCTTATCTAATATCAACAAAAAAAAGCAAATAAATGGGTTTGGGGTGGGGTGGGGGTACAATATGGGGGGGTCACGATAAAGGATTGTCGTTTTGGGAATACGTAAGAACTGTACAAATAAGCCCACCACCGGAGGCTATTCGTATGGACATAAGAAAGCGGAAGTTAGTCCCCGTCACAATTTACTCCCAAAATTCTGTACATAAATAATGAAGCTATAGCTATAGCCTATCAGACATTTAAAAGCTCATTAAACTTTAATGATTTGAAGCTCCCCGAATAAATACTTCTGTTCTTACACTTACCAATGCCAACAATTGATGATGAGTTTAAGCTATTTTGACGAGGATTCGTACGACTTGATCCACATGATCCAGGTGGATCGGGTGCTGCACGTCTATGTGGTGTTCCACGTGGAATATCACATCTGTTCATGATGAATGGACATATTGAAAGTAAGAGAATGAAAATGTTTGATTAATGGCAGCCATTAAGTGGAATTAGAAGTAAATTTATGGACGACTATCACTTTCACTTTTGTGTTCCTGCATGCTTGCTTGCCAAAAAAAAAGCACTTACCCTCTCGCAAAAATAGGCGTTTCCGGTAAGCTACATGACGTCTGTAGACGTCTCTCTTCACGTGGACTTTGTGCTGAACGTTTTGGAAATCCGCTACTTGCCAATCGTCGACGCGACGATGAAGATGTATTTGATGGTAAATCGGGTGGTAAAGTTCGTCCGGGTGAATGGGGCGATGACATTGGCAATGAGCCATTTCTATATGATTTACTAAATCCAGCATCCATTGATCTTGTCTTTAATTCATATGAATGTGGTGGTGCATGTGGTGGAACAGCTGGTGCACGATGTTCCTTACGATATCCATGTTCTGATGACTTTATACGTCCACGTGATGATATTGATATATTTTGTATACCATGTGCAATCATTGGCTCATCGGGTGATGGTGGTGTGTGCGGTAAAGGCGGAAATTCATCGGGACTTGACGATGGTGGTGTTGCTGGTAATGGACCGAAATATTGTTGTGATAAAAGCATCTCTTTGGCACTTTCTGATTTATGTACGCCGGATCGAAAGCCTAACGGTCGTGATGGTCGTGTTGTTGGTACTTGCGCTACAGCTATATCACCACGCAACAGGGCGCTAATGTTATTTTCTATTTGTCGCAATGGTGCTGCTCTCGTTCCATCGCTATCCTCTTCGCTATCTTCTTCGATTGGCGGCGCCAATTCTCGTCGTGGTGTTGACGTTAAATCGCCTATAAAGAGAGAAAAGAATGAAATCGTTATGTCTTGTCGTCAAATGAAGTAATAACGAGTAAAAGGAACCGATGAAGACGGTCTATTGAAACGCACTTTAAACTAATGGATATAGCACTCGAGTGGATTATTATACTTTACTTTTATGATTATTATTTTGAAATTAATGCAGTCGGTAAGCATGAATATTATCCTAGAATATTTATTTTTATAGGTTAGAGCTTTTCGGAATATTGAATTATCTCTATTGATGCCTTAAACTTTGTCTATGTATGCTGCATGATAAAAAATTGAATAACAAATTTTATTGTAAGAGATTTTGGGGATGTGATTGATTTTTTTGAGTAAAGCTGTTCTATCCGATGGAGATATCTAGTAAACTGCACTCTTAGGATTGTTGTCAACCATATATTTTATGTAAAATTTCGAATACAGTCATTCTATAGTGACAGAGATGCTTTTCCTGTTCTGATGAAAAGTATCGAATTTCAATAACAAATAACAATGGAATTGCAACCCTTTTTGGGGAAAATGTATGTCATGGTCATTGTTTTATGTTACACAATTAATATTGTTGGCTATTGTTGGCTGTAATGACTCGTGTCGTTGTTATTTAGTGCTGAGGTTTATGAAAATTGCAATGAATTTTCATTTACTAGCCTTATTATCTATTATTGGAAGGAAGCTGTTGATATAGGCAGAGTAGAACTTTGTATTGGTAATTGACAAAGGACAGCCAGCAAAAGAGCCATTTTTAGACGTCAAATGAAGAAAACCATGGATTACAGCTAATCATTATGGTAAGCAAAGTAATCATTAATATCTAATGCGTGTAGGATACAGTATTATGGGCAAAAGGCGCTGAGAGCAACCCCATTTTGTACCAAACTCTTTAGACATCCAATTAATAGTGGGATGCGAATAATTTGCAAGCTCTGTCATATTAGAAGGACCAGAGCACATCATAACACCAAATGGTACCCTTAATTGCACCTAATAACAATTCGTATGCAAGGAAATCATCCAGATACTAGCATCCGTCTAGACCAATAATAGAAATGGAGACAAATTATGTTGTCAAGACTTCAAAACTGTATACTCAATACAAACTGAGCTTCATATCTAAGACATTGAAATGGAAAAAGAGCTTCGAGGTATAATAACTGTAATGTCATGAATTCTTAGAAGGAAGATGTCGATAGAGACAATATATTTTGTTCTTGGTATTGTAAATTGGCAGACGGAAGCTACTGATAGAGACATAGAGACATGCGCCATCTGAGGGATGTTCATAAATTACAATTGATTTGTACAGCCAGCGAAGTAAGTGAGCATTATGAGAATCCTCGACAGTATGTCTCTAATGGGAATCGAACCCAAGTCCTCACAAAAGAGTGCAATATCTACAGTCTGTTGTCTAACCACTCGGCCACAGAGGCCTTACTCTCGAATTGGCAACTTTTCCTACATATTGTTCGATACCCCAGATTCCACTCTAGCCACACGATACACCGACTTGTAGCTTTTCAATACAAAGCTTTCCAAAATAAATTTGTCAAATTTTTCATTAATCGTCACACATCCTGTCATCAAAAAGCAGCTCTAATCTCCATCAACTGCTTATGTAAATTTTTCAAACCTGATAGTCAAATAACTCTACATAATAAGCGATGACAACAGTTTATTCCAAAAAAAAAAAAAAGACATCCTATAAAGCAACAGTCAATCATCATTTTAACATGTTGAGCACTTTACGTGAATAGTGAAACCTTACCAAAGCGACTGAAGGAGATTTTTTGCCTTTTTTTCTAGCAAAAAGTGTGCAGAACAGAATCGATGGAAAAGAAGAGTTTTTATTGCATAGCACTTTAAAGGAAAGGATTTCAATAATTCATATTTTATCTTTTCCTTCGTTTTTTCGCTTCATCCACTCAATACTTTAGGGTCAGGGGTGGGCAACCTGTGGGCCGCGACACATTTTGTTCATGAACCACGACCAAAACCACACAAGGTAAATGATTAATGACATTTCCAAAGACACACAATTATGTGCCGCGACACACAGGTTGTCCACCACTGCTTTAACTATAGCTGTATATGCAACACACAAAAAACCGAGATCCCCATCTATCCATCTCTCTACTTTTTCCATAGAGTACACAGTAAAAAAAATAAATAAATTCGTATTTAATCCTTTAGATATATTTATCTGTGCAAAAATGGCATGGAAGAGAAACTCGATGGGTAGAGTGAGTGTTGCTAGATAAAGTGATGGTTGGTGGTGTGTGGAAAGACGAAAAAATAAAATAAAAGTAGATCAATTTTTACACCTTACGTGTTATGAAAGAATGGAAGAAAAGAAAGAAATGAAAGGAAAAATTCTCACGAGAAAAATTCCATTATAAATAGAAGAAATTAGTATCGATGTGGATACTTGTGAGGAGTTAAGGCGCATATTTTGTACTTCTTTAGATGTCAATTGAGTTATATGAGCCTAAAACCAAAACAGACAATGAGTATAGTCACCTAAATGAGGTTTATTTTGAGTATACTCAACCAATATAACTGAACATGCTCAATTTTGTGAGTATACTCGAGTATGCTCTTTGTCTGTTCTAAAATTCAATCTAATTGAGTAATTAGCTCAGTGGTGGACAATTTTTGCGCCACGACACTCTGATATGCCTCCAAAAATTCTTAGAAATGTCAAGAAATGGAAGTCGTGCTTGATTTTGTTTAAGGCATGCCACCAATAAGTGCCATGAAAAGTTAAAGATTGTCTACCACTGGATTAGCCCTTTGAAGCTTTCAATGATCCAAATTATTCATCATCTGCTTATTCTATATTCCCTAAAAAATAATCCCTGAAAAGCTATCCCCTTCAGGTTTATCCTTCTCAAACACCTGACAATGACCTTTTTGGAGTTTCTCCAGGATTACTTAAGTCAATACTTGATGATTTATAATGCTAGATTAAACAAGGGCATTATTTTATTGACTGGAATATGTCCGTGAATCCGGGTATGTATTGAGAATGAGAGAAGCTGAGAGAAAAGTTTCGGAATCTTCAGCTGATTCATTTCTTGGTAAGGATAGTCTAGAATTCAAAGTCGAGTCTAGTTAAGTTAATCGAATAACGAGATTCCGAGTGAGACTCGAACCCACGTTCTATGCGACCTTTGTCGCATGCTCCAACAACTGAACTATTGTGGGCATCTGAGGTTTACTCGACAATTTGGCAAAGTGAAATATATAAATCAAGTCTCCCCAGACAATATGACAGCATTTGCTCCTCAAAACCCTGCTAAAAATACACGAATATATGCTCAGGGTGTAAACGCTGCCTTTAATTTCCCTCGAATTTTTGTTATTTTATTTTCCCTTTATACACGCTTTATTTGCTCATTCCAATCATTCAATCATCAGAAAAAAAAAATAAAATAGGAAAAACTCCTACATCGAGGCATCGTTCCAATTGAGCTCACACTTGTGTGAATATTTGGTGAAAAATGTTTGATTGATGAAACAAAATATGAATAGAAGAAGTAGAAGAAAAGAATAAAAATTCGAGAGGAAGAAGAAGGAATGTTTTTTGGATGGAGTTGCTGCATAAAAAAGATGAAAAATTGATGATCAGGGAAGGGTTTTTTTTTTTTCATTTTACTGTGCGGATGGAACATGAATGATAGAAAATAAGAAAGTGGAACTTGAGCATAAACGGATGTTACAACAAATTTTCGAGAGCATCATCGACAAAAAAAGTAGAAGATAACATGCTTGCGTTTGCAAAAATAAAGAGGGGGACTTCTTATTATATCACACATATGAATCTGTACAGATGGATTTTTACAGACTTGTGTCAAATTATTATCAGACTTTTATGCTATCTTTAATCAGTATTTGCAACAAAAAGTTTTCATTATTTGCACGATAATGATCGTAAAGATAAGAGGAATTGTGGATTATTTGATGCAAATATGGAAGTGTGAAACTTTTATGGGTGTAGCTGTTTTAGAATTGTTTAGTTTTTGATGATTTGAGCGCTTTTAAAGTGACTTTAGATCTGTGTTGTCTAAACTAAGAGTTAGACACTCCAAAAGTGCAGTACTGAACTTACAACACTTCCTGTATTTTACATGAAGTCATCTCTGCATACGATATTTATCCTTGGTCCAAACTGTGTGTCCCTTAACACTAGTGTGTCACTGAAATTCTTCGAAAGAGCCATGATGCGGTTTTGTATGTAGTTTCGATTGTGGCTTACCACCAAGATGTGCGGTAACATAAATAACGTTTGGATTACACTGTTTTAGATTATTTTAGAGCTCAAATCGCATTTTTGCTGACTTAACCGGCCTTGTTACATCGACAATACATGCTGAATATAACAATTGAGAGAACCGATTATGGTAGGAATCGAACCACTGTCATAATTAGAGATACGTTTTAAAATTATGTTATGTTGCTTAGCCATTACACCTGGAAATTTCTGATCTTACACCACTAGGATCAACTACATGTAGTTCTGCATCTCAGATCCAAGAGGTCAATCCCGAGGAGAGGTGAATGTCTAAGGACGACAAATCGTAATATCGGCCATCCATACTCCCGAACAGAAAAGGATCATGTTTTCATTTGCACGCTTATTCAGGTGAGTATGCTGATTGTCTGTAAGTGACTCAATCAATACATCAACTTAAACCTGTGTAAGATAGCATATTGCTTTTAATAGATGTTTTTCAAATAGCAATTCTAGTATCTAAAGACATTAAATTGAGTTTACTCTGGAATCGATCGTTGTATCAAATCTATATAATTAATCTAGCACTTCATCACTTCCTGCTTTGCTCAGAAGTACTCAAATCATCTTAAACGTTCAACAGACAAAACAACTCATCATACCTTAAAAGCAGCCCAAAGCAATACGCTAATAACTCAACAGAACTTATCACTTGCTTATCATCTGTGCAAACAATACTCTTGAAAATGATAACAAGCGTAACAACAAAGCAAGTGCTCTAATAATTTTCTATAAAATACATAAAATGTCATCTCCAAAGTAACGTTTAACCATGAAGAACTTAGTGGAACAGCAATCACATATCTCACATTGCAATGATTATTGAATATCAACTTTCTAATCATAGCACTCGAGAAATTTTTTACATTTTATAGCAATTGAAAAATCAATTTATGCATGCACAAAGTTTTTTTTTAGCATGTAAATTCCATTTACTATGGAAACTTAAGTTATTAAATTTTTCAATGAAGAAGTTACAAGACGAGCTTGATAAAAAAAAAATAAAAGTTTTCGCAATTCAATCCCATCACGCGTTCGAGATGTATCAATAAAAAATTATATTTTATTTGAAAAAGTGCAATGACTCTTTTTTAAAAATACCACGGACGTGCTTGCATTTAAAATATGCAGTAGATGTATCTGGGCAGGGGTGGGTATTGAAATATTTCCACAAGGATTGAAATATTCTAAAGTTTTGGAATTTATCTGAGCTTTTCATGTTTGATTTGTCTATTTAATGGCTCACATCTATTAGAATAGGATTCAACTGTCCGACTAGAGTTACTCTCGATTGTTCTACAGAAGTTTGTCTCAATTATCCGACTTGATCGGATAACTTGATAATCTGATTAGATTGGATAACTCGATAATCCGATTAGATCGGATAACTTTATAATCCGACTTAATTGGATGACTCGATAATCCGACTTGATCGGATAAGTCAATAATCAGACTTGATCGGATAAGTCAATAATCCGACTTTATCGGATAAGCCAATAATCCGACTTGATCGGATAACTTAATAATCCTACTAGATCGGATAACTTCACAGTCCGATTAGTTCGGATAACTTGATAATCCAAATAGATCGGATACCTTGATAGTCCGACTAGATCGGATAACTTGATAATCCAACTAGATCGGATAACTTGATAGTCCGACAAGATCGGATAACTTGATAATCCGATTAGATCGGATAACTCGATAGTCATACTAGATCGGATAACTTGATCATACGAATAGAATTAGAGTTTTATCCGATTATTCAACTAGACTTTGATTCCAATATCCAACTAGATCAAAAATCCCTCAATTGACACCCCTGCCATCAACACTTGTTTCACATTAAATCCAATTTTTTAAAGTGACGCAAAAAATCATTTAAATGGAAAAATATTTCTTTTTCGTATCGATAAAATATTATAATCGATTGATACCTGGCAGTATGCTGAGAATGTGTATATCCAATACAAGTATTCCCAAATGATACATAACATTATTCCCTCACATCACTCTAACACGCTCAACAAAATTTCTATGTCAAATTCCCATTTTCCTCATTTTTGTAAAAAAAAATGCTCTTGCTTTGCCATCCATAGCATCAACAAAGATGTTGAAAGCAAAAGCATAAGAAGAATAAAATATGTGAAGAAAGCATTCATTTTATTTTAGGCATTGTAAGTGGATTTTCTGAATGAAAAAGCTTCTACAGAAAGTGAATGGAGAGACATTCTTTTTCCCCTTTATTTCTCTTCCGTCATGCTTCATTTTTTCTTATGATGAGAGCATGCATGTGAGGGAAAAATGTCGTACAATGCGTCTATTTTTAGATGACAAAGTTTTTTTTGATACTTATGTAACATAACATGTAGTGCAGTGTTGTCCAAACTGTGTGTTTTGGAGTACACTAGTGCTGGTGTGAGTAACCTCTAATCAGTGGCACATGTTGATGCAGAGCCTCGACCAAAACCATACACGATATATGGTTCTAGCAGTACCAATAGCTTATGACGGCACATTAGTGTGTCGTGACACAAATGTCGCTCACCACTGCACTAGTGTGTTGCCGACATGTCATTAACTGCATGTTGTGTGCGGGTTTGGTCATGGCTTACCACCCAAGAGTGTCGAGGCGTGTCACACTGATGTGTCGCGGCTTATCATCAAGGTGTACCGCGTCTTACCACCAAGGTGTACCGAGGTTTATCACCCTGGTAAATCGATTTTACCTCCAAGGTGCACCACGACTTACTACCAAGGTGCATCGAGGCTTATCACCAAAATGTGCCATGCCACAAAAAGATTTGGACAGCACTGACTGTAAAAAAATTCATTCCTTCATTTTTGTCGTTAAAAAATCCTTTAAAAAAGTTTAATTGAGTCAAACGCCAAACGTTCTCAAAATGTCAAGTCAAAATGGAACTGCCGTAGCTTAGCTTATCAAAACATTTTATCAAACAGAAATGATATTAATGTTCTATTCTCCCCATGTGATCCAAACAGCAATAATAGAATGAAATACGAAAAAAAAAATGCAGCGTCAAAATATCAAAACTCATCCCGACGTCATATTTACAATCATGCTTTATTTTGTGCTGAATGAGCCTCTTACTCTCTCTCCCCTCCACTCCAAAAAATTATAGATACAATGTTTGTACATAACGCAAATAGTAAAGGATATGAAACAATTTATTAAAGTACTTCAAAATGTCATGATTCTTTTTATGTTTTCGTCTCTTTTTCACTTATTATGATGTTGTTAGGCACTGGGTAGGATTGTAGGGAGAAAATAATAGTCGGAGGAAAATTGCTTGTTTGAAGTATTTCATGGAAAATTGTGAAGAGAAGAGAAAAAATAGATTGCGTGCTCAGACATATTTGTATGATATTTGAATAATTCACTGTTGAAGCGAATCGGGAGGCACTTCATAAAATTGTGCAAAATTAGTAAAAACGGAGGAAGAATCGAGTCGAGTCTAGGATGACACTGAAAATCATGGTTGGTATCTGATTCACTTCAGGAGTTCGAGATGGACTCAAATATCCGACTAGATTTTGACTATATTATCCGACTAGAGTTTGACTTTAATTATCCGACTAGAGTTTGACTCAATTATCCGACTAGAGTTTGACTTTAATTATCCGACTAGATTTTGACTTTAATTATCCGACTAGAGTTTGACTTTAATTATCCGACTAAAGTTTGACTTTAATTATCCGACTAGAGTTTGACTTTAATTATCCGACTAGAGTTTGACTTTAATTATCCGACTAGAGTTTGACATTAATTATCCGACTAGAGTTTGACTTTAATTATCCGACTAGATTTTGATTCATTTATCCGACTTTAATGTGACTTTAATTATCCGACTAGAGTTTGCTTAACAGGATCTAAACCACTGCATTGCTCAACTTTCTCATACCCAACTCTGTCTCAAAATTGTAGGCGATTTATTAAATGTAGATTATTCGTGTGCTTTGCAATTCAGTGATAATAACAAAAAAAAAAAAAGGCAGTGACGTTTCAATTTGTTGACGACAGATATTAAGTGTTCATTAGTCAAAGTGGATTCTTGAACCGCATTGCATAGATAATGCACACAGTGCTTTACAATTTTCCACTATCGTTGATGGTAAACAGACAGAGATTGTGCACATACACATGGATAAATAAGGATAATAAAAGGACTAACTGAATACAATGTCATGTCAGATATAGAACTGACAATTGATGCATTAATAATTACCTGTTAATTGATTCTGTGGCGGTATTGCAGGTAGTGATGATACACGCATCAGTGGATTATTATCAGGTGATGTATTATTGTTCACTTGGGGTGATACTCGATTACCATTTACAATATTATTACCATTTGATGTATGATTTTCGAGTGCCTGAAGACCATCGAATGTTGAACTATATGTCTTAAATTCCGTATATCTGGATGGAAATGGAGCAGAATTAGCAACCAATGGTGATGTTGGTGTAGTTATTTTAGTGACTGATGGTGATTTAATTGTTGTTGATGTTGTGGATGATGTTGGTGTTGTTACCAACTTGGGGAGGTCAATGACGGTATTATTTGTGTTTGGTGAACTTAAATCTAATGATAATCGTGATCTGTGAAATGATGGGAGGGATTATGATATATTTTGTTGTTGTTGTGTGATGAACTTTAAGCATCATAAAATATTTCTAGCATGTATCTAACAATATGCTTGTATCATAAGATGTGAGTGAGTGAATGAGCACAAGCATGACTTTATATGCTATCACATACGTACCTTGGTGAATTAGATATTAAATTTGGTTGATGATAATGCTGTTGATGTAGTATATGCTTTCGTGGCGATGCACCGAGGTCAATTGAATGACGTGAATTTGGTATCATCATTGATGGTGGATAAATTGGACTTGGCACATTTAATGCCACATTACTATTGCTATCGTCATCGCATAAACCTTCATTACTTAACTTTGAATTTATTGATGACATCGAGACTGAACCAAATTCATCGATTCGTTGTCGTCGACGACCTTTTCGAATAATATAAGTTGCTTTACCATCTGCTATATCAGTTCCAGGTGGAATCACATCTTCTGCAGAAGAAATGGAAGGAAAAATATTATTTTTTTTTTAATAAAGGAAAGACAAAGAAAAATTAAATGTCAAAAGATGAACGACAGTTGGGAATGGAATATGAGGAACAAAAAAAATAAAAGTTTTCTCATTAAAAATTAAATTTAAAGAAAGAAAAAAAAGTCATTGTGATGTAGCACATCATTTGGGAGTTTCCATATCATCATAACAGACACTTAAGACTTTAATAGTCTCAATAAATTTCTATTATCTGGAAAAAACCTAAGAATTATTAATGTGGACTGACTCGTTTTGCTAATGATTTGGCACTTTTCCGTTGAGAATAGACAGATATCTTCATATCTGGTTTGTGTATGTGCTTTCGGATGGACTTGATAAATGGTTGATCACAAATGACGTGTTACAAATTGTCAAGGACAATATATGGCTCCATTTGGTAGCCACAAAGGGTTCACATTTCATTAAAACTCGAGTAAGGCCGAGTGACATAAATAAAAATGGCTCGGTGACATGTGACATACCACATGTGCCATGCGACATGTGACATGTAACATGTCACGGAGACTCAAAGGATCCCTAGTGGTGCCTTCTTTATTTCTTTACAGATTGTCTCCCAAAAAATGGATAGTTGACGTCATTTACGTACAACCCCCTAAAGCATAGCACATCCTAGCACTGCATTACTTGCATTTCCTTAATGCCAATGCAGATCCAACATAAAAAGCACTTCAATTTATTTTAAAAAATAATTATTCTCACCTGAGTCTGAATAAATACTAGCTGCTTCATCCTCCGTACTACAAATTGGAATGTCAGGTGGATCTGGCCAGTCACTTGATATTTTATTGCTAGCTGAACTTTGGCCCGGCGTTGAGCAAATACTCGACTGTGATTGCGATTCCGAACCTGGTGTTTTATTGCCTTGTCGTTTGCCAATTACCTTCAATTGATCAATGAAGCATGTACGTGATGTTTATGGAAAGAGAAATGAGAAAAAAATGAATTAAAAATTAAATTTTCATAAACAAGTGAACGTAAATTGATGTTTTGCGTGAAGATGTCAAAATGATTTTTGGGTAAAGGAAAAAAACAAGAAAAGACAGTTTTTCAATTTCAATTCACGTTATCTGTCTGTCCATCCATTCGCTTTATTTTTTTTTTTGTTCATTCTCATCCTAGTCACTTCCCTGTCAGAATATTTGACTTATTTTATTCTTCTCACCGCACACATACACACTCACAAATTTTATTGTTTTCATCTCGGAAAATTTTTACTTCCATTTTCAAATTGGGTGCGTTCACTTATTAGGTAACGCATTGGAAAGGTAGGGGAGGAGGTGGGGTTGTAATTTTGCTACCCTTCGAGCTTCAAATAGTGATTGACTACAAAGAGATATTATCAGACGTTCCCTAACAGACAAAGGGCATGCTCTCATGGAATAGGAGGTCTGCATGGTGCAGTTAGTCTGCATGGTGCAGTTAGTCTGCATGGTGCAGATGGTCTGCATGGTGCAATTGGTCTGCATGGTGCAATTGGTCTACATGGTGCAATTGGTCTACATGGTGCAATTGGTCTACATGGTGCAATTGGTCTGCATGGTGCAGATGGTCTGCATGGTACAAGCGGTCTGCATGGTGCAGGTAGTCTTCATGATTCAGGCAGTCTGCATGGTGCTGACGGTTTGCACCATGAACCATGAAAGCATGCTCTATGCCTGTTAAGAGCTACGTAATAAGTAAACGACTCCCCAAAATGGTTTATTTAAAATAAAGAATAATAAAATTCTTGACACACACTCACGTCTGACATTTTTATCAGAAATGGGAAGTAAAAGAAAATGAACGAAGCATATCAGGAAGTTGTATAAATTTACAGGAATTAAATTGAATTCAAATGAGCCTTTTTAAAGCTTTATTCACAATTTTTTTATATCTTCGATAATGTAATGTATGGTTATGGTGTTGCAAACTCGGGTAAGTATCAAAAGTCGTTAATCGGTTTTTATACTGTTTTAAATGGTTTTTTTGCTTAACAAAGTGTTTGAGATCATATTTTCAAATATCATCATACTCCAAGCATTAAAATTGTTTTTATGCTACTTAAATTAAAAAAAAAATGAGAGGAAAAACTTTTTTTTTTATAGAAAAGAAAAATTAAATGAAAATTGTTTCAACTTTTCCACAGTATTTCATTCAATTCTTTTATGTATTATGTTGTGTGTATTATGTGTATAACAAGGTAGAGGAAAATAGGGGAGGCTTTGTTATTGATGAGTTGATCTAGGCGCATTTTTAGTGAATTGATGTTGCAAAAGGCAAGATTTCTTATTTATTTTGGTTAAAAAGCTTCAAATTATAATAGAAGAGCCTAAAACTGCTTATTAAGGCATGAAACTGTATTTTCAAGGGTGTTGAACTAATCTAAAGGGTGTAAAACTGTATGAAATGATCAATGGATGTAAAACTGCTTCAAACTATGTAAAACTACTTTAAAGGGCGTACAACTATTTGAAACGGTCTAAAATTTCCTTAAAGGGCATACAACTACTTCAAAAAAGATAAAACTGCTTCAAAGGATGTAAAACTAAGCTGAAAAATTTCACAAATTTGCCAAAATGCTTAAAAGGTTCATTGAATGATGAAAAATTTGGACAAGGAATGTAAATAGGAGCCAAAAAAGTAGTTCAAAGGGTGTGAAACTATACAAAAGAATCAAAATTATGTCAAAGAGCGTGATACTCAGTTGCAATGCAGTAAAATTAGACTTATATGTAGAAAACTACATTATATGCTAAAAATATACTTGATAGGGTGTGAAACTACACAGTAAATGAAAATAACATCAAAGGGTGTACAAATATGCTGATAAATTGCAAAATAATGCTCAAAAGTATGAAACTACACAGATTGATGACAAATTACTTCAAAGCTTTAACAAAGGGTGTTAAACTATGCTAAGAAAACGTAAAGTTCAAATGTACCGGACACTCAATTCTTTAAATGAAGTTAAACTACACACTGAAAATTCTTAATAACCTTGCACGTTCTAGATATCTTTCATGAATATAAAATCATTCCACAAATTTATTTGTCCTTCAGAAAAAGTTACTTGACATTCTTAAACCTTAAGACGTCTCAAGACCAAAAGGATAATGTCTTCGTTCATAAAAAAAATAATCGAGATGTGGATCAACGGACAAAGAAGATAAAACAAAAAAAAGAATTCCTTTTTTCTTATAAAAAGAAGCACAAAAGCAACATGAGATGGAAATGAATCGAGGCAAAACTTCTGTGGATGAAAATAGGCATTAAGAGCATGAAAGGAATTACTTTTAGTAGAGTAGAGGAAAGGGGGAAGGAAAAAATTAAATTCCTTTTTTTTTCACCAGTCCTTTGCGGTGCGCCACTGCCATAGTTTCATAATTTTCCTTCCTTTCAACATCCAACAAACAGCATGAGGAAAAAAAGAAGCTTTTTTTTATTGAAGCACAAAAAGCGTTTTTGAAGTGAAATTAATACAGTTTTTTTTTTTGTGTGTTACGTATAATAAAAGCATAAAAGGAATAAAAATTTTCTACACTTTACGATTATAAAAAACAACATTAACTTTCCATTGAAATTATTTGGAGCATTTCAAACGCTTAAAAGGTACGAAAAATGAGAGAAAATAAGCATAAAGCATAAATGCAACGTAATCCCTTTAAATTTCAAATTAATCTCTCATGAATTTTATATATTTTTTTTTGGCATACTAAAACGGGGTCGATCACTTATTACGAAAAATTGGGTTTTTACTCCGAGTCACCCCATTCGACTAACCCTACACTTGTCCGTTACAAAATCCATTTTGATTGTTTGAGGCGTAACCAAAATCTCGACCGTCATTCAACCACCATTCCCACCACGACCGTTACGTTATAAATGAATAACCTTCTATTACGTAGGGTTCTAGGGGATAGGGAGATTGGATCAACAGGCGTAGCCAGAAACAAAGGGAGGTTTTGAAATAAATCGCAGAAATTAAGAGTTGGCTTGGAAAATTGAAGAGTGAGGGTAAGAAGTTGACACCTGCATACGCCTTTAGAGGAGGATGGTTGGGTTTGTCATTGATACGCCTGGCTCAAATAACAAACATTTTTTCTACTGAGAGTGAAAAGCTTGGGGTCCAAAAGCCCATTTCTCAATTTTCTTATATGTTGATTTTATTACGCCCAGCCTAAACAACACAGTTAAGTCAAATTTTCTTGCAGAAAGAGGAGGGGTTGCGTCAAAAGGTCCAATTTTCATGAAACTAAAAGGTAATCGACCCCAAACGATTGTCCCCTTGAACACGCCCTGGGTGGAGCATAGGGTATAATTGATTGTTTGATCATGTCTCAAACAACGAAAATTTGGTTACAGAGAGGGTTAAGGTTCACAAAGCCTATTTTTCCGTTACGTATCTATCACGCGTTACATACTCAATAAACAACCCCAAAAACAATTCCAAAAGATAGACACAAAAATAAAATCACAAAATTCTCAAGACATAGATAACAATGAGGAATACCAAATGATGTTTTATCTCTAGAAAATTTGTCGACTTGAAGCGTAAATAAAGTAATTTTTTTTTTGGTTCTCGTAAGTATGATTTAGATTTTAAAATCTCGTTATGTCATTCGATTCGCTATCTTTCATATTGCTATTTTAAGACATCGGAAATGAAATTAATGTGGGAGGCATAACGAAGCGTTCGTTTTCTAACAAGGCAAATACCATGAATGAAAAACATCTTCGGTTGTGTTGTTGCTATACATTAAAGAAAAGGAAGCAGCACCAAAAATAAAAAAGAGTATTTAAAGAGACGACCACAAAATTGTCTTTAACAAGTCACCGGGAAAGGAATTTGTTGTTGTTGCAAAACTCAACCCCCCCAACTCTCATTTTTCAACATCATCGTAGAGGTTATTAGAAGAATTTCCTCTTTATTTCCTTTTTCCTGCTACTTGTTGTTTTTGTTGCGTTGAATATTTGCGAAAAACGCAATCATAAAGAAAATTGTAGCACATAAGAGGAATGAAATACATGAAAACGGAATATATGGGGTTGTTCATATATAATGCCACAGATTCAAGATCATATGCAGCATAAAATTGACGTCTTGGGCTTATGTTTCAAAAACCACTCCTCCCCTAATACTGAGCCATGGTATAAGAAGATATGTCAATCCTCAAACCAAATCCTAATAGCTTAGTGGTAATAACAAGCGATTCATTAGAACAGCATGGTGATGCTTATAGGCTTGATTCTCATTCTAGATAGTATTCGAACTAAGGTTCCATAAGTAGCAACAGTGTCAGTCCACACATATTCAGAAACTTCTAATTCAGGTTGTAAAGAAAATATCACTTTTTCACAATTATATGCCGAGTAGGATTCGAACCTGCACTCTTTCAATTACAACATATCAAGTGCTCTTGCCTGTTGAGCTAACGCGGGTTGTTAAACAGCAAAACACAATGCTCATTTAAACCTTTTGCTCTAGGCAATCATTGTACAACTCTTAATGTTCTACTAGATCAAGCAACAAATCCCACAGGAAACTTAGTAGTATCTTCATCTACTGTCTTATTTAAGTCGTTTCGAATCTAATTATAAGCTACAGCTTCTCTACGTGTTAATACGGAGGTCTTGTCCATGTCAGGCTAATTTTGTAAAGAGGAGCCAGAAATAGAGTCAGTTTTACATGGCAATTGGGAGAAGCCATGGATCACAGATGGTCTATACGGCCAGCGAAGTGAGTAAGCAAATCTATTCCATGTCTAGGAAACCCCCCAACATTTATACAACCTATTTCATCAAATTCAACAATATCCTTTTGACGTCCATCACATCCAAATACTTCCTATATATTAGAATCTTTTATTTAGACTTAGAATGTAAGTACTTGTCAAAGGATGAGGTTGGAGGAAAAAGTGAGAGTGAGAAAAATCCATTATGATTTGTTAAGCTTCTTTATAACTCAAACATACACATGTACAGTCGTACACAGCCAACTGTTTAGACATATTCGTGTGTTGAAGGCAAAAAGAAAAATGTTAATGGTATCGTCGGGAAGCAATTTTTAGCAATTCTAAAAAACTGTTTCTACTTGCTTCTTTTTTTCTCGATTATCGTCTGTTGCGATATATAAAAATCCATAAATCAAACAATAATAGAACCCTCCCCTGACTCCTATATTCGGAAATGGAAATTCGACTACATTCTTCATCTTATTACTCACATGTGTAGACATTGTGTAGTATGCAACAAATTTTCATATATATACAAGAAATATTTCCTTTTTTCTTACACGATAAAAGAATTTTGCCCCTTTTTAGCAGGAATTTTGTATAAGAAGAGCATCAATATCTAGAAGACATTGAGTAGGTGCTTAAAAAGTTCATTGAATGAAAGCTGCTAATTACTACTTAATTATTAGGTAAATATCATCTATCTTGTTCAAATCCTTTTCTTGACATTTTCATCAATTGCCAAGGATTTATTGAGAATTGTGACCTATGAACTTGACCTTCCTGGCTGAGAGTGAGTCAACAAAAGTTCAGAGTGATGGATACAGTTTCAATGACATTTGAAGTGACCTTTTTAGCAATGGTAGTTTAGGAGTACTTCTTATTCACACCAGGTTTCCCAAAGGTCATGATGTCGGTTTTTGCAAATTCTCGAGACCGAGACTACCCTTGAAATCGCGACATCGGGAACTTTTAAAGATAATATTGTCTTAAGTGATAACGTGGACTTGATTGCCCTATAAAGCAAGTTTGGGATTCGAACCCACGTTCTAAAATTTCCAGTCGCAACTCCTACATTTGAACCACGGACTAATGTGCTAGGAGAGTAACACAAAGCATACTTAAATCTTCTTTCTCAATCCAGAGCTCATTGAACAGTTATTGTCATTATATTGGACCACAGCCCACATCCAACAATTGTTCGTTTAATTCCTTTGATTTTCTTTCAATCCAAGAAGTTTTGTGTCATGTCTTGTCATTTTGTGTCATCCTCTATATATTCATGTCCATTCCTGTTGTACTCTTTCCTTTGCTACCTCTGTCGTTCCCGGATATTTTCTATTATTACTGGATGTTCTGTGTCATCCTCTGTTTATCCGTGTCATTCTTTGGCATCTTCTATTGTTCTTTGTCATTTCCAGATATTTCCTGTCATCCTCTGCTGATCTAATTTGCGACAACTCACTGTCCAGAGTATCTAACACAGTGATCAGCTACCTTTTATGTTCCAGGGCACACCTTGGTGGAAAGACACGATAAAGTAGTCTGTCGCAGCACTCAGATTCCCCACCGTTGATCTAGCAGATCAAATCTCCATGATAAGTTCCAGATTACCTCAAAATTGCTCCTTAATAATTCAATCACCATCGTCTTTGTCCAAAACTTTGTATTCTCTTCAATGCGCTCTCAACCATAACAACATCCATAAACTCATCCACCATTGCTTCCTTGTTCCTTCATCTCTATCGCGGATTCGAGCGATGATTTATTTTTTGGTTGTACGAAAAATATTTCTTATTTCTTTTTTGTTTAATGTTCAGTAAAAGATGATAGAGTTTACATATTTTTTTTTTGTTCTGTTCATATCATTCCTTCACGCCTTGCGGTATATATATACATAAAGTATATACTGTCGTGCTACTTTGTCATGTTGACAAAATAAAACTTTATTGCTTTTTCTTGTAACATTTTTTTTTCATCATTTTAGCTTATGCTTCCAGTTGCTGTTGCTGTGTTTCTTTTTTTGAATAAATTTCCATTAAAGATTTGCATTTTTTTCTTTTTTTTTTATTCCTAGATTGGCCACAAAAGACAACATAATATCTACTGCTGTACAAATGCCATTTCCGTTCATACGAGACGGTAAAGAAATGTTGAAGGAAGTCAGTGTACAGCATAAGGAAAGTCGACGAAAAAATTCTTTATAAAAAAGTTGTTTTGTTCTCTTGTGTAAAAAAATAAAGAAAAGTAAGACAGATAACAGCATCAAAGGCAGTGCTGTTTAATTTATACATTCATTTAAAGTACCCCAGTCGTAAAAGTACCAGTCGTCGTGTCTTTGCATTTGGGGACATAATATTTGTTTAAGGTAAATTGCCTCAGAGGCATCGTTTCTGTTCGTCGTCCAGACTTTAAGAATCTCTCATTGGGGATGCTTATAAATGACGTCGGATGATTGAGATTTGAGATTAGTCTGATGACTTCATGACGACTGACTTCAGAGCATTTTAGAGACAAAAGGCGATTCGTTATTGCACAAGTATGAAAATTGTCAAGTCTAGTTCCGAAAGTGCAGGAAAGTACCCGATACTACCCGAAAATGCCCGAAATTAACCTAAAGAGCTCGATGGTACCCGAAAGTACCCAAAAATGCCCGAAATTATCCGAAAGAACCCGAAATTATCCGATAGAATCCGAAAATACCCGAAAGAACCCGAAAATGCCCGAAATTACCCGAAAGAGTCCGATAGTTTCCGAAAATACCCGAAAGAGCCCGAAATGATCCGATAGTACCCGAAAGCACCCGAAATTACCCAAAACTGCCCGAAAAATCCCATTTTTAATGAACATCATTAATAAACGAGCCTGACTTTTATTATTTTATTATTTCTCGCAGCATACTCGACATAAAGTATGATATTATGCTCCTGTATATCACATATAAACATAAAATATACCTATGAACATTCTTAGAAGAACAATATGAATGCATAGCTCGCCTAAAGAAAACTTTTTATCATAAAATAAGGGATAAAGAGGAAGTAGCGATGATGGAAAGTGTAATTATTATTGTTTATACTTTGAATTATAAATAAAGCAGCTTTCAGCATGTGCACAGTGTAAAGAAAAGTTTTCATGCATATACAGTATATCATATTTCGAACGCAGGTTGTTGTTGTTGTTTCTATGCTTAAATAATGGGAGGAAAAAAAATTTAAGAAGTTATGTGATACATGGAGTTGTAATTACTTCTTATTCATAAGTATATGCTTTTATGTAGTACAAAAAGAATATGAAAAATCCAGGCAAGGTGTTAGAACTTTATGGATTTACTTTTTCGGGTAATAAAGAACGCATCAGTGACTTTTTGATTGAATTATTGTAGATGTTTGGGGATTTATGAAGCCATATGATACAATTTTTCATTGGAATTTTTTTGGATACAGGGTTAGTAACTGGTTTTTGGGATTAGATTGTCCTCGATTTTCTGTGCTGCACAAAGCGACGAATTGTATGTCTAGTCTTAAAAATGGGTCGAATTCTGCAGGCACGGTGACTTCAGGAGCAACTTTGCATCTTTATGTTGTTTTGGAGAGCATGCTGTACTGCTCAGGTTTCTATTAGTCACCCCGAAAGCCACAAAGGTCAACAAGACTCATTTACAGTTATTGTCACAGTCACAGTTACAGTCTCAGTCACAGTCACAGTCACAGTCACAGTCACAGTCACAGTCACAGTCACAGTCACAGTCACAGTCACAGTCACAGTCACAGTCACAGTCACAGTCACAGTCACAGTCACAGTCACAGTCACAGTCTCAGTCTCAGTCACAGTCACAGTCACAGTCATAGTCACAGTCACAGTCACAGTCACAGTCACAGTCACAGTCACAGTCACAGTCAGAATCACAGTCATAGTCACCTCAGTCCTCAGTCTACAGTCCTCGATTCTCATTCTTCAGTCTTCAGTTCTCGGACCTGAGTCTCACCTGAATGACCACAATTTGCTTGTGTCGTAATATTCAATTCTTCTGCATCCCCACAACGTCATCAACCACACAACATGACATAAAATCAAGAACCCAATAAGAAATCAGCCACAATAACTGCAAAACAATTTTACAGCTGTTCCAATAAAGTCAATTTTCCCAAACAATCAATATATTTTTTTTTATATGAACATCATCCACACCCTAGACTTTATTGACTTTAGATGAAAAATGATAGCATGTGCGAGAGAGAGTCAATCTGAAGGCTATTTTCCCAGGGCCATATGAGAAAGTGTCAAGTCAAGTCTCATTCAATAAAAAGTTTTTTTTATGTCTTAAATTTCACCATCAAGTGCACATTCCTTCCGAACTTATAATTAAACAAAAATTAAGAAACTTATTACATATGAGAATTAAGGAAGTGAAGCTATAGGAAAAGTTTTTTTTTGGGTAGGAAATTTTCATGTTAATTTTTAATCATCTTAAAATTCATTTATTGCACGTGAGAAGCTTTGCATGATTCAAAAGCCGCAAGCCCCATTCGTTTTAAAGATGCTATATGCTATAAATATGGCATTAAAGGATGTTTATGAGATGTTAACTTTATAGCATATTGAGAGTACAGCAATATATGTTTCAATCTAAACATAGCAGGCAGGCAGTTGACATTGAAAATGGAGGGGAAATGACTAAAGTAATAAACATTAAGCATTACTATTTTTAATAATATTGCGCATATAAAAATACATTTTCTTTATGGATGTGACTTCCTCAGATGCTGTCTTTTTATTCTACATGATTTACGCATTATCATAATATTTTTTGAAGAGCATACTTGCTTAATGGATATATATATGGTAGAACTTTCGTTCATTTATCGCTTAATCTGCTTTAATATTTAATCATGTTGACAGGTGTGAACAGAAAAAGTGCAGGAGGCATATAAACAAGTGAGGAGAGGGTCGCATGCTACTATTTAGGAAGTTTTTGAGTTGATTCTCCCCTAAGTTAGTGGACTTTCAGAATTATGAACCATTGGTGGTCTGCTTGCAGTTAAAATTGCAGTTTTGAAATTGAAGGTTGAACAATTTCGAATTTTCGAACATTGAAAAAAATATTTTTGAAAAATTCGAACATCAAACAACAAATCTTCGAAAAATTCGAACATCGAAGAACAAATGTTTGAAAAAAATTTAACATTGAATAACAAATCGTTGAAAAATTCGAACATAAATGAAAAAATCTTCGAAAAATTCAAACATCAAACAAAAAATCGTCAGAAAAATTCGAACAATGAAGAAAAAATAATCGAAAAAATTCGAACATTGAAGATAAAATCTTTGAAAAATTTGAACATCGAAGGATAAATCCTCAGAAAAATTCGAACATTAGAGAACATTATTTTCGAAAAATTCGAACATCGAATAATAAAATCCCATTAAAACTTCAATTCTTAATAAACATGCTATCTAGTAGGTGTGGACGTTATGAAAATATGTTTTTCAAATTATTAAATTACTTCCGGTGATTTCATTTCCAGCTTAAAATTAGATTTTCCATTTAATACCAATAAATTTAATTTTCTCGTTTTCAACAAAAAAAAGCTCAAATTACTCATGAAGTATTCTATCCGTACAATAAATATCTTGCAGATACAATCAACTAAAAGCCAATATGCAACAAAATATCCTGGATAACGACCATCTCGCATGCTTAATGTAAATTTATTTCTGTACAAAATGAAAACTTTCAGCATGCAAGAGTTACTGAAATTACATCGGTCGACGTAATGGCATCGAGAAGTAGATTCAAAAATAAAAAGCTGAGTAGATGAAGGAAGAGACATAGAAAGCTTTTTGAATATTTCATGAGACTGCAAAAGTTTTTTTTTTTTTGCATGCTTATTTTTCCGAAATGAAAATGGAAAGAAAGTTCCTCTTTGGGGATCGTTCATAAGTGATGTCCCGTAAAGCACATGACAGAGAAATGGTCGAAAAGCAGTTTCTTCAAGTCTGGCCTTAGGACAGAATAACGCTGTGCGGGGGAAATAATAACGCTCGCTTGGGGAAAGATTATCGCTGGCCTAGAGCAAGAGTCATGCTCGCTTGTGGCAAGAGTCAAGCTGGCCTGTGGCAAGAGTCACGCTGTCCTGGGGTAAGAGTCATGCTGGTCTGGGGCAAGAGTCACACCGACATGGGGAAATAGAAAGGTTGGCCTTGGGTAATAGTAAAGCTGACCTGGAGGAAGACGTCATTTACGAACGACTCCCCTCTGAATATTTTCATTTCATTCCCTTTGAATAAAAGCTAAAAAACACCGATGGGGAAGTGTTACAGTGTCAATAAACAAAATTAAGCTTCCCCACTTGAAGCTTTCATGGAACGTTATCGTGAGATATAAAAATAGATTGAAAAATCTGCACAATTTCCATGACATTCACATACAGGTAGAGAGACAGATAAGATTGAATTTATAACGAAAAAAAAAAAAAAAAAAATATTATTCTTACCTTATTGCTAATGCCATTTCCATTTGAACATAAATCATCTAGATTAACTTCCCATGCTATACTGTGACGTTTACTTGGCGTTACAGGTGCTGAGAGACTAGGTGGTGGTGGTACAACAATTGGTGGTGGTGCTGGTGGCGGTAAACTTGTATCCTCTAGTGAATCATCCGAAAATTTATCCTCATCATCATCATCAACATTATCATTATCACTCAATTGACTATTACGTTTTATATTATTTTTCATATTCATTTTTTGTTCCATTTTCATTATATTGCGGCTATTCATTAGATTATCCATCGTTTGAATGCTTATTTTAATACCTAATGGAGTTGCGGCAGTCGGTGAATTACCAATTGACATTGGTGATTTTGGTCGCTTTATAAAATCATCATTTTCCAATATAAATCCATTATTATTTGATTTCATTGGCGATGTAAGCTCTTTAATTGGCGATTTAAGTTCTTGTGATGATGATGATGATAAGTCCGATGATGGATTTTTACGGCAAACATCTCGATGTCGCTCTATTGAGCCGGGTAATGTACGAGGTGGAACACGCTTTTGCGGTAATGGTCCGGGATAGATTGTCACAGGATGTTCATTTACAATAGTTTCTGCATTGAAAATGGAAGTAAAAAGAGATGAAATTTGTTAGATATTTGTGATTTTAAGACTCATGCAGAGTTGTTGCAATGGAAATTAGCATTGGATAGTCGTTATTCAAGTCAATGTTGACTTTAGTTAAGTTTTGGACTTTTAGATGACATGATATAAGTGATAGAGATGGTATTGCAATTGGTACTAGTAAATGACAAGCGGTAGTGAACCCTAAACCAGTGCTTCTCAACCTATGCTTCACGATAAATTGATGAGACACCAAAATCTTCAGCTGTGACACACCAGACTGATACTAGATATGTGATTAAGTACGAAGAACTCGAAGTAGTTTGAGAAAACCTGCCCTGTACTCAATGTTACCCAATAAATCGATTTCTAAGCCAGAAAACATATGACTTCAGCATCGTCTAGTTCAGTGGTGGGCAACCTGTGTGTTGCGGCACACTAGTACATGTCTGTGTAACACGGAACAATAGTGTGTCTTGTATGCTGTTTAACCAAGACACACCTGGATGATATTCCACGACCCAAATCACGACAAACGGTTCTGGCATTACTAGTGTGCCACAGAACACAGATAACACAACACTGAATACTAGGTTGTTCCTAAACAACCATCCATGACCTCCATTCAATCAAAAACAATCTCAATCAACAACACTGTCACAGAAGCAAATATTCATTATGATAATACAGACAGCAAATTCATCATACTCCGTAAACATTGCAATAAAAAAAATTACCATCGAGGACGGTGAGAAACAGAAGAATTTTCAAGTGAAATGTACACAAAAACTAAATTAAAATTCCATATCCAATTGTTTATGCAAACTCGATGAAAAATAAACTCTGTAAATTAGTTGAAAGTTCATTTAATTCATTTTATAAATTGAAAAATTAAATTTTATGATATTAAGTTATATATATGGATATGCTGTGGCAGCAGAAAATAATATTTCGTATCTATGACGAGATGTGGATGTGGAAGGGTGGGAATTGATTGTAGAATTATGTAAAAAATCGATTTTTTTTGCTCTTTTTTCCATCTATAGCAGTGGTGGGCAACCTTGTGTTTCTGGCGGCACATCTTGGTGATTAAGCCTAATAAACCTTGACCGAAACCGCACAAGGTCCACATGGTGAACACGACGCACATGATGGACACGGCGCACATGGTGGACACGGCGCACATGGTGGACACGACGCACATGGTGGACACAGCGCACATGACGGACATAGTGGACACGGCGCAATCGGCTTTACACTAATGTGCCGCAGCACGCAGGCTCCCAACTCCTGATCTCTAGGCTTTCAATGCCTGTCAATGAGGATTGTTGCAAAAATAAATATTGTTTTTATGTTTCTAAAGTCCCCAGACTATTTATGGCTCTTACTTCCTTTGTAATCCTATAGGCTAAAAAAATTCAAATAATTTTCAAAATCAAATTGATATTTAGATGCACATTTACAGCACATGAAGAAAGGGGAATGACAGAAATTCGATCCCAGAAAAAAAAACGAGGAATGAATTGGTTTCCAGCCGTGAATGTGTTTTAGAGATTTTTATAGCCCATGTCAGAGACATTTGCGATTGCACATGAATGAAATGATGAAGAAATAATAAAACGGGAAAGCGTGTGTATGCTGTGCATACATGGTACATACGTACGTATAAGAGAGTGAGAATCCTTGTACACAATTTTGTCATAAAAAAAATATATAATGATGATTTATGGATACTTTGCTTGTAGTCGAATGTCCTGACGGTTAAATAAAAATTCATGAGTTTTTCTCGTCTTTTTTTTATTAAATTTCATTTTGTTCATCGTTTTGTGCAAGACATTAAGTACATTTAAAGTTGTTTTTGACAGGGTTGGTTCTAATTCCAAGCAATATCATAATATGACAGCGCAATTAGATTGGGGTGAAAAATTATTATTCAATGTGTGTGCACAGTGGGATATCAAATGATTTAAGCCGTGATTAGAATCAATATTTATAGACAAATGCATTAACGGTTTTTGGAATATTTGAATTTTGTCTTTTGCTTAAAAATTTTTGGATTCAGAAATTTGAGAAAAATTGCAATTTCGACTTAGTTAGACTGAATTATGCATAGATTTAGGTGTTTTAAGCTTTGCTCACTCTTTTTCAATCATATTAAGTCATTATAGCAGTTAAAAACTCTAAAATCAAGTCAAATTTAAGTGACAAAAACTCGAGGTGAGAAAAAATTCCCTTCAAAATGACAAAACATTCAATTTTGTCATCAATCCATGAAACCTGATCAAATTACATCAATCTGAATCATGAACCTTCAAATCACAGCATATCAGCTCTGCCACAAACGTTTATTCAATCATAAAAAAGTAAAAAGAATCGCATCATATTTCTTCCTCATTGATGATTAATGCCGCTTTTAAGTTGTGATGACTTGATGCGCATTACAAGTCTGCAGCATGCCGTCATCAACTCTCGTCTCTCTCTTATTTTTCCCTCTTATACTCATGTTATTTATTATAAATGAACATCATTTTCATTCAAAGTGAAAAGTTAGTTGTTAACATTCAAAGAAGCTCCATGTGGAGTAGGGAGATGAGAAAAAAATTAAGCGAGAAGAAAATAGCAAACGGAAGCTACTGGCTGAATTGAAGATAAAAGAAGAAAATTTTCACCGTGATCTTCACACAGCAATTGTATAAAGGCATCAGCATGAAAATATGAAAATAAAATTTATTGTTATGAATTTGATAGTTTTACTTCTCATGCATCCCTCGTGCTTCACGTTCGTTCCTTTGTTCTTCAATTTTTCTTTCTTTATTTTATTATTATTTTATATTATTCAATATGAGGACGGAAAATAAAAGAAAAAATATTTCCGAACCACAAAGCACAAATGAAACTGTCAGGACAAAGTTTTTCGTTTTTTTAGCGCATTTTTGAGAACAATGAGGGTTATGATATGGATGACTGGCTGGCTGAGTGGGTGAGAGGCGATATCTCAATAATTAGACATCGTAGAGAGCTCGGACTTGAGACAATAGCTTCGTTCTATAGAGTTACTGGCTTATACCAAGATCTCACAGCTTAAAACGGTCTCTAAATGCTTTAATTGACAGTTTTTCATTTTGGTAAACAAAAACACGTGTTTTCAGTGTTTAACAGTGTTTTTCAATGTTTGTCAATGTTTTTATGGTGCTTTTCAATGTTCTTAAATTTTTTTCAATGTTCTCGATGTTTTTACAGTGTTTTCTAAACTAAGTTTGAACCAGGGACGAGGAAGTCACTTGGACCTAACTGGATCTTGATCACTGGGACAAAAATGCGCTCAAGTCCATTAAATACCAAGAAGACTTCCAACATTTTTTCCATCCTCTGAATTCAATGCTTTCTCTTTTATATGATTAATGTTTCACAGAAATAGACACAACAAAGAGTATATGGCACAAATCAGGACACGAAAATTGCATGGCATAAAAAGAAATTTATTCGATTCTTCTCCACACGTCCTTGATTTTTCCTCGAAAAAAAAAAAAGAAAATTTCCCTGGGAAAAAAATGAAAAATTTTTCATATTCGACGTATGGAACTGAATCGAAAATAAAACTTTTTTTTGTGGGAATGACTGGTTAGGATGGGGAAAAATGCCGCAGAGCAATGGTAAAGTGAATACAATCTGTTACATGCATGTACGTTCGATTTTATCATAAATATCATCATCTCACTCGTTTTCAGCATCAATGCACAGTCGAATATTATTCAATCAATAAAATATCATTTAAAAATGCAAATAAATTTAATTCATTGCAAAAAAAAATTCACATAACAAATATGTGACATATTTTTACTGAACCACAATCATTGCACTGTTTGCTCATCTTATTCCATTTTTTTTCTGCAGGATGGTTTCTTCTGCATACATTTATTCACTCATTCTCGCGTGTAATCCATTTGACAATCAATAAACTCTGTCTCTTGTCCTGATATGTATATCCAATGCTTTACATTTATATAGGAATAAAAAATGTTATTTTCATGTCTTTAATACTCCATATGTTGGATTTATATGCAGGGTTGTGTGTTGTGTATTGGGGATTTAGATCAGTGTTGTCTAAACTCAAATTCCGCAGCACACGTGTGCCATCGAATTTTTCCTGAACTTTCAACCATCACATGCCTTGTACACGTGGAAGTTGAAGTTAAACTGAAGACAATTATGCCAGAGTTGGCAAATAGAACCGTTCCGCAGGTTGCGCTGTTTAATTGGAAGTTGTAAAATATACGTAAAGGTTCGTTTAACATTCAGCACCATTTACTTGCTGTTTACCAAGATCCAAAGAAGAAATGAGCCAAGATGGCTCAATAGAGGAATGAATTCGGTGTAATACCGACCAAGCGGTCATGGGTTCGAGACTTGGCAGGAGGTTAATCAAGGATTATGCTTAAAATTTCCATAAATCGACCCAAAAAGGATCTCGACAAAATTCCTCCATACATCGGTTTTCTCCAGACTACTAACTCTACAACCCTGTCCTGAATATGTAACATGAAGCATTTTTATTGCCAATTTAGTGACTACGATGGAGGAAATTGGAAAGAATAAATATAGTATCGTTTATGATTGTAATTTTAGGAAGAAAAAAGAAAATATTTTTAAATTGTCATATTGGATTTTTGCAATATAACAATAAGCACTCACATGGCATACAGTATAAGTCTTTTGTGTGTCTAATTTGCACAAAAAAAAGTATAGACATGAGACATAAAGGAACTAAAGCAAAAACTCATAAATTGATTCATTTTAATTGCTTCTCTCTCTGTTAAGCTTTGTAATGGCTCAATGGGTTTATGGAAGTACTTTTTATTTCTATTCATTTCTATTATTGCGAATGAAAAAAAATTGCCAGAACGCTAACGATCAGGTCATAAAAACTGAGAGCAGATAAAAATTATTTTTTGAGAGATGTGTATATTTTGGCAGCAGACGTACACACAAAAATAACCCCAATTGCTATATATATGAACATATTTAATTACAATTCACATTTAAGGAGGGTTGTTTCATTCATAAAAATGTGAAATTGTTGGATATCCGTTGATGGTTACACCAGAGCGGAGACGAAAGTGTTTTAGAAGAGTGGTGAGTGGTTAGCATGCTGGTATTGAACAAAGAATTCAAAGATTAAGGGATGGATTAAGAGTTGATTCAATACAATTTAACTGTAAAAAGAGGAATGACTTTTCTTTGTCACACTTGCACACCCCGGCTATCCTAGCGCACTCCTGTCACTCTAGCATACCCCTGATATCCTAGCATACTCCTGCCACCCCAGCCTACCTTTGACATCCAAGCACACCCCTACCACCCAAGTACACCTTGCCAATTTAGCACACCCCTAACACCCTAGCACACCCCTGCCGCCCTAGTGCACCCCTGCCACCCTAGTACGCTCCTGTCTCTCTAGTAAACCCCTGTCACCCAGCCCTACCACATCGAACAATTTTACCACATGAAAAATTATTCTTACTTCCTTTCATAAATTTGCGATTATGTTTCGGACATAAAATATTGAAAATAAATTCCTTAAATTTCTGACATTCTTTATTTCTCATGTCTTTCAAGCTCTCTCTTGTCTTGTTATTTATACTATCATATGATAAGAACAGGATGAAGCTAGAAGCAAGTTGAATGTTTTGCAATTATACTCGACAATTCGACATTCAAGATTTCAACTCGATTTATAGCTTGTCGGAATAAGAAAAATTATCATCTTTTTATTTTAGTTTATTTTAGTTTGCAGTGGAGAGTTCTTTTGGATTGAAAGTGGATAGAACAGAGAAAACAGAGTCATAAAAAGTTTGTCTACCATCTCAGACAGCAATCAATAATCTCATGCTTTATTTTTATTCCATTGAATTCTTAAGATTTTTTGGTCAGCGCTTTTCAACGTGAAAAATGTACTTTTGTATTCATTTTTGCTGATGTGGAGCTGTTGATGACAAGGATGACAAATTTTTGAGGAATTTTGTGAGAAAGATTTTTTTTGGGAAGGTTTCTTTGTTGTCTGTGAATGTCTAGAGATGAAAAATGTTGATTTTAGTTGAAATTGAAGAAAATTCGAATTTTTTCGTTCACTTCGAAATTTGATTCTTAAAATTTGAGCTCAATTTGTACAATAATTGACTATAAATTGTTGAAAATGTTAGAAAAAGATGGCGAAAATACTTTAGGAGTATTGAAGCTTAATATTTTGCAGTTTATTGTGATTAATTTTAAAAATTTTAAAAGAAAATTTGATTGTTTACATTATTTTCGAAGTCAAATTTGAAGATGTTCGAACATTTTTGAAGTCAAATTCGAGTTCTTTCTCCGCAAGTTTTGAATTTTGTAATAACTGAAGTTTCTAAAATAGAATTTCGAAAAATTCAAAATCAATTTCGAAATTTTCCAACTTCTGTCCGAAAACTTCGAATTTTTGTTTGAAAATTCAAACTTTTGTTTGAAAACTTTGAATTTTTGTTCCAAAACATTGAATCTTGTTCGAAATCTTTAAAATTTAATCAAAAATCTTCAAAATTCTGTTCCTTTTTTGACCTTAAAGACCCAAATCTAGTTCAATATCCAATTCCTATCCCATTCCCCACTTCCCTATCAAAACCACGCATGTAAAACACTAATTTAAATTCTTTTTATAACAAAAACAAAAGGAAAAGGTTCAAACATTTTCCATTAAATTGGGCATCCTTCATGCTTCTTGATACAAATTGATGATTTGGGAATTGAATTTTTCTCTCAATAAGACGGTTATGTAATCAAATACCTGCTTGTGGAGTCGGAAAATTGAAAAAAATTGTTAAGATTAATCGAATTTTTCAGCACAAATTATTGCCATTGGCATGATTTATTGTTCGCAAAACGTGGAACTGCTGTAAATTTTCAAAAATTTCCCCTAAATCATGTACAAATTTTAGTTCTGACCATAACGACACCCAGACAATTTAAAATGCGTCAAATCAACCATCACAAATTTCGACATGACTTCCAAACCAGTTTCTTCACATCCTTTTATGCTTTGTTTTTGTTTCATTCTTAACAGAACTTTATGTGCATTTTATAGCGTTAAACGTGATGTTTCCATAACAAATTGTATTTTTTTGCTTCCTTTTACTGTTAACCCTCTTAATGTAAGGAGATCAGTCATGAAGAAAACATCCATTCCAAAACATACGTTGTATGTTTCGTACACAGTCAGTGATGAGACATATCCAGACTTTACGCGCCATTCTGATAATTAATTGAGCAGTTTTTCAGTTTGCCAGAAGCAATTTAAGTCCCTGATATCAAGAAAGCATTTGCTGACAGTAACATAAATTAAATTATAATTTTTTCACATTCCCATATTAATGCTCGGTGTATGTCTAACCATTTTGCTCGTATCCGTGTACCTCTGTGTACAAATATTCTCACGACTCCATCAGACTCTTTTTTTTTTGAAAATATAAAAGCTTACGTGCTTTTTATGCGTTAATGTGTGAGTATTTATGTCGGTACACACTCGATATTCATGTATCAAATCGAAATGGGTTGGAATAAAGCTAACATGCGGGGGTTGTTTTTGAATGATGTCCATGTGCATATGGATCTTCAGTTTAATGTTTGGAGAAATTAGTGGTAAGAGATTGAAAGATAGCTGACCTGAGCAGACTGGGACAATTCTCATAAACATAGGCTTATTTGAGAGAGTTAGAAGAGTGCCTGATGGGCTTGTTTCCTAAACAAATTTTCAAATCTTTTTCGTCCCCAATTCAAAAAATGTTTGGCTGCGTCCCTGCTCACTCATGAGTATCGAACTCGACCCCTTTACTCCCTCTCTCTCTTAAGGATTTTAATTATTTGTCATAAATTACGATTTGGTTTTTTCCAACTCCGTACAATTGCATGGCCCAGGATATACCAATACACTGTACCTAACCATAATTTGTGTGACTCGAGTCCACAAACCAAGTTAGTATGACTTGAAACAGCGAAAAACGCTCGAATTCAAATAAATTTTTCCTAGGATCGAACCCGGGTCGTTAGAACGGTAGTTCGGCCCTTTAACCACTACGCCACTGAAGCTTTTTCGTTGACTATGCTGTTAGCTACTTAACTGCCTAAATACCCTAACAAATTGAAGATTTTTATCCAAAGAGGCAAAAAAGGTAGTTTGATCCCCCTGAATACACCCCTGTTGCATACCCCTCTTTTTTCAACTAAATCCCAAACCTCAAAAATGAACAAACCCCTTCATCCAAACATATGGTTAGATGAGAAAGCAATCGTTTACGTAATAACATACATACCAGCATCAGTTTGTGCTTTTTCAAAAAAAACCAAAGTCGGTAATAGAACAAAAATGATAAAAATTTGCCAAAGCTAAATGAATCAGTGCACCAGTTGAGTCGTAAAATATCAATTATTGATTTTTCTCATTCATTTTCATTAATCCCTGATTCATTTTTATTTTTTTTTCGTCTTCTTCTTCCATTTTTCCTGTGCCTTCACTCATTTCATTCAATACAAGCAATTCATTGAATGCGAAAAAAAAAGGAGAACACAGTACGGAAGGATATGACATCATATTGATTCTATACTGTTTCAAAAATATCCATATAGAAATTGAGGCCAAAAAGTAGAGTAAAAAGAGACATGATGAAGGCCATAAAGAAAGGATGTGTGTGGGTTATGGCAAGAATACCTTTACATCATAAATAATGAGATGTGGTAAGATTAGGACATCACTTTATTGCATGACTGGCTACATACATATATGTATAAATAAATAGATACTTTCTTTGGTATATATACAGCAACAACAACATAATAATAAAGGATTTTCGTGTAGGCTTATGCTGTAATATTAAAGTTTATTTTTTCGCACATATACAGACACAGGGGTTCAATCACCGTAGATTAGAAGCTTAAAGCTATGAAAATATTTATCATTTACTCTTATCAAATCATTTTCATTCCACTAAAATATTTAGGAATCTTTATCTATTAAAAGGATGGGGGATGGTTAATTAATGATGTCTAAGATAACAACTCCTTCTGGATTTTAACGACTATTTGTAGTTGTGATATTAACTGACAGCAATTTTACAGCATTTTGAGTAATTTTGACAGCAAAATGACAGTTTATCCTTAACTCATCTGCAAATCAGCTGCAATTTACAAATTTTATATAAAAACAGCATTTCATCTGCATTTCGATGAGAAAAAACTTCATCTGCACTTTAGCAGCGAAATCTGTATTTTAGCAGCATCATCTGCATGTTAGCAGTATCATCTGCGTTTTGGCAGTGTCAGCTGCATTTTGGCTGACTATTTGCACTATCTGCATTTTATCAATTTGGAAATAATTTGGGAGCAAGACCCTATTTCAGATCCCTTTGAGTGTCCATTCTAAAACTCCTTTGAGTGGAATCGCATAACCCCCTTCCGCACCCCGGCTAGGTTCTCTAATGACACACAGGTTTCTAGCCACTAGGGCATCAGGCTACCAAAAAACCCCATTATTCAGTGTAGCGTCTGAGCATAACGGATTCTTGGATATCGAACCATATATAGGTAAATCTGCCAATGTTACAGTAAGGCCTCTGTGGCCGAGTGGTTAGGCAGTAGAGCAGAAATAAGTATGAATCTTTTGTAAGGACGTAGGTTCGATTCCCACCAGAGATACCGATCTTTGAATCACTTTATGGAAGAATGTCGAAATTCCAAGGATTCGAACATTGTTCACGACTTCTTAAACATTAAGCATCCGACGTCATTTGCAAACAACTCCCCCAATCTCTTCCACAAAGAGGATTATTGTTGCTAATACAAAAGAATCTTAAAAACTTTCACTCACAGGAAATGATAATTCAATATCTGGAATTACTTCTTTAAGTATGGTATGTGAATTGAAATTTCATTATACTTGTTACCGAGAGACATTGAGGATGAAAACGATGAGCGAAGAAGAAGAAGATGAAGTGTAATTCTGGAAGATAAAGCAATGTGATATGCTGGATGGAGGAGCAAGCAGCAACAGAACTCGGATTTGTAGATATCGAAATAATAATAAAACGTACAGTATTGAGCACTTATTTAATTGCTATTGATGTACAGTATCTCATAAGATTGAGTCGAATTGGAAATGCCTCCGGTCGATGGATTTACCAGAATGTATAGGAATTCTATAAAGCAGTGTGTTAAGGACACTTATTGGCTTTTCCGAATTATTTTTATAAAAAAAAATTAAGGGCTTCTTTTACGAGAATATTGTATTATTTTGACTAAAGCTCTCATTTTGTGGTTCCTAAAGCTATGCTTATGTACATACACGCTTGCACGTAATAAGGGTACTTTCACTTCTCAATCTCCCTTTATTAAATTTCACCTTTTAAGCGTGTACTTCCGGATGGGAAAAATATGATTTAGGAGTTTTTAGATTCCGGCTGAGTCAAATTGATGTGGATTGGGGACAAACTGAGGAATTGAGAATTCAGGCGGTGAAAGCTGAATCAAATTTGTATGTTCAGTTTGAAATTTTTTAGGCCGTTATTTTTCAAATAATTTTTGAGGGTTAATTTTAAATATTTGATCGATAATTTTCAAAAACTTTTTGAACGTTAATTTTCAAATTTCTTCTGACCGTTAATTTTCAAATATTTTTTGATCCTTGAAATCAGAATAATTTTATTGCTCATAGTTCAAATTATTTTCAGCCGTTAATTTCTCATCCCTAGAAAATCTCTTTTCAATTCACACAAAACGCGCTACCACAACTCAACAACCATCCACATCCATACCAGTTTGTGTGTACCTTCAATATTTAGCGAACAATAAGAGCAGCCATAGCAAAAAAGGAAGGAAGGAGAAGGACGTAAAGAAAACTAATTTGAGATTTACGTGGGGAGGGAAGTAAATTATGGACGGGCAAACAAGTAAACCATGAATAAGTCAGTTATGATGGAACCGAACCCTTCGGTAAAACTGATTTTCATAATCAATTTTAATTATTTTCAAATGTCGTAAATAACTTTTTTTTTTTTTTTCTGTGTGGCGTCAGCGGTTTGGAAGTAATCTAAGTTAATTTATAGTACGAGAAGCATAGTCAAGGTAAAGTGAACAATGAATGATGAGTATACCGCAAAAGAGGAAGCTTAAACGCAATTAAAGGCTCATTTTAATTATTCTCGTCAACAAAGACTTTCACATTAAAGGTATTGTTACACATGAATTGTATCCTTAGCAGCCAATCCATCACATTTCATTAAATTAAAGCTCTAAGGAAGCATGAGCACACACAAAAAGGAACGAAAATAGGTCAGAAACACAAATTTCAATTCAAATGTATAATCATGTAGGGATAACATGTGGGATGGATATGCATTAAGAATGAGCATGTACCCCCTTAAGGGATATAAAGCACTTTAAGACTATTTCCTTTTTTTAAGTCACAAAAGAAAAAAAAAGGCAACAAGGCATGAGAATCGTAAAACGTAAATTTTTTAAGCCTCATGAATTTTCTATTTCTATTTTTATTTGCTGAAGGAAGTGATGTCAAGTGTTAATAGGATTAATTTGACAATTAGTACAGAAAGTGACTGTGTGTTAAGGATTAAGTTTTGTCGTACGCTGCATGTGATGCTTTTCTTCTTTAAGAATTTCTAATGGACCATTATGGCATAAAGTTAAGACCTTTCAAATGTTATTTCTTAGTATGTGTCGACGTTGAGTCAAACCCTTCTCTTATGTCAAGGATTGAAGACAATTTATGTCATGGGGAGCACAACTAAGAAGAATGTTTCGCTGTGTTGCTGTTGTTGGACTTCAATAAGAAAAGTTATTAATGATCATCGATTGATTTGCAGTTGGTTCCAATTAAAGAAGAAATTGGTAACAAATAACGTGAAATCAGCGATAATGGATATAAAGTTGGCTGCAATTAACAATATATTGTTCATAAATGGAATGAAGTTGGCTCCAGTTGGACATGAAGTTGGCTCCAATTTGGCATGAAGTTAGCAGCAAATTGAATAATTTTGTCGTAATTGTGTTTGCAGAAGAATTTAGCGCTAATTTAGGTGAATTTAGCGCTAATTAAGGTGAAGTTAGTGCTAACTAAATTGAAGTGAGCACAAACTATGGTGAAATTAGCACTAAGATGAACGTTGACGGAAATGAAATAATTGCTAGATAACAAACTGAAGTGAAGTTAGCATCAACTGGCATGAAGTAATTGCTGATTATCAGAATTAAAGCGAAGTTGGTGTATTTGGTGAAGTTGGAGTATTTGGTGAAGTTGGTGTATTTGGTGAAGTTGGTGTATTTGGTGAATTTGGTGTATTTGGTCTTCAAATTCAATTTGATCAAGATTGACATGAAGCTAGATCAAAAATGACGTGAAGTTAGCTTCATCTACTTTAAATTAGCCTTAACAACACAAACTCAACATCCAGAAGCTACAAATGACCCAAAAAAATTGTTCATTACAAGTTTTTCATCCCCTGAACATTCACTTTTCCTTATTTCCCATAAATATAGGATGAATAGAAGAAACTTTCCCATTTCTCTCCACTATTTCAAATTATTCTTTTTAATACACGATTGCCTCATTTCATTTCTCCCAACTCATACCACACGATGAACATGATAAGGTACATTGAAAAAACAAGAATTCCATAGAAATAATAAAAAGGAAGAAGCTCAACAGCAAGAAAAGAAAAAAAGAAATTGTTTTTAATGCCTGTCGTTAATTTTAAGATGAAAAGAGAAGGAAAAACTTTCATTCTTTTTTTTGTGTCTATTTCATATCTTTAGGGTTGACAGCCAAAAGGAGTAGGAAGCACCAGAAGTAGAAAAAAGTACCGTGCCACACGCCATTAAATTGCAACTAATGAAATGAAGATAACGACCAGGAGGATGAAAATTATTGCAACAAATGTATATACATACCAGGCATTCGTGCACCACTCTTTAGCACAGCATTATGAACGTCATTAATTCGGATGCCAATAAAGTCTCGTCCAATATAAATATTCCCAGGTTGCTGTTGATCACTTTCTATAGGTTTTTGTGTTGAAGATGGAAGACTGGCATAACGTGATGGAAATACTGTTGCGGGACGTGTTTTAGGCTGTAAATAAAAAAAGGAGAATGTAAATGTAAGAAAATCTGTGTAAAGCTTTGATAATAAACGAATTCACATTCATTGCTGGTTGGTTTCCGCAAATTTAACAACAGTAAGGAGAGCTTTCGAATCTTATTTTTATTCATGCACAGATACAACATAATGCAGAGATAATGCCACGTGAATCATAAAATTGTAATACTAACCGCGCAGTAGGGCAGTGTTGGGCAACTTGATTGTTGCGGCACAGTAGGCTAGTAGCGGGCAACATGTGTGTCGTGGCACACTAGGCCAGTGTTGTCCAGCCTGTGTGCCGCGATACACTGGTGTGAAATGCCTGAACCACATGTTGCGTGTGGTTTTGTTCGAGGCTTATCACCAAGTTGTGCCGTGTCGCAACAAAGTTTGCCAACCACTGCACCAAGGTATTCATAACAGACGATAAATTTTCTTTTAAATGCTTCGTCGAGCATCAAATATTAGATCGCTATTTTTTTTTTTGCCATATATTTGATGTCGTATCATGTGACATGTCACTCAATACAATTATGTGGCAATTTTACATTTTTTTTCGTACATCTACCATCTAAATCTACACGTAACATTTTTACACTAAATTTAATTCTTTTTTTTCTGAAGCGGTAAAATTGTTTCCTTCATCTCTGTTATTTTGCATGTTTTGCATGATGATGATGTGAACAAGAAGATGAAATTTACAGAAAAAATGCCATAAGGAAAGGTAGGAAAAAAAGGAGAGAAAAAAACATATAATTTATTTCCTGATAGAGGGAATCATCAAATGAAGCACATAGCAACATTCAGTTTTTTTTGGCTCTAAGGTAAAATAAAATCATCCAATTTACTTTTTTACTCATTCTCTTGATCTCATAGTTGATGTACCTCTTTCATTCATCTATACCCGACGTCTATACTCTTTATTAGATTTACAGGATATGTAAATTGGCAGTTTGTCTGCATATGCGTCTGGTTTAATGATAAGGATATATTCTGGGTTAAGACAGTTGAGAAGTTTGAGAGTGTTTTGGAATTCTTCGTCGAAAATGAGCTTTTGGATTGAGAATATGAACAAAATTGGATGAATTCAACATGATTTTCATGGCAGTCAGGTGGCGACTACATGGCTTTTAAGTGACAATTTTCATAATTTGTACCAATCTAGTCAATTTCGAATTCTATGTTCGAAAAATTTAGAAATTCCGAAAATTCGAAATCCCCACCTCGAGTTTTTGTTATCAAATTGTGAATTCATTTGAGACATTCAAACTTTTTAGGTTACTTTCCTGCATCTGTTGCGCCGGAGCAAAGCATTTATCATCAAATTTAGTTGAATTACTCATTAAATAAAGCCAAAAATTATGAAAATTGTCAAATTACATTACTTATCAACTAGAAGTTTTTAAGATTTTGGCGGGAAAATTTCAAATTATTTATCATATTTTGACAACATATATCAACATAATGCGTCATAATCCCCAGGATCAACCAAAATTCCTACGAATTCACCTTCCTTCATTCATTCAACCTCCATCCCTACCAATCATCTCCATCTCAAAATTTTATTTTGATGTGTGCCATTGGCTTTAAAATATCAGAGGTAAATTACTATGTTATGATTGTAGGATAGAAGGTGACTTAAGGGAGGATGGAAATGGCATGGGAAATTTGAATGATTGTCACCTTATTGCCATTTAAGAAAATGAGGATAATTCTCAGTGTATGAAAATGACATCGAGAGTTGGTGACAAAAAACAAGGAATAAGGATAAGAAGTAGACTTTTATAATGATGATGACTTTGGGATGTTTCCTCCTGGGGGAGGGGGAGGGGGTTGACCTTAACCCCCCGATATCATGTCACAGCATTTTTGAAAGCATTTCTTCAATTTTTCTTGAAAACCTCTTAAATTTTGCGATCTATACACAACCCTCCAATCCTTTGTCCCTCCCCTCCCCCTCAACAAACCCCCTGTCATAGCCACAATGAAATCAAGCTTTATAATCCTTAAACGTTACCAATTTGCCATTTTTATGTATTGAAATATTTCCAGCATTTAATTATGTGAGGAATTTAAAGTCAAAAGCAAGAAAGGTCTAAGTTGGCACAACCCCTCATGCTCCCCCATCCCTCACATTAAAACAGATTTCATACAACAGCGACACGACAATAAATTACAATTTTATTATAAAACGAAAATTTATTGTTTATACAAAGCTTTTTTCTTTTGCCCAAACTTATTGTTTTATTTTCCTGCATTTTTCGGTAAGCTTAGAATAAGGAAGAAAGGTAATTTATGGCATAGCTGGCCCTCCCATCATGCGAGAGTACACAAAAAATTATAGGCAATGAAAACAGAAAAAAAACTTTTACTTTTTTTTTCATTCATAACAAACATTCTCATTTTGAGTGAGGCAATAAAAATCTGTGAGGATCACGAGCTGAATGTGTCTTCTTGACATCCTCATAATTAAACTTTTTCACTTTTTTCGCCTCATGTTTGTCATTTTTTTTTCTTTATTTTTATGACAAAAAAAAAGTCTTTTTCTTTTGTTGTCTCAAGCAAATTTCCTAGGTTTTGAGTCTGTCGTCGTCAATATTGACACTTGACATACTTAAAAAATATTCTTCAGTATAATCTCAATCAAGTGCACGAGGGTATTAATTTGTAATAAATTTCCGCTACCACAAAATGAGAGCTATAAAAAGAACCATTTTTATAGATGAATTGAAATAAATTAATGGAGAGTATCTAGTTCTTGACAAATATTAAGTCAGATGTAAAGTATGTGATGGAAAATGGATGAAGTCGTGAGATATGAAGGCGCATTAATGGGTTGATGCAAGTTGACTTGAAAGGCATGTGACAAAAGTCGGAAAATGGTTTTCTCAAGATAGCCCCTGTCCACCTACATATTTTGGATTAGGAAGGTGTAAACCGAGAGACTGGTCCCAGCCTAAATCTAGCGCAGAACCAGATTTTGCCAAATCCTACTCATAACTAAATTAACCTTGGATTTTCTCGCTGCACTTCGAGTTTCTGACCCGATCCTGCTTTCTATGTGGCCCAGAGCTCCAATTAATTCTTGGATTTCATATATTAAGCAGTTGAAGTATCTAAACTTCTGAAGAACAAAATCGGGACTTAGAACTTGACAGGATTCGAACCGATCACCTTCGAAGCCATGTCAATTTTGAGTCAAGCGCCTTATCGTTAACTCTACAGAGTCACTTAACTATCATAAGCAGAAAAGTATTTTAAAGATGAAACCTGATTACCTTTAATCACTCTCTATGACATGCATACCCATCAGTATCGATACTCGTCAGTTTGGGTACCAAAATTCAATACCCCGAACTAGTAGAAGGATGGAAAAAGTTACAGGACGACACTCATCAGTTCAAGTACCGAAATTCAAAGTTCTGAACTAATAGAAGGATGGACAAAGTTCCAAACCCTCATGTAAGCCCTAGTCAAGGAAACAATTAAGCAGTAAGCTCAAAATGCATACAATCCGACACAAAACCCCGAATAAAAGTTTCAATATCATCAGACAGACACAAGCAAATGACAAAGTACTGCACAATTATTCAAGAAATGCACTGAGAGAAGAAAAAAAGATGTAAAGAGCTTCCGTCTCATTCTGTTTTATTGACGTCGTGAGTCTTAGTCTCCTTGAAGAAAAAAATACATCAGCAGCAAAAAATGCATAAAAACTTTTCATTCAATTTCAATTTTTTTTTAAATAAGAAAGAAAAGGAAATCGTCAGAAAAGCGATAAATTTGCATTTTTCTGCGCTTTTCTTTAAAAGAAGGGAAAAATAGAGAAAATGAGGAAAATTCCTTCATGGAAAAATCTCAAATATAATAAATTTTCCCATCCCCAAATAACTTTACATTTTCCAGTATTTTTCATTGATTTATCAGCAATCAGCATAAAATTTTCATGAGTTTTAATCAAAAAAGGAACGAGATTTTTCTTATACTTGCTTATACTCTATCCTTACTGCATTAATGATAATGAAAAATATTCATTTTCATGGATGTAAGAAGATAAAATTAAAAATATTTTTTAATATCATTGATAGACAGTTGCAAGCCTTCATTTGAATATGTGCTGTCAGTAACTAAAAGCTCTTCTTCGAGAACTAAATAGAGTGATGAAGGCATAGCGAAGGGGTTGAATTGGGAATGACGTCTATTAAATGGGATGCAGCTTAGAATCGTGTATAACAGAACTCGAAGTCGACTAAGATTGGATTTCTGCCTTAAAAGCAAATTAAAAGCGGTTGCCGAGTGGTATAGTGTCGGTCTACTACGTGAATGCACCGGGTTCGATTCCTAAGGAAATTCCAGTCAGTCCCCTACGTTACTAACTCGTGTTCGATTCCAAAGAAAATCCAAGGAAAATTTGGCTCTCAACGTTATCGACGAGGTTCGAATCTATGGAAAGTCTAGTCAGCATCCTACATTACCTATTCCGATTCAATTCCAAGGAAAGCACACTCTGGTTTAGCATATTAGCATCTCTGGTTTGACCTGTGGTAACTCAGCATCTTACAACACCGACATGAGTTCGAACCCAGAAAAATTCCAGACAGTCTCCTAAGTTACCTACTTGGGATCGATTCCAAGGAAAATCCAGTCGACCTGCTAAGTTGGCCGACCCGAGTTCAGTTCCTCTCGGCCTCGTATATTAAAGTCTCGGGCTCTACCTGTGGAAAGTCAAGTCAGCCTCCTACGTCAACGCCCCGGATTCAACCCCCTAAGAAAGTCCGGTCAGCCTAAGGTCAGCCTCCTTTTATCGGAAAGTCTTGTCGATCTACTTAGTTCCTGATTTGGGTACGAACCCATGTAAAGTACTTGAAAACTCGAGGTCAATTCCAAACTCCCTTCATTTAATCCCTAAATCATTTCACATCATATCCAAACACCCCCCATAATAATTCATGAAAATTTTTATATTTTTACATTGTAGCTAGTAAATGTGAAAGAATAAAGACGCTGATTTGTGAATTTAAGCATAAAAACATGAAATATAATCATTTGCGTTTTTCGCTTGAGTGGAAAATGTAAGATTTATGGAAATTCGCCAACTGCTATATATCATTCAATTTCAAGCAGTTTCTCGTATGTTCTCATTATACTCAATACGCTTAATATACACAAGGAAGCATGCTGCATGTGTTCTTTTTTTGTATTTTTCTTTCCACGAGCTTTTCGTGTGATGTACTTAAACATTTTTTTTTGTGTACAGCTTTTAGCAAATGCGATTTTGATGATTTATCGAAGATGAAGGGGATGGGTTACTTTTTTGTTGAGTATGCATGATTTTGACAGGGGTGGAGTCAAGGGTTATTAGGGTGAATTGTTGATATTGAGGATGGATTGTGATGGATAAGTTTGGGGCTAGCTGCTTGGTGCAGCTAAGCATTTTGCATTCGAGCTACCAGGAACTCAGTGATTTAAGCACGACTTACCAAGAATTTGGGTATGGGCATATCCAGAGATGTAAGGAGAACGTGTTATTAAGAGAGGGAAACCTCAACAGCCCGCCCGGGGGAAACTGACTAGGATCTTGCCTAAAATCGACTGATTAGCCTAATCAGCAGTGCAATTACACAACAGAGACTACCTAGACCTAACGAATATATCCTCATATACACCCCAGTCACCTGAGACCCCCTTTTTCCCGCCAAAACATCATTCATCTCCAAAATGTCCCATAGTTCACCCCTGCATCGATCTGATATATATTGGATGGTGTGCACATTAAGCACAAGCAAGACATGACTGTTATTTTCCCACAATATAAAATTTCAATTTCGAAAATGCATTTTTAAGTGAATTTTTTGCAAATTAAGGATAAAAAAAATATATTCATTTCCTCTCTTTCTTAAGCAGCTATAATATACCAATTTTTCAACGATAATCTATCCTGGTGTGAGAATTGGGAATAAATGAATACATGAGCGTAAGGAACAAATTTGCAGTTCAGTGAACTCCAATTTAACAAATAAACAAGGCAAACGAGTTCATTATGTAGGAAGTTCTATTTTATACCAATTCACTCTTTAACCATTTCAGAAGCATCGTTAGTTTTTTTTATTTTTTTGGATATACCCGAGAAAATAATAAAAATTTTTCGTGCATATATAAAATTTGTTCATTCATACACCATATCACAAACATACATATATACTTGGAATAAATGAAGGAGAAAGGAGAAAAGACACATGAGTGTACTTATCGCAAAGAAAATGTATCATTTTCAGTCTATTTTTGCCTTCTTAGCGAAACTATTTGCTTGTTGGGGTAATTTGATCTTCTCATGTCTGTCTGCTGGTTTGGTATTTGTATGTCTGGTTGGCTTCTGTGTGGTGTGAATGTCGATAATCTTATATGCCACGTGGAACGTTACTTTGTGCAATTTTGAGGTTAGAATTTCATACAGAACTGGCTTAATGCCAATTTTGAGGTTAGATTTGGAGGGTATTAGGGTAACAGACTGGAGTATCAAGGAAGAGTAAGACTACCAGGGGTTTATAGTGCTTTGTTCTTAGTTCTCTAAGGGGTCGTTCAGTTATTATGTAACGTGACCGCACCCCTTCCGTAACAATCCCCCTCCAGGTGTCCCATAAGCTTTACGTATAAATAAACGACCCCGAGACGTAGTCCTAGTTAGGGAGAGGGGTATACACAAGTTTGCAGTCATTAGCTTTAGGTAGTCTACGCCAAGTAATTCTAGCAGGTCTTGGCTACTTAGTGGGTTCTAGACAAGGTCTACTCTAGAGTATACCCTAGCCCAGTTTATCCCGGGGCGGGGGTTTCGACTTTTCTCTAACGAAATCCCCCTTCTCCCATTCTGACTACTCCTCTATTTTAACCATGATCCACGAAAATTCGCGACCATACCGCGACCCTGCAGATTGACTTCCTAACTTGCAACTCATTTTCTCGTGCATATTTTCTTTTTTATTTTTTTTTCATTCCTTATAAATAGTATAGCGGGTTATAAGACGAACATACGAAATGCCTTTATTTCCATCTCATATGAGGGATAATTTCTTTTAGTTCCAATTTTTTTTTTGTTCGTTCCTTAATACGCACATACATACACATATGGTATCGTATAATAAGTATCTATATAACTGAACTGTATTATGCATGGATAGGAAAAAAATATCCATAAAATCATCATAATTCAGATAAACAAACATCTTGAATATTAATAATACGACAAATGGAGTAATATGAGAATCTCTCTAAGATGTACTTGCAAGACTTTCTTTCACTAGTTTGTTCGTTATGCATCATCTAACATTGTCTTATTCATGATATTACATACAATAATCCAAATGGACAGAGAAGAGATAAAGAATTGTGAAATTTCTTTGAATGGATAATAAAGGGAAATTTCCTAAAACGTTTCCAATCCGTTTCTTTTTTTCTTCTTCTTCTTGTTGTTCCTTTTTGAAATTCAAAGAACAGAAGGATGAAGAACGTTTTAGCTTCTCTTTGCAGAGATATTACATCACAAGAGAGTCTGCTTTTGATACTGTCTTTATCAAATTTGTACAAATACAATGGAATGTTACTTGAGGCTAGTTTTTGGACATTTTCGAAATGTTTGTTCGAAATTTCGAAAATGGTTTGTTTACATTCTCACTTGACGTTTTTGAAGGCTGAATTTAGCATTGTTTGTTACTAAATTGCAATGAAATTGATTTTGTAGCATTTAAAAAGTGTGAGCAAAGCCTTTAACATCAGATGCATTTATCAAAACTACCGGAAAATGAAATAAATTGAAAAATCAATTTTCGAATATTTTCGAAAATTCTCACTTGACGTTTTCAAAAGCTGAATTTAACTTAATTTGCAGCTTATTTGCAATTCTATTGATTCTACAGCATTTAAAATGAGTGAGCAAAGGAGAAAATCCCTAATTTCCATCAGTTCCCATCCATTGCCCACAACTATACTCTTATTTCTTTTTCGCATACCAGTCTCGTATCATCTTTCATTTCATAATATTGTTGATTTGGATTTTGTTCCGATTTGAATAAACAGAAAACTTTTTCATTTTTTTTATTTATTTTCATTTCTCTTCCTACATGGCCTTAACTCTCTTTCCCCCGTCACGTTTAAGGATTTTTCGAACAGAGAGAAGCAAAAAAAGTAAGAATTTTTATGGGACTCAATCGTAAAGACGATTCATAGCACATTTACGTTTTACGAGAGTTTTCACTTTTTCTGTTTGTCATTTATGTTCATGCTTACATCATAAAAATGATGTGATGTTTACATTTAATTGCCGTTATTTTAGCAGAAATTTACAGACAGCACTTATGTTATTTTTATGTGGCTTATATCACTTTTTATGAACATTAAAAGAATTTTTTTTTCTTTTTTATTTCCATAAAGTTAATTCACAGTACTTTTTTTTTCAAGAATATCCACTCTAATTTGCATATTTATTTATATATTTTTTTAGAGAAATTAATAAGTTTATTATCTTGTTGTCTTAATGGGATTTGTGGTTATTACGCGTAATATAATACCAGACGTATGGCATTGATGGAAAATGGTATTCTCTATAGGGCGATGCATAATTTATGAAGTATTTCTCAATCCAACCACAAATGCAGACTACATGATAATCATCGATTTACAGTCTTTATTTATGTGCTATTTAATGTATAAATGGGGCGAAAATGCTCTTGGAAATAGGCAAATCAGAATAAGTGTGTGTAAAGTTGAGGAACTGGTATTTAAAATTTGAATACATAAAGTTTTATGGTTTGTTTACTTGTCCACATCGACTTTTCAATCAAAAGTTTTGACTTCAATTCATGTGTTTTGATTATCGAATTGATTGTAAAGTTTAGAACAACTGTGAGCAAAGCCATTACCACTAAAATTCATTAACAAATTGATGTTTATGATTGAAAAATCAATCAAATTTAGTATTTTACCTTTCTATGTAAACACGTGTGTGAAAAAGTGCGGGAAAATTTTGAATTTCAATTTCAACGTTCAATATTTTCCATTTTAGACTCAAAAATGCGTCAAAACAGGGAATTCATCTCCCCAACTTGACAAAAATATCATGTCAACATCAAAGTTAGCCTGACAAAATTTAATTACGACATCCAAAAGAAAACTTTAATGCAAAATATATTGGATGGCAATAAGTTAAAAAATCATAACAAGAAAATATATTTTATAAATATTCCCATAGCATATCGGCATCAACATCAAAAATTCATGATAAATAACCAGAGATGAAAGAACTGAGATTCATGATTTAAAGGAGAAATTAAATATAACACAAAAAACACTCACCAGCGTTGTTTGATGTGGAGCATTTGTTGAAACTAGAGAATTTAAAGTTGATGATGCTTCGGATTCGACAATTGATGAAAATTTTGTGCCGAATGATAAATTTGATGTGAGAATGTTATTGTTATTATTATTAAATTTGAATTCAATACAAGGCATCGCTGAAATGTTGAGATCCCCTTGAGTCGTTGATGGTGAAATGCTGTGGAAGAGAAAAAATAAATTGTTTTTTTGTTAGAAAATTAAGTTCAAGAAGGAAGCAAAAACTTCATCAGTTTTATTGTTGCCATTGTCATTGAAGTAAGTGTAGCGGCAGAAAAAAAAGTAACAGATATCCCCAATTCCCACTTCCGCCCCTTCTTCTTTAACTATCATTATTATTACTTTGATGATGATGACGATATGCTCTCAATCTATTCACTCCATTGTTCCACCCTCATCGGCACATCTTTTATTTAAATTGTCTCAGGCATTAAGGACTTGATATCTAGTACGGAGCAGTCATGAGAGCAGAGTTGGGGTTTGGTTTGATAGGTTTGGAATTGGAATAGAAGCAGACAGACTTGTGAGTGACAGATTACTCTGGTATATCGATTGGCGCTTGCATCACAGTTCCCCTCACTGACAAAGTAACCAGTTTTAGGTACCGTAGTGATCTCTCTGTGCCATCAAAGCATGCGATTTGTCTATTTGTCAGTGATTCTAATTTGAAAACTAAAACTGCCTTGACAGCTTAATAAGCAAAGAACGGACTGTTTGTGCTGCAGTCAAATGCAAATAAGGTTTAAGTGTGATTTGTGCCAAACTCCTTAACAACCCCCGGTCGCTCAGTGGTAAGAGCATGTAACCGAAAACCGTAGTGAGATCGGCGTGGGTTCGAGTCCTACTTGGACTATGTTGTGGGGAAGTTTACTTTATTCTCTAGAATCTTAGAACTAGTAAGGTATGGAATATGGACCAAGGGCATTTGTGCTGAATTTTGAACAATTCCAGGTTCGGATCTCATCATTAGCATACTTAAATGGCACAAATCGGCTAGGCGATTGAAAATCCGGTCCCAAGCCGACTTGACTCAAACTTGAAACCGAATTCGGTTTAAATCTAGCATCATGTTAGAATCACGCTGATTGCCGAATTTGTGCTATTCGAGCTAGTTGAAGAATCAGTTCGATTAAAGACACAGAAGACAATCAACAAGCAACTGTGACACTCCCAACTCCCCATAAATCCCCAACTCTGTCAATCCAAATCGCAATAAGCAAATGTGTCGAGAAACAACTTCCTCCAAAAAAAATAAAAAAATAAAAATATGCGGCAATGTGTCGACTCATTTCACCACGGAGACAGTATGAGAGCTTATGCATTCGAAATTAGATAAAGAATAAAAAAAAAAAACAAGAAACGTATGTACATATTTATATGATGTGGTGTAGTTGCAAGTGTATATTGTGCGGAACCGAAAAAAAAAATACGCGAGGGGAAGACTTATGATATTAAATGCCATTAAATGACTTAGTATGTGACTACAACAACCAACGATGTCAATGAACTTGACATGTTTCTGTCGTCGCTCATATCATGAGATCTTCTTTTGCTCTTCATTTTCTCTTTTTTCTTTTGTGACATTTTAATGTCAAATCGAAAGAAAAAAGTTCACAAAAATACAAAAGGTTGAATACTTTTTTACCATTAGAGATGGCATTTTTGCAATTACATCATTTCCGTGGAGGCTAGAGAGTATTACATCATCATCATCATCATCATTATTATCATTGTCGTTGTAAGGAATGAGCAGATGTATTTACTTCCCATGTAATAGCATGACGGCACTTTGATGAACGACAACGAGGAATGAACTGATAAGGAAATCAAAGTTCAGAAAGCGAGAAAATTGAAATGATTTTTCATTTCATATCCAACACAATTTTCTTCTTCACTTCCTTTTTTCACTTCTGTCTACATATCTATCATCGCAGGGTTGCTAGATGAATGGATGTTTGGGATTAGAGGATGGGATGTGACAGGTATCGTCTCTCGACTCATTTTACTGTGACAGTGTTAAGACAAATTCTCAGAGATCGGAGTATCTCAAGGGTAGACTAATTAGGTATGCTTCTTAAGCCTTGAGTAGATCACTTTCATTTTCTAGATTATATTCTTATGGTTTACTCTAATATACCCGAGAAACTGGCTCCAGATGTTTTAGAGAGGCATAAGAAAGTGACTTCTTAGTGCAAGAGCTTTATCAATAGCATTTATCCCACATTAACTCACTTTTGATCCCAAATGTGATTTTGTGGATAAGACAAGTGCTTGAGATTCTTTATTAAGTCCTTTTGCCTAAGCACTTGAGCGCTTTCTTTGAAGTAATCGGGAAGGCTCTTGAGTCAAATTCTGTATGGTAATTCAAATGTTGTTGGTTCGAATCCTTCCATTTCGAGAGTAAAACTGCTTATTGAAGGAGTACAAGTTGAAATTAGGACTCCTGAACATATGGAAAGGATCAAGTAACATGAACTGAAGCAAGGAAAATTGGAACCAGAACTACGAACGGAATCTTAATCTCAAAACCGAGAGCAACTTTGTCATCATCACTGTCTTCCAAACTTAGTGCCACTAGAGAATTCAATCATTAAGCCAGTTCCTCCCACTCCTTTCCAGCTTTCAGTAGTAAGTCTTACCACCTCAAGATCCAGAACACAATACATTGAACCATAAATCCAATAAACCCCCAAATTCCCAACCCTGAGTTCAGAATATTCGAAGGTGTAGTAGCAAGAAATAGCAACAAATATAGAAAGAGAAAAACTTCTGTACTTACTGTGGTAGAAGATGTGATATAATACGTTCTGCTTCTTCAGGCGTGGGAGGTGAAAATTTTTCATTATGCGGCACATCACCAGGATGTACTGTCGTTATTGTTGTTGTTGATGTTGTTGATGCTAGTGTGGAATGAGATGTTGCATTCTCCTCAGTCGGCAGAAAGTCAGGTACAAATTTGGCTCTGAAAAATGACAAAAAAAGGAAGATGAAAATGAGAAAAAGATGAAACGTCAGGAAAATTTTAATTTTAAAGGAAAGTGAAAATAGCAACAAAAAAAATAGGAATTGTAGATTTCCAATTCAAATGGATGCCTCACTATAAGGACTGTAAAATGTACACATTCAACAAATATTAAGTCGGAGAAAAAACAAAAGACCGTAAAACATTCAACATGCAAAAATTGTTTTGTGTATATTATTTTTTTTACGGAAATAGGGGTGAGATGGATGTAGGGAGACAGACTTTTTTGTCTTTCCTTTCCCGTTTTCATTTTCATATTCATACTAAAAAGCGCGAGCATAGTATGACTAGTGGAATGTCGTGAATGTGGCATGGAGGCGCATTTATTTGGAATTAGAGTCTAATTTGAATAATCTAGAAGTTTTGATGAAGAATAACTGTCAAAAAATATTTGAAAAATAACGGTTCAATTAAATTCAAAATTTAACGGTCAAAAAGATTTCAAATTAACAAAATTTAAGTTTTTTGCATGTTTTAAGAATCCAACAGTTGAGAATTTAAGTGAGGTTAAGTAAAGTCAAGGTTCGAATCCTACAAAAATCCAGACAGACCAAACATTGACTCAGTACTTTGACGAAACAAGCCCCTGTGACATTCCATACACCTGAACACACAGACAAATTACAATTTCAAACCATCCCGCTTTATTCCCAAAACAAGAGTCGCGCCAAAAAAGGAAGTAGAAGAGGGAATTTGATAATTTATGTGATCTCCTTCATCGAAAAAAAAAAACTTTCCCATAAACGCCCGTTGCCAGCGTAGATGGCGGGGGTAGAAAAAAAAATTAATTTACATTTTTTATTTGCAAGTCCTTTACAGCACAACCAACAGTTCTCCCAGAATAAATGACAGTTTGAAGTTAGTAAAAGGAAATAGTCAGTGGACGTTAAACGACAAATATTAAAAGCTGTGCCTTAACATTTTGATTAATTTTGATTTAAAGCGCATAATCTCATTTATTTTCATCTCTAAATAAGTCTCATTTACGGACGAAGTCATTTACATTAAATATTTTTTTTTAATCTTTCAGCAATTGCATTCCGGCACACTTTGTGTATCTCGGTGAGGAATATCCATGCGGCAATGTTATAAATAGAAGTGAAGGAAAGTGAAAAAGATAATATGAGGTGAGTTCTGTGGTTACGTCTAAGTTGGAGGAGGGTTTGGATGGGCATCTAGAGAGGAGTAGGTCTTTATGTCGGGATCTGGGGTAGAGGGTCTATATGTCGGGGTCTGGAGGTGTTTCCATGTCGTGAGTATTGTGTGAATTCAAATCATATTGACAACATTCTCTATATAATGGATTTATAGATTGCTTCTGGTGGGAATCGAACCTTCGTCCTCACAAACGAGACAGTCTCAGATTCTTATCTGTTACCTATCCTCTCGGCCACAGAGGTCTTACACTCATCCTGGTAGAATAACCTACAAATAGCTCGATACCCGAGATTTTGTATTACTCTGAGACTTCATAGATAGTTTGGCATCTGGTGAGAATCGAACCAACGTCCTCACAAGAGAGATCGTTTTAGATTTCCTACCTGTAGTCTATCCACTCGATCACAGAGACCTAACCATTAGTATGGCAGATTCATCTACATATAGCTCAAAACCCGACAATCTAGTCTCCTCATCAACATGCATGCAGACACAAGGGTAGTCTGACTAATAACCTTAATGTACATCATAAATGAAACATCCCATAACTGACGACCGCATTAAAAAAGTTTTCATTTATTTAAGAATTTTTCATTCTAATTAAATCATTTTGCGTTGTTTACATTATTACAGTAAGCGTGGAAGCAACGACCGACAAGTGTGATGAGTAAATTGAAGTCGAGTAAAATAAATTGAAAAAAGGGGGAAAAAAATTTATTTTTTTTAATGAAAATAAAATCACTGTGGATGAAGGAATGCGAGAGAAGCTTGTGAATTTCGAAAGGGAAAAGACAAAACATTATGAATGAAGAATTTATATAAAATAATCTTTATCATGTCTCTGTTCTGTTTTAACTTTCGCTTTCGCTATTCTTTCTCTCTCTCTCTCTGTTTCTCATCTTAACAACAACCATCGCTATGCAAACTTTTTTATGCTCCAGAGAATTCTCAAGGCGTATAAAAATTCTCTCAGTTGTAAAAAATTACTAAATTAAATATTCAGATCGTATTAAATTTCAGTTCTGCTATTCTCATATTGCTTGTGTGTATTTATACATGTGACGACATAGGCTGGTCCTCTCAATACATACGTCAAAGATAGACTAGGGGGATGTAATTAGGGTGAATTGGGGGAGAATTGGGTGGAGTTAAGTGAAGGTTGGATGACAAGCCATGCTGGGGTATATTAATGAGGGTGAGGGGGTGTTGTATTGATTTTAGAATGAGCTCCTATCTTCCCAACCTCCTTCTTTTTGGAATCAATTCTTCAAGTTGCCAAACTGTCTACAATGATAGAGCTCAACAGATTTCATTATATGTGCCTAACTCCTTGTTTCACCGCTCTTGATTGGGCTAAATTCACTAAAAAAGAGGCGCTCTAGTGCTCCATAAGCAACATAGCGTTCGTAGAACAGTAATGTGAGCATGCCAATTAAATGTGAAAATCAGAGACTTTGTAAAAGCTTTGTGATGTATTCAGCAGCATTAGAGGCAGATAGGAGCCTTTTTGCAACAACCTAGAGTCCACGTCAGAGCATGGTACCAGTAAGTAAATAAGTAACCACAATTTGTGTGCTGGGAATCACTTAAACCGATTTAAAATGGCTAGAACAACAAAAAAGCCACCAAATCTGACTATATTTTCCCTGGAATCGAACCCAGGTTATTAGAATAGAATCCGGGTCATTAGGATCAGTTGGCCATCACTTTAGCAACTACGCTACTGCTGCCTTCACCTAACTAGGCTGTTGGAATTGAACCCGGAACGTTAGAATCGGTTCGACGTCACTCTAACCTCTACGCCACTGCTGGTTATTAATTATGCATCTGCATCTAGTGATTTGTAGAGTTTAATCAACAAAAAATGAAAAATTCCTTCAATTCTCGAAGGTATTTCCATACAAAAAACTCCAACTCCAACTCCCACCCCCAACACCCCCTCCATATGCCTCTGAATCAGGGAGACACAGTGAGTGAGTGAGATGTACGTATTTAAGTATGCGGAAAAAATAAGATGATTAATGAGATTATTATTATTTTAATAATCCACTTCAGAGAACTTTACCAGAAGCGAAAATGGAAAAATATGGAGAAAAAATTGCATTAAAATAATAAAAAATAAATTTTTTTTGCTTTAAAATTTTCATTTTCCAACTCCAACAAAAAATAAATAAATGACTCTAAAAATGGTTTGTGTTCTTGCATAATCCCTTATAATAAATGGTACATTTAAAATGAAATAAAGTTGTAAACTCCAGCCACAATTTATTACACAAAAACTAATGCCGACTGTAACCTTGGTTGAATTATGTCAGATTTTGCATTTTTTTTTTTTTGCGGATGATTCTCGCAAAACATAAACTTCAGAAGTTTGTCATTCAATTTTAATGAAATAATGTCAGTCATCCGAGAGTTATGCTCTTTGTGGAACAGGATTTCTGTAATCTGTCACGAAGTGAGTTAACAAAAGATTATCGGGGTTCATTTTGGGTGCTTTTGACTTAGATAATTGTGCAATACAAGGCTCAGTCTACAAGCATGAGGAACACAACCAAAGAAGGCTCCATCATGGGCCATTTAAAGCTCTGTCACAAGGTATTTAAGGCTCTGTCACGGGGCATTTAAGGCTCTGTCACGGGGTATTTAAGGCTCTGTCTCGGGGTATTTAAGGCTCCGCCTCGCGGTATTTAAGGCTCCGCCACGGAGTATTTAAAGCGTCGTCACGGGGAACCCAATACCAAAAATCTATCTTTATTCACCATTTACCTTACAAAATCCTGACAAAACCCATCACAAGGAACATCCATTCCAAACATTCAAACTATTACATAAAAAAATATCACATTAAATTACCTTCTTCCATTCATGGACATGTAGCCATCGTCTTCTGATTGATGGCCTTGCGATGGACTCTCAGGCTCAGCATTTGCTTGTATACTGTCTTGCTCTTCAAATTCAGACAAGACTTTATCGAGCAATTCCAAAGACTTTTCCACTTCATCTGTTCCAGTCCTGTAAATATAAATTAGAAATAAATGAACAAAAATTAGTTAAATATTGGAGTCATTGAAAATAATTGTATTGAGTGATTAATTATTCAAATTACTTTCTTAAACATGTCTTAAGACGAGTGAGATGGAAAGATGGAGATAGTTGATCGAAAAAGTCAATTAAATTTCACAGCAAATTTTTTGTTATTTTAACTAAATGCGGAAAAATTTTAAATGGAGGCGTTTTGTGTCGGAATTGGAATGAGGATTTCTCAAGTAGCAGAGCATCGTAAATGGAGATGGAAATTTTTTTACACTTCAGTGTTTCCAGCAATTGTTTTAAGAGCGCTTCAAGCTTGTCTCTCATGTCGAAATAAATCTAAAGCGCTTACATCTATTTAACATCTTACTATCTTCTAGCATGTGCTTAAGACATAAAAACTACTTTTTTTTTGGTGTAAGAAATGACATCTATATAGTATTGTTATAACTTTGTTTTAACATGTATGTGGATGGGGAGTGTACATTTATTACGTGACGCATTAAATTGAGGTTTTGACCCCTCCAATATACACCTTGCACCATTTAGGTCTACAGTTTATAGATGGATCCGAACTATTTGCTAACTTCAGACATTGCAAAACACGAGTACGTCATAAGACTTGACTTAACCTGCAATGTACCCAGTTAGAATGCTTGTACGTATGATTTCAAAAAGAAAAGCATCAAGATACTAGTATAACATTGCATATCTAGCTGTGGAATCACATTATGTCCCAAAAACCTCTCAAATGCCCCCAACCCACGAACCAAGAGTATTCATAACTAGAACGGAGAAATGGAAATAGAGTTTCAAAAACCAGACATGACTTGAGAATCGAACCCAGGACCTTTGACGTGTAAGGCCAACGCTCTCCCATTTAAACCACTGCTCTCATTATGGTAGGTGACCCACTGATGCGTTACACACTATTTAAACATCCCCATATAGTTAAATTTCATGTAAATACAGTTTTAAACTGATATACTTAACACAAATGCAGTGTTACGTGAAGGGCAAAATTGTTAATTCAAGAGCACACCTTCATCAATCCATGTCAGAAACGTGCAAAATGTCTACCAATTATTTTTATTTTTTGCTCTGAAAAACTTGCACTTTACTTTTGTAAGAAAAATGTTTATTAATGCACACATATATCATATCCAATTTAATTTCATGATCGATTTATAATGAAGGATTTTTTTGTAATTAATTATCGAGAGCATTTTTTTCCAATAATTTGATTTGCCTTTTTCGTGCAATTAATTACTGCGGTTAGCGATGGACAACGTTGATGAACTCTTTGGAATGGTTGGTTGACTAGTTGGGAATTTTTTGGGAAGTAAATTGAGGTTTAAATTTGTAAATTTTACGACAAACTTTGAAAAATTAGCAAAAAACTTTGAAATTTGGAACAAAATTGACAACAAAGCTTACTTTGATCAAAGAAATTAAATTTCGAAATTTCGAACATGAGTTCGAAATTCTTTTGTTTATATTCTCACTTGGATGATTTGTTGTTCAATTTTGAACTAATTTCAAGTTTGTTGCTGCATTTTTCAATTGAAAACTATTAAATAGAAGTGAGCAAAGCTATTAACATAAAAATTCCTTTACAAATCATCATAAATAGTTCAAAAATTCCAAATTATTGTTTTCATTGTTTTCGAAAGTGTGAAGATTTTTGTAAATTAAATCATAAATGAGTTTCGAAATGACTAAAATGTTTTTAAATGAAGCTACAAAGTTTAATTGAAGTAATCTATCCACTCAATAGTCGCCCAATCCACATCATTATTCCAACTCATTATAAAAACCATTTCTGACACCTTATTATCGGTTTTATAATATTTATTACATATAATGTCCCAAAAAGATCACGTGAGCTACAAATTGTCACTTCAGCGCTGTAAAAAGAAATATATTAATGCCTGAATTAACCTTGATTCATCCATATTTAGCTTTACATGATTTATCATGAATTTTGAGTTAATATAGCTCTAAATCTGTGGTGGGCAACCTATGTGTCTCGAAAATGCAACAAACCGTACGCCCTGTGCGGTTTCAGTCAAGATGAATCACCAATGTGTCCCACGAAGATAAAAGGTTGCCCACAACTGCTCTAAATGGTTGATGTCGACTAAAATATTGAAATCTATTGAACAAGACTGCTTAGATAGCAAAAACATAGTCAAACTAAGCGGATGCATTGCCTTAAAATCCCAATAACTACATTGTGTGTATTCTCTACAGTTTATCGATGTGTTGATAAGGAAATGAATAAATAATGACATCGCTTATGCAATGACATTCAAAAATTTGATTTTAAAATTAATAGAAAAATAAATTATTCGTCCATTAAATTTTAATTATCGGGGTAAACGAGAAGTAGAACTAAATGGATATAGAAAAATAATGCATAGTAATAAGTCGAGTAAATAAACAATCCCCCAATCCCTTTACAATTTTTTTTTTTGTGGAAACCACTAAACCGTTGCAATTGCCGTTGCATGTATTTTTCTGATTCATTTCCGCTTCGATGCCTCATATGCAGTCCATGTACATGTGTAGACGAATGCATTTTTTTATTTCAGATATATTCTGATATCACGGAAGAAAGAGAAGGAATTAATTTTTTATTATAAATATATATGCATACTTTTAGAATTTATGCAAGTATATTCGGGGTGTAGTCATTGCCTTCATTGCCTCAGAATAAATTATTTAAATAAACACACGAAATCTTGCTCTTTAAAAAGTAGAGAAAAAAAAATAAGCAAACTGTAATGCAAAAAGCAAATGTTTTCTTATGTAATATTATTGTTTCTACATAGTTTTTAAGTACAACAAATAAAATAACATCTCAGACAGATAGGTGGCTACAGAGTTGGGATTTTGGAGTATTGAGACATTTTCAGGCAAATCTATCAGTGGGATAGTAAGGTCTCTGTGGTCGAGTCTGCTAGACAACATACTGGATATCTGTACATGAGTTCGAATCCTATCAATGATCGATCTTCTCAATCCATTTAATAGTATGTAATGTCAAGTTGTTTAGCAATTCGAGGTGGCTCGGTGGCGGAATGGTTTTGTACTTCGGATCTAATTATTCTGATACTAACCAAGCGGTCATGGGTTCGAGACTCGGAAGGAGAAACTTATTTTTCTTCAAAACGCGGCTTACAACCCTCTTAGGCTAAAGACAATAATAGTGTTTTTAGCTTGGAGGAGAGACACAAACTTGCTATACTGCCCTTGGCTGGAATCTACGAGCGAAAAGGCGTCTCGATCCTCCAAGATCAATATGGCGTAGGACGGCAATGAAGTAATGCCAGTTAGATGTCAAAACTGAGACTTTGTACAAACTTTTGTGATTCGACCAGTAATAGAGTCAGATAGAAGGTCTTTTGTAGTAACCTAGTCTCAAGTCGGAGCATGGTAGTTCCAGTAAATAAGTAAGTAATAAGCAGACATTAGCTTCATCAAAGGAGTGGTTCCAGATCCCTACTATAAATTGTAGGACTACTGAATGCAGTGAGTGCACCCTCACTCAATAAATAATCATTTGCCGCGAAACCCCTTAGAGCAGCTTTGGATTCCAAATTTGGCTTGGCATAAAGTTCTAAACTAGCAATTCATCCATCCCTCAAACCAATCCTAACGTACACCTCTGTCCGACAATGACGTCACACATAGTTTTTATCTATGATGTAGCATAAAAAAAAGCCTTAAAAATGCAACTAAAAAGCATATGGAAAACAGCAAAAAAAAAGAGTGTAAAAATCTCATTTGGCAAACAATAAACAGCTTAAAACTTTTTTTTTTGCTTGCTCTTTCGCTTTACAAAACGTAAAAAAAACCAACTCAACTCCCTTGTGTGAAATTCCTCTATTATGAGTCTCATTCATGTAGGAGAAGGTATTTTTATGGCACAATGTAAGTGCCACATTACTATCGTATGTTGCAGTTTTTTTTTTGTATGAATGTTGTGAAGTTGAAAAAGTTCATGCATGATTCATATAATCGAGGAATATACTGTGCTTAAGGAAAAGGTGAAATAAGACATAGACGACTGAGAAAGAGAAGGAAAAAAAAACTTGATATTTCCCATAAATGCATAAATGGATCTGTTAAAGTAGAATGAACAATACTGCTGATGTTTACAGAATATTTTCCCACCATTAAATCTACGTTTTTAGCTGCAATCTTTGTGTGCAAGTGGTGAGCAACCTGGGTGTCGTGGTAAACTATTTGGAAATGCAACAAATCGTATTTCTTGCGCTATGTCGGTCAAAGCTCACCACCAAGGTATGACACGGTGAAAAGCCAAGAATCTATGGCCTTATGTGGTTTTGGTCGAGGCTCACCATCAAGGAAAACCACGGTAAAATGCCAACACTAAGCCATGTGCGGTTTCGGCTAAGGCTTAAAACCAAGATGTACTTATTTACTACACTGGCCGTACAGATCAACTATGCTCTATGCATTCACTTTTTCTATATTGTTTGCGTCGTATTGTCGTCAAAACTGAGAAAACTTAAAATGCACATATAATTGAATGAATATGCAATTACGTATGCACTAATTTGTTATGAAGGAGAATTCAATTATGCGTTAAATGCGATTATAGCTGTGTGTTGTGAAGGTGGCAAATATATTTATGGCGTCATAATTGATTATCTAAATGCCTTTTTACTTTTACTCTCATCGTTATGCCCTCATTCTCATCATGCCTTTTTTTATGTTGCAAAAAGAAACATATTAACATTTCACAAGTAGGCACCATACATGTACATATATATATGCGTGCTCATGTATGTTCGAATGAACATGCTCATGTATTTTCATACTAAAGTATCCACTTATGTCGCTCATTAAAATTGAAATGGAGCCACTTTACAAATCACTTCTTGAACTCTTGAAAAACCTTTTTTTTTCTTTCTTTTATTTCAATTCAATTTATTCCATATAACTTGTATTCAAGGATGAGATTATAAATTACGTCTATTAAAAAATGTTAAGTTTATTGAGATTCTTCTACTTCTGGTATGAAGTATTCAAAGATTTATATCAGATAACTTAAGAAGGATGACATCTTTAGTATTAGATATAGTGAGTGGAATGACAAGAGTCCTGAGAATATTTTAAGAGATTTTTCAGGCATAGATTAAGTTATTGATGTGATAAAATTCAGTATTCGGTAAAATGACATGCTGAATAGTTCTGAATGGCATAATTCAGGGAATTGATCTGAAATCCGTCACTAGGGTGACTTGACTCTGACTTAGTGATTAGACTTGTCTCTGACTTAGATTCGGCTAAAAGTTGGCTTAATGCAGAAGTCACTACTTATTACTTCCTTGGCTGTGGAGCACGAGGGCCCATTGCTGCGCGTATTGAATGTCTCAAGACAGCTATATCCTTTGAAACCTTCTGAAAGTTCGGGATATTAAGGCAGAAGTCACGTCGGCCTAAAAACCCAAATCCGGCACCCAATAAGAGTCACACCAGCCTGGAGTCGGGTTCGAATTCTGGAAAAGTCTTGTCAAATTTGTAATTTTCCATATTCTAGTCATATTGTTTCCTCAGAAGAATCAGAGTTTTAAAAAGGACAATATCCTGGTGCCTGGCTGGCATAAGACAATATTTTCGCGAATATGACTCAATGTCAGAATCAAACTTGTCTACAGACACTCTATATCGTCTATTCTATGTCGAGTGCCTTTCAGAATTTGTAAATTTAGAGGAAATCCTCAAAAATGGCGAAAAAGTAATAAAATTTTAGAATATTTCACTGAAGGACATCCGAAAATTCCCCAAATAATTCCCCAGCATCCCTACATTAAATAGCCATCATTCCCGAACGACCCCTAATGTAATGCTTCTAACTAACATACATATACACCGCTGTGCTTTAAAATTAAAGAAACATACTTTTTGACTTTTTTTTATATTCCATTCCTTTTCTTTTCCTACGTCTCTCTCCCTTTTTTTATCACAAGTGCCTCCTGCCTGTATACACTCAACATTTCTGTTTTTGTTTTATAAGCGCATTTTTGAGAGTTGAGTAAAATCGATTTTTACACATGTACATAATGAAAAAAAAAGGGAGCAATGAATTTTTAGCAGAGATACCGGCAGAGATTTTTATTTTTTTTTTGTGCGGGAGAATTTTTCCATGTTTATTATGTTTTTCGGCAGCAGCAGCAGCAGCAAAAAAAGGAAGAAGAAAGTACACACAGAAGCAATAAAATGCAGACATGAGAGAGAAAAAGAGAGAAAGTTTTTGATTTTCGAAAAATTTAATTCCTTTCCGTACATGCTGACATTGCGCAAGTCTACAAATTTCTGTGTGCTGTTTTACTTCTATTATACTTTTTTTTTTGCTGCCTTTCAATGTTAATGCTGTAGTAAAAAGAATTCACTTTTTTTTTGTGTGTTGAATATTCCAAACAGATTTTCGGTCTCTTATCTTTTAGGATGAAATGTTCTTCAAGCATTTTTACCAGAATTTCCTATTCAGACATACCATTACGTATGCTGTATTTAGAGTCACACATAAAGTTGACTATATAGACTTTTGTTCCGTTCCATTCAATATCCAAGTCAACAATAATGAAGCAAAAAGATAAACTTTTCAGCCTCAGAAAGAACTAACGAAAGGGTTCCCGACAATCATAAGACTGTTCATTTTACAAGGGGAATCAATGTCAGCTCCTGTACCAAAAATTCCGGACTGTAATTAATAAACATTTTGAATAAAGAAAACTGTTGTCAAAACCTCAACTATGCTGGATACCTTTTCAGTCTATAATTAATACCTCAAATGTAAGATGATGAAAATATTGGGGGTGGGGTAAGGGAGGTAAATCCTGAAGGAAGATGTACTAGGAGACTCTTGCTCGTTTGGTAATGTCGTGGAACAATGTTCAAGTCCTGGTCATATCGACAATGCTGTATAATGGATTGGGACAGCGATATCTTGTAGGAATCGAACCCACGTCCTTACTAAAGAGTCATACAAATATCCAGTCTATTACCTAACCACTCGGCAATAGAGGCCTGACTCTCACACTGGCAGATTCGCTTATATATGGCTCGATACTCTCCCAGATTCAACTCAACACATACACCACATCGTTAAAAATATAATTGCTGATTAAATGTCAAAAGCAGAAATTTCTTGGAATTAGGGATATATTTAGAAATGAAGGAGCTGTAACTGAAAATATAAGACTCATCATATGATATAATCTGCGAATTTCTTTGACAGGCTCTTGCATGTGATGAGCATACTCAAGAGCTAGGGACGTAAGCAGTCCCTTCCATCCCTCTTAATACACCCCTGTCATGAGCTGATGTTGGGGGAGTTGGAAATTTGTTGGAGTCTATGTCTCGAAGTAAGTAAGATCTCGAAGTAAGTCAGCTCGTATTTTGTATGAAATAGTCGATTCCAATAGCCTCAACTCCATATAAAATCCAATTCGACTTCAAGCTATACTATAAACTCTACCTTTGACTAAACCACAATTTAGTCATTATCACTTACTTTAAGTCATAAAGTAAACTATTTAGGTCATCAATAGTTCAAAAACCTCAAAACAAACCGCAATGACTACATAGTAACAAACACAAAAAGCCCATAAAAAAGTTACACAACATGTAAGTAGCATCACGTGTGACAAAACAGACAAACAAATAAAGGAAACTATAAGCCATCAAACCATAATTGTTGTTACAGGAAATTAGAATGATAGAAAGAGTCTTGAAAACGAGCAATTTCCATATTACGTAAAATATACATGTTTACTATAGAAATTCAAAAACTAATTAGCATATTTAAGGAATGTCATATAATGTGTTTTTTTATTCTGAGGAGAGTAAGAAGAAGGCAGAGAAACACATTGGTAAGTGGATATAAAGAAATATTTGGCTTCATATCCTTCATAGCAATGAATATATATAAAAAAAGGAATATGCGGCATATAAGCACAATAATAAAAAACAGAGAGAGAGTGAGAGACATGACTTTAATACCACATGAATTGGCAATGAAGGCAATTGCTGTTGACAATGATAAGAGAAGTGCAAAGAGACGCAGAGAGGATGACAAAAACTTTGAGAGAAATGAGGGGGGCCTGTAAATACTCTTCCGCATAATAAGAATAAATTGAAGATAATGCTAATCAAATCGCTTCCTACATTTAAGGTTCTCCCTCGTACTCATATAAAAAATAAAGTATAAATTGAAACATGCTATATAGATTGCACATGAAATTTCAATCATGGTTGGAAAATTGAAGGATTTTGTCAATGTTTTTTTGGAAGTAATGTGGATTTAATTGGCTGAGGATCCCGAATCTATCCAAAATCCAGCTCTATGTGGCACTATTGTGGCACCACAATGACACTATGACATTATAAAGACACTGTGCCATATGACACTGACTAGTCATTAATATTGAAATATGAAAAGAACCCAGGCCTGCGTGACTCTAACATGATGCCCACAATTCGAATCCGGTCCTAGAGGCTGTAAGATCATAACAGGCAACAGACAACAGACAACAGTGATGATCTCCCATAACTAGTACCATCTTGAATAGCACAAACCGGTTAATCGATCAAAAATAACCCGGCTAGAGACGAGGAAAGCCGAAGTCAGACTCCGATGCTAATCACATATCAAACGCATCAGAGCCGAGCCCTGAGTTGGAATATCCTGGAAGGTGACAGCTCTACAATCAGGATAGAATCGTAAAGTTTACAGTTTATTCTGCAACTTTCCATCTTCGAAGCCAACATGGACAAAGAAAGCAACAGAATCTCAAGCCAATTACCGTCGTGACTGACATGATGCCGCAATCAGTTTAGAGTCTGGCACCATTCTATAGTCTCGCTGGTCTAGTGCCAAATTTTGTATCAATTAACCAACTACTGCTATTCGAGCATCATTTAAACTCTGAATTGCTCTTTCGAAAGAGCATTCACATGATACATGTAAAATAACAACAAGAAAGCAGACATCGTCTCAATATTCTGTACTTGCTTCTTTGCAGTCTTATCATTATTATTTCTTATTCACATACTAATAATAGCGATAAGCGTGCTTAACAAAATTATGACATAAAATTTGATTTTCATTATTCTTTCTCCTCATTTTCTTCATCTATCTTCATTTTCCTATCCTTTTTGGTAAGCACGCACAGACACAGGCACAATAATGTTCTCTCTCTCTCTCAATACATGTCGTAATGATGAAGTATGATATAAAAATTGAGAGAGAATTGTTTCGTGACAAGCAATGTTAATCTTTATCATCAATTATACTCCTTTATAATTGCCGTCAATTAACTAATTTTCATTTTTATCGTCAACAATAATTCAAAAAACATGATAAGTATTTAAGACATTAGTGGCAAATGATGGAAAATAAGTGATTAGAAAATCTTTCATATTAACAATCATAATTAGAAGTGAAAGTTAAATGAGAAAAAAATTGAAAAACATGAATAACAGCTTCAACACTTCATTTATTCATGTCTTGCTTCTTTTTATCTTGTCTTGTCTTATCATCTGGATCAGTGGTTGGTAACATATGTGATGTGGAACACCTTGGTGGTATGCGTCGACCAAAACCATACATGTTGTAAGCTTCTTGGGATTTTCAAGAACTTTTAGCTTGACACTAGTGTTCCGCGACACACAGGTTGCTCCACAACTGATTTATATCAGTTTTGCACAACCTATGTGCCGTGACGCGCTAAAAATGTTCGAGAATCTCAAGAACCTTACACCATATACGGTTTTGGTTGACGCATACCACTAAGGTATGCTCAAGAATACTCAAAGGTTGTCCACAACTGATCTAAATTAAGCCATAAACAGATGAAAATAGAAAACTTTATTAATAAGTCAGTGCTGTAAGTAAATAATATAACTTTTGTGGTCAAACTAATTTTTCTTCCTTGATAAATCTCCTTTTTATTTGCCGATCAAATGAGGATGTAGCATATATCTATGTAGAATAAGGGGATAAATATCGACAGGGGAAACAAAAAGAAAAAATAACGTAAAGTCGATCTAAATCTTATCTAATAAACTATAAATCCACCCCTCTCATACTACATCACCAACTAAGTAAATGTGTATATGCTCATTTCTCTTCTTTGTGCTTTATTTTTATTTTGGTACGGATTTTTCGCCACATCCTTCGATCCCTCTCTCTCACCCTCAATATTTCTCGCTTTTCGGATACTGTGTAGCACATTTTAGGAGGGGAACATGTTTTCAAAAATTGTGAATAAATTTGTTCTTTGGTCTAAATTGATTATGGTGGAAATAAAATGTTTTTGACAATTTACGAAGAGTGTGTCGTTGTGGCAATTAAGGGTTCTTAATACCGAAAAACCAAGACTTCTCGGTGTCTCGAAATTTTGCGGGATCAAAACTTTCCGGTGTCAGTCGGGGGATTCTCGTTACAACCAAGACTTCCCGGTTTTAGTCTCGAGACTCATCGAGACCGGTGACTCTAAACAATTCTTTTGTTGTCTAGTCTCCGAGTCTCATTTTCGAAAATTCATCAAAATCAAGGACTTTAGAAAAATTCAGTCCCATTTCTAGGGGACATCTGGTGATGTGTAGAAAGTATTGTGGCTTAAATGACAAAGACTAATTCAGTATTTATTCAAAACCTTACAATTACTAAGTTTCTAAAGATAAAATTACACTTCTTTTCAGCTTTAGCCCGGAGTGGGATTCGAACCCAGGCCTTCTTGATTACCAGATTGATTAGCCAAGTGCTCTTACCTATTGAGCTACCGTGGGTTGTTATGAAGAATGACATAAAGCAAACTTAAAGGTGTCATATGAAAGAGACTATGAATCACAATTGATCTGTACAGCCAGCAAAGTAGGTAACTAAGTTTATCCCTCAAATCACCCAACATTACAGAATTTTACAAACTTGATACCCCCTTAGAGCATATCGAATGTTTTTTACTATGTCGGGCTATGTTTATTGTATCGATTGCGTTAAATTATTATAACGACAAGCACACCAAATTTTTTTTTTTTGTGCTCAGCATCTCTATCTCACTTCCTTTTAAAAATGTGTTGCCGTGCACACATAAGGCACAAGGGAAATAAACGATAATAAACTTGACAAGAAATAAGAACAGAAAAAAAATCGATTTTTTTAAACAATAAAAACTCTGATTAAATTCTGTATTTTTAGTTCCGTTTTTTTACTGGGAAGAAGTACGCGAAATAGCATCCAAAAAACTTCTTAATTGTCTCGTCGCTCGTAACGAGCAAGGAAAAGAAACAAAGGAAGCAACTTTTTTTTTGTTGTGGATATTATTATTTCGGTACTGTTGCTCGACACAAATCGAGGCGATATTTAATTAAAAGTTGAACATTAAAGTTCGTTCCTTTTTCTGCACATGCTGTATCTATCATAGACGAAAGGGGGTGATGCTTTCATACCCGTGAGATTGAAATGTGATAGAGTGACATTCTTAATGATACTTACTCGCTTGGTGTTTGAAGTTCATTGCTGTTGAGTCTTGGTGCTGCCTTCGCCATCGAGATGTTGCACTTGTGAAGTGTAGTCTGCTGAATGCTGATGACTGTTGGCGTAATGAACCTATGAATGAATGAAAGAATATGAAAAATATGAGATAAAATGAGCGAGATATTATTGACTTTAAAATGCATAAATTTTAGGGTGGTCGTAGAGCACAAGACATAATCATTTTAATATTTAATTGCACGAATTTAGCAACAGAGAGTTTGAATTGAGTATGAACACAAAAAAAAGTTTCTCCACTGTTTTTCTCCATTCAAATGTGGCCTGCGGGAAGTTTACCCGAGCGATAAATATGGAAAAGGCTCTGCAACGGCCATCAAACGTCACTATAGCTATATGACCGACAAACGACGCTATAGCCACATGCCCGTCAAACGACGCTTTAGCCACATGGCCGTCAAACGGCGCTATACCCATATAGCGGCTTCCATTTGGTTTTAATACAAGAAGTAAACCGCTACCACATGGTAGCCATCTGACTATACAAGATTCCTTGCCGCAACCATCTTCATTTGTGTTCCTCGGGCTTAGTATCACGAGAATATAATGAAATAAAGTTAGTGCCAGACACATAATAGTTTTTTTAATGCTTAAATTAATATAAATAAATCTAATTCCATTCATATTGCAGATGATGATGAAAATGATGCTGTTTTTTTTGTGCACAACATCGCGTCATAACAAAAACAACAAGCTATATTATAAAAGTTCAATGTTGTATTTTGTTCGATGCGCATATAAGCAAAGTTTAAAATCTGGCAACAGAGCTCTAAACAGGTCATCGCGGGATTCTCACATTCTAGTGCTTATAGCAGGGCTGTTCAAACAGTTTGCTGTGGCACCTGACTGGGAAATGACATGAACCTTATGTCGTGTTCATCGCTAACCTCAAAGAGTGCCATGCCACACGAAAGATTAAACAGCACTGCCCCTCAAGTGTTGAGTTGTGTCGAAAAAAGAAGAGAAAAAGAAAAACGAGAATTTTTAACAAAACAACAATCCAAAACAGTCATGTCTAATACAAGTGATCATCATCTCGATCTACCCAAAAATAGAGAAATGACAAGCCTTAGAAACATTTCAACATTCGTGTGATGATGGCTATTCTCCTAAACGTACAGTGATTTCACGTTTTTTAAAAGCTTTTTATTCGATTTGAAAATAATTAAATGGGAATGAATGACTTGAATGTGCAACTAAAAATATTTTTTAAGAGCTATTTATTTCACAATTCTTAGTTGGGGGGTTTGTTTGTGAATTAGGTCTTATAATGATTGATCCCACCTGGATTGGGAAGTCTTAGTCTCGATACCTTTGTAGCAGGCAACCTTTTTCGTTCTAATTCAGTGTTGGGCAATCTATATGCAGAGGTCCACATGGCAAATTTCATGAAACGTATGCCGTGAGCGGTTTCGGTCGAGGCTCATTCTCTAATAACACTTCATGCCATGACCAACAGATTGTCTAACACTTCTCTAAGCTAAACTCCAGGTAGACCCCTAGTCTCAAAGTTTCCTATTAATAACTAAGAGTTCCTTTTATCAGTCTCAGAAATTTGTCGAAACCGAGACTTCGGGATACCATACAACCAGCCATATTTCCCCCTGAACTCCACTTAGAGACGCATTCAGTGGTTTTCCCGTCAAAACCTCATAAGTGAACGACCCCACATTAAATTATTATTATTTTTCAATTATTTAATTATTATTTATTTTATTCTTCTCAATCACATTGTATTTGCTCTGCAGCTGAATAGAATGGATAATAATAGCAATTATAATCATACTGCTAATTTTTGATTGACATAAATATCACAATCGTGCTAAATAATAGAAAACATTCCACTGGCGATGTGCTAAACAAATAATTTACATATATTCAAAATAGCACTTTGGTGATCTGAATTATTGATTTGAATGTGAATAGCAGTTGTGCGCAACCTGTGTGGTATGGCACAGTTGTTTGTAAGCCGCACCGACACTGCACATAGTTCCAGGTATTTTCAAAAAATGTTGCAGATACACTGGTGTGCCGCATCACACAGGTTGTCCACCACTGACATACACAATTAAATGGACAGATATAAAAACAATAAGGCAGTCGGGTGTGTGAGTAAGAGATTTTTTTTTTGTTATTATTATTGTCATTCGAGGTGTCACATAGGAATTTGATGTGCGTTGGTTGCACTCCCTGTGATGGACAAAAAATAATGATTATAAAATTTTATTAAAAATAATCGAGAATGCTGCTTATTATTACTGAATAAAAAGCGTGCGGCTTAGTCATCATTTGGGTGTTGTCGTTCACTTATTACAGCCTGTTGTTGTTGTTGTTGCCTGTTTCGGGTAACTTTCGTTATTTTTAGCATTATTTTTCATTCATTCAGTGTATTACCAGCTGGTGCTGACTCTTTTTACGGAGAACATTTATGAATTTAATTAACAATCAATAATTAGCATTTCCAATTTTCACCTAATTTTCCTATAGCCATTCCGGCGATATTTTATATTTTATAATGAATATGTAAATACGAATGTGCCAAAAAAAAAGCCAAATTAATGTTATTATTGTAGATGAAATTAACCCAAAAAATAATTTAATAAACTGCACCGAAAGGCACACTGACGAGTGATTAAATTTCAATTAAAATTTATGTCCGTTATTAAATAGCAATTTTTCAGTTCTCGCGCATGGGGTTTGGGTTTGGTGGTGTCATGTGTGACGATTTTTAGAGACGTATTTATGGATTATTGGAGCTTTGGGGATTGGATTTGATTGAGATTAGTCAAATCTGAAATTAGGAATTAGATCAGTTATCTAAACGACTGATGATGTCGTAGACCATAACTTATGTGGCCTGAATCAATAGTGGGCAACTTTTGTGTTACGCCAGATGAAGTTGTCCCAAAAAATGCCATAAACCGTGTAACGTGTGTGTTTTTGGTTAAGATTTACAATCAATGTGTGCTGATAAAGATAAATGTTGTCAATCACTGATCTAGACACAGACATTCCATATTCTCAAACTTTTAGGCAGACTATTATCAACTAAGGTTTTAGATGGATTTAGATAGCCTTAATCAACAGTTTTCTTTTAGTGATGAATATTTCAGCAATTATCAATTTAAGAGCCAGCTTAGTAGAAGTTTTCCTACACGATGGTACATGTATTCTTAGTTCCAAAGCAGTTTCAGGCAGCATACTGGTGTATCACGTCATACAGGTTGCCCAGCACTAAGCCAAGCAATAGACAACACTTTATATACAGATTCAAATTCCATCTAGGAGTGTCATTGCAAGGTTAAGCCATGTTCTTGACAAACATCCACAATTTGACTTTATCAACCACCTAAGCATTCAATTTAATCTCACAACAAGTTTGTCCTTCTAAAAAAAATTCCTCCAAGCCCCATCAAATGTGCGAAAACAAAGTTAATAATACGGAACCGAGATTGATTAAAAGAATCACTATGCTAAACATTTACGTGCGCAAAACCACCAAATTAATGAATCATTAAGACAAAACCACTCAAAACAATGTGACTTGCTGAAATCAGTGTTAAATGCCACATTCGCAAATATTTAACATTCAAGCTATAGCGACAAGGAAGCATAAAAATATTCATAAAGTGTAGGAATTTACTGCTATCATATTTTCAGAAATATCCATAAAGCACCTCTTAAATCTGTAGGAACAAAAAGAAACAACCGAAGCTCATCATCATAATAATGAATAAAATACGAATAGAAGATTGTCATAAATGGCTATAAAAGTAGGTTAGCAAAAATAAATGTCCAATTTTTGTAGAAAAAAGCTCGCCAAAAAAGAAAATTGTCAACTCATGTAAAAAATTGTTGATATTAAGCATTGATTAGGCACATTAGAAATTTTTCCTAAAGCTGGACAGTAATTTGGAACGCAAATCAGGTAGTTATGGACATTAAACATTTTTTTATTACATTTTTTAATGTTTAGGTATTTTGAGAATGAGAATTGCTTGGGGACATGCTTAAGTGATGTCCAGAGAGACATCTATAAGCACTCAAAGGGCGCTATTGTACTTGAAGCGGATCAATATGCAGTATCAGATCTGGGATCGACGTTTACGATGCAGTAAGACATAGTGCAGTACGACATAGTGCAGTACGACATAGTGCTGTACGACACGGTGCAGTACGTCATAGTGCAGTATGACACGGTGCAATGCGAGACGATGCGTTACGACACGGTGCAGCACGACACGTTGCAGTACGACACACTGCAGTACGACACCATTCATGTCCTTAGACCGAACCGAACCATGCCGTAATTTATCATATCACCACCGGATAAATCGTCCCGTGCAGAGGTCATCATATACAGTTACTCAAATAGCCAACAATACTCAACATATATTACTAGACATGATAACTGAATGACCCCAATTCTCATGAATGTTGCCACTTTTTACCACAAAATTGCAATAAATTTTAGTCACTTCTGTTCACTAGAATTATTGTCACATTGAATCAACTTAAAATGTCCATTCTAGTTAACAATTCACCCAAAAAGAACCAAAACATTTGGACATAATGTCAAACCACAGAATAAATTCATTCCTTAATGTCGCATGTGCGTACGTAGCAACACATCCAGCGCACAAATTCAAATTTATTATCTTCGAAATTCAATTCACTTACGATTAACTGAGAAAAATCATAAATTTCCACCTGAATGAAGGCACCCTCAATCGTTATTATCACCTACATCGCATCATTTCATTGCAAATTCTGTGCTAATATTCACGTCTTAGCATGCAGCATATAGAATATAGAATTAACATAATAAATTTCTATTTTCACCAGATTGTCCCATCCACCTTTAACAAGATTTTATTATTATTTCTTAGTCTACATATTTATATCTTTGGAAATTAAAAATAAGAAGACTAATGTTGAATGGCAATGAACCTAACATAAATATTCCAAGAAAAAAGTAAGTAAGTAAGCAAGAGATAGACAGTAAAAGAAGAAAAAAAAATGTTTCCAATTGAGAGCAAGTAATAAAGTTGATGAGGAAATGAATAAAGCGCATTTATTTAGGCCAGTGTTGTTTAAAGTGGTTTCGTTTGCGGCTTTTCACCAAGATGTGCTTTATCACCTTCATAATAGGCCAGCAATAGAATCAGCCTTTTGTAGAAACCTTGGCTTTATATTCGAGCATGTTTCCAGTAAGGAAGCAAGTACCAAGGACTAATTGACATTCAAATGGACCCACTCTTAAATATGCAATTAGCCAGACATACTGACAGCAGATAAATGTCTCTTTGGAGTAATTGGTAAGGCACTTGGTTCAAATTTGGTATAGTCTTTCGAAAGTCGTCGGTTCGAATTTTGTCATTTCCAACTTGGCACTTATTCAACAGTTTAGATACTTGAACTGCCTAATGTACAAGTTCGAGGCAAGTAAGGAATATTAGATGACTGAACAGACAGTTCGAAAGACACGAACACAAGGACAGTTGAGGGTAACCTGTCTGCCGCCGTGATCTCATCGACAAAACGCTTCCATACCCTAACCTTTACTTTCATTAACATTGCTATAATAAATCGTATTAGCGTTCACGGATAAGAAAATCTAATCAGCTTCGTCTCCGGTGAATATTGATGGAATATATTAATGAAATTTTTTTCTTTTTTTGTGGGACGAATAGCAAGATGGTCCAATGTCCCATATATTTTATTAACACAGAAAAAAAAATCAATTTTATCGCTCCGTCAAGAGACTTTTTCATCTATTTAATGTGCATGATAATCAGACCCAATTTTTAATGCTATATTATTTATAAGGTCGATAATAATTTATTTCGAAATTAACGAGCATAATTTTTATTTTTTTTTTTTTTCGTGGCACGTACATTCGTGTCCATGTTCGTCTAAATAGTTACTTAAACCACATATATACAATTTTCAATTCTTTAGGCAATTAGCCGTGACGTCTTTTCATGTCTTCGCATCATTCATTGTATACAAACTCTTTTGTAGCTCTCTTATGCCAGTGGTGGGCAACCTGTGGGCTGCGGGACACCAATATGATGCCACAAATCATTGGTAATGTCATGAACCGCATGTTGTATGCGGTTTTGGTCGAGACTTAACACCTGTGTGACGCGACACACTAAATGTGGTGCCAAAAATTGTAGAAAATGCCATGAACCGTATGCCGTGTGCGGTTTTGGTCGAGGCTTCCCACTAAATTGTCCCGCAGTACACAGGTTGCTCACAACTGTCTTATACCTTTTTGTACAGTGAATAGCAACAAACTTTGTAAATTCTTCTTACATTTTGAATGAAGAAAACATGAAAAGGAAGTAAATGCCACAAAATAAAAAATATGTAGCATTGCTCTGGTAATAAACCGTTACCTGAAGACTCCGTAAAATTTACTATAAATACGAAATTAAATTGTTATTACACATAATAGTGCAATAGAAGTGTTTTGCCAAACTCTAAACCCTTTGATTAGTTTTGTGAGAATTCTTATGGCTAATGAGATGATCAAGACTAGCTCGTGACTATTTATGACAGAATATGATCATGATCGATGGATGTTAAATGAGAATGAACTTTAATTTCGAAAGTAATGCTTAATAACTTGTCAAAAATTCTTATTTAAGGCTCACGAAAGCTATCGATCAATGTGATTTTTTTAGGTTATGATTGCATAAAAGGTTTGGAAACTGTGAAATATAGCAGTTTTAATGAGTTTTGACAGTGATTTTACTCAATGAATAGTTCATACAATAAATTGACACTTCATTGAATCTATAGCGTAATTATGTCACCAAAATATTGTAAGTATTACATCAAAAAATTTAATAAAATTGAAATGACAGTTTCGTAACGGTTTTAATTTGAATTTCATAGCTTGAAGCCCTTCAATAAAATTGAAATGACAGTTTCGTAACGGTTTTAATTTGAATTGAACCAAATTCATAGTTTCTTCCCTGTGTGTGACAATTTCATAGTTTCAAGCCCTTTGTTATTAAATTGTGAAGATATTTTGCAAAAATATCCATTAATAAGTCAATTTTCAACCACGTAAGCCACCATAGTAAGTACTTTTGGATCTCAATTACTAGATTTCATTTCTAACCACGTTTTTCTTGATCTTTTATAGGAAATAATCTCAAGATTATTGAACTAGAATATTGTAAGTATGTTTATTAAGGAAGTTGTGAGCTGTTTATTGATCTTCAGACATCTCAGTACTGATTAAATGACATATTATGCAGTAATAGCAACTAAGTAGTGTTTAAAATTTTTAATTTCACTCTTAAGAGCGAAAATCAAAGGAGTCGAATTGAATAAAAAAACTCTTATTTTTATTTTACTCTTGAGCGAAATTGATCAATTTTCCTCACGCTCCTGAGAGCGAAATTTTTTATTTCACTCCCAAAAAATTTCACTCTCAGGAGCAGGAGCAAAATTCTGAATTTCGCTCTTAAGAGCAGGAGTGAAATTAAATGTATGGAAAAATATTTTGGTTGTTATTGGCCGTTATTGGCAATCATTTGATTGTTTCCGGAGTCCAGAAAGGTTACTTTCTTTTATGTTCGGATCCAAGTTGTCATTTTAAGTATTAGACATACACTTTTAAGGTCTGGAAGTACTTCCTTTTACCATTTTTCTATGCCAAATTAAGAAGTTGTATGAAAATTCTCAAAAAGGAAGACAATGATGATGCAAAAGTTGTGCTATTGCAAAGTTTGCTCTAAAATTGACAATCTTGTGCATTTGGAAGTAAGGAACTGACTATATCTAGTGCCTGAACTTCCAAAAACTTCATTTTCTTAAATATCAATCCTAATTCCATTTTTGAACTTTTTTGAAAAACATGTGGAATCGACCACTTCCGCTAGTTCCAGCACGAATTTTGATGCTTCTATCCACTTTAGATGATCCATATTACCCAATAGCCCTATAAAATGTTCAAAAAGTCACCTATTTCCTTTGCAATTCCAGGAAGAAATATCTAATAAAGAAATTCTCAAGAAAAAATGATATTAAGCATAGAAATCATTGACTTTTTGAACATTTTATAAGGCTATTGGGTAATATGGATCATATAAAGTGGATAGAAGCATCAAAATTCGTGCTGGAACTAGCGGAAGTGGTCGATTCCACATGTTTTTCAAAAAAGTTCGAAAATGTTACTGGGATCGAAATTTAAGAAAATGAAGTTTTTGGAAGTTCAGGCACTGGATATAGTCAGTTCCTTACTTCCAAATGCAAAAATTGGTCGATTTTAGGACAAGCTTTGTGGCAGCGCAACTATTGCATCATTATTTTGTTCCTTTTTTAAAATTTTCATAGAAACTGTTATTTTGGCATAGAAAAACGATGAAAGCAAGTCTTTCCAGATGCTTAAAGTTCATATCTCATACTTAAAATAACAGCTTGGACACAAACTTAAAAAAAAGTCAACATTTCTGGACTTCAAAAATAGTCAAATGATTGTCAAAAACCACCAAAATATTTTCCATACATTTAATTTCACTCCTGCTCTTAAGAGCGAAATTCAGAATTTCACTCCTGCTCCTGAGAGTGAAATTTTTTGGGAGTGAAATAAAAAATTTCGCTCTCAGGAGCGTGAGGAAAATTGATCAATTTCGCTCAAGAGTAAAATAAAAATAAGAGTTTTTTTATTCAATTCGACTCCTTTGATTTTCGCTCTTAAGAGTGAAATTAAAAATTTTAAACACTACAACTAAGTTGCACAAAAATAATAATCATCAAGCTCAAAAATTCTGACAAAATCCTTCAAAGTGATAACAACAACATAATTCGTTTCAGGGAAGAGAATTTAGAAAGTTTGATAGCTGTGGATGGTTATTTTGAGGTTAAAGAAAATTTTAATATGCATATTGTTGTACATTATTGTCTACAGACGATTACTGCTTGCAAACATTCTAGCCTCAAATTACTTTTTTTAACGTAAGCCATAATTTCCTTTTGGTTTTTGCAAGAAAGTCAGAGAGAGAGTGAGAGAATTAGAAATGGAGAATCATCATCATGCTAAATATGCAACGAAACGCTCTAATCTCGAACTTGAATCAATTTGGTAATTGTTTCTTATTTCAGGCTCTCTTCCTCTCTTTACTGTGTGTAATTGAAGAGATTATAAAGTTGCGATAAAATTTCCATTTGAGATTCATAAAATATTCAGATGAAAATGAATGTTATGATAATTGTGAGAAATTTAAAGGTCAAAACAAAACAAAAAATAATGACTGGGTCTTTATGACACACAAAAGAGATTGAGGAAGAAGAAAGAAAAGCTAACCACAAGAAGAAGAATTGAAAAATTGTTAAAAATCGTTTTGTCTTGAATAAATTTTAAGTTGAGTTGCTTTCTTTCCACTCACTTCCATTCTTCCATATATATACCGATTCATTGTTTTTTGCCCTCCTCTACTCGGATTCTTTTATTCATTGTTCTGGCCTTTAATTTACTTTATTGCACATCATCGAAACGTTCATTTGAATGTCGTAATTCTCTATACTTTATAATGAAGAAGAATGAGAAGATGCCGAGCAAGTGGCAGAGTTGGGAGCTGCTGAATTGCCTGGAATGAGTCATTGATCATCTTAAGCAATTGAGGACGTCAATCATCTTCATCTGAGTTCAATTTATGACTGATCTGTTGGCATTTCATCCTAGAATCTACAAAATCTAGTCTAAACTTACTGAATCAGTAAAGGTTATGAATACAAGGAACATGGACACAATAGACACCTATCCTCGCCATCTACCTATCCCCTTAGATCTGATAACCTCAAAATAATCGACAATTTTCGAACTCAAACTCCCAAAATCCCATCTCTGCTCCCATTTCAAGCAAGAAAAGTTCATTCTCGTCAATTTCGACAGTTAACTTTATTTTGTTATTTTGCTTTCGCAAGTTTCCAATCGTCAGTTCATATTGTATGCTAAAAACGTTCATTATACGGTCAGATCATCAGCTATATAAAACCTTACTTACTCTTAAAGTGTTACAAACGTGTACAAAAAAGGGACCGCAATATGCTATATTAATTTTAATGCGATTTGACTACTTAATTATTTATGCATGGTAATGCTTATTCATGCTTTTACGACAGAAATTCTCGTCTCTTTTTTGTATTATTATGCCATAACGTTGATTATGCTAAAAAGCAGCAGTATTAAGGTATGACATAAAATTATAAACTGTGAATATTTATTTTGAAACTAGACAAGTCAAGCGCTTTCTTTTAAGATATCCAACAGTACACATTCATATTTACAGACGATAAAGAAAAATCAACATGTTATTCAACTGTAAATAATATCAATCTCTATGCAAATATTGTTCTAGATAAGTTATAAACCCTTCGTCTAGTGAAATAAGAAGAAAAAAAAAGAAATTATCTCGACTGATGAGGGAAAACTGTCCGAAGAGAAAATCGTTGTTTATTCTTTTAATGCCGTTCCTTTTTTGGGAAACTCAGAAAAAGAAGAAATGGTTTGCTGATAAGAAGAAGTCTATGATGCTAAAACGCATTTTATGATTGTGTGGGTTCAAATGTATATTTTAACGTTGTTTCGTACCCTTAAAACAGTGACAGGCAACTATTTTCATACAACGGCACACCTTCGTGATAAGACACGACCAAATGGCAATATATGATGTACCGCAGCACACATGTTGCCTATTCCTGCTTTAAAATAATGAAAGTTATTATGACTATAGACAAAAGTACTATAACAGATAACTAAGAACTGTAAATACTCTAATTTCTAGAACAGATTAAGATCTATGTTATTAAGCGGTTTCTATCTTAAGCAAGGAACTAGTAATACCAAAGATAGTTCTCAAATATAAATATGCAAATTTTTTAAATATTGATGTCCAAATCTAGATGCAGTCCAAAAAAGGTAGACCACATTTAGTTTGCTAACTGAAAAGATTAATTCTAATCCAAGACCTCAAAAGTTAGTTTTATCGCAGTCTAACACTTGTCAATTCTCAATATCAAGTATAACGTAGCACGAAGGCTGACTCCCTCTTAGAGCGTTACGTAATAAGTGAACGATCCTATATCCTTATAGCTTCTCTCTATGTGTTTTTCATCTATCCCACAATTACTCTAGTACAGAGTTGCAAAACAGGTGCCTGTAACAGGCAAGAACCATATAAATTCATGATAATTTGTACAGTTTTGGAAGAAAAACCTTACAAATTATCAATAATTTGTACGGTTTTTGATTGCCACAGGCACCTGCTCTAGTAACTATCAAATTAGACAGAACAACAGACAAAGTGTCCAACATCCACCATCCTTCAACCTTCAAATTCAGAAGATGAACAGGAAAAAGAATAAGAATATAAAGAACAGAGGCAAGATGAAAAAAAAAAGAATTTTTTGAAAGAAGGCAAAAGAAACATTTCTTCAAATGGACACACATTTGGAATGATGAGATTTTTCTGTCTTGTCGTTTAAACTTTCACTAGCGTGGGATGAGGTGGAATGTGACCACAAAAACGAAAGACGCATAAAAAAAATCTTTAAATGTACTTCATTTCTTGGAAATGATAAAGGGAGATTGCCTACATTTTGTCCAAATGATTGAGCATTGGTTATGCTGTGTTTGATGTTTATGAAGCCATTCAAGTTTGGGTAGACACATGTCTGTAATTTCCAATTAAATCAGTGTCATAAAGCGGTGGGAAATAGAAAATTAAAAAAAAAAAAGTAGGTAAATTGCTGGAACTAGCCATAAATATGTTTAATTGTTTGAAGCACATTTGCGTGTGCATGCATTTTAAGCAACATGCTGTCGGTATATTGCATGTTATTTTTTTGGGCTGACAAATTTTAAGTGAAACTAACAAAAACATCTTCGTTCCTAACATGAGCATGAGAAAATGTTAATTTGTTGTTTAAATTTCAAATGTTCAAATTGTTAAAGTAAACACGTACAGACTCAACCCACACAAATGCATCTTCGAACCCCATCTGCAGATATTTTCAAACAATAAATATACACAAATCAGCTGACTATTAAAATGCCCTTCATTGACCGAATCATATGATGTCATGGTGACTTTCGTACTACTTTTATCGAGATTTATATTCGACGTGTGTATTTATTCCTCATCAAGGAGGGAATTTTTGTGTCAACTTAGGGGTCTGGATGAATGTTACGTGACAATTGGAATTAACATTTGTTTTTGTTTTGTTTGAGATTGTTTTGTACAGCACTCTGTAGCCGAATTGATTACTATACACATGGTTTTTATAGGAAATGTCTAAATTAGGGCTTGGTCAAGAACAGCTGACTAACATTTCCTGGGTTTTAGATGTCCAGTCCTGCAGTTTTCGAGTGCATCTTACAATTCGTCCAAGACTGCAGGCCTGTAGCTTTGAATCTATTAGATCTGAACCCTAGTCTAAATGCAAAGATAACTAAATTCATCTGAATGCAATTAGTTGTACCTACAACTAGTTAACCACCTAGGGTAGGTACAGAGAGAGTCATCTAATCGATTACTGTCTACCAGAGGCTATATCGATCCACTTCTAGTGTAATATAGCTACGTCTAGTGAACCTTAATTGTAAATTATTAAAATTTGCTCATACTTCCTCTACCTTAGTGGTACTAGTATGCAGCGGCACATAGGTTGTCCACAGGCACACAGGTTGCATATGGAGGCTATAGTATTAGTCCATAACTTAAAAATAACCCCCAAGAACCACAGCATTATTTCATTTTATTTATTTTTTACGTATTTCTTTGTAATTCCTCCATCTCTGATTATTTCACATTCTTTTGCAGCCAAAAAAGCCCGTTATCAAAATAAATATAAACTCGCACTGACATGGATGCGTAAAGACCATCGTAAAGACAAAATCGAAAGAAAAACACCTTTTACTTCTACTTATTCCCCAACTTTTATATATTTTTATTACACAAGAACGAAATTCAGCTTGCATGTGACATTTTTACGATTTGTTGTAACATTTTCATGAAAACAAATTTGATGTACATTGTGCATGCATGTTTGTACATAAACCATATATATGTACAGTGACTAAAATGTGTTTATAATTTTATGATATTGCTCTTCCGTGTTGATAATTTGCCCATAAAACTCTTTCCTCTAAAAAATTTATTAATTTGTCCTTTCACATTCGCCTGTCTGCTGAACATTTAGTTCCTATAAATATTTTTTCAAGACTCATCCTTCAACCCCATATCATTTGCAACAAAAAAATTGTTTTTAATTACATAGAATGAGTCGTGCATCATGACTCTAAATATACCTACACAAAGTGGTATTTAATTAAATTTGAAGCCATCATTACCTGAGTTTGTGGATGTACAGTGAGACAGAGAGAAGATGAGTCATTTACGAGACGATGAAAATTTAAAATTGCATCGAAACGAGAAATTACAAATTAAGGCAAGGGACTTAAAGTGAGTTACTGTCGATGTAATTTGATAATCTAATGCCAGTGGTTGGACAACCTGTGTGACGCGGAATAGCTTGGTGGTGAGGGTAGACTGAAACCATACATATCATATGGTTCATAGTATTCTATACTAGTATGCTGCAGTGCACAGGTTGTGCACCACTGCCTTAGTGCGGGACACACCTTGGTAGTTAGTCTCGACCAAAACCGTACAGAATGTACGATTCATGACATTTCAATCAAGTGTGCCACGGCACACATTGGTAATAAGCCTAAACCAAAACCGTACACATTATACGGTTCTTAAGTTGCTATGCCATCTCCATGAAGTGTGCCACACCACACAGATTCCCCACCACTGATCTATTAAACATTTTTTTCATGTTAATTGCTTCTCATCGCTGTGTAATTGCATCTAGTCATTTATCATGTATTTTTTCTTTGAAGAAAAAAATGGAAAAAAGTGAAAATAAATCGTTCACATGATAATTTGCGACAGGGAAAGTGATTAAAGCTGCATAACATGAACAAAAGGAAAAACTAATTCTCAGCATGTATGCATTATGACATAATTATTTACGCATTCTTCTTTAATCTTTTGTCTCATGTATGGGAACCGTACAGTATTGCAAAAGAGCATTCATGTCAAAGCGGAAAGATCGTAAATTTGAATAGGTTGAATGAGATTAGGTGTATGTGTTGACAGATTTAAGTGTATATCACTGTTTGTTAAAAATTGTCACGAGCACCGTAAAAAAAAAAGACATTTTCACGTTTTCTGTATTCTTCAGTTTTTTGACACAAAATAGACAAGAATAGAGAAAAAAAATAGTAAGGAGTTTGTGAACTAGTGGAGCAGAAAGGCGCATTTGAGGATTGAAGAGGATTTGTTGCAATAGGTTAACTGTCAAAGCGGGATTCGAACGACTCCATTTACCATGATTGGAACCTATTGTTACTGTTTCGGTACGCAGTAATCAAATCACAAATCCAACAACCTAGTAATGTCCAAGCCCACAGGTTTCCTATCATTGCACTAGATCATCAAGCCACTTCAGCTCAGTTGGATTTGAACTAGGTTTTACTGCATACTGTAGTTTTGCATACATACAAACCTACGTACCCAATTTTGGCAAACCCTAATTAGAACCATTTACATAATTTCATTGAACATTTGACCCATATAACCACATACTTCACAGACAATCAAGCCACATCACTCCCTTTTGAGAACTTAACCTCAAAAATATACATGCTAAATCCCAAGAAGTGTAGATGACTTTTTTTTTTTGTGTCATAAAAATTTTTAATCCATACGAGTATTGAAAGAGACACAAAACATACAAGAGGTCATTGAAACTATAATCTCGAAACTAAGTCGTCGTCAATCATCATCATGATCACACTTTTTAAAGCAATTCTCAATTGTCATTGTTAAGATGAGATGAGAGAAGCAAATGCATGAAAGATTCTTTTTTTCTGTCACTTTTTAACAATTCTTAGTGGAAAATTATGGCACAATGACATTGCATATTAAACCCCCTCAATTCCTTATTCCTTTTCATATCAAAAGAAGCAATGTATTATGCTATCAAGACATAACGATTATGATTTTTACGTCTATTATTTGTCATGTGTAGGAGGGTTGTGCTGAATGAAAAAAAATCATTATTTTCCTATTTTATTTTAGTCTACGTATGTAACTATCACACACAGGAATGAAGCAATCATGAGAAGAAACTGCCAAATTTCGTAAGGGGTCGAATGCCAAGCAATAATAAAAATAAATATACCGTTCATTAAGAAATTGCATAAAACAGGTTCACGCTCATTTATTTTCAACGACGAAAAGAATTATGTTGGGCAAGATTTTTGGAAGTCTTTAATTTTGTGTACAGGCGCACGTTTTACTCACGTTTTGTCTACACGGACATTCACCTTTGCAGTGCAGGTGCGAATTTTTATTTTGAAGGGTAATAATTTTAAGGCTGACTGAGCATTTTATGGACTTCATTATGTAATTAGTGTGGGTTGTCGTTTATTTGTGCTGTTTGAATTTGTGATAGACTTCCTTTTATGAAAGTTCAGAGTTTGGAGTCTGGTAGAGTTTACTCAAGTAAAATTGATGATTTTAATCAATTTCAAGTTGACGTCAAGTTGACTTGAGTTTTTCAAATCAGGTTAAGTCGATTTGAAGCCAATTTGAAGTTGAATTCAATTTTTCAAGTCAAGTTGAGACGACTGGAATTGATTTCAAGTTGAAATCAGTTTTTCAAGTCAAGTTGACTCGACTAGAATCAATTTCAAGTCAACGCCAAGTTGAATTTTGTATTTCAAGTCAAGTTGAGTCAACTAGAGTAAATTTCAAGTGCGTAAACTTCTAATTCTTCTTCCAACCGTTACTGAACTATTAAGATTATCTCTAACTGCTCATAATAATCTTTAATAATAGAACTTTCAATCTGCTTATAAATTTCAAGTCAAAATCTTTGGAAACATTCCAAAAGCCATCATTTATTAACAAATTCCGTCGAGTTCATCGACTTACATGAAGCTCATTTGTCATGCAGACTTACTTGAAAAATCTTATTACATTATGCAATTTTAATAGATTGATAAATTTTTTGCCAAAAAAAAATGAATCTTAAAATTAAATTAGATAATTGGATTTTTCACTTTCTTATATTAAACATCAAATCTAATTTATGTCTCTCACTCTTATTCAACATGATTTCATATTTATTAAACAGGATTAAATTTACTTTGAACATTTTTTCAAAGAAAGCTTACTTCCTTTTTTTCATGATGGATCATCTTTAGACATGAAATTAGAAAGCATTTAATCTAATTATGAATAAATTTAATGTTTTTGCATCGGATTGGATTGAAATTTCTGGGTATTTAATGCAGGCATTAGGAGAATGAAACAAGTCATTAGATTAATGAATTTATGTGCTGTTGCTAGTATGTTTAATTTTGTTACATCAATATTTCTGAATTTATTGCTTAGCTGTAACTATCTAATTGATTATTTAGTCGGTTATTGGTAGTTGTTGACCTATTGAAGTCAAGCTAATTGATATGTAGCTTATTTAAAGTAAGTCATTTAACAATGTAAAAGATGTTTATTGTTTGAAGATTGAAAACAATCTAAATATTCAAAACAAGGGGTTCGCAACTATAAAAGGGGAAAAAACTGACTAAATTGCAGTTAAAATTGCAATTTAAATATCAAATGACCGTTAAATGATCTCAATTAGAGACTTTAGAGAATTAGAGAGATTTATAATTTTGGAACAGCGACATATGTCAAAGTTCAAGCATTAATTGAACAATAACACAATTTAAACTGTTATTTGTATAAATTCATTCCAAACAATCAAGATATTACAACAAATATCCACGTATAGTCAATCTATTCATCACTAATCACCAGTTCAACCTATTAGTCACACACAAAAGCATTCAGAAAACAATACCCAGATAGTCATTCCATCCAATAAACTATCACTTCGAAACTATGTGTCGCTCGTGACAACGCAGTGTCAATTCTAATCTGATAATACGTCCAAAATAATCAAATCGACCTAATTCTTCTCAAAATCTTCACATACTTTTAAAAATACGTAAATAGAACATATATACTCAAAAAAATTATCTGTGCATGTCTATAATGTAGTTTGAAGCCCGTCAATGAAATTTTAACGTTTTAATCTCTAACAGCATCAATCTTCATTAAGAACTAATGGCTGTACTCCCTATTTTAATTTTTTGAACTTTGACAAAAGTGGGCAATTCCTTCAAGTTGATGTCAAGTTGACTTCGGAGTTTCAAGTCAAGTTGACTTCAGTTTGTCAAATCAAGTCTACGTCGTTGACTTCAATTTTTAAGTCAAGTTGATTTTAAGTCGACATCAAGTTGACTTCAATTTTCAAGTCAAGTCAAGTTGATTTCAAGTTGACGTCAAGTTTGAACTTTAACAAAAATGCGCAATTCCATCATTTTCAATTCTCACATTCTAAACTTGTGCCTGCCTTCTTCTTATTCTCTTTACTCTTGTCCGTTTGCACAATAAATAAAATATATATATTTTTTTTGTAGACCTCAATTTTTCGATAAATCACGCCAATTATCGTTTTTCTTTCTTCTTTTCTTTATTTTTTTGCTGTTGATATCGACATTATATTAATGACCATTGAGAATTTTTTTTGTCTGCAATCGCTTACCCCCGAAAAAAATAAAATAAATTTTATAGTTTCGATTATTGTTTGTGAATGACTTGGAAGCAAATATTCTCCATTTTTTCAGCATGTGCGATTATATTTATGAGATTATATTAAATATTATAGACTATAAGTCCGTAGACTAGAGCAGTAGTGGTCAACCTATTGTATTTTACGGCACACCTTGCCTGGTAAGCCTCGACCAGAACCCTACATGATATACGGTTCTTGGCATTTCAACTAACTTTTAGAATACCGCAGAACACAGTTTACCCACCACTGGACTAAAGAGTAAAAGAAAAAAATTAATTGAAACTAATAAGCTCAACATTATATCACATTTTTATTGCTTTAGTCGCCGAATAACTCTTTAATATCGTCAACGAACTCAGATATATAAAAAAATACAGCAAATGAATTTTGGTTGTTACAGAAGAGATAAGAGATCTAGCGAGGGGGGTATAAATGGCAACAAAAAAAAATTAAAAGCAGAGCAAAAAGAGGAATCAAGACATAAATAGGCAGAATCAAATAAAAAGAAAGATGTATGAAATGCGATAAATAAGTAAAGGAATTGTTTGGAAGTAACGTCCATCGAATGATTTAATGCTTTAATTTCAAACCCTTTGAATGGTCACAAGTTTGGAATATTGGAATTGGAAATTCGCAAGCGGTAGATAGAGATGGAGCAAATTTCAGGCGACATCTGAGGGAGGCCATAGATCTCAATTGATTTGTAGCTTCAAAAGAAATTCCAAGAATCACAATTCAATTCTAACGTATTTTTGAAGTTCAAATTCGAAAACCTTACAATTTTCTGAATGACATAGTTGTAGCCCCTTCAATTGTGATCCATCTCCTTTGTCAGCTGTCGTCTGAACCTAGCTTTATCGCTGGCTACCGCTGGCCATAGCTGACCAGTTTCTAATACCAAATGCAATACTGAATCTAATTTTGCTTCTACCAAAATAGCCCTCAAGTCAGAATAGACCATCTAAGTAAGTAAATCACTCATTATAAGCTCTAAACACCGGAACATCATTTCCAAAAGACTCTCCACAAAATAAGCGTCAACAAGAATCTCTTTTTCTAAATCAAAGTAAATGAATGAAAATTGAAACAATTGGATGATTTAAGTGCTAGACGAAAAGAAGCGTCTCATCATAATAATGCTTTATGAAGAAGAAATGGAAATGAAAGAAAAAAAAATGTATATAAATGAAGACGACATCCAGCCTTGTAATTCTGATGGTGCGAAATGGTTTCAAGCAATTCCTCATTTCCCTTTTTTATTCAACCTTAATGAAAGTCTTACTTCTTATTTCATTTACGAGCCGAAAAATATTACAGGCATTACACTTAGAACAGTTGTAGACAACCTGTGTGACACGTTATATTGTCGAATATGTCAGTAATCATATGTGCGTCGAGGTGACTTGGTGGCGGAATGGTTTCGTCCTTCGGTTCCTAATTATTGTTATACCGACCAAACGGTCGTGGGTTCGAGACTCGGCAGGAGGATGTCCTTTTTCGAATCATATTCAACGGAAGCGTCATTTTGTTGTGGCTTACCATCAAGGTGTGCCACAGCACATAGATTGCCCAGTCCTGTAGACCACCAGTGGCCAAACTGTGTACCACGACTCACTAGTGTGAAATGCCATGAAACTGTACGCCAAGTGCGGTTTCGGTTGTGGTTTACCACTAAATTATCCCACAGCACACAGGTTTCCCACAACTGCACTTAGAACGACTGATCCACAATCTTATAATTTACTTTAGCCTTTGTCAAACGTTTTGTATATTCTTATAATGACAACCCGCATTAGTGTTACAAACAGCTCGAGCTGTTCAGAACGATATTTTGAAATGACCTAAATTGAGGCATACGATTTTTATTTTCTACAAAGCGAAACTTTTTGTTTTAGTTTTTCCATCATCAAGTGAAATAAAGAGAGGCTGGAAGTTTTTATGCTGTATGTTGACATAGCCTCTGGATTGCGGTTTCTATTTAACTTCTAGTTTATTTTTTTTTTTTGTGATGATAAAATATAACGTTAACATGCTTATTTTCACTCCAAAAAAAGAGTAATAGAGAGCTGAGTATGTGAAAGCTGTCATGTGGTCGTCATTTAGTGAAACACAATTTTCACTTGCCGCCGTTTATTTCAATCTGTCGATGGCAAAAGCAAGTTTACAAGAATATTAATCATAAATTATTGTAAAATTAAAGCGACATAGCGTGAACATTTACATTTTTAATGCAAATTATGCTATAATTATAATTTTGCAACAACAATAAATAAGACTGCTTTGTCTATTGCGTGTCTATCGATAGTAAAAGCATGTGACACTTACTATTCAATGAAAGCACATGTTCAAAAAAATAACAACAAAAGATAATTTTTTTTTTCTGTCTTTCCTTTGCATGTCATAAATTGATAATGAGATGTTTCAGTAGCATACGTAAATCTTTTTTTGCATAAATGAAATATTTATGGCTTCTTTTAGGGCAATTTTTGCTGGAGATCAGACTTTACTATCTATTATTTGTCTTTGAGTCTGTTTATAGGAAGAACGTGACTTGGAATGAGAGCTCGAAGTCGACACGGACTTTATATGAACAAAATCAGCCATCCCGTGGAATCAGGGCAACTTAGTGACTAGGCTACTAAAAGGACATTTCCATTCAGGTCGGGCTTCATGCCCAGAAATGAAATTCATGAATCAGGAATGAAATTCCAAATTTTTCAAAATTCACAAATTAAAATTTTTTAAACCGTTAATTTCAAATAGAACATTTGACTAATTTTGAATAATTTTCGACCGTTAGACTTCAAAATTTATGTTCCAGTTATAAGAATCTTTTGTAAAGAGTCTGTTTTATACACACAGCGGTGAAATTGGTATTGGCAACTAGCAGAAGGCAGTTAGCAAAACCTGCTTCAGACGCCACCTAAGACAGTCAATGAATCATAGTTATTCTCTAAAGCCATCAAAGTATAGCAATTAATTTGTAAAAATCTATTCATTTCGCCAAGAATATGCGCTTCCAACAGTCACAGAACATACTCAACATCTGAAGATTCAGACAGATTAGCCGAACAAAAAGGGAAAATGAAACTATTTTAAAGCCGAGAAAAATGATCCGGAATGGTCATAAATTATGCAAAAAACAAAACCTACTCACTTCCAATCTTTCAAAGATTTAAAGATCCGCTTTAATGCAGACCGTATGTCCTCTCTCGTTTGTCGTAATCCTTCGGAGTGAAAAAAAAAGCAAAAAATTCTTTTTTTAACTTTTGAAACTTCAGTTTGTGATCCTTAAATTTTTGTTTTATTCCCTTTTTTCCTCTCCTGCTTGCTGCTTCTTTTTTGTGTGTTTCTTATTTCATTTGACACATAAAAAATCACTGATAAATATAAATTTTATTCCAATTTCTTGCAGCGTCAAGAGAAAATAAAGTAAAATTTAATGTCCAATGACGACTTGAAATTCTATCCCTTTTTCCTCCTTTTTTTATGTACACTTGCTATCCCTATCCTCGTTATTATCATTATTATTACGTTTTTATTTTCTCTCGGCAAGGTGAGATAACTGAACAAATTTTTTTGACGGAAAGGCACACTGTGATCGGAATAATAATTTTTTTTGAAAAATGTTCCTTTTTTAGGTCACTGAAAAGGACGTCCATTAAGAGATCTGGCTTGTTTTTCTACAAAATGCCATACAGCAACAATGTACGTCATTAATAAATGAACTCCTAACTCACATATTCCCTCATTTGGGGATTGGGGAAGTCGAAGTCTGATTCTGAAGCTGATCAATTGTCAGCAAATTTGCTAAGTACAGTGCTGGCGACCGAGCATTGTGCCGGGATAAGTGCGTTAAAGGATTGAATAAAAGTCTATCGAAATGCGAACATGACATAGATGTGACTTAGAGTACACCAGCACACAGGTTGCCAACAACTGTTCTAGATCATCACACTCACATAAAATTCTTTAAGTTCATGGCCTTAAACTTGAGATTTTTGCGGTATATACTTGTACTCAATCATGTAATTCTACCATTACCTTCAGTTTTATAATTATTTTTGTGAAATCGGACTTACTAATAAGCTTATTGAATTTAAACCAAACTGTGGTGAGCATTTGCAAGAATTTAATGATGATTTAATCATTTTGTTACAATTTTTTTTGAAGCTGATTTCAATCATAACAGGTTTTTATTTATTTGGGCAAGAAATAAATGGTTCGCGTGTAATACATCGACGCTGTTTAGAAATTTTAATGGAATTTTATAGGAGAAAATTGATTATTTTTTCGGGGGGTTCCCCTGTAGCTATTTGAATATTCTGTTTAAGCTTGAAATTTCAAGTCAGATCATTAAAGTGTGTCAATCTTAGTATTGAGGAATTGGCAAGCAGTTGATTGCAAGACACAATTTTCATAATTTGTCCAAAATTTGTTAATTGATAAAGCTGTGAAAATTGTACAATTATTGCAATTTTAAGGTTAATTTCTAAGTCTTGGTCGACTGAATTTGATTAGAATTTCGTACGTGAATTAACAGAGCTAGAACTAGTTTATGGTTCTTGTGAATTCTTAAGCCCGAGCGGTACAATGCTGGGAAACTAAGGTTCATCCAAAATTGCAGACCTACAGCTTTCAATGAACTATAAGATATACCCAATAACTGCAGTACTAAGCATCTTAAATGCAGTCAATGCAGGCCTGCAATTATTGTCCGAATGGTTCGGAATCCACCGTCGAACATAACACCGATGTGTCAACTTTGCGTAATGCCGTTGATAAGACAATGCAGTGATGCTCTAGCAAGCACGACCTATATTCTAAACGCACTTTTAGCCATGAAAATGGGTCAGAATCCATCGTCATGGTGTCGAAGAAACGTGTTGCTGTTGATATGACGATACAGTAGTATCCAAGCAAACGCGACATGCTGCTCGGCATGTATTCTAAACCGGTTTCTCCATCTACTTTGTGATGACCAATTTCAATGAAAATTTACTTGATTTAAAGGTTTAAAACTCTTAAATTGAAACTCAAACTATAAAAATTGCGCAATTCTGTGCCTTTACCCTCAATTAAAGCCGCTCTGTATTACATATAGATCTAGACCCTCCCAACAATTAATTGTTCCACATGTCATTAACAGATATATTCGAAAATAGCTATTATTTGACAAAACCTATCTATAAGCATCAAAATCACTCACATCCAAAAATAATCTCTACTCATGTCCCACCTTGATTTTTCCACAAAAAAACTGAAAGTAAAATTTTGCCTTTTTAAGTACAATATTAGATATACACCCCCGCACAATTTTGTAGATGTGTTTTGTTTCTGCTCATACCGAAAAAATAATATAATGAATGGATATGAATAGATATGGAAGAAAAACAACTTTACGCATTTATTCAATTGAACCAGCATAAAGACTTGTGTATAGTATTAATGGTTGTAATGTTGAGTAACAAATTTCATTCTTACAAGAAAATAAAAACAATAAAAATAAGAATAAAAAGAATATTTTTGCTGATTATTATATGCTACCACACACAATGTGCTGTTGACAAAAATTTATATAAGCTGCTTTGTGTATCTACCATTTTTTTGGGATTTGTTCTTGAATTAGGGACAAGTGTTAGAGAAGATGTAATCTGAGCGGCTTAAGATAACCGAAAGCAAAGCTTGAAATCGACTTAAAGTTCATATCAAGTCCAGATGACTTGAGCATTTTATGTAGTCAAGTCAAGTAGGCTAGAACTTTGTATGGAGTCGAGTCAATTTGACTTGAACTTTATTCAGAATTGAGTCAAGTTGATTTGAGATTTATATTGAGTCGAGTCAAGAAGTCTAAAACTTTATATAGAGTCGAGTCAAGTTGACTTGAAGATTTTATGGAACCGAGTCAAGTTGACTTGAACTTTATATGGAATCAATTCAAGTTGACTTGAACTTTATATGGAGGCAAGTTAAGTCGATTTGATTTTTAACTGAAGTCGAGTCGAGTCAAGTTGAACTTTATAGGAAGTCGAGTTGAGTCAACTTGAACTATATATGGAATCAAGTCGACTTGAGCCCACTTTTCCATACACAATTCGAGTCGACTTTGAACTCTGAGTCCAAAAAGCACACTTAAGTGGATTGATTACACTCCACATGCCTTCCGGGTAAGTCATATATGTAGCTACTGACTTAGAATTGCCAGAAAGGCTGATTTTGATCAATTTTGAAAGCAAAATTGAAATTTGCCGTACCGGACCACTTGAATAATATCACAAAAATTACTGAGGAACAAGATTTTAGAATAGAATCTTAAAAAATCACAGTAACTGAGCACATCACTAACAAACGGCCCCTAAACGACACAGAAGAAAATCAGAAGAAAAAAAACTTGTTTAATACCAATTTTATGCTATAATTTTGTGGATCATGTGGGTTGCATTAAAAATATGTGCAATGATACATAGAGAGTAGCTAATACTCCATAGACAAGTAAAGTTGACTGTGACTTTAAAGAAGTTTTCTTGTGAAACCACACTATATTTATAATTGTAATTTAATATATATGCAGATCTATATAAACAAAAAAATTATACAATACACACTTGTATCCAATATTTTTTTTTTTTGCACCGAAAAGTCTCTTTCCACTTTTTTTTTGTATTTTTTTCTTCTTCTTTCTCTACATACACACGCGCATACACTCGTAAAAATTAAAATACGTTCTACGCCTTGAATTTTTTTTTTCCTCTCTCTTTTCTTTGCCTCCTTTACACTGGAGTAAGAATTTCTTTTATTGACTATTTATTAACTCTTTTTTTTGTATGATTCCAAAATAAAACAAGCACTATGAAGCCATGTTAATCCATTAAAAATTGTTTTTGGCTGTAATCCTACTGTAGACGAAGTAGGATGATAAGCTTATAAACTACTTTAGGCTCAGCTCTTAATTCACTTTTTTTTACTGTGCGAATAAATCAACAAAATACGCGACACTAAATTTATTTCCAGTTTTGAACTGTTTCGCTGCTGCCGAGAGACTGTTTCTGTATTCGTGAATGAAATAAAGTCAATGAATTTTAGAATTTTTTTTTATTTCTCTCTCCTTTTTCGAAAATCAGCTACGCTCTCTCATGCTCAATTCGATAATGCTTTGACTCTCACTGATTAAGCATCAGCTGAATGTTATGGATGTTGGCAGTTAAAGATTCTCGTGACATTATTGAATGACAATGATTTTTGATGATCCATAAAAGATTTTGTTGGAATTTTAAATGCACAACTTGACATATCAAGTTTATATGCATTAAAATTAAAGTCATTAAATTGTTCTGCAATGTAAAGGTTCGAGAGAGTGAGCGGCAAAACATTGTGTTGCAACAATAATAAAACATTGAATTAAAACAATAACAAATTATGTACGTGACTGTTAAAATCATTAAAAAAATGTTTGTGACATGCTTTATGCTTCCATACATTCCCACAAGCATTACCATATTAATTAACATAAATTAGTCAGCCATAAGTTGTGTTCGAATTTCAAATCAAGTAACATAACCGAGTGACACATCCTGAAACATTCCCCCGCTAAATTGTTATGCTTGCATCCTATATGATATATGCTGTATGATAACAAGAAAAGCAGGAAGGATTAAAAAGAAATATAATTTAATGTGCGTAAATATCTGTGACATAAAATATGAAGAGCTCCCCCCTTAATTATAAGCTATTGTGTTTTATGATATCATCAGCAACAATTCATCATTAAACTAAAACTCTGGTTGATCTTATGCTCTCTTTTTTAGAGAGTTCAACTCGACACCACAGTTTTGATATCGTTCCAAGAAATAACGATGAAGAGCTAAGAACTATTATGAATATGCATAGACATTCGTAGTTGGCATAAGCGCATGCTGCTACATACTGCATTAGATTAAATATTTTCCAAAGAACACGTGTATTGGTTGCATAGAAAAGGATTCAAAAGTCCTTAATATTCCAAATTAACAACGAATTAGAACAGTGCTGTCCAAACTATGAGCCGCGGCACACTGGTGAGACCATAAGATCTGGCAATGGTTCAAAATAATTTCTAGAGTACTGCTTTAGATGCATATTAAGAAAAAATAACGTAGAACATTTAGATACATACGTCAGTTTACGTACGTATTTTTACGTAACCCACTTCGAAAAGTTATTCTGCAATTTCAAGTGAATTAAGCGATCAATCGATATGACATTTCGTAATTCTATTCCGAAGGATGGCAAGCATATCACAATCACAAAACTGCTCTAAATACCCCTAAACTGTAGCATTAATTAAGCAATAAGAAAATGGACAGATAGACAAAGCAAGTACAAAGTGTATTTTAAAAAAATAAGCTAAAACTAAACTTTCTCTCTCGCTTCCTCCTCATCAACCCGTCTTTTATTATCCGACAGTCAGACATTATCATTGTTCTGTCTCAATCCTAACGTACTTGAAACTTTTTCTTTCTTTTGTTGGAAACGAATGGGATGAAAAAAAGCAGTAATAGTTTCATTCCCGGAAAATTGTTTGTAAAAACTTTTAATGCAATATTTTTTTTAAAAAAAGATATTTTCTTCAAAAGTTGATGTTTAGCTACTATTTTATTGCACTAGTATTTTGTAGGACGAGATTTATTTGTCTGTATTTTTATTACACTTTATTTCCCAGTAAAGATTTTGTGATTGATGGTTTACGAGTCTGAAAATCGATACTGACATAATTTTTTTTTTTTCGGGGGAGGAAGAAGATGTTTTATTGGTACAGAAGATCTTCAATAAAAAATATTTTATGAATGACTTATGGAGAAGACTGGAATGGGAAGAATGAATAATATCAAGGGCAATGAATTGGTTAAAATTATCAAAAGCAGCTCCTAACACTGCTTTAGATGGCTATAAACGAAAAATAACGTTAAACTTTCAAATACGTCATTTTACGTACGTATTTTTACGTAACGTTAAGTTTACGTAAGCCACTTCAAAAAGTTCTTCAGCAAATTCTAGCTAACGAAGTGATCAATCAATAAGATCTTTTATAGTTCCATTCTTAAGCATGGCAAGCACAATATAATCACAAAACTACTCTGAATAACCAAAAAGTGCAACACTTATTAAGCATAAAACTCAATTCGAACAATCCCTAAGTCAAATTCTCAACTTAACCTCAATAACTAAATCCAAATGAAGCTCGACTTTCCATTAAGGAATGTAATAAAGTTTTAATTTCATTAAAACAGTAGTTTATAGATAGCACAGAACTGTCTGATAGATTGCATGATGAATCAGACATTCACAAAGACAGAAACACGTGTTTTTTTCTATTGTACATCCAACTCCTAGCTTGTTTTAAGCACGCGATAAAAGAAATCAGTCCAAAAGAGTTTGCACAAACAAAGTTAATACTTTACCAACTGTATTTCATTTAATCCCTTGTTAAAGTTGAAACTTCCCAAGGATTTTTTTTTTTTGCTTTTGTTTCTTTTCAGCTTTTTTTTTATTTCCTGTTAAAGTTTATGTCTTCAATAAAAGTTCCAGTATTAAATCTCATATAAAAATAACTTTTTTAGTATTTTATGAGATGCGCTTTGTTCCATATGATAAGCAAAATTGTCACAATTGTCATGAATTGAAATTCATATCCTAGAGAGGATTTCCCATTAATTTATTAAAAATTCAAAAATCAAAAAAAGAATATGAGAAGAATCTCATTCATCCCCACAATATACTTTTCATACTGATTTGGAGAGCGTGCTTAAATGATGTGACTCTTAGTGACGCATCATGACGTTGATGATGCTTTTTCGAAATATCATTTGATCGTCATATAGACGTCAATGTGTTTATAACGTCATCGTCATTATTCGTCGGTCGAAATACGTTTGTTGCATAAATAGCTGCTTAATATTCAATTTAGTATAGAATGTAGCCATTCGGGGAATATTTCTAATTCAAAATCATACTAAGTATAAAGCTGATCATGACGTCGTTTTGGATGTTGTACGGAAAAGTCGATTCGACATCATGTGAACGGTCTCCTAGCAAACACATGAATCTGTAAGGGTTTCGAGTTCCCGTCATAGTTTACTGAATGATAATTGGTCCTGACATAAGTCTACAACCCATCCGAAGTAACACAATGCAACGAACCGTATTTTTGCCGAAAATATTGGTCGAAATCTGTCATCACGGTGCCACTAGGTCCAACTTCGTATGTTACCGTTATTACACCAAAATAGCAATGTTCCGGCGAACACTAAGTGCTGTTTGGACAGAGTAGCATTATGACACCACCCAACGTCTTGCTGCCAATAAAACAACCTAACCCTTTTCTTCATTATTAACTATGTCTCACCATATCATTGATAAAATCTTCATGAGACAAAAAGAACTAAAAATCAAAATCTCAAGTTAGAATTCTCAGACGTGATTGATAATCGACCCCATAAATTTTTTTATTATGAAATAGATTTGAATTCTCTCATATAAATTGATATCTGTTTACATTTTGAGTAGAAACGAACGAGAAAAAAAAATATGGAATGAAAACAAATGAATATCAAGTGATGTTACCGGTACAGACGTGCTCTCACATTCATAAAAAATCAACAGAGGAAATAAGTATCGTAATATCAATTTTATATTACTGCGCAAGACAATATGACGACCCTGAGAGATGTAAGGAAGAATGCTATTATCATATACGGCTTTAAATCTCCATGCTGATAAAAAAAAAATTATTTATTTTTCCAATGGATATAAATAAAGATGCCATAAATTGAATCATAAAAATCAACTGCTATGTTATGTGCGTCAATAGATGAAATGCTTTACTATTTGAGCATTTTTTACGAGATATTTGCAATATGATATTATTATTGTATTTACGTTGAGGGTCTCAGTCTCTCTCTCTATACATATACACTTGACTTCCTATCTCTATTTAGGTTGATCTGTTTTAAAGCTTATTTGATAATGACGTATGATATTTGTGATATTAGATGGATATTAGATTAGGAATGAAGGCATACAGTAGCTTGTAGAATGGATTGTTAGCATTGTCGGCATTTATGGACTTTTGCAGATTTTACAAAGCTTCGTAATTCAAGTGTTATGCTCCCTGATCATAACATAGACGTTAGTATGTCGCTACGACTCCGTATTAACTGGAAGTCATTAAGCTGCCCTGAAGACACCATATAGGCTGTTTTTTGGCTGTTTTTGATCAATTTTTAAGACAAAAGATAATATTTGCCTTCTTGTGCTGCTCGGGTTGTGAGTCACTATGGAAAATGCAGATAATCCGAAATAAAAAGCAGATAGCGTATCCAAATTGTGTTTTTTCTCAAAAGGGGGGAGAAGAGGGACACTCAACCATTACCTTCCCCCATTCGTTGAGTACGTCCCTAGTAATAGGTAGACTAATTCTAAACACGAGAAACCATATCATGACGTCGTCAGACGCTCTTACAACTTGATCTTAACGACTAAATTGAAGAAGGCTTCGCTTTTTTCCATTATAAACACTATATGGAAGCCGTCCCCAAGTGTAGCTCAAATGGTAGTCTTATGGAAGATTCACAGCGGAGCCTTCTTCATTTGTGTCACTCGGTAGATGCACAAGTAGTGAAATAAAAGCCATCAAATCAGGTTAGGGTGTCAAAGCGAGTTACGAGTTACAATCCATGTAATAAACCATAAATTGGACATCATCAACAACAGACCCCCATTTCATATCATATTAAAACAGGATAAACAGGCATAAAAGATTTGAAAATTTTCTTCCATAATTTTTAAGATCCAATTAATTATGCGAGAAATGGAAAAGATAGGCCATAATAGAAGTAATATAAATGTGAAAAGTTTATGATATCCTCATCTCCTTCCCCCCATCCTTTTCTGTGCCTTCTTTTGTATTTTGTGTAAAATTTAATTTAGTTTTTCCAACTGAGAAACTTTTCCTCTAAGGTTTTAATTGAGGTTTTACTGTGTTGAGATGGAAAGGCAAAACTTAAAGCTCATTGATATCACAACACATACATATATAAATATATAGTATATAGCATGTGCTATTAACGATAACAATAGATTTTGTTTTCTTTACCAATAAAAGTTCTCGTTATTTTTTTTTTTGTTCTATTGTTTCAAGCAAATTGAAATATTCGCTGAAGTAGGAGAATAAATTGAATTGAATCATCGTTGGAAACTTTTAATTAATGCAATAAAGCAGCTGAATCTAAACACAATTATCGAGAAGAACTTTAAGTTTTCATACTGTTTTTTACTTCAAATGTTAGCTTTTCATATTTAGTCATGATGATGGTTCAGTACACTTTGAATTGGATGACTAAAGCTGGATGTAGGTGTTTGAACAGAAGATGATTTGGCTAATGATTGGCAATTGTTAAAAAATTTACGGATTTAGATACAGGAAGAGATAATTGTCAGAAACTTTTAAATTTGACTAGCCTGGATTAAGAATCAGTGATAGCAATGTGTATTTTGTGGTATATCGTATGAAAATTAAGTTAAAATTACTACAAATTTACCAAAATTACTTACCATTTGAAAGAAGAGTGAGATCATAGCAACCAGACATCGTAGACAGCTTGGATTTAATGTATCAGCACTGTTTTATTGAATTATTGACTCATCACTTGGTTTTGATAGCTCAAAACAACTTTTTAACGCTTAAATTAATAATTTTTCTCCGAATTTTTCAACTTATTTACACAACTTTAAGAGAATTTCTCTTCGTCAGATGTTTGAACTTTCTTTGACCGTTAAATTTCAAAGAAAGTTTGATCGTTAAAATTTCAAATAAAATTTACCCATTTAGTTCTTACTTAAATACTTTGCTGGCCGTACTGATCAATTGTGATCCATGGCCTCCTTTAGTTTGCGTCTGAAGCTGTCATCCACTTGTCAGTACTTGATTTTTTCAAAGCCGTTAAAAGTTTGAATTACAAAAAACCGTTAAGTTTGATAGATAGGTTGATCGCTGGGCAAAAATGCGCTCAAGTTCCTTGAAAACACGAGAACTTTCAATACTTTTAAAATGCGTTCAAATCCATCAAAGCTTTCCTTACAATTTTCCTCAGAATAATAGTAAGAAAAGACTCTCTAAAGTCTTCAAGAGACTTTCAATGGGAGATATCAAGTGTGCTTCTGCTTCCATAATATGATATAAACATAGTAAGTCTTGAAGACTCAATCAATAATCTCGTAAAAAGTTCCACTATTCAACATATTATCACATTATAACATTAAATGTCTCATTCTTATGTTATTTATGATTATTATGTTTCTGTACAGAGTATCAGTTTCACACTTAACTTCTCATGTCTGTTGTTGTTTTGTTCACATCATATCTCATTTTATAGTAGGTATGAAAATAGCTTTTGCCGTACGCACGAAACAATTTACATCACGCAAAAAAATCCACAATAGGAACAAACTTTTTTTCGGGTTACAAAATATCATTTACATTGTGTATGCCTTACTAAAGAATTAATTGCCATCATAATTGTGTCTGTTTGTATGCTCATGTACATAAATATGTATGATGATTAAGTCATTCTGAACAAAAAAGTGAGGCACTAATGAAAATGTTTTGAAATGTCGACAAAGAAGAAGGGAAAAGTTTTTATTTTAAATAGAATTACAGCACTTGCTTCTCATCCTTTAATTGCATGAGTGGGAACTGAACGAATGAATGAAATCACATATTTACACAAAAAATTTATATTTCGTCTAGCTTGGATTCTACTAGAGAGACACACAGTCAATGATGGGGTGACAAACAGGATGTAACGACGTTAAATTAAATTAAAAACTCGGCAATCACAGTTTTGCAATCACATACGACTCATAAAATTGTTTTTCAACACATGTTGACACATTTGAATTTTTAATATTAATGGCAGTGCCGATTTAATCTCGTGTGAGGTTGAAACTGTTAGTTGATTTAAGTCGATATTCGGCTAGGTTTTGAGGGAATTATGCAGTATTGTGCTATACATTGAATTGTTGTCCATAATTTAGCCAACCAGACAGTACAATTGAACCTTTCGAAAACCAATGTAGAGTAGAAGACGCAATTTTAGACGTCGAACGCCTTACTTATCCGGCAGATCTGAAATCCGGGCTGTTATGACTGTGGCATTACTCAAGATTTAAGCCGAATCAATCACAGAGTCATGCCGGTTTTATGCCAGATTTTCTTAGGGTTACTTACTTCACTGATCGTACAGATCAATTGTGATCAATAGCTTTCCTCAAATAACGCCTCCATCGCTAGCTTCCGTTTGTCAATTCCTAATACCAAGTACAATACTGTCTTTATCAATCGCCTTCTTTTTTAATAGATAGTCAAAGTCTGATTTAACACCGATCGATGCAGTATGATTGTCTAAATCTTAAAACTGCAGTTTTTAAGATAAATTCTGAACATTGTTTGATGTGAATGCAAGGCACTATGCACATTGTTTCAACGTTCATTTCAAATTTGAATTATATTTACAATGCATAGTTGAAAACCCCTTTTCATACAAAAGTTCAGTCTGTATTTTGAACTCTGAAGAATAAACATCATTGTAAAATTATGAATTCATAAGGAAGTCGGTATAACTTTACTATAGCCGGACACTAGTATGTCACTGCACATAGTTTGGACATCATTAATTCAGAATCTTCACCTTCTTAAGTCAGTAGTACACTTCTGGCACAATAAACTTCAAACAATTCTATACAAAACCAAAACAGCATTGTCCATCCATCAACCTCTGACTATGCATTAGCACAATAAAATCTGAGTTGACTTTTATTTTACGCTCGAAAATTGATTCATAAAAAGTCAGCATTCGTGAGAAATGCTATATAGTCTAATGAACACTGTTTAATGCTTTTGGGACTAGGAACTGTTATTTATTTTTGGTCGTTTGATATTTAATGTTTAATTTGAATTGCCATTTAGATTGGTAAACTTTGAAATGAACGTTGAATTTTGTTGATGAATCTATGTGGAGTCTCTGTATGACGGAAGCGCACTTTTCAATGACAAAACTCATGAGAAAGTCAAAAATTAAGACAAACATAAAAGACTATGAGATGACCTAGGAATGTGCGCTGACAGAGTTACTTCCTTTGAGAAAATTTATGATGTTATTGCAGCTTCATGATATTAGTTCTTGGTTACATAGTCTTCATCATTGTATGTAGTCTAGACTTTTTGGTAATTTATTCATATGCAGATAGATGAGAATGTACATAAAGTTTTTGTTGAAAATTGTAAGTAAATCATAGAGATATTGTGGAACTCAGCAGTTTATTTGGTCGTTTACAAATTACGTCCACGAGCAGCACTATGTGGCCAATCGCAAATTTTATCTTATAAATGGATCGAAATCAGCAGTCTTTAGGGAAACTTTGCATCATACTGTTCGAGAGTGGACAAAAATATAGTACAACTAGTCATCAACTGGAAATTAGCTAGTCATCAACTAATTACAACTTAGCTTTGCTCTAGCAATTAATCTGTGCTTTTCAGTGCCGGATGTTCAGAATTGTGTTTCGACATTGGAATAGTAAGGGCTTTTGGTACTAGATGCAAAATTATCTGAAGAGCTTGAAGTCGACTCGAATTTTGTATGCTAAAATCGACTCGACTTCGATCTTTGCTATGCTACATATATATGGCTGTATGATGTACGACTGGATGCTTCTTACTTGACCACTGGATGTCGATACAGTGTTGAATCTAGAGTATCAAACAATGTTCCCAGGTCGTAGTTCAAAATGGAGTTCTGATCACGTGGGTTTCCAAAAAAATTGTTGGAAGGAAGCTGTCGATCGATTCACACTTGGAATCGGGAATTGACGAGTGTTCGCTATCAATTGAGCTGTTTTTAGGCGATATCTATGGCCATAGATCACAATTGATATATTCGGACAGCAAAATAAGTTAGCAAGTCAGTTTTAGCTACCATTTAATAAAGTCTGCAATTCACAATTGGTATGTACTGATATGTATTGATGTGTAAACAGACTCGATATGACAAAAATTCACAAAATGCGTTCAAATTAAGCAAAATCGAAGCCTTTATTCAGTCAAATTGGCAGGATGGGTGTCTAAGTAATCAATTACAAACTGTAGTAACTCCTAGATGTCCCCCAAAATATGAAACAGGCAAATTTGTTCTTTTTAAATATATATTTTATTTATTTTTGTATTTTTTTTGTTTATAGGACAATTTTATTCTCATATGTGTAAACTTTTCATCAATTTCTTTGGCTTATATCGACTAACGTAAATAGCGTTACATTTACTTATGCATGCTGTTTTTTTTGGTATAATTTGACATTTTACACATCATTTTTTTATTTTTTTTATTTTACTTCCTTTTTTTGTTAAAGTTTCTTTAAAAATTATAAGACATATTCTTTATTTCCTCATTTTTTTATATCATTTTTTTTTTAATAATTAAATCTAAAAAATTTTTATGCAATAAAAATCGATTTTTTCCTTGTGTTGGCAACTGACATAATTAATGATGTGGTCTTTCGATAAACGAATAAACCATATAAAGCTATTTTATCCTATCTTCGTATTACGTAAACGTAAAAATATCTCTCTTCTTGTGCTACAAAAATTTATAGATATCCATAAACCTCTTTTTTTTGTATTTTTATTCTTTTTAATTAATCAACATTGACTCTATTATTCACATTCAACAAATCACAATGCATTTCCATTTTCATATATAAATCGAATATCGGTATTTTTTTTTTTTGTTTATCTATAATAATTTTTTATACTTTTTTTTCATGTTTTTCTTTTATCAAAAAAGCTTCAAATTTCCGCTAAATTGGAACATATTCCTTTTTGTGTTTATTATTCGATGTACAATTCACTTCATATTATTCTCATATTTCTTTAAATAATATCAAATTTTTTTTTTATTTGCGATTAACAATATGTATATTCTCACTTACATGCATATCCTTTATCAATTATATATTTTTAATAGTTTTTTTAATTTTTATTCTAACGAATTTACTTCTTTTATCTCTTTTATGTTTCATATATCAAAATATTATTATTTATTTATTTATTTTATTTTTTTTGTGGCATCTTTGTTCATTTCTTTCTTTTTTTGTCAAAGAATTAGAAAGACTAATTACTTCTTTTTTGTAGTTTTTGTCTAATTATATTCAACAATATTAATAGGTATGTTCACTTTATTTTGGGGGATAAAAATGCTTCTATAAGTTGAGTTTTAAGGAAGAAATAGTGAAAAAGTATGTTAAATAAATTGGGAATTATGTATTAATGGATTTAAATTATGAAAAAACGCATTAATTGGGAACAAAAAATACAAAAAACGTAAACTACGTAAATTGAAACGTGCGTCGTATGCAAAAAACGTACGTAAATTTAGATTACGTAAGCAAAAACGTAACTTTTTTAGATAACAAACTTAAAACTTAAGATAACGTACGTTAAAACGTAAGATTTTCAAATTACGTACGTTAAATTTTTTAAAAACGTACGTAAAAACGCACGGTATTTTTAATTACGTATCCAAATACGTACGTAAAATCATATGTTTTTTTATTACGTACGTAAAACGTAAGATATTTTTGATTACGTGCGTTAAAACGTACGTTGATTTAAAATACATGCGTTAAAAACGTGCAGAAATTCATAATTTGTTCGTCAATTTAAGAACGTACTTTAATTTAAAATTCCTATTTAGAGCTTACACAAGATCTAAATATGTATTGAACTTACGTCAACTCAAATAACCTGAATTAACCTAGAAAACGTACTCATCGTCTAACGTTAACTCAATTTACGTACGTTATCCTTACGTTAATTCAAAATACGTACGTTACACTTACGTAATGTCAAAATACGTACGTTTTGCTTACGTCAAGTCAAAATACGTACGTTAAATTTACGTCAATTTAAAATAAACGTACGTAAATTTTACATTTACGTACGTAAACTCAATGTCATTTAAAATTACGTACGTATCTTCCATAAAATCAGTAAAAGTTCAGTTAAAGTGTAATAAAAAAAGGTTAAAGATTCCCTTAAAGTCATCAAGACTTTAATTAATCATGTCAATAGGATGTCTAAGAGCATTATAAAAGCAATTTTCAGTTAATCTTCATTCGATTAACTCAACAAACAAAAAAAAAAGTAAAAATTCTTCTCAAAGTGCTTAACACGAGAATCATTATGGTATTTACATCGTACTTGATGTAATAAAATATTCAATTGATATTCAGACAATCCGTTGGAACAAAAAACAGAATAAAAAGTCCAACCTTTATCAAAGTTCTTCTTCTTGTTCCGGTTTTTTTTTTACAAATAAAATAGCAGCAGCAGGAGAAGTGTACGTGAATTGAACAAAAGAGCAATTATTTTAATCTATTTTACCCAAACAAAAAAAAAAGAGTAAATCCGATACTTTTTCTTCCTTATATGAACACACATATAAATATTGTTTATGTGATTCAATTTTATGAGATAATAAAAATAGGTATTTTAATCGCTCATTGAGTTACTATGTTTCATCGCCATTAAGATGGGTGTAACATTTGAATCATGTCGCGTTTTCCTGCAACTATGATCAAAATCATTTATTGGATTATTTATGATGTTACTTAATGCATTCGAGCGATCAAAATCGATGGTAGCATAGCCGAGCTTTTTTGGACTTTCGGGTGGTAATAAGCCACTTGATGCCGATACAGAATTAACCATCATTTGACTTTGATTATCACTACAACTATCGACACTTCCATTATTATTTCCAATATTTTTGCTGCCTAAATTATTGTTATTTATTGTTGTCTGTTGATCGAGATCTAAAACAATATAGTTGACCTTCCGTTGGGTTGGCGTACATGGTTCTGATTTATCTGTACGATCAATGAGAGGTAAATCGACTTTTGAAAATATCTCGGGACGTGAATATCGATTACGAAGCATTAATGGCTTCATTTCCGATAGTCCTATATCCAAGTTCTCGTAACATCGAGTAGTTGGATCTTGTGAGAATGATAATGCTCTAGTGAATCCAAATATATTGCCATTAACAACGTTCTTTGTATAATCTTTTTTAATATCATTTAGTTTCGAGTTTAGATTATTTGACAAAACAGGAGGTGTCGTAGCTATAGGAGGTTGATTCTCTTTAATATCAGTTGGATTTGCAGGTGGTGTCGTTATTTGATTATTTTCTTCACCAATACCAACATTCATGTAAACAGCTTTGACAGAATCCGGTGATGACGGTTCTTCCGGATCAACTTCTAAGCTCTCCATTGTCGCGAGTGTTGCTCTTGGTGCGGCTTGCGCTTGTGCGGGCATTATAACTGCTGTCGGTATTGTCGTTGATGTCAATGTTGTTGATTCATTATCGAGAATCTTTCTTGGATCACCAATTTCAGCATTCATATAGACATTTGTGCTTGGATCACCTTTTGGTGTTGTTGCTGATGATTTTATAAATTGACTAGCACTTGGAGCTTGTTCAGCTGGTGGAATATCAATAGATAATTTAGTAGGTTTTTGTAAATGACTTGGTGGATATTCTTGATAAATATTGCCTGGCGCATGCTGTTGCGATTGATTTAGATTTGTTATTTCAAGGATATTTGTATAGCTATTTGGTGAGCCAGGAGATGAAGGCCCCGATCCGAATGAGCTCATTCGATTACTAGATGAAAATCGTGTTACATGTGATGTGATAGGACGACTAGGATTGGGCTCTAAATAGTCAGCAGTCAAAGTATCCGTACTTCGACTTTGTATAGAATTAGTTCCATTTGGCGATAGAGAGCTGTTTGGCCTTGCATTAACAATATATGAGCTACCTTGAATACCAGTATGTAATGTACCACCGCCCAAATTGAGACTATTCAATTGAGCTATATTCCTATTTGATGCATTTGGCACAGCAAAGTCATGAAGATTTGTATCATCTGTATTATATGCTCTACCGTTTATAAATGATTGAAGTGTGTTGAATAATACATCAGCACGTTGGCACTTAAAACTAAAGATTCCAGGACCTGTCTCACATCTCCTGCCAGCCTCAAATGTAAAGAAATTCGCATCATATCCATATCGTCTCAACGATCCAAGCGACCATGATATAGGTGCTCTGTTTTTTCGATACAATATTATGTCGTTTCCTGGAAAATTACGTTGATAAAATATGTATGAGAAAAAGTGAAATAACATGATGATAAAAAAAAAACACACATATACAGCATACGCAATTAATCATTGTGACTGTACATGTCTGTTCGAAAAGTTCTTACCATTTATTTCAAGTTGTGAATTATAATACACTGAGTCGTCTGTGTCTGCAAAAATAACATCGAAGCGATTGGGATGATTATTTTCACTTACTTTACTCTCGACGCAGCCCATTGCAAAATTTTGCATACGCAATTAATTATTAGAATTTATCATGATTTTATATCTTCTGTATGTTTCAGAAATATCAAAAACTTTCAACTTATATGCTCTGGCGTATGTTTAACTAAGTTTTAGCACTTTTATGCTGCTAAATAATATTAAAATAATTGTTGAAAAAAAAAATAATAATTCTTAATACATGGAAGATTCTTTTGAGGAATTGAGGAAGATATTTAGCTCAAATTTTGTAATAAAAATGAAATATCAATTAAACATCACTTAAATATCATTTTAACAAGTATTTAGGCCTTTTTTATTGTATAGAAAATTAATTTTATCAACAATTATTGTGAATTTTTTCAATACACTTTATCAACTAACTTATTTCCCCTCCAATCCCTTCTCTTTTTTCGTACACAAATTTTTTGTGTCTATGGGCATTTGCTCTTGCTTTTTCTGTGTGTCCATATGCTTATAAATTGATGTAAATTGCAATAAAATGTTTTCGTGATTTTTTTTAATCCTAAGATTTATTTTTAAACCTGATGATTTAATTTTAATCTAATTACCATTTGCTAAGTACCTAGCTATACAAAGGAGGTGAATTTTGGAATCAGCCTCTAATTTTTGTCTCTTGAATGGCTCTTAAATGGATCAAAATTCTACACCAGCAATCGACATCCAGTTGACTGTTTAATTAAAAATTTATGAGCAGCCTACTTAGTCTAAAATTAATTTCACATTGATTGTTTCTGTAGTCTGCATGTGTGGCACATAGAAGAAGTTTGGGAAATTGTCATAAACATAATACATCAGTTTGAAGTAATACAGTTTGGTTTGCTGATTCCATACATGCTAAACATGATGTAAAGCTTCATATTCAGTCTCATGCTGAAACTTCCTGCATGCTACACCTAATAAGTGATCGACCTCTAAACATCAACTTATAAGTTGCCAAATGCACTTTAACCTGAACTTAAACAATTTCAAGGAGATTGTATTACTTGATATATTCACCACTCAACTTCCAGAATATGTCCCTTGCTGCGATTTATGGTGACTTTTGAATGTTCATTTATTTGTTATTTTCTCTCTCTGTGGATGAGATGCAGGCTTAATTTTCAATTACCAGCAATAATAAAATGATGATATTTTGAATTAAATTCAGTGAAGTAAATGCCATTTAGGAAATTGTCAATAAAATTGATTTACTGGATGTTGTTGAAAAAGTTTCGAAAGTTTTGTCGTAACGGTTTATAAAGTTTCAAATCATTCTCAATGTTTAGTTTTGGACATTGAACAAAGTTGGAATCAAAATATTCAGAAAATATTGAAATATTAAAGGATAACGACGCTATAATTAATAGTTTATAGACGTTAACGATTTTAACAAAACGAGTAAATTATAGAAATTAATTACAGTAAACTACTTAAAGTGATTTGAACGAATTTCGTGAATAAAGTTAATATTTACAAAATTAAAAGTGAATAAATTCTCTGTTTTCTAATCTTTTAAAATTCTTATCAGTTGGTAATTAGTAAATTAAATTAACAATCAATACATGATATAAATCACGAAATGAAAAATGGAATGTGAAAGTGAAAACCTTGATAAAAGTTATGCTGATGAAAAAATGGAAAATGGAAAAACTGAAAATCACATAAATGGAACTCTGGACAAGGAAAATAGCAATCCAAATGTGGAAAAGAAAGCTAGTAAAGACACACAAAGAAGACATGATGAACCAAGCGAGCTTAGCTTTGAAATTTGTATGTAAAATTTGTCAATTTTCTTAATTTTTTGTTGTTGTTGTTGTTTGTCGTCCAATCGATGAAATCATCAATGTATATAGCATACATATTCATTTTCGTAACTTTTTCTTAGTTCCCGAAAATGCAGAAGAGAAAATTAAAAGACAACAGATTGAAAAGGCACTAGAAAAGGACTCAAATACGACTTTAGAGCAGTGGAGGCAATTCGCCAGAAGTGAATATGGATTAATTAATGGTTCGTATGATGAAATACACGTAGAGTAATGACATCATTACTTTATGAGTAACTACAATTGGTTTTATTACCCCATACATTGTTTTCTTATTTAGACGATCTCCGACAGAAGGTTTGGCCTTTATTACTTAGTGTTGATGTTACACAATGCGATCCAGTTCCATCATTAGAGGAATTATCAAAGCATCCAGAATATAATCAGGTTGTTCTCGATGTCAATAGAAGTCTTAAACGATTTCCACCTGGAATTCCACTTGCTAAACGTCTAGCATTACAGGATCAATTAACGGCTATAATATTGCGAGTTATAAGCAAATATCCACATCTTTCATATTATCAAGTAAGACTTTTTATTAATTAACTAGATTCCTAAACAATTCATTCTTCATTTCTAAGTTCCTTTTTGGTAACATTTGTTTTAATTATTTTAAATTCCTATTAATTCCAAAAACAAAAAGTTCTACAAAAATGTTCAGTAATATTTAGTATAATTAATTAAATTTAATAACAATTAAAATTTTTGACACATCCTCCTTGTTTCTTTAGGGATATCACGATGTTGCCGTAACATTTTTACTTGTATGCGGAGACGAAATTGCATTCCACATTATGGAAATCCTGTCGACTGATCATTTGGTAGAATGCATGCAAAAGACTTTCGAAATTGTACAAAAACGTCTATTATTAATTTATGCTATCGTCTGGCGCGAGAATAAGGATTTATACGAATATTTAGAAAGGTAAACTATTAAAAAAAATGGAATAGATTAACGGAAGCAAGAACTTTTAATTCAAATACATTAAATACTCGTATTATTAACTTTTTTAAGACTCAAAAATATTATTTCTTTAAATATTTTAAATTTAAATTTAATTGCTTGGTTCATCCTTCCGTACTTCCTCATCTGGCTTCTTTTTGTCATGATATCTGAAAGTAAATTTAATTAACATAATTTAATTTTTGTTCATTTCATAGGAGTCAATGTGGGCTGTTATTTGCACTACCATGGTGAGTTATGACCCATTACCATCTACTGTCTTTGGCTTGTGAAATTGATTGGGATGAAATAACGGAAATTTTTAATTTGAAATTTATGCCATTTTTAAACTGTTTGAGAAGATTTGAAAATTTAACGGATTTTTGGAATTTAAATTTTCAAAACCCTACAAATTATCAAGAAATTTGTCTGTTGAGTGGTTCTAGAATTCCAAAATTCAACTGTTGTATGGTTTTGACTTGAAACTTTCACGAGGTTCTCAAACACAAATCCGTTGAAGACATCTCAACAAATTTCACTTTACAATCCAAATATACACAACAAGCCTATCAAATCATATTCTAAATACACACCAAACATTTGTCATTTCATTTAAAAATAGGTACTTAACATGGTTTGGTCACAGTCTTAATCATTATCGTTCTGTTGTACGATTGTATGATTACTTTTTGGCATCGGAACCGTTATTGCCATTATACGTGACAGCAGCAATTGTGCTTTATCGTGAGGAGGATATTTATCGTGAAGAATGTGATCGTGCATCACTCCATTGTCTCCTGTCGCAATTACCTGATGAATTGCCTTTCGAATATTTATTAATTCAAAGTGAGAAGCTTTATGCTAAATATCCGCCACATAATCTTCATAAAGATATTGAGAAAATTATCGAAAGAGAGTAAGTTTAATTAAAATTTTAGTGCCAACAATATGTTAATTTTGTGTGCATTTTTTTACAGACAAAAGATTCGCGAGGAAGAAGACAAAGTATTTGAGACACGAAGACAAATTATCCAGAGGAAGAGACAACCAGTGCCAACACCTCAACCGTTTATCTATAAACTTATTCCAAGAAAACTTGTTCTTCATCGAAGATCAATCTTTGTCTCGACAGCATTTATTGTGATCGGAATATTTGCATATTACTACAAGACACACACTAACTTTAATGTGGATGTTATCAGATGAGGTTTACTGTATCAACCGCTTCAACTTTATCATAGATTTTTATTGAAATGAGCTGACACTTTTATGGATCTTAAAGCAAATTTTTTTCATCTTGATTCTTTTTTTTATATGACATACATTTTTTTAAATGCTGGTTAATTTGTTATTTGTTGTTATAGACTTTTTTTTAATACAATATTTTAGTTATTGATTATAAATGTGATTTTTTAAGCGCATTTTCTGTGGATTGAAGATTATTTTGTCAGATGAGGTCTGTCAGTTTCTTTTTTGATATCAAGTCACTAGAAGTGGATATTGATATTGGACAGAGAATCTTTGAACAATTGAGGCATTTTGTCTCATTGATTAATGAAGAAATAACGAACAATTTGAAAAATCGAAGGGACGTGAAACTTAGCTAAATTTTTGATTTAAATAACTTTTGACCGTTAAATTTTTAAATTTTTTTGACCGTCGAATTTGAAAACGCTTCTGTCGAAGGGGTGTGAAACATTTGCTAATTCTTCATTTAAATATCATTTGACCGTTATATTTTTAAACATTTCTTGACCGTTGCAATTTGAAATTGTTTTCGTCGTTATTTTTTAAATAATCTATAGATTCTTAACTAAGAAAATGCGCTTCAATCGGTCAATCATGACCACATCTAATCTAGTTTTTAAATAGTAATCAAAAAATTCCTTTAGATTAGGAAATGAAAAGATTTTATGAACCGAAAATTAATGATGAGTAAAGTGCATTCAAGGATGATTTTAGTCGAAATATATAAACAGAAGTTAATACTGATATGATTGAATAAATATTTATAAAAAGAAGTTTTTTTTGGGAAAACTCAGAAAATCATTATAGAATGAATTAGCAGTTTTTGTAATTTTTATAAGACGTTTGGAAATTTCTATAAAATTTCAGCACGTCAGCTGGATTTCAATTATCCAATCTCGTCAATTAGCAATGATTTCCAAATTATTGGCATGCAAAAAGTTATTAAGCTTTATTATAAACACTAAAATTCTTTTTAAGGTAAATTAAGCAACCGCAAAAGAAGAAAATAAAAATTAAAAAAAAGTATGAAGTAATCCTCTATCTGTTATGTGTAAATAATCACCTAAATTAACTAATCAATAAAATAAAAATAAATAAAATTTCAATTACAAAATTTTATGTAATTTATTTAATTAACAACTAAGTTGTTCAGTTATAAATTAAATTAACTTTAGAACCTTTTTTTGTATATAAACTTAATGAGAACCGAAAAAATTATGGTTTATGTACAGCTACAGATTAATAAGGAGTAATCATTGATGATAGGATGATGATAATGAAGTGTAATGGAAGCTAATATTGTTAATAATGAATAATTTTTAAATGATTATAACAAGAAGCTTCAGGCATAACACATACACGAATGGTCAATAAAAAAAAGATTATTAATGTATATATACGAACAATATGTTCATCATGATAGTTTACTTTTTGGCTAATGCGAATCCAACTCCAAGTAATCCGCCTAAAACTAACAATGCGCCACCTGCTATTGCTGCATCTTTCTTAAATTCCTTACTTAACTCCTTTTCAATATGTTCCTATATTGGATGAATGAGACATAAAAGCACTTATGAAATATCTATATTAAGATCAATGAGGCTCTTTACTAGTTAGCATTAAATTACAGTACTTCTGCATTCATATCGTAAGCACATTATCTTTACAGCTGTGAATAATTTGAAGCTGCAAGTTGCAACTGTGAATAATTTACAGCTCTTAATTAGCAGCCGTATTCTTAAAAGTAATTTAATGCTCACTAGGATAAGAGTGTCAATAAGTATAACTAAGTTAATGACTTACACCTAGCAACATCACTTGCATGTTATTTGGCTCAATTTCCAAGAATGCCTGAACATACTTTTGAGATGTAGTATAATCTTTCATTCTTGTGTACGCTATAGCTAGATAATATATGTAGTCTCTCTTATTCTCTGGATCATCTTTGCATAGTTCTTCAAAAATTTTAATTCCATTATTTATGTCTGCACCATATTTTGATCTTACGAGGCACCAAGCATATTCAAATTGAGTCTTTGCAGTCACACATTTCTTGTCTTTAAGTTCTTTCATATACACTTTCTCGAATTTCTGGAACATTTAATTTTGTTTATGGATGTTATGAGTCATTTATTAGGGAACTTGATTATAAAGGAAAAATGATGAAATACATACTTCCAATTCTTGAGGTGTTATCGTGTCATTCAGAATCTCCTCCATTTCCTTTGGATTCTCTTGTTTTCCGAATGCCCCAAACATGCGGTCACTGTTATGTTTATGCTGCTTTAAGAAGAATTAATAAATTTTAAAAACTTTTTATTGCAAATTTTTTTGCTACGAAAAACAAGGGGGTTTAGTACTTTTAGAATCTAAAATTTCAAGTTCAAATTAACGGTTTTTTAAAATTTCAAATACTAAAGGGGTAAAAAGCTACAAAAATTTAAGAAAATTTGTAAACATTAAATTATTAAAGTGAAAAATCATGGAAAACTCATTTTCGGAACATTCACGGACATCCAGCTATGAAAATTTACTTACAGAAAACAATGACAATTTATCAAAAACTGCCAAGAATATGTTTCAAAAGACCAGAGACTATTTAAGCTATGAAGTATGTTTTTATGATAAAAATTTTCACTTTAATTAACATTTTTACTGTTTACAGCTATCATCCAACGTTCTAGATTATGAGTTACTCGATAAGATGAATCTCACAGTAGCCAAGAATATTGAACTAATGAAAAAGACATCTGAAGACATTGTTGTAACAAATGAAGATCTGAATCAAAAATTCCGTAAGTTCAATGCTGTAATTTATGTTATTTCAATGATTACTAACATCTGACCACTCTTACAGGTGATCTTGAACCACTGATGAAGGAACTGGAAGAGATAGAAACGACTGTCAATAAGCTAGAAAATGCTGCATATAGACTTGATGCTTACACGCAAAAGCTTGAAGAAAAAATTAATGAATATGTTGCTAATAAGCAGCAATCAACATAAAGCACATTCCATATCAAATATATATTATTAAACTATATTTAGATGTATTGTTAACTGCATACTCATGTGATTGATTTTATGATACTATAAATAAAAATTAAGCTAAGCTATTTATGCTTCAAGACAACAAGAAATGGACAAACGGAATTAATGATTCATTTGACAGTACTCGCCTATTTCTAAATAATTGATAGACCAAAAGTATTTTTAGAATCAAGTGGCGACATTCAAATTTGGCGCCTCAAAGCATTGCGATGTGTCATTAATGCTAAAGGTGCATAAATTATTACTAGGGGTTGATTTTTTTTCCTACCTTTGTGTATTTACTTACTTACTAAGGAATGTTATGCTCGTTTATCGAATGAATATTATTATGAGTCATGAAATGCTCGAAATGTCAAAGGGCGCACATGCTATATGAGTGGAGAGAGCATTCTGTGTATAGAAGACAATGTTATAGTTGTGAACGATAGAGACGCATTTTTTACAATCATAAAACTGCATGAGACCAGCAGGAGTCATCTGATTTGACGATTTTGGCCACACAAAAGTATTTTGAAAATAACGATTGCAGAAAATTCAAATTCTAGAACAGTAAAATTTTGTATAAAACCATACAATAGTTTAAATTAATAAACATTTGTAAGGTTTCAATAGAAAATTCTCTGGATTTAAAATTTAATCAGAAATAGCCTTATTTCTGTCAATATATTCAATGTCTGTTGCTGTTTCCCTATTTAACACCTCAAAGCTCATTTAGTCCCTCAACCAGCAATCCAAAATGAACCATTAAATGCATGATTCTTTAAAAATTTGCTGAAAACTCTCACGATAAACGCAAATTATAATACTACGGCTTTTTTTGGAGGGATGATATCCCGACCTAGTTAACAAAAATGCTAAGGATGATTCATCCTGTTTGCTGATGACTCAGTATGATCGAGAAAAAGAGAAAGCTTTGGTCTACATTACCAAAAAAGGATAAATTTCTCTCGTTTTGTCGGCACACGATGTTCAGTTGTGTTAGTTCCAATTCATTCATTCAGAAAGCATAGTCGAGAGAGAAAGTTCTTCTTAAAGGGTGGTTGGGCTGTGTTGCTTGGTGGAATGACTTTTTTCCGTATCCACACTTTATTGCTCTATTCAGTTCCTAGAAATCGACGATGAGTCAAACATTGAATGGAACAAAATCATGAGACAGTCAGGCGAGGATGTGAGAAAAAAGAAGGAGCATGGGAAATTGTTTTTATTTGTAATGTTTGTGAGGGAAAAGCGGTTGTCAAACATGGTACGATGGAGTGTAGATCCAAAATTTATGATACGAATGCCAAAAAAAACTTTCTTTTTCGTACGATGAAATCATCAACAGTTCTAAGTATTAATATTGTAAAAATTCTAAGTATCAATTCTATATTATGCGAATGTCCTTAAATGATTTCCTACGAAACTTGCGAGTCATCCCTCAATTACAATTTGCTTTCCAAAGCTTTTTTCTTTTTGCTTCTCGAACATAAAACTTCATGTCGACATGCAAAAATTAATAAGATTAAGGCGATTTTACCACTTTATGCAACCCTTCTAGAATCCCATCAATCACATTTGGAATCGAGATTATTCAAAAATTCTGAGCAGCTTGTCAAATGAGGGTTTTGTGAATAATAACGTAAAGAATTCATAAACATTTGAAACTGTCAAATAAAATTTGAATTTTTTGCAAGCTTCAACGAAAGTTCAAAATTCAAATGTAAGTTCAAAATTTTTGAACTTTTCTGTCTTTTTAATCTCAAATTCTTCCTTAGCTCTATTTCTAAGCTCTTTGAGCTGAATTATGTTGTCAATCACAAAGTAATGACCCTTAAATCATTAAGTTAGACAAGAAAGCATCGAATCCTGTTGGTTGCAGAACTTGAAGTATTCACAAAGTTTGTATGAATTCAGCTAAAATACAAAAAGCTTTAAAATAAGTGGTTTTGGAACAAAAGACAACTTTCAAACAAGATTAATAAATGGATTGCTTAAGACAATATTTATATATGTGGTCATACAGACAAACTTCGCCCCAAAATCGCCCCAAACAAAACTAACACTATCACAATTTTCCATTGTTCTCCGTGTAAAATACACATAATAGTGTTGGTAAATTTCAAAAATTTAACGGTCACTTTTTTGTATGACCACATATATATATATTGGCTTAAGACAAGGATTGATTTATCATTGAGGATCTTTATTTTGAATAATCTTTAATTATAAAAATCCTTGTTATAAAAGATTGGCGTTTTCTTAGTGTTTAATATACACAAAGCTACATTGGATATGCCGGCAAAAAAACTAATAAATTCAATATCAAAAATTCAAAAAAAAATATCGATTATCTGTAAGCACACCCCACATTCCATGTTTATATACATATTACAACCAGCAACATCATGTCAACAGTAATATTAATTAAATAAATTCAATTCCATTTCTTACCAATCTACCTATTAACAATAATAATCATTAATATTACACAACAATACATAAAATTTGCATTACACACAGTGTAATCATTAAAGGAATTTTCATAGATTTTTCTTCAAACGCCCTTGATAAATGGCTGTATATCCTGACCGTGGATTAGTGATTTTGGGGTTAGGATTGAGTTCAATCTTGAACTTTGGAGAAGATCTTTACAAACAAGTGATTGGGAAAGGAACGAGATGTAATATTGTATAGTGATGCATATTTGTGAAAATTCCCACGATTATCATCCACAGCGTATGCATGTAGTCGCTAATGAACAGCAACGTCCATGTTTTAAAGGAAATTCTGTGATAATATGCATTTGATCATTAGATAGCGCATAAATCAAATATATCACAGCTTGTTATTTATTATATAATTAAGCTTGACATTATAGTTCCAAACAAGATTTGGACAAGGTTCTGCCATTTATTAGGAATGTTGCAACTTGCAAAAGATCATCACAGTGTCGTTTTAAGCAGCAATCTTCCGTTATGGTTGAACTATCTTCTATGTCACTGTTGTTTTCAAACTCATCTTCAGTCAATGACGCTTGTCAACTCATTAAATCCCTGTTTTTGAGAATTTCCCCAAAAAATATTGAATTCTGGTTTTGCAAACGGTATGAATGTATGAAAGAGAGCTTAAGACCTTTCATTCTCAGTAATGCTTCCAAAAAAAACGTGATTCCTTTCAGTCAAAACGATAATTTATTCAATACATTTTACCATTTCCAAGTTGAAGGTCACTGATAATCATTTGCATCAAGTTGTAATGGTTAGATTGAACTGTTGTAAAAGTGACTCATTAACTCGTCTAATGAAATTCCTTCCGAGAGAATCGAGAGTTGGAAATTTGATCAATTAAGATTAACGTATTTAAAACCTAATTAAATATTAATTTGTATTGGTGAACAGTCAACTGTGTGTTTATTACTACATCTCAGTTTGTTTAAGTAGCAATTTTCTGGGAATTTCCCTAAAAGATTCTACTTATCAATTGAATACGTATTGAAAATCTCATTGATAAGACAAAAAAAAACGTGTTTTCGTAAACAATAAAATATGATAGGGAATTTTCAAACTTTATTTTTATGTAATCCTTGATAATCTACCTGTTAATCAAAGGATAACATTAGAGTTTTAATTTTAACCAGTTTTAATTTCTCTGTGTTTATAAAAATTCGAAAAAAACGTTAGATCAAAAGTTAAAAATTTATGCTGAATTTTTTAAGTTTTGAAGTTCAAATTCAAAATCTAGAAAATCTGTCAAAATTTTCAATTGAAGTTCAAATTTTGAACTTCCAAGTTCAAATTTTGAATTGTTTTGTTCAAGAAATTTTAGACATCTTTAAAAAATAAAGTTTCTTAAAATAATCACAATCGTTCACAATTCTGATCTTGCATTAAACACTTGACTTGTGACGTATTTATAAAAGAATTTTAATTTTATCAAATTCAAAGAAATTAAGGTTGATTTAATTTGTAACTGATAAGAAAATTCACAACTTAATCTTAGTAGGCATTTCAAGTGATAATTTATTAGGTACAAAAAGACAACAAATTTTATGGCGCAAAGTTTCACAAAGAACAGTTTTCAGCCGGTTAAACAGTGAGAATCATCAAAATACATTAATTCTCAGTCTCGTAAGTAATATTTGCAATTACTGAGAGTCCTTTCAACTCCTATAATTTTCAAATCAATGAATTATGGAATTCCAGGTAACAAATAACATGATTTATCAAGATAAACAAAACAGTCTCGAGTATATATTATGATTCTCATGCACTCTGCGGCATTATCCTTACAGAAAACAACATTATGTGTGGAGCATGCTCACAAGGATGAATGACATCATCCAAGAATTATAACGTGATAGATCCGAAACGAAAGAGAGAGAATCGTGAGTGGATATACTGAATTGAGAATAAATGAAACAATACATATGTGTGAGTATAAAGTTTCATACTTTCTAAGCGAGTAAAATAACGCACAGTTCGGCTCGTCAGTTTGATTTTATTTGGCAAACACATTATATCGAGCTGAGGAGAGCGAGATTCTGTTTTTTTCCTTTAAATTTTTTGTGTTACTATATTCTGTATACATCAACAACTTGATATGTTCTTCGCCAAGAAGTAATTTTTATAAATTCGCTGTTCTCACTCAGACTCATCGTCACTTGCATTTGAAATATTCGACTGTTTGGAGGTCAAGAGAATTATCAAACACCATACAATCAGTTATAGTTCATAGCTTACTAATTGTGAGACAAAAAAAAAAGAAAAATTATTGACAAATTTAAAACAAAAAAAAATTGAAAATTAATTAACTTGTGTGAAGTGCAAGTCAAAAATTGAACAAAAAAAAGAATTTCATATTTATCGTTATCATTTAGTGCTGGACAGTTTGTGATTAGATAAGACAAAAGAGGACACATTTGCCGCTAATTTAATTTAATTTATTTCATTGAAATTTTAACTTTTTATTGATAAACTTTTGAGTGCAATTGTATTAAAATTTGTGTTTTGTGAGAGAAGAAATTGGTGAGTAAAATTTAAATAATTTTAATTTATTTATTGTCAATGTGATTTTTTTTTTGTTTTTGTGCTTCTCTGTTAAGTCTTGAATATTTACTGTATGAGTGATCAGGTGAAAGTTTCTTCACTTGACATTTAATTGAATTTATATTTTTTGCTACCTACTAATACACTTTTATTGTCATTAATATTTGATATAATAATGTAGTTATGTCATTTAATTCTCTCATATTTTTTTTGTACTTTATTTTTGAATGACTCACTACTTTCATTGTTGTCTTGTCTTTTTTTGCCTAATTTCTTTAAAATTTGATGTTTGCAATTGGATTTTTAAAATTAAGGGTTGATTATGGATGAAATTTTTTGGACAATTTTATTATTTTGGGTCTTCTGTAACAAATTTTGCAAAATTCAAAGACATAAGTTACTCAAAATAGCGATCCCATTTCCCCCATCCACTCCTCTTTCTCATTCCAAACTATCCTTGTCAAAACCCTACAGTAAGCCCTCTGAATTACGAATTTAATAAGTAAATGATCCTCTACTTTATGTCTTGAACATAGCAAGGTTAGTCTGTAAAAATACATCTTCAAAAGCTATCCATAAAATGGAATTTACCCCAAGGCGCCTTATGAACCCCACTAAGGAGTCTTATCCTCTAGCTTTCAGGATTCTTTCACCTATAAAGTTATGCAATATGGAATCAATTTTAAAAAAATACAAAAATAATTCTTGGAATAGTTATTCTGTTATCTAGATCATCTCCCATCCATCCTCTACCCCGGGGCAATAATTTGAAAACTTTTTTATTCAATTTAAAACTGAAGGCCGCCGAATGACGTCAATAATGAATCTAAATCCTAAATTAAATACATTTCCATTTCTCAGTGGACAAAAAAAAAACAGATATTTAGGCTACATTAGTCATCTCCTGGACAATAACTAGTTATTTACCTATTTTTTGCACAGTCTGGACGATAATTTAATTTAATCAAGTGCGTCAATTGTCATACATTTCTAATATCTCACAAAAGACCTTGCGAAATAAAAGAGAAGTATTATACCTCCCACTTGAGGTATGATGGGAATTTTTGAAAGTGATCATCCACTCGTGTCCACGTGAAGCTTAATGACACCCTATAACATTTTATTCTTCAAAATCCACATTCAAAAAATTGACACATCGATATATTTTGTTTATAATTCTTTAGATACACCTAATTTTTAATAATATTAATAAATAATCGCGATCTCGGGGTTTTCCCCAACTCAGTTCTGTTCGTCGTTTCTTCTCTTCTCTTTCATATAAATATAGTACAAGTGTATCTACATGCCTTAATGAAGCGTATTTGATCAGTTGTTGTTTCTTCTTCTCTCTCAGTTTCGCTCTCTGTTTTTGTTATTATTTTTTTTTTTTCTAAACATTTTACATGACAAAAATTGTCAATTAAGGGAAATTTATGACGTTGATATCATAACGGAAAATCCAATTTTAAAGTTTGTAACGTAAAACCAGAATTCAAATTTTGAACTTGAACCGTAAATCAAAAAATGTAAACAAAAAACATTTTGTGCAAAAATTTAAAAATAAATTTATATTTAATTGTATAAAGTTACAGTTTATTTATTGCTCAGGTAGAAAACACTTATCATAAACTTGTTGTGAATTATGACAGATTGATTACCTAAAAGAATCAAAGTTTGAAGTTTATTTTGATATAAGATGTTAAAATTATATCGATAAGTAGTTTGACAACAACAAAGATACGCAATATCAATGTTATTTATGGATATTGTCTGATTTTAAGAATACTCGTGTTAAATGACAAGCCCACAAGAAAATCTGGAAAGCCCAAAAAAGGTAGATTTTTGGAAAATTTTGATTATGTCAAGCACAGCTCATATAACTTATATTAATTTATAGTGTAAATTCAAATAAACAGTGTTAAAAGCTATAAGAAGAGAATGAAAGAGAGGAGAAACGCGTGAAGAAACAGTATAGAATTGAACGAAACAAGCGAAAAACTTTAAAAATTTATTGACACACGAGCATCAAGACAAAAAAAATCAGTGGCAACATTCGTATAATCCAGACGATATTACGATTCGGTATGTGTAGTCGTTCAGTCATGTGTATGCATGTTGTATTTATAAGTAAAATCGTATATGATTTTTTTAACTATACTCACGATCATGCTTTTTTCCTACCATTGTATTGGATTTATACAATGCTTTGTAGTTAAACAAACTTCGCATTGATGTATCAGCAATCAGTTTCAGTTTGACGGTTCATGCTAGTACTAGTATATTTCGTTCGTTACATTAATTTTTTTTGTTTTTGAGATATATAAATTTTTTTTGTGTTATATAGCAAAAATAGAGATTTGTGTATAAAAAATCCGTATCAAATTATTTCTTGATTGTACAAAAAAAAATATACAAGAGTCAGTATAGACTTTTGAGTGCTTAATAATTTTTAGGCAGAAAAAAATAATAATATTATTAATAAGAGTATAGCATCTGAAGTGGTCATCATCACTGAATGATATTTCCTTTTCACTCTAAAAAACACAACAAAATCAAATGCGCAATAATTAAGTAGCTATTTTGCTATTTCTCATTATTGAGACGGGTAATTGAGCATTTCTTTAAACTTTTCGCTATCGTGAAGCATATTTTTTGTGGGCATGTGAACCTAAAAAGTGAAAGTTATTTGAACTCTTTATTTCAAGGTCATTACAGAACATGCCACAACAATGTGTCTTTTATCACTTCCGTAATCAACTATTTTGAATGTGCAATGGACGTTTCAAGTTGTACAAAAAATGACTTCTTAATGACATAAAAGTTATATCCACTGTTATTGTCTATATTCAAATCTTCTTTTAAGGTGCAGCCATCCAAAAGACATAAAAATATCGAGGAGAATATCATTTTTTGTTGTTTAGAAATCAATTTAATTAACCGGTTATTTTCTTCTTTTCTTTATTATGTTCTACGCTTCTCTACACGAGAATATCTCATGCACTTGCAATATTAATACATAGAAAAAAAAACAAGTTTATTATTTAAATAAATAATATTTTTAATATACCAATGATTCACAAATACTTATAACAAGATTTTTTAGTTAGATGTGCAAATAAAGTTGTGCAGTTTGGTTCAATGATCTTGTTGTCAACACACAAAATATTAAGATGATTAGTCAAAGAGTGAGATTTCTCGCCTATCATGCTACAAGCTATAAAATTAAATAGATTAAAAGTTCAAACAAAAGTCATTTCAGACTGATTGTATAAATTTGAAAATTTGAAAATAACCTTTAACTTTAATTTGAAATTTCCTACAAGATAATAGAGAAAAATGTAATACTGCTCAATATATTTGATACCAGCACTTGATGAAGATTTGAGCATGGGTACTCAACGTATTTTTACTTAAAAATTGGTAAAGTTCAATTTTTGATCTTATTTAGTTCAAAAATCTTTGAACTAAAAGTTTGAGTACAAGTTCAATTATGATAGGTCTCGATTTTGACTGTAAAGTTCAATTTTTGAACATGAACCATAAGTTCATCAATAATTTGAATTTTTGAGAGTCGTTAAATTTCAAAAATCTTATTTTCATGTTTCTGCTTTTTATAGAAAGCATGACAATTCTATATCACTGTCAAAAATACTGTAGAATCAATCATAACAAGTAATCAGCAATTAATACCTCTTTAATCCTCAAATTTGTGAATACAAATTAAAATCAAACAAATCTGCGCCATTCTACACTGTACAACTGTCCAAACACAAAAGTGCACTTGACTTAACTTTAGTTTAAATATTTCATTTTCAAGTCTCATCCACGTTCGTTCAAAACAAGCAGCAAAAGCGTTGCATAACATTATTTTTTTCTGTATTTAACTTTGTTTTTAATAAGTTTTCGTGATTTGTTTCCATCTCACTCTCTCCCACATTGATCATTTTACTTTATTATATATCATTTTTTTTTATTTCTTTAATTCATCTTAATTGTGTGATTTATAAACAAAGCAACAGAAATAAGTTTATATTTTTTTTTTGCACGCTGCTTGTTTTAATTTCGCATGTGTGTAATATTTTTAGAATAAATTTTTTAAAAGAACAATTTTTTTTCTTGTTCTGTTTCTATTTCTTTATTTCCACAGAAAGGAACACAGACAAAAAATAAGTTTCATGATAAATTAAAATAAAAAGTGAAAAGTTTAAATAAATGTCGATGAATAAAGTATCCAAATTTAGATTCCACAAGACTTTAGTGAAAACCCGTTAATTACATTCACGACAAATAAACATTTTGGTCGGTTAGTGGTTCAATAAAGCAATAATATTATTAATAATTAAATTGCGTGATCGAAGGCATACGCGCAATATAAAAATATAGTTAAAGACTCCATATATATATTTTTATTCATTATTGAGACTGTTAAAGTGTGCTAAATTTAAAACACAAAACAGAGCTAATCATTATTATAAAAAAATGGACGGGAATATTTTCGTCATGGATCCGAATGATAATCAAGGTATTTATTTATATTTGCTATATGAATCAATTTTGTATTAAATAGATGATTTTTTAAGTAGAAAAACTGCTATTTTCTGTCTGTCCGTCAGTCTTACTATCTAAATTGAGTCTTATTTGCATTAAATTGCATCAAATCCGTTATTTTTCAAAATTTAACCGTTAAATTCAAATTTAAATTATTTTTGTTCAATCGGTTCAAATCAAAATTCAAATTATTTACAACCGTTATTTTCTTAATGAAATTTTGAACTCAATTTTACAGTTATTTTGAACTCTAGCTTTATAGTCTTAATAACAGCAATGCGCTTTCACCATTCTCTGATGACTCAAACAGAAGTTAATTTTTTATTGCCACGATTAACGTGCCACAAAGTTTTCATGGTCAATACGTTATATATATTTTTACATACTACACTGTCCAATGATACTACTTAGCATCTCTATCGCACTTTATGATTCACCAGATGGTATTAAAAAAAAAATTTGTCAAATAATTTACGTTTTGCTAATGACTTGACTTCTCTCACATCAAAAATCTATTTCTTTACATCTTCATTTCTCTGTTATATATCTCATTTCGACCACAATAATGACTCATGCCTGCTTGCTACACACTGTGTGACATAACATTATGTATGTTGGTGCTTTTTCAGATCCGTTTTTCATTGAGAAATATCAAAATTACTGCTTTATGCTGTTTAACTTTTTCTTTTTTGCTTCGTCTTGATATGTTTTCAACCCATTTTATGTCTGTTCATCCTGTTTTAAATAATAAATTATATGCTGATGCCTTTCTTGTCAAAAAAGGTTAAATTATAAGTCATTGAGTCGTCATTATTGCTGTTAATGTTCTGAAAATCAGCCAAAAATTAAGCGTGGAAAGTCCGTGATTGAATTATATCCAGTTAAATTGTCAATGATCAGTAATACTTGGAACATGTATAACTAAGTTATTCCTACGTTCTAATACTAATCCATAAATACATGTGTTCTTAGAGCTGTCACACAAATTAACAACATTCTATATACAATGCATCTAATGTCTCTATCTCCTACACTGTCGACACTATACAATAGACGCAAATATTTAAATATCATATCAATTTCTATAGACTTTATAATGTCGCTGTAGATATTCATAAGTAGCAAATAAATAAATTTGCATTGGACGGTCTCTAGATAGTCATGGAAAAGAAAAATATATATATATATATATAGCTGTTATTTAATATTGAAATTAATTTTTTCATTTCCAAGAAATCCACAGAATGTGTTAAAGCTTGTGTAAGGCTATAGTTGAATCAATACGTGTGCAAGCTGCTGAAATGTGTGAACAGAAATTTTTTCTATCTGGTTTTGATTTTGCAAAATCTATTTTTGTTAAACTAGCTATGGAATTTTGGATATTAAGGTGTGACATTCTTAAGTATTCAAAAAAAGACAGAATTTAATTTTAACGTAATTTTCAAATTTAAAAATGAAGTTCTAAATTTGAACTTTTGCATAAAAATTCAAATTTTACAAAACCGTTGAAATTTAATTTTGTTGCTCTTCAGTAATGTGTAAAAAATCAATATTAATCCACATTAAACGATGATATAAGCCAGCACATTATAAGCTTAGCTTCCGTGCCTGAGCGTGGAAGCTAATTTATTGAAATCCAATCGAATGAATTTCACGGTCTCGCACTAAAACATTTAATTCTTGGAAATTATTGAGAGTTATTTATTGGATGGATTCATGCTTAATTCCCAACAAAGGATTATGATCGTAATTGGAGTTATGACATATTAGAATAATTTTTACATAAATCATAGCAAAAAAATTATTTGGCATAAAATGTATTACTTTTTATTATCTTGAACGCAATGCAAGCACAGCGTGAGATTTACAATTAAAGTCATGAATATTCATTCCTTGATGCTGCAGTTTAAGTTATAACTATAATTAATTGCCATGTTGTTTGAATAATTTTCAATGTTATTTTTGGAACTAGAACTAGCTAATAATTTACGTCTTTTCCATTTTGCTCATCATTGTTCAAATTTCCCTTTCCTCATGTCCTTTTCACTCTCCGAACCATGAAGGCAACAAAAAATTAGAATTTCATAGAAATAAAATGACACATTTTATGTCATCATATGCATTTTGAGGTAATTAAAATGACTATTTTGTATATTAAGTATGCAAAGATGCTTAACGTTCGTTCTCTTTACTTCCATTATAATCTCAGTGTGTGACTTGTTGAATTCACAATAGCTTTTATGAACATCTGTTAAATTAAGTATATAAGCTAATGGACATTACTAATGATGCATTTAATTAATCAATTTTGTAAGTTCACTTAGCTTTTATGAACATCTGTTAAATTAAGTATATAAGCTAATGGACATTACTAATGATGCATTTAATTAATCAATTTTGTAAACTTACACTCCGTACCTCATTAAAATTGCCTTCCTTTTTTTTTTGCGCGCGAAAATATAGAAAAACTTTTTCTTTTGTTTGGGAAAATTTACGAGCTCGCATTTCTAAGATTTTCATTGCGATCGTGGATTTCTCTTTCTTTTCCTGTATACTTTACTGTCCCCAGGAGAATCAGCTTGAAAAATATTGTCACATGAATAATAAGGAAGAAGAAATAACGCATTAAAATTGTCATAACAAAGTATGCAGAATGTAAAATTACATTGAGGCTTTTTTGATAATAATATAAACAATAATTTTTGCAGGCAATCTCATTTAAACTCTATTAAGTTCACATGATGATGTAGGAAATATTATTTGACATACCGTGATCTGTGAATGTAAAACTTTTTGTTATGTTTATAGACTTAAAGTGTGATGATGAAATTCATTGAAATTGATGTTTTTGAACAAATTGGATGTGATTGTTGCAAGATTGTATTATATGTCCATTCATGGGAATATTTGGGGTCATTCACAATAGAATATTTGTTTTGATTCTTATTCTCACCTTATTTCGGTGACTGAAGTCGTTCAGCGTCACTCATCACTCACTTTAAATGCTTAACTGTTATAACGTTCATTTGAGATTTGAATAATATTTATTGTACATAGTTGAAAACCCCTTTTCATACAAAAGTTCAATCTGCTTTTGAATTCTAAAGAATAAACATCTCAAATAAATCCGTGAGGAACTAAAGTTGCATCAGAGTTCGAAGTCGACTCAGATTATTTTGATCGTGATCGAGCTCTGATTCGTACTTGAAGAATTATTGATTATTCAACTGTCTAAGGGTTTTTCCTAATTATTGTATTTGCTTAGTACAATAAAATAAACTTTTTATTGATCTGAACTTAATCAGAAATGATTTCAGTTATCTCTGACGAGCATTATTTTATTTTTAATCAACCTTTGATAATATTTCATAATTCTCAGTACTGTAAATAATTCAAAATTCTAATTATAAACTTCATGTTACTATTAATGACTTAAGGCTTCTTCAACATATATGTCATATATGAACAATAGAAACAGACGTGATTTTTTTTTACAAAATTCTTTGGAATTTGCTGATAATATTTATGTGTTTGTAACATATGTAATCGGCACACATAGAATTGTCGACTCCATGGCGCCGATACATTTAGAACTAAGTCTTTGCTGCCTTAAATGTGTGTGGATCGGGTTATTCATTTTAATAACTGTTTAATTCCCCTAAAACTACAAAATGTAAACAAACAGTCTGACTAGAACCTTATTAGTCATTGATAAAAATACCAGCAGACAGTAACGTGCTATACATGCGTTTCTTAATTTAACTGATAAGTTCCAGCTGTACTAAATAAATTTAATCAAAATTCTAAAGAATTATGACAAGTTATCACAAAAAGTTCTGTTGTTGAAACATTATAAAGTCAGTCTCTTTTACTGACTGAAACATTGACAGAAAAACAAAATACATTTTGCACAACGATCATAGATTTATGTGAGAATTATTCAAAGACATCATTTGGATTTAACAAAATCTATTTTCAAAAACAACAAAGGTTAAATAAGACATCAAAGATTTTTTTCTGCGTAGGCTCTTGCTCTTTAAAATTTACCAAAAAAATGTCAAGACTCTATAAAAAATTCCAAAAAATTTTACGATCCTGGGTTTTTACTATCCTTTCAATTGTAGTAAAATTCGGGATTTCCATCAATATATCTGTCAAAATCGACTAAAAGCTTCCAGTAGGCAAATGCGTAGTTTTCCAGCAAACCGGTTTGCGGAATCAGTATAAAAATCCCATAAGACCATAACAATAAGTATCAAAAAGAATAAAATTTGCGATATAAACAAATTGATCATTAAAGAGACAATAGCTTAAAGAGCATCTAATTATAAATGTCTTTGACACTGAAATTACGACTTCTAATGTGTGCATTCGCACGGGCGATATTTTCCCTTCCGGGTTAATCAGCACAAAACTTTTCCTTTCATTAAGCACAAAAAGTGAGAGATTTATTGACATAATTCCACTGCTAAGATATTTCATCATTAAGCAATGCGAAATATTTAGCACATTCTTTAGTATGGAGATCATGTTCTGGCATCTTGCTTGTTGGATAGAAGAAAACACCATAAAAGTTTATTTACGATAAAAGAAAATTATTTTATCATCCTTTTGAACGAAATTCTTCAAATATTTTACCGATTAATAAGCTTGTGGGAAAATTTCACTTTTTTCCTACCCGATCTAACGAACGATCTCGATTTCGTAGGCTTTGTAAACAATTGCCATCTGAACATGCTGATCTTTTAAATTTTTTTGGCACAGTAATCACAAATTTTTGTATTTTCGGGTGATCGGATGTGGGCAGAGTTCTGTATTTCCGAGAAATTTTCATTCAATATCTTGTACATTTTCATTTTTCGCAAAAATTTGTTGGACACGAGTCAAAAAAGTAAAAGAAAATTTAAATTGAAATAAATGTTCCGTTCACACTAAGAATGTGACGATTGGATCGTGCTCAGTGATAATATCTGCAAAATATTTGTGGAATGTGAAATTGTATCGATCATTAACACTTTGGTATTTGATGAAACATCCTTTGTTATTCCTTCAAACACACATTGTTGTTGTTATTTATACAGCATGTGATTTCGGTTCCTCATTTTTCATCTAACGATTCGAAACACATACAAAATAAACGTGCTTAATCGTTCAAGGTCAAATGCGGCTTTTTTATCTTCTCAATCGGAACTCTTGTTGAGGTATTGAGGCACAATAAACTGATTGTTTCGATTTTCAAAAACAGATGTTCTGATGGATTGATGAATAAAAAAAAGGTTATGAAAAATGAATCATTTACATTTAGTGGCGCTAATAAAACACGATATTATATTTACATTAGCAGCTTCAAAGGAATTATGTACATAATAAATGGTAATTTAAGATTAATTATCCACACTTACTTAAGGCTTCGTACAAGGGTTGGTTTACTCTTCTTCTGATGTTTGTCAATTGTAAGTGATTATGAGGAAAGAGTTAAGTGACAATTTGTACACTAATTATGAGTGATTCTTAGTATTTGACTTAATGTGTTGACATGAGCTTCTCAGGAAAAACATTTGTGAGTGATTCTGGGTATCTTCAGGTGATTTGATGTTTGATAGTAAGATGAACTAGTAAATATTGAGGTTTGAGAGGTCTCTAATTCAGATTTTGATTCTTTGAGCTCTTCTGTTTGTTTACATTTTCCCTAACGGAAATTTAATTCGAAATTAATTTCGAAAAAGTTCGAAATGAATTATCAATAGTCCTAATTGATTAAAGATCACCCAAAATCTAATCCAGAGTACTTTCAAACATGGAGTTCCGGAAATCAGAATCTTAATAACTCCAAAAACCTCTTCAAGTAGCAATCAAATTGAAAAGGAACAAAACAAAATCCCAAAAAATCAATTGAGAATGCAAAACACACAATCATGAACTCCAAACTTAAACTCTTTTGAACTCAATTTTCCTCTTATCGCATGCTGTATATCATTCACTTGGCACACTGCCGAGTTTTTCATCGAGCATTCTTATTACTCACTCTGAAATCAGATGGAAGGTCGTGGACTTGTCGATTGCTTTATTTTTGTTTAGAAAGATGCAAAATGATGTCATTTCTGTGTACATCTTCTAATATATTTTTACATCTATAGCTAGGTGGGGGATTTATTGTGTAAATCAATTATCGTACATATTGTGCAATTCAGTAGAAAAAATGATAAATTTGCAAACATGACAATGGCGATGCTGTCTTCAAGATAGGATTTACATTTCTATTAAGCTTCAATGAGTCACCGCATGTATTAATATGTCATTTTTATCCTCAGCTACCGTATTTAAGTGGATATGAAGGAAAAAATTCATAGAAAAGAAATCATTCTATAATTCCGCGGTTCTGTTCATGCGAAGATCAGTTCTCTTTATGAAATATATAAACAATAAATCTTCTCATGCCGTGACAATTTTTTCGTATTATATGAAAAATATCTGTTGATCTGCTAACTTGTCATTTTCTATTTCTGTTCCGTCTCTTTCTTTAATGTGAATTTAATTTATTTCTACTTATTTAAAGATTTATTTTGTGTGATGCACGTGCAGTTTTTGTGGAATCAAATGAGTTCAAAGAGATTTACGTGATGATATCCACGAAATTTACTTCTTGCGACTAATTAGAGTTGATTAGGGGATCGTAAATTTATGATGTCAACGAGGAAATGCCATGAGTCGCATGCTGTGTGCGGTTTTGATAGTGGCTTAATACCAAGGTGCGTCATGAATCAAAAAAGCTTCGACAACACTGATGTAGACCTGAAAATGGTAATTTTGACCACAACTTAAGAAATGTAATTACTTTCTAATGTCTAACCTCAAAATACGTTTGTCCAGAGTCTGAACCTCATTAGACGTAACTTAAGAACAATCCCCAATAAGAATTCTTGTTAAAATTGTAACTTTATAATTGACAAAAGTTGTAATAGCTAGTTTATACACTATAATTTAATCATATAATTCAAATACGGTCATTGGATTTCCACGAGACTCACTGCTTTATTTACTTCCATTATATACACATAGCATGCATACCTTTCATATTCCCATAGAAAGGAAAATTTGTAAGCTTTCGCTTTTTCACACCAAAAGCTATCAAATGTTCGGTCGAATCACGATATCTCATGCTTTACATTCCACCAAAATATGAAATTTTCTTGGTTTTTCCTCAACAATCGATCAATTTTACAACAACAAATAGATTAAACAAAGGAATTTCCACACGATATTGTGCATATACCTGTATACAAAGTCTTCAAATCAGAACTTTTTCGACGCTTTTTTATTTTATGTTCTCATGCTTTTATAGTTTTCAAAAAGAAAATCTTTTTGGTCGTTTATTATCCGCATTAAATTCACTATATTTGAAGTCTTGGAACTGGAGCTTTTTGGATTGCTTTAACAGTTTACTTTGGTCGATTGATTTAACAACAGCCAAAAAATATGAAAAGTAAATAAACAGAAGTCGAATTGGTTTGAACGTTTATTAAGCGACTATGTACGCGTGGGTGGATTATTAATATTGCATGAGCTTACAATTGGAACTAAATTTTTGTGAATGTTAGAAAATATTGAAGAATAAGAGGAACTAGATTGATGGGTTAAAGAAATGACTAATGTTGAATGACATTAGGGTTAGTTTATGGAAGAAGATTGACATGACTTTTGAGGTATCAATAGTTGGTATAGATATAGCTTACTTAAATTGCAAGTTGCGCGAAGTACTTCGATGTTTAAGTATCTCAAACTAGACTTATTTCGTATTAATACTAGACTTATTTTTGATCTGAGTATATTAGTTATTCTAGTTCTGATTGCCATAGCTCATTTACTAAATTTATCATAGTTGTGGTCTGAGCAGGGTGGAATCAGGAGTATCAAGCTATATATTAGTGATTTTGTCTAATCCGAGAGACAGACGTTTGTGATTGAGTCGTTAGGCAATATACTGGATATCTGTATGGGTTCGATTCCTCCCAGATATCGCTATCTCCATCATTATATAGAGTGCTGTCGAAATGACAAGGATGCCCGCAATCCTCACATTATTACATCTATGTAATGACTTTACAAGGTCGCTCTATTCATCTAATTCTAAATCATTGTGAATTCAAATCTCAAAGCCCATTTTTTGAACATTTTCAAAAAATTTATCTCAAGTTCTAACGTCATACGAGCGATAACTAATTACTAATTAGCATAAACAAAGGATTTATTCATTTGATAATTTTGTAGTACTTTAAGTAGCTTCAATCAGCCAAAATTCATAATACTTCATACAGACAAACTAATAGTTGATTCACATTATTTGATAAAAAAAATGCTAGACGCTCAGTCAAAACACCACAAAAGTAAATAATGTACTTCCATGAGAGAATATACAGAAATCTGAATGGATAATATGAAGTTCATGGAAAAGCAATGCCATTGCTAATGAATATTTTATTGAATGGAAATTCTTGAAATTCCTTATTGCTTTGTATTTGAATAAACGAAAAAAAAGGCAATTTTGATAAATAGTAGTGAGTATGTAGCAGGGATTGAGTAAACATACAAATGGTATGCAGGATTTATCGATTTTTCTGCCTACACGTGAACACAAATTTCGGCCGTGAACTTGATTTTCTTTTTTTTGACGTTAATGTTAATTTATACTAATTGCTGAATTTCGTTCTTTTCTTTTTGCAGTTGACGGAACTTCAGACTTATCAATTCACATAAGTGATGTCAGTAAGTATCATAATTTGATTTCATTTTGCGCCTATAATTGAATCTTCGTTTACGTTGCCAAAGCAGCGCAGAGCTTTTATAATCAAGTTAGATGAAAACCATTCAAATTTTTTTCCACGCTTTTCATGAAAATTTCTACAAAAAATTTTCTCAAGCTGAGCAAAAATTAAAAAATCTCCGAAATGAGCGAGTCGAATATGAATAGCCTTAAAAATAGAAGCAAGCAGCGGGAATATGTGAGAGGAGAAAAAAATTAACCGAATCTCGTGAAACTTTTATTATTTTATAAACTCACGATTTTCTTCTTTTCCTCTTCCTTTAGCGTTCTATTGTAAATTAACTGCTTGCTTGTTTTTTTCACTGACTGTGTTTTTTAAAAGTGATTCATTTTTAAGCACTCATGTTTTGCGACGTAAATTTGAGCACTTTAGCTGGATTTGCATATTATTGTAATATTAATTGGATTCTTATATATTCTTGTTAAGAATGTATCAACGGTCATTTAATATTTAAATTGCATATGCAACTTCAATTGGTTGATTCACCTTGTATAGTTGTACACCCCTTCTTTGAAATATTTAGTTTGGTTTTTAACTCTGAAGAATAAACATCTCAAGTTTTATTTACAATTCGTAAGGAATTCTTAATTACAATTGCATTGCACATACAGAAGATTCGACAGTCCTGTTATCAATTGTAAGAATCGTAAATCCAAGAATGTGCTAAATTTGAAATTGATGCATAAAAATATGAAATAGCAATTATGTCACGGCCAACTAACTGTTATCTGTACAGAGAGTTATCACCAGACGTTCTAAAATAGAAAGTTTATCGTAAAAAATGGATATTGTTCTTCATCTTACAATATTAAGTCAGTCAATTATTATCTCAATTTCAAAAGCCTGTTTGCCGTCACGAATTCAGATAACTAGATTTGGTAATACCTTATCAATGTACACGATTTTTTAATATCTTTCAAGGCATCACGAAAATAAATCCAAACAAAAATCGCGTCATTTCATTCATTGACTCTATTTATAATCTCTCAATAAGAAAAACTGCGTTCATGCCATTAAACCACGATCACTACACAGTCTTTCTTTTTTCTTTTGACGAAATTAAATTTTATTTCTTCTTTTATTATTGTGATGCCTCCGAATGATGTCAACATGTGAATGAGAGATGTAAAGGCAAAAATTTTAAAAGAAGAAAAGTTCTATTTTTCTGAAAAATGATTTTAAATGTCATCGAATCATGTTTTCATGTTTATGAATAAGCGAGTTTAAAGCTTAATTTACGACACCGGTCCTTATAATATATTTTATTCTATGTGTCGTTCCTTTAATACATTAGTAATATCTTTGGGAGCCGGACATTTAAAACAATAATAATTCTCATCATCTTGAAGATTTCATTTCAATTTCGTTGGAAATTTACGTACAAGAATCGGAAAAATCGTCTGTGAATTTTGTTTATTTTTCCTTCTTTCAGCTTTCGCTCTTTATCCAATTTTAACTGATTCATATTCTTTAATTTACATCGCTTCTTTTTTGGGGATCGTTCGCTGGTTTCGGACTTACTTACATTCTACTGTATAACTGAAAAATAGTAGAAAAAGCTCTTTTAAGAAGCAATTCAATTTAGAATACATTAGAAACATAGAAAGCTGTCAATAATCAATAGACGTCACTAATGAACGATCCCCAAATTTTCATAAAATCAGGAAAAAGAGATAATTTCTTTTTTCGACCAATGCCGGCTCAAAAGGCCTGAGTGATTCACACAAAACACTTATTTCACGTGGATATTAAATGCTATACAGCACATTAAATGTGTTTTAATTAACTTTTATTATATTCTTATTATTCATAATTCTACTCTTCAATTTCATAAGCACGTTAAGTCAAATTGACTGAGGGCGGGTGAATTTTTTGTTTACAATGAAATTTTACGATTGAAATATAATTAGGGAGAATAATTTTCATATTTTTGACGTTCTAGACATTCCATAATGTGTGCAATATTTATTATGAAATATTTTTATTGCTTTATATGACTGGAAAGTTTCGTGTTAGTTTTAGAATCAGAGTTGGTATAGTAGAATGGTTAGATAGATGGTATTAGGGTTGTGGGGATCATAAAGTAATGAATAGGGGGTTCTAGAGACCGAGACCGAGACCAAGACTTCGAAGAATTCACTTGTTGTCTAGTTTCTGTTCTCGAAAATTCGTCAAAACCGAGACTTAGGGAAGCTCATGTAAAGAAAATCATAGAATTAGCTATGGACGAATGTGCTTTGTATTAGAAGTAGCCATTCAGGCAACTATTTCTTTCACGCCAGAACTTGATTGATATCCTTGACAAGAATAGCGTATGGTATACGGTTCATGACATTTCCGCGGCACATAGGTTGCGTACCACTGCATTATAACGTCTTCACATCTCAATGTTGCACTAGATCTGTTTCCATTATTCATAATTCTTCTCCAACCTTCAAAGATGCCAATTTTACAAGCTCAAATGATCACAAAGTATCAAAGTCTCACATGAAATCCCTTGTGTCCCTCGCACGAGTAGTAAAAACTTTAATATATTTTGAGGACATCAAACAAGCTGATTTTAATTTTCCATTTAGTAAAAAATGAACACCAAATAACCACAAGAAATTGAGAATGATGATCACTCATATGTGAAGTGGTTTTATTTCTAATAATTTATTTTTCATAATTTATGGACGATGATTTTCGAACAGCTTTAAATTAATTTTTTGTATTCGCTACTGTACGATGATGAGATGTAACATAAAATAGACAAAAAAAAAAACTGAATTGAGAAGAAAAATCTGTTGATACATAGGAAAAATATTATATATACACACAGAAGCGTTTTTACTGCTGTCAGGTTACTCGAAAAAAAAGAGATCGACGATTCGTACAGCAAAAAAAACAGCGCTTTTTTCCACAAATACAAATTTTTTTCTTCATCCACAATAAATTTATTTAAATTGGGGATCATTTATGTGTTACTGTTCATTAATGCGGTCAAAGCATCAAACTGATCACTTAATATACGATCAATTCTCGCACGGATTCTCGGAATTACTCCCCCTGTGTATGAAACAGAAGAAGAAAAGCATAAAAATAAAAGAGCTTGTATATATTTTTTTTTGTGCCTGTAGATTTTTTTTTTCGTTCTTTTTTCGCCGCTTGAGACTTTAGTATATTTCAGAAAATCGTGTCTTTTAGATGCTTAAATTTTCTTTTCTCCTTACAAAATAAAAAAATTAATATTTTTTTTCGTTTTTTTTTCTCGAGAGTGCTAGTGCTATAGAGAAAGAAGACAAATTAGTTACAACTGGATTAGAAATTAAAATAAGTGAATAAAATAATTCTAAGGCAATATATCAAGCGGGTAATTAATCAATAAAATAAGTTTATAATGCAAGTGCTCTAAATTTCACAAGAAATCCTTAACCTGACGTCAGTTTATAGACTGACTATAACTTCATGTTCGTCATCACTTCAAAAATATATCGAGACTTTCTACTTTTCCTCCTCCTAAAAAAAATATATAACTCGACATTTTTGTGTGCATTATTTTGTGTAAAACAAATGTGGTGCTAGATAAACTTTGACGGAATGAAAGATTAGTTGTGTTCTGGATGTTCATGCCAAAAAAATTTAATTGGTTTTTTTTGTGAAAATTATTGTTTGTTGAAAATTGAATTTTCGAGGTTCCTTATTTTTGGATATTTTTTTAAAGTTTTTAACTCTTTATTTTGAGCAATTTTGAGTTTTCCTTCAATATTCTTTCAGTATATCTTATAATTGTGAACTTAAGATTCAAAAGAAACATTCTTGTTAGTTTCAATTGATAATTTACATCTGTTTTGTTATATTTCATACGATTCCATTTAATTAAATGTAGAATTTTAAATAATCAGGTCAATTAAGCCACAATTTTTCGAAAATAATTGTTTTTAATATTCAATTCATTTCAATGTTTATAAACGTTTCGATATTATTTATCATGGACAATCATGGAAAATGCTATGCTATATCCTGAATCTAATAACGTAAAAGAACTTCCCATTCAAGTAGTTTTGCAACAATTTATTAATTCACATTGATGTTTATTCTTTGGAGTTCAAAAACAGACTGAACTTTTGTTAAAAAAGGGGTGTTCAACTATGTAAAATAAATAATATTCAAATCTTAAATGACGGTTATAAAAGGAAAGATCTAGAATTCTTCTTATTTACCAGGAAATGATCTATTTCCACAACCCAAACATTACATCATTCCTAATTATGCTATTAAAAGTCATTGAGAACTCTGATGATGAAGAGAAAAATTAATCACCAAGTGAGTTTGTTGAGCTAATCACACAAAAAATTGTTTATGCCACACAATCTGCGAATTTATACAAGCGGAATTCGTCAAAATATCTGGGCTGTAATCCATTAAACATTATTATTACATTATATAATTCAGAAATAATGCAAATAATTATTCCGAAAGTAATGAAGGCATGAGAGAAATAGCCAGAAAGGTGTGTGTGGGTTGAAGAAAATAGCAGAGAATGAGAGAAAAATTACAAATATTTGTGTTGTTGATCTTAAATCACTGACCACCATATGAGAAGTCAGTCAGTACAGAAAAGATGTTAATGGAGTACAACAAAAATTTCAAAGTCTAGCTTACAGACTCGAAAAAAAATCTTTTTTTACGCTTTTTTTTGTGAGCAAAATTCATTGTTTGAAAAAAATAATCTGGTTTAAATGAAAAAGAAGTGAATAAATTTAGAATCATGGAGGATTCTTTCGTCGACCAATCCTCATCATCGTGTAATTCAGATATTAGCAGTCGATTCGAGCAAATTTTCGAGACCACATCAAGTTCTAACTCAGAAGATGATGAACATGCACACTTGTATCACAGATTCGATTCTGTAAAATCACTTATAGATGAATTGTACAACGAAGTTACTCACAGTGATACCTCAAAAGATTGTTTACATAAAGAGCTAATTGTCAAGAATGAAGGTCAAAGTATGGGAAGAAGAAGACATGAAACATAAGCTTACTATATTTCTAAGGAGTGATCATTCTCATTCATTTATGGGTTATTTTGGAAGTGATGACAAGTTTTGGGGATTTTCAGGCGTCAGAGGATCAAGTTTGTGTTTTTCTCAAGACATTATGCTTACGTGATATGTTCAAGGACAAATCAAATGGGAATTTCTAGATGTAAACAAAAATAGTAAAATTCTAAGTAGTAATGCTCACTTGACAGATCTGTCAAAATTATTACAAAGTTCCCCACGCGCTTGTCTATCATTGTGTTAGTCTTATTATCAAACAAAACTGCTATATCCTCTCAACAGCATGTGCCAAAAAAGTATTATTGTATTAAAAACTAAAGAAACAAGCTCAAAAGATCTTCAATAACATCTCATTTCAATTAAAAGCTGTTTAAAACTATACATGGAGATATATTTTGAGGCGCGATCAGCAATAAATTTGTCATGTCATGATGGCAAGCAGTTTTGGATTTCTCTAAAAAAAAAAAAAAAACCAATAATATTATTTTTTTTTATTTCATCGCTTAACTTTATATCCACATTTTATATCCAACATTAGCAGTCTATTAAAATCAAACCCCAATTAACATTGCATCTTTCACATTTTCTTCTTTCGCAGTTGCTGTAATTGAGAGTACAGATCCATCAGCACAAGGAATGTTTCCAAATGATATAAATTCTATTGCACCAGTAGCAAATCATTCACCAATTAACGGAATATCAGCAAATATGCCACCACAACAGTCAAGTCAGAGTAACGATGCTCCATATGCAACGATCCTTGAACAGCCAGCATCAAAGGCACTTCGCTTTCGATATGAGTGCGAGGGACGAAGTGCCGGAAGTATTCCAGGTGCTAATAGTACATCAGATAATAAAACATACCCAACAATTCAAATTTCAAACTATGTTGGACGTGCTGTTGTTGTTGTATCGTGTGTTACCAAAGATTTTCCATACAAGTAAGTTACTTCCAACAATCTACTTCTGACTAGTTGCAATAAAGATTGAACAGTCTGAAAATTGTTCATGAAAACGATAGTCATCCACACCTCCTTAATCTATGATCAAATTCTCATAAATTTCCACCGTCTTTCCTTTCGTTTCAACAGACCCCATCCCCATAATTTAGTCGGCAAAGAAGGATGTAAGAAAGGAGTGTGCACACTTGAAATCAATACTGATGACATGAAAATGGTTTTCAGTAATTTGGGAATTCAATGTGTTAAGCGACGTGACATTGAAGACGCTTTAAAAGTTCGCGAAGAGATTAGAGTCGATCCGTTTAGAAGTGAGTAGTTTTTGGACTCTATATATCCTTAAGTCAAGTAATGTAATTAAACAATTCCTTTGCTTTTCACAGCTGGTTATGCTCACCGTAATCAACCATCAAGTATCGATTTAAATGCGGTTAGATTATGCTTTCAAGGTAAATTTTGTATATACTGTTGGTATTTTATGTCTTGCTAATTCTTCTTATTTGCTTTCTTCCTTTCGTCCACATAATATAATGCCGTTTCCATTCTATAGTGTTCTTGGAAGGTCAACAAACAGGAAGATTTACCGTTCCATTAAAACCAATTGTATCGGATCCGATCTATGATAAAAAGTCCATGTCAGATTTAGTGATAACAAAATTGAGTCACTGTAATGCTTTTTGCAATGGTGGACAGGAAATGATTTTGTTATGTGAAAAGGTAACAGACACAAGAATTTTTTATTGCTGAATGGCTAATTGGACAGAGTAGTTTTAGGAGCAATTTAATTACCGCAATTTTAAATCTTAATTGATGACTTAATTAACGACAATCTAAATTTTAAATAAGATTGACAAATTATTCATTTATTTTAAATTCAAAAAAGTCGTTAAAAATTTATTGAACTTGCTTTAACTAAGAAAATTGAATTAACACGTCAGCTTATGCAAATATTCGAATTAGTCATTCAACATTGACAGCTAAATCCATTATTTACCGTTGACCGTTGACTTTCCTTTGTACAGGTTGCAAAAGAAGACATCCAAGTCAGATTTTACGAAGAAATTATGGTGAGTTTAACTTAATTATGGATATATCCTTCAGACTTAATGACATAAAAATATTAATATCGTTTAACAGGACCCCGATGAGGCATGGGAAGCAAATGGTGAATTTCAACATTCACAAGTTCACAAACAAGTAGCCATTTCATTCAGAACGCCAAGGTACAAACGTATAGACATTACAGATCCTGTTAAAGTAAAAATTCAATTAAGACGTCCATCAGATGGCGCAACAAGTGATCCTTTAGATTTCGAGATGCTTCCACTTAATGAAGGTAGGAGAAGTTTTTGGAATTTACAGCGTGAATTGAAAAAACGATCAGCTACGACTGATTTGTTTCAACAATTACTCGAGGTTGATAATGAAGAGAAAGTAAACGTCATTAGTTATAATTCCGTCAATTCACTGCCGTTGCAAAATAATGATAGCAATAGTAATGAAAATTTTACTGAGGTTGTTGTGTTGGATACGCCAATGGAAGAGGAATCAAAGCCAATTGTTGACGAAAAAACAATGCACTGGTTGGAAAATGCTGAGTTCATAATTGATGGCAATAATAATAATGAGAATAATCAAAATATTATTAATCAAAATGAGGATGATAAGACATTGAGTGATTTATTAGAGCAGGTCGCTGAACTTGATGTCATTTATCAAGATCATCAAATTCGTAAGGAGAATATGATCTTACAGAATGAATTAAATCAATTGGATCAAGTTTTACCAATGGAAGGTGAACAAATGGAGACAGAATTTGATGATGCTGCAACTTATTCAAGCTTACAGAAAGCTTTTAAGCATCCACTTGCATTTGCTGATGCTCCACCATTACCACCAAAGCCTGGTCAAACATCAGATGGATTATTTGAATTAGTATTGCCACCAATTGTTATAAATCCAGCAACACCAGATATATATTTGAGACTTGAGGATGAACGACTTCCTCCATTGCCACCAAAGAGAGCCAAGAAGTTAACAGAATCAAATGTCGACAAAGAGAATATTGTTGAGAATCAATCATTTGGAGAACCTGACAATCAATCCCTAACTGGATTAATTCGTAATAATTCAACAAAAAGTCTCACACCACGACCACAGCAACAAATTGTCATAAAATCAGCTGATTTACGTCGTAGTCCATCGCACAAATTGCCACCAAAGCCATCGTCAGTTACATCAACACCAACAAATACATTACCGAAACAGAAGAAGCAAGGCTTTTTCTCGAAAATATTCTCAAGACGAAAGAGTAAATCCGATTTGGATTCAAGTATTACCGATAGCATAGTTAAGGTCGAAACAGAAATGCAGCCAGAATATGATGAAACACTTGAAATTCATTTTGATTCAGATGATGCAAATCGTTCACAATTTAGAGCCGATTCATCGCCAATGCGTAGCACAAAATCATTAAAGTCACCAAAGAAACAGAAACTTGGTAAACCTGTTGAACGGAGTGTATCAAGTGTATCAGGCAAGCGACCTCATCTGACGCCTGATATTATTCATATACCTTTAAAAGGTGACAGCTCAACAAATTCATTACCATTACATCAAAGTGGCAGCGGAACTCATTTATCATTGCCTGGAAATGATTTCTATGAACGTGCAAGTACAGCCTCACTACATCCAATTGATCGTAAAACAATGAGTGCATTACAATTGGCAGATGTTCCCATACAAGATGGTGATATGGAATTAGTTGCTATTGCTGACGCACAAAGTCTGAGAAATTTGTGCGAAAGTGGCGAACATGGAATCATATTAGATCCAAGTGTCGATTTAACCGAGGCTGAGCATTATGCTTTATACACAACCTTAGCACCTCATGCAACGGAAAGTGAATTTGACGAGAGTTCATGCTATTACCAACCTGTTGAGGCAGGTCAAATACTTTCACCTGCCGAAGTCTCACGACGGCTAGTCAATGATAATTATTAAATAATTTTGTAGATTGAATTTTATTGTATTTCTGGTGAGGATGTTCAGTTGTGATGTCTAACGTCACTTCCGAATCTGTTCCTCCTTTGTATTTGTTTTTTTGACTTTCATCTCTTCACATTCAAACCGAGAATGTCGAATTTGAGATGAAGCAAAGATGAAAAAATTGTTTGTATTGGACATAATACTTTTTATACTGTCATTCTTGTTTTCCAAAGGCATTAATTGTGGAAATTGGAAAGAAAAAAAATCATGTAAAACTAATTGTTGTTAAATTTTATATGAGAAACTTTTTTATAAAATAATACTCAAAAATCCTATTGAAATCCATATCAAGGAATGAATTAATAATTCACATTAACTTTGTACTTTTATAGAACAAAATGAGATAAGACGTAAACGACATAGATCTAGTGATGATGCAGCATTAAATTATTTTAAACAATCGCCAGGACACCACGTCGATCATCGTAAGTCATTTCATAAACATATTCACATTAAATGCCATTTTTAATTGCATAACTTAATGTCTTGTTGATAATCAAAAAGTGATCAGTAACGGTATTAATATATTCAGTAATATATTCTGGGTATTTCCTTGGTATTTCCATATGTTCACCTTGCAATTCTTGTTTTTGCCTATTTCTCTAATGTGCTGAGGATTTATTGGCATTATTAATTTCTGGTGACGTTTCTGTTCTCTCGGACTCTCAGGCTCAACTTTTGGAATTTCCAAAAACTACTTGTTTGTGAGATATTGAATGAGAAACAAGTTATCGAATTGAGCAGCATACAATACTGTTAGGTATGAATGATCAGAGGATCATTGAATTTGGAGAATTAATTAAATCCGAAGATTAAAAATTAATCCCAGGATTAATCTATTCTAAACCCTAAAATTGAATATTTCAAGAAATGCCATAACCTGTTGCTTCTTTAGCATCATTATTGTATCACCCTTCTCTTCAACAACCTGTATTGATCACTTATGGGAATGACGCAAATTTTTAAAGGCTCAACGTTCCCATAAATCATGAAATATTATCAGATCTCCACATTCTAGTCAAATAGAATATCATGTGATTCAGTCACGCAGATCTTCTAGTCACATGCCTTTAAAAACTTTCGATCATTTCTCATTTTTTTTGGTTCCAAGACAATTCATATTGGTGATGGTGTCCTATTTTTCAACATTTTGACTCATTTGAGATTAAATCAATACATTTCTTGTGAATGGCTGAACATTTTTTCTGGATCATGAATTTGACAATTTTTTTGATAATGAATTTGTATGTTGGTGAAGGAAGTAAATTTTTGATTGGTTGGAATTAAATTTTTGGTGGAAGGAAAAAAAATTGTTTTTGGAAGTTTTGACTCTTCTTCTTCGTTGAACTTCTTGTTGTGGTTGGAAGTAATTTGAAAGTTTTTGGTGTTGGAAATGAAAATTGAGCAGCATGAAATTTTGATGGCATGTTAAAGATTGAATCTTGAAGTTCAAAAATTTAACGGAACTTTCAAATTTGAAATTCAAAATTGAAAGTTCCGTTAAATTTTTGAACTTAATTTGAAATTCAAAATTGAAACATCCGTTAAATTTTTGAACTTTTAAAGTTCAAATTTAATTTTGAATCCAAAAAGTCGATGAAAATATGAATTTTAAAAGTTCGTTAAATTTTCAAAAATGTCATCAAGCTTTCATGCTGCTCAAAATTTAAAAAAATTGTTGACGAACCCTTTTAATTAGAAGAATTTTGTGTCAGGGATTAATAAAAAAAATTTTGTATTCGAAGAATTCCTGTAAAACTATTTTGAGAAAAATAACGACAAAAAGATGAGAAATTTTGAGACTTTTTTATATATGATAACTGACCGCGATGTCAAAAAATATTTTTCATAATAAACTGACTAACTGTACACCTTTAGCATTATTTTTCAATATGATTGAGAGCAAAAAAAAAAATATAATAAATGCGATAAAAGTTAATAGACGAATTATATATTGCATTAAATATTTACTAAAAATACTTTATCAATAAATACATACAATGACTAGGTAGTCTCTCCATACATGATTATACACACTTCTTAAAGAAAAGATTTTTTTATACTTGGAATTAAAAACAACTTTAAAAGGCTCAAATTGTTGTAAAATTATTTATATAAAAAAATGTCATTTTTTTGTACTTGATGATAAGTAGACCTTGTTCATCAATCAATTTTTTTGCTGGTCAATCGGAACTAAACTTAAAAAGCCATCGAATGTCACCCCATAAAAATTTGTCGGTTTAAATTTCAAAATGAAATGATTAAACAAATATGAAATTAAATTATCATAATTAAGGAAAAATGTGAATCTAATAAGAATTAATTGTCATTACCTTATGCATTCATAATGCATGTAAAAATTGAGAATCGTTAATTAATGAATAATAAATTAAATAAATTCTATGTAGTATCATACGAGAAACAACAAAAAATATTCCGAGTTTTTTAATTTATCCAGGCTGATAATCTAGTAATGAGTGGCTTAGGGGTGCATCTAGGGGGGAATCATTCATCTCAAATGTCTATGAACTCAATTAGAATAACTTAACCTTAAACCGACAAAGAGTTGACTTATGGTACAGAAATACTACTGCGCTACCTAAAGAGTACCAGTCACTTTGCGTCAAAATTGACTTAAAATCATTAAAAACCGATTCAAAATTTGCATGGAATAATTTCTGCTTGCACTTGTGAAGTATAAAATTTCATAAAAATTTAAATCGGTTTTTTAGTGAATCTTAAGTCAACTTTAGCCAATTTAACGTTCTTGCTACCAAAAAACAGACCTTCAAACCCTAAATCTCTTCAAAAACGATATTACCCCCCTCGATGCACCCCATAGCCAACTTGTAAATCTATAAAGGTAATTAAGTTATCGGTAACAAATGTAAGTTAGTCATGTGCGTTTTTTGCTTTTTTTACGTTTACACTTAGTAGTCTGTAGAGATTCTGAACATTTTCGTGCGACTTTTGGGTCTCTGTGAGTTATGACGTCACTTGAGACTTGTAAGAGTTGCGGTGGAAATTTTAGAATCATGTAGTTATTGTGGCTTTTGTTGTTATTTGTTGAAAAGACTTATTTTATTGATGTATTTTTTATTTTGTTGCAAAAGTAGTGTGTAGTGTGCGATTTTCGGTTTTTTTTCATTAATACTTACCTTAGTTGTGAACAATTTTGTCGTTTGTTGTGCAAATTTTAGAGCTTGACGACTTGAATCTTCTAGCTATTAGTCAGCATTAAGCTCTGCTTAATATTCTTTGATTTAACTGCCAAACAAATTTTTGGTTACAAAAATGGTGTGCTGTGTGCGACTTTTGTGATTCTTATGATTTAACTTACCTTATTTGCAATTGATTTATTTTGTTGCTAAAACTGTGTACTGTGTGCGATTTATTGTTGTTCACTCACAAGACTCAAAAGCCTTGTGAGTTTCAATTTTTGATTTTAACAGTTTTTGTTGTAAAAAGTCTCAATTTTGTTTTGTGTGTGTGGAACCACTAATCTGACACTAACATGTAATACTAAATCTCACGTTGCATTAATTCATTAGCAATTAAGTTTGATTGCATGTGCTATACATATTTTTATAATTTATTATTATTTGCTGTTCTGTTTCATTAATCACGAAATTTCATTAATTTAGCACAAAACTACGGAGGAGGCTTCATTGCTATTCAGGATCAAGTGAAAATTGAACCTCGAGATCAAGCATCGCCATATTTATTCTACCGTATACCACAAGCAACGCCATCTCCAACACCATCAAATCATAATCCAGTATCACCGTCGCCGATATTTATGGCACAAGTTAGTCCATCGCCGGCATCACCATACAATCAACAAACAGCTGTAAATAATGGAACCAATAATACAAATAATAATAATAATAATTTAGAAAGTATCCTGCAAAATCAACTCCAACAACCTAGAACTCCCGGCAATAACATATTCCAACAGAATCAGCATACAAATAATATGTTTACGCCAAACATACCGCCAGCATATACGATTGATACAAATGGAAATAACTCAATGTGGACAAATAATATAAATGGATTTAATGGACCAACGACGAGTCGTGCAGCATTTAATAGCATATCAATGCAATCACCACTTTTTAGTCAGCCATTAACTCCATTAACAGCAACGCCAGTGTCAAATTTTAATAACAATAATAATAATGAGCCGAAAAGTAATTTTAGCAGTCTACTCGATTTAGACAGTCAACAATTACTGAATGAGCAAATGTTTAATAATCTTAGTGGGGAGCTGAAGAACTTGTCGTTCGGTGACTTTCCAATGGAATCATTCTCAAATAAGACGGATAATGATCGAAACAATATTAATGATGGTATCAGAAAATGATGAAATCAACAGCAATAAGAAGGACTCAATTTTAATTTATATATGTTAATTACATTGTGATTATCAAAAAAAAAAGAATCAAGCATGATAATCAGTTTTGTCAACACAATTTTTTATCGTTCTTTTACAAATTGAGATGAGTGATTTTTTTTACAATAAAAATGATATTGTCGTTATGCCTTAACAAATAGATGCTTTACATGCTTCATTAATTCTTATTTATGTGTTCAATTTTTTCTAACCGACTTTTTAGATTTGAATTTTATGCTTTTTAAAGTTGTTTTGAATTTTCAAATTTCAGATGACCGGTAAAATTCAACGGAATTTTTTATTTTGAAATTTTCATGGTAAATTTCAGGTGAACGTAAAATTTTCAACGGATTTTCATATTTTAAAATTAAATTCATGAAAATTTAAATTTCAGACGACCGTTATTTTCAGAAAATTCCCTTAGCTGACTTCACATGACCAATCGTCATTATTTTAATTTTTAGATGACGCAATAAGTCCACAAACGTCACGCAATATGATTAATATTAATTTATGTAAGAAGAAAGGCTTCATAAGTATTAAAAATACGTCTGAATAACTTCCTATCTATAACATGTTAGACGTCTGACGTCTGAAATAGTTTATTACTCATAAATTGAGCACATAAATAAGAACTGATGCTGCGTGTCAAATATAACTTCATGTTTTTTTATTTAATTTTATTTTTTTTTTTTTGTAAAGCCACAGTTTTTTCTCTTTTTATTCTCGCAAAATGGTAAATTAATTATGCTTTCTGAACGAAATATGTCCTTTTATTATTATAATTTAGCATACGTGTTTTCACAGATTCACGTGAAGTAATTCCTTATTTTTTTTTTGCAATGTACACATTATCCACACAGAATATATGGACGCAGAAAAATGAGCCTTTTTAATAGTACTTGTTTTTTTTTAATATTTATATATATATAGATGTGAAAAATTGCTAATTGTTATTTTATGTTCCATATAAAGTTCCTCCAATTTTTAATCAAAGTCAAACTCAACGTCATCACCTAGTCGACGGCTAGATACATTTTCTGAAGTATTTTCATTTGAATTATTAGAACTATTATTTGTTGTTGATTCTGCATTTCCAGAATTCGGTTGACTAGTTGAAGCCTGGCCGCTCAATGAAAATCCTAAAAATTTAAGCCTAATTAAGGAAATTGATCGTTAAATTTTCAAATTTCACTAACACTATCAAAGAATTTTAACAAAGCAACAATGGAAATGTTTGATGGTGTTAGTAAAAATGGACATTAAACTTACGTAAGGTATTATTAGATGCATTTGAATTGCTTTCTTCTTCTGGTACTAATGATTTTCTACAGACAGGACAGGTTCCATGCAATTGTAACCATGGAAGTATGCAATCTTCGTGATAAACGTGCTGAAAATAGGAAAAATTCATACAAAAAGCTCATTTTATCAACAAAAATGTCCAACTTACAGTACAGGGAAGTTGACGAACTGTTTCTTTAAGCTGAAAATCCTCCCAGCAAACGCTACATTGTAATCTAGAATCTACTTGTTCTTGAGTTATTTCACATTTGGGTATTTCATTGATTTTCTCTTTTTCCAACGGTGGTGGACCTGAAAAATGATGATTAAATTGATTCTACTCATAGATAAGACTTGATATGAATTATTTACCAGCATTATCCATTTGATTTAATAATTGTGTAACAATTGTGTCGAGGCCTTGCTGTCCCCACGCATAATCAGCTATAAATAGACGCATTTTAATTAGAGAAAATTGCAATTATTATAATTGGATCTTACCGGGATTAAAAAACATTGGAGTACGTCCAGTATTTGCACCATCTGTGATTGATACCAGAATCTCTTGTAAGATATCTTCAAAACTTATTGGTCCGGTTCTTCTTCTTCCAGCATTTCCACCACTACTGCTAGGGTCTTGATCATTGGCATAACTATTCAATTAAAACGTGTCAATCGATTGACAACAAAATGCTTAATTAAATAGAGTAAATTACCTAGTTGTGGCATTTGAAAATGATCCACTAATTAATGGTCCGAGCAAAGTATTCATGTCATGTAAAACTCTAAAAAAGTGAGGCTCCTCTTCAGTTGGTTGATTTGCTTCTACATTTTCCGCTAGTTCCTCTATAAATCCTTGCTGACATGATGGACAAACAAAGTCCTAATGATAAGAAATAAGTATCAATTCGCAATTTTTTTCGTAACTTTGTTAATTCAATTTTCGTGTACTTACAGCATCTGGATGCTTAAGAAATGAATTACTGCAACTGTGACAAAAGAACGACTTACGTCTATCGCTTTCTTCTGATGATTGTGATGACATTTTTTACTTAATTAGCTTTATTTTAGTGAATTTTATTAAAATTTTCCGAAGAAAACAAAGTAGGTGGCGTATTTGTATGCCCTTCGAATCCTGGCTCGTTAATTTTGATGACTCATTTTTTATGTAATTTCCTTGACAGCTTATTATAGAGCCATTGATATATTCTATTCTATAGAATCAAGCATCTAAGATGACAAACATACTTCTGAAAAGTTTAATTTGTATTACTTTCATTAACATCCAGTACAGACAATTGAAGACAATTATATTATCTGAACCGATAACCGATTCGTCGGCATTGTTTACAAAAACATTGTGCTGAAATTTAAAAAATTATTCTTTAATTACGCTTAATTATAGTAATTTAAATTCATAATGGACTCAATTATTCCATTCCTCGATGAATCTGAACAGCCGTTCAGTCATGAAGACATTATTAAAGCTCGTACAATGGTAAATCATCAAATTCACATAAAATTTTGCAAAAACTAATGGAATTTCTTCTAGATTATGGAAAATCTCAATAATCTGCTGACTGCATCATCTTCTCAAATCAAAATCGAGTTAGTGACTAAAATACAAGAACAAGTATTGAAATGGGCGCCTGCTATGAGAGTTCTAGAGGAAGTTATTGACGATATTTTAGCTATTTCATTAGATCAGAATCAGGATGTTAAGAAGTCAATAATTGGATTTATTGAGGAAGTTTGGTAAGTTTTAAATTATTGGATGTTGCTGGCTATGCTAACATAAATCATATCATTTTAGTAAACAAAAAATAAGGATGCTGCCCAAAGTAATAAAATGCATAGCAATGTTCCTAAGATCAGAATCAGCAATTCTTATAAAAAGAGTTACACAGGCTTGTGGATCAATTTATAAAAATACACTGCAGTGGATGTGCTCGACAGAAGACGTAACAGAAGAAATGAAAGATTGTTGGGAGCAATTGTGCTTAATTAAGGCACAAATTCTAGACATGATTGATCATGAAAATGATGGAGTTAGAACAAATGCAATTAAGTTCCTAGAAGGAGTGATATTGTTACAAACTCATCTAGATCCAGACAGCATGAAAAAAGAAAATGATTTCTCATTAGCTGATGTTCCATTGACATTGACACACATTAGAAGAAGAAAGCTTGAAGAGGAAGCGATGAATATTTTTGAAATTCTACTTAAATTTCATGGAGCTTCTCATATTTCCTCTGTTAATTTAATTGCGTGTACAGGGACATTATGTACGATTGCTAAAATGCGACCAGCTTTAATGGGTCAAGTTGTGGAAGCGCTAAAAAGTCTACATTCAAGTTTTCCACCGACTTTAACAAACTCACAGATTGCATCAATCAGGAAGAACTTGAAGATGCAATTTATTAATCTCCTTAAGCAACCAGCAAGCTTCGATTGGCGCACAACAATCATTCCAATTTTACAGGATCTCGGAGCAAGTCAGAATGAAATCAACAGGTCATTGCCAAAAATGGACAAAAAGGAGATTCAGATGAGAACAAAACGAGCACTAGAAAATGAGGAAGCACGAAGTCAAGCAAAAAGGGCACGACTAGAAGAGAAAAAGAAGTTAATTCTGGATAAAGTTCCTAAAGATGACGAAATGGAAGTGGACGAAGACACAATTTTTGAGCAACAAAGACGATCGGACATGATTAATGAGAAATTCATTGCGGATGCAATTAAAAATGTCGAAGTTGCAGCACAATTAGTTATTACGTCCATGACAAAACTTCCTGATAAAATTCCAGATTCCTTTATCAAGAACTATCAACCGAGCATCGGTCCAGTAACAATAACGAACCAAATTGATAAAATTGCAAGGAACTTTGCTGCTCAACTAACGGAAGTAAAATTAGGTCCTGGATCTAAAGAGTTAACTGCAGATGAGCCATTAAAACCGAAAATATCAGTTGAAGAGGAACAAAACATTATTATGGGCGAGGATTATCAAAAAGACGAGACAACAAGGAAGCTTCGTGAGACATTAGAAAGAATGAAGGATCAGCCGAAGTTAAAGCAGAGAATCAGAACATTAAAGCTCCAAGAAATAACTAAGCCACTCCATAAAGACTTGAAGCAACAATTCTTAAACGATGCAGTACGAAGAGTCTTAAAATGTGAGAGGCAGGCATTAGTCAGCGGGATGGGATTTAAGCGTAAAAAGATCATTACTGTTTTTGGATCAACATTCATGCCTAGTGTCCGTGAAATCATAATGGAATATATTATGGAGGACATAATTAAAAGATTCGATTTAGCATTCATGTGGCTTTTTGAGGAATACAGCTTGATGCAAGGATTCACTAGATTCTCATACGTAAAGTCTGAACATAAACATGATTATGCTTATAATCGATTACTGTCAGAATTAGTGTTGAAAATATTAAATCGTGGATCAGAATTTCGTGAACGTGAAAGCTTAATAAAGCGACTGTATCTTGAAGCTCCATGTGTCAGTGACGAAAGTGTTGATATTCTTACTAGAATTTGTGAGAATGACGATTTGTATGAATGTGGATTAGTATTGTTAAAGGACTTGCTTATTCGAAGACCTCCAAGGGAGGAATACTTGCTTGAAACTTTACTTAAGTTTTCTGTCCATCAAAATACCTTGATTCGCGAAAAGGCAATCGAAAATGTCATGATTGTGTATACAATGCATCAGATTATGCTGCAGAACATTGAAACTTTTGCTGTAAAGTCAGTCAATTTCCTACAACTGCAACAACCAACTGAAGCTGCTATGAAATATATGCTTTTTAGTGACTTAAATCCTCCAGAAGCATGGACAGAGGACATGACTAAATCCTTATTGAACCTTTATCTTGTTTTATTGCCTCACAATGAGTCGTTGATCCAGGAATTATCAGCTGTTTATGTTGCTGCTACGCCAGATGTTAAGCGAATAATCCTTAGAAATGTTGAAGTTCCTGTAAAGAAATTAGGAATTGAGTCTAAGCCTCTGTTGAAGTTACTGGATGTTTGCGCTAAAGGAACTGAAACGTTAATCACTAGAATAATTTACATTCTTACAGAAAATTGTAAGTTCTTCATCTTATTACTCTTGTGCCTTATTATATTTTATTTTAATTATTTTACAGCATCTCCAACGCAAGAGTTGATCGACAAAGTTAAGCACTTATACAATACAAAGTTAAATGACGTTCGAATTCTAATTCCGATAGTTTTACATCTCACAAAGAAGGAAATTATTGCAGCACTGCCAAAGTTTTTGAAACTTAATCCACAGTTAATGAAGGATGTCTTAATGCGGTTATTAGGAGTAAAAACTGAGGCACAGAGAAGCAGCTTACAGCCAAGTAAATAATTTTATTTTTAATCCTAGGATTTAATTTAATCCGACTGCTTTTAATCCATCAAAAATTACAATTCAAATATTTTTTGACCGTTAATTTTCAAAATATTACTGACCGTTATTAATTTATTACATTTTAGTTACTCCAACGGAGCTCCTTGTATCACTTCATGCCATCGACACTCAACAAGCAGAACTAAAACTAATCGTCAAAGCAACATCTCTGTGCATAGCTGAAAAGGATGTTTACACACATGAAGTACTTGGTGTTGTTATGCAGCAACTTGTTGAGATGAATCCATTGCCAACACTTTTAATGAGAACAGTAATTCAGTCTCATACATTATATCCACGACTATCTGGATTTATTACAAATTTATTGCAAAGATTGATTGTTAAGCAAGTCTGGAAGAATAAATTAATTTGGGATGGATTTGTTAAGTGCTGTCAAAAATTACAGCCACAAAGTATGGGAGTAATGATTCAATTGCCAGCATCACAACTTCAAGACGCACTCCAAATCTGTCCAGATCTTAAGGCTCCACTGTTAGAGTATGCTCGTGAGATGAACAAACATCAAATAAGTCACGTTACATCGCAAGTTTTGGAAGTTCTTGGCGAATCACAAACGGAACCAACACCACAAGAGGAACCTGACGCACCAGGAATATGAAAAATTGAATGTTAATGTTTAAGCTGTTCTTAATAAAAATTAAAAATAAATTGATATGTTTAAAATAGCTCTTTATTCTTCTTCTGTCCATAAACTTCTTATTCACTGAGCGTTCTCGCGCTATTTACTGCTTCTTTTTCTTTACATATAAAAAATGACATTTTTAAGAATCTTCAATGATATTCGAAATAAAAAATATTAAATAAATGAACTAAATTAGTATGAAAAATGATTGATCGTTGACAAATAAATTTAAGGTATGGATTGCACATCTCGTAAAAGCTGTCGATTAGGGATCTTTTTAATTGGCTGCCAAATTGCTAGTCGACCTCTACAACTTCAGGTTGTGCTGGAAACAAATTTTCAATATTAATTTAATAAATTTGGACATAATTATTCATGCATAGGTCCCCAAACTCCGTCTAATACCCTTTCTTCTTAAACTTTCTTTATAAAGCGCATTCCAAAGTCTAAGCCTACCTTGAGTAGAATTTTTGTTTGATTGTTGACTAGGTTTCTGAACACGTGATACACTCTGTATTACTTGTGAATTTATTGGTTGACTTGTGACACGCTGTAAAACAGCTTGATTGGCATTTGGTCGCTGTGTTAAAACTTGTACATTGCTTCTTTGTGGCTCAATTTGTTGTATACTTAAACGCTGTGAACCGATTTGTTGTGAGTTTTGAGACAGACTGATTGAATCTCCGATTCTTAGTCGCTTAAGATTTTGATTTGTTTGATTCTGAAATTATTTTTAAAATAACGTATTTTAGAAATTTAAATTCTCAACACCATACAAATGTTTCAAAATTCACCACATTTGTACGGTTTTGAAATTAAATCAAATCAACAATTTCCGTTACTTACATCAATGACTCGTTTTTGCTGCTGATGCATCATTTTTGAAACATTCGGCGACATCTGTTTTGTAAGTGGCATAGTACGTACATTTGTAACTTTTTGTTGCGACGTGAGATTCGGATTCACCACAGATTGTGATTTATTGACTGATTGGACGGGAGGAATAGTTTTAGGAGGAAGTCGTATTATTGATATTGAGTCATTGCTCGTTGTATTGCCAAGATTTATTAATTGCGTACCTGAAGTATTTGCTTGTTTTGTCGTATTAACAAGCTTTACAGTTGCTGGACTTTTAACTAATTGACGATTTATTGTCTTCATTGCAGGACTGACTGTGACGAGATTTTGTTTCTTATTTGCAGGTATAGCCTTATTATTTGTTGGTTTCAGCCAAGGTGTTGCCGAACTTAATTTCCTCATATCCGATAATTGAGGATTTAATGATCTTTGAGCTGGTGAATTTGTCGGCTTTTGAATGACTGTACCTTGTGCTGTTTTTACAACATTTGGACTTTGTGACTTTTGAGACACAATACTTGCATTTGATTGATTCTTATTAGCATCGCCTGTTTTTGTCATAATTACATTTGGACGTATTAAACTACGCTGATTACCAAGAATTTTATCTGTAAATCCTTTGACAGCATTGAGTGTCTTACCAGCTAATGAGATTTTTTCGACTTTCTTTGGATCATTCACTGCTTTTGGTAATGTACGTGCTGACGTACCTGCAATGGATTTTGGTGGTGATTGATCATCGGGCAGTATCGATAGATTCTCTGAACTATTTGGTGGAACAACTATTGGATCCATAATGACTGATCGTTTTGATAAATTTGTAGGAATTGGATTATTCTTATTTGCATCTTTCTTGTTGTAACCTAAATCAGTAACTTTTTTCTTTGGTAAATTCTTATTTATCTGTGAACCTGATGTTTGTGCTGAATATGGCATCATTGTTGGCACAATTGATTGATTATTATTACTACTTGTCGATACTGGTTGTGCAAAAATACTATTTGAAGCAGGTGGAATGTTGTTTGCATTGTATGATGATGTCGCAGCAACTGCCATATTTCCTAATGCTGAAATTGGATTATGTGAATTACGAAGAACTGATTGTTGCATTAATGGGGAGGTGGATGAGGTAGAATGGATATTTGTAGACGTGGGTAGAGATGATGAGTAAATATTTAACGGATCGTAATTTCCGAATCTTTTTAGTAGATCGTGAGTATAGAATCCTGAAGACATTGGGAAATATGTTGAGCTCAAACCTAATGAATCAAGTCCAGATAGTGATCCTGATGGCATTAAGCCGGCTAAATTACCGTAATTTGTTGTCGTTCCCATCTAAAATAAAAATTATATGGATTAATGTTTGTGACTTAATAAGCAATTTAGGAATGACTTACCATGTCTTGGTAAAGCTTCATAAAGTCCGCAGATATTGGACTCTTTCCGAAAGCTCCCAAAAGTTGACTATTTGCATTAGGATTATTACTCTGAAGTTGATGGCGATTTCCTTGCAACTCAGCTAGATAAGAATTCCATGCCTCATTCTTTTCATCCTCATTCAATTCTTGGTCTGGTTTATTCTCCAATAAGCTATCATGTTCATGGAAATTATACGCAGATTTTGGAAGAGCATGCAATAAATATCTAAGAATATCGTCACTGGGGAAATTTGGTGTCTTTTCTTGTGGTTTCAGTTCATAAGGAACGAATAGCTCTTCAAGTTCAGTTCTCCTGCGATATAAAATGATATGATTAATATTTGGATATAAAATTAATCATTAATCAGCTTACACATAATGTCGATCGATCTGCTTTTTCTCCACCACACGATGACTCATTGCCTCTTTTGTCACACTTCTCGAATAAACTCTTTCTTCCATTGTAGATGCAGCAACAAGTCGATATACATAACATGTCTTTTTCTGTCCCAATCGAAAGATTCGGAAAATGTTTTGATTGTCATTTGCAGGATTCTGTAGGAAATGATGAAAAAATATCAAATTTAAATTAAGTCATCAAGTTCATCACGTCAAGCTTACCCAAGAAGTGTCAATAATTATACAGCGATTAGCAGCAACCAGATTAATACCCTGACCTCCAGCTTTTGCACTAAAAATGACACAAATTATTAAAAATAATTACTGGACATAGAAATAAAATCCTTACCTAATCAAGAAGCATCGAAGTCGTGGACTCGGCGAGTTGTTAAATGCATTAATCATTTCCTGACGAACATTTCTTGGCGTTGAGCCATCCAGACGGAAATAATCCTTTCCAAGTTCCCATGTTGTTTTGTATTTATCCAATCCATACAGTTTAGCATTCGGATTGGTTTCCTGGTTATGAATTGCTTTCATAAAACCTTCAATAATATCCAATACAGCTACAAACGATGAGAATATCAGAATCTTTTCCTTCTTCATTTCACACAATCGCAAAATTTCAAAAAGTAATATCATTTTATGTGACGATGTTAAAGAATTCATGTCAGTTTCAGTAAGCATGCTATTCCACCAATTATTCGTGACAGCAGTTGTGCCTTGACTAGTATCAAAAATATCATCTGGCTCGTCGCCTTCTTCCTCATTAAATGCATTTTGTGATTTTTTTGCTTCCTTTAGTTGCTGTAGCTGTTGTTGTTGCTGTGCATTTCCAAATTTATGTTCACCTTTTTTAGCACGTTCATATGCATATTGGAGAACTCGCGGATGTGTCCAAATCTTACGAAGTGCTGTATAAATTGGAAGTAAATTTCTTCCCATGTGATCATCTCGATTTGCTTGCAAGCAGGTGTTATAAAGTCGTTCCTGAACCTTTGTTAATGGTATTGAAATACAATACTCATATTTCATAGGCAAGAACTCTTTAAGTACTTGAGCATCTTTTCGTTGAACGAATCTCGACAAGTTCTTATTAAGGACATAAGACTTTTGCTTCATTTTCTTAATCTGGTGATCTGTCGAGTCCTTATTTTGACCATCCTTAATTGGATTTGCATAAATGTTATTAAATTCATGAATAGTTCCGAGAATATTTGGCTTAATCCATTCAACCATAGCATAATATTCATGAAGTGCATTTTGTACTGGTGTTCCTGTCAAAATAATTCGTCGTCTTGTTGTGACTTTAGTAATTGCACGATTTGTTGCTCCTTTTTGATTCTTAATTATGTGTCCTTCATCACAAATTGCAATATGTGGTCCAGGATTTAATAAATATTTTGAGATTTGTTGCTTGTATTTCTTTGTCGTTTCCTCTGGCAGTGCAATTTTACTTCGTTTATGTGATCCACTCCAATTTGCTAATATTCTAAATGATTCATAATTGATAAGGAAGACGCTGGGACGTTTTGACTCAAACCATTCTCTCAGCTTGTCTATTCGTTTCTCAATTCTTAAATTATCCTCTAAATATATCACAACCGGTTTATTATCAAGTCCATTTAACCATTTTCTGAACTCTTCGACCCAATTATGGATTGTTGATTTTGGACAAATGATGAGAATTCGTTTTGTATGCAATTCAGGATAACGAGTGACGGTGTGCAGTAAAGCTATTAATTGCAGTGTCTTACCCAAACCCATACAATGTGCTAAAATACATCCTGAGCCATTGTTTTCCTTTACCTCGTCCACTGAGCCATAGCAACTGAAAATGGGAAAAATAACGGTTAGAATTTATTTGAAATTTTTCGATCAAGAAAATTTTGAACTTGGTATAAGGAATTTTTGAATTTTGAACTTCAACGGTTTTTCTGATTGGAATTCAAAATTTTAGATGGAACGTGGTTATAACGTATTTCATGTTATATTAAGTTATACTGGAATGTTCTACAATTGTATAACATACAGAATAATCATTATCATAACGTAACTACGCACATGATGGTGAAATCACTTTTCTCGGAATGCAAAAATTACACAAATTAAATATTAAATAAACTTACTTATTGTACATAAATTTGATTCCGTCAACTTGATGATCTTTCAGCTTCCCAACAAGTGTTTCGTGAACGACAATTGCCAATTCCTTTTCTTCACTATAATCAAGGACCAGTTCATCTGCAGCAATCACATCACTCTGTGACAACCTCTGTGTTAAATATTGTGACATCCTCTTTTCCTTGTCTTCAAGCTTCTTCACACGCTCATTTTCATCACGCTTTGCCTTCTTTGTTTCCTCTTTTAATTCCTCTTCCGTTAATTGCTTACGACGTCTTGACGGTCCTTCAGATATTGTCGAACTGATTTCGCTATCACTCTCTGAACTTATACTAATGCAATCTATATCATCTAACGAGGGGGACGGAGCTTTTGATGATTTTTGTTGATCGTTCTTCTTTGGTGATTCAACCTTTGTGCTACTTGATGGCTGTTCAGCAGTTAATTGATCATCAGCAGTGCTTGATATTTTTTCAAGGTATTTTTCTAATGTTGGTGGCATCCTTTCTGCACGAATATTAATGGTTTGCGTTAGATCCACAACACTGGTCGTCTTTGTGGCTTCTATGCTGTTTCTTTTTGAACTACTTTGTGATCCTTTCTTCATCTTTTTTGTTGCTAGTTGACCATCACTTTTATCGCTTTCATGGCCACTACTTTCATCGTCTGAGTCATCCAAAAGACTTTTGTTGAATATTTCCCGCTCAAAGCTTGACTTCCGATGCCTTTTTCTAGACTTTTTATCCTCACCATTTTCCTTAACGTCAGACATGCTTTCATCACTTTTCGTTAGACTTATGTCTAGTTGTGGCACATCTCCGTTCACTTTTGGAATTGGTGGCGGTTCCTTAGAAACTTCTTCCTTGGCAGACATCTCTTCGTCACTAGATTCAAGCTTTTTAGTGGATTTCTTCTTCTTTTTGGATACTTTATTGTCATTTCGCTCATCATCGGAACTAAAGTCTTCCGTTTGGGAAGTGACATAAGATTCTTCATCGTCATCATCATCTGAACTTGCTAATAAATTATTTCGTGCCTTCATTTCAAGCTTTTGCTTTAATTTTAGTTCCTCATCTTCACTTGATTCATTCTCAATGTCACTTTTGTCGATCTTTTTAGGCGATTCCGATTCACTTTCTGAGGATTCGCTGTGTACGGAAGAGTCATCTGAATTTTCTTTAGCCACTTTCTTTGCTTTTTGAGTAGCCTTTGCTGACTTTTCTGTCACATTTTGTGACTTTTGTGTCTCGTACCTTCGTTGATCTAAGGACTTCAAGTTTGTTAGACGATTAACGGAACTGTCACTATCACTGTCGCTTAAGTCCTTGTCTAAGCTGCTGACAGATGATTTTCTAGACTTTGGTGTCTTTTCATCTGTGCTTGATTTTCTTGAACTTCCAGCGACTTCATCTGTTGATATTTCAATATTATTGTCCTTTGACGTCCTCCTGGATTTTGCTAAACTTTCCTTGATCTTATTAATTTCATCCTCAATCAGCGTCTTATTTTCATCTGTTTTGTTGTCAAATGCCATCAACAATGCAACATTGAAGGTGATAAAATTGTACAGAGATGTCCTGAATTTGGAATTTCCATTCTCGACATCTTCCTCGCTGACAAAGACAGAATCTAATAGCTTTTGATTATTCTCACAAAATTCGGCAGTCTTTTCTTGTGCATTATTAACGTATACTTTTAATTTGTCTGCTTCCTCAACAATAGTTCCATTGACTTTACACTCTTCCTTATTTTCCGTCACTTCATTACCTGTATTTGTTTCTACAAGTTCTTGTTTGACTTGAATCACATCACTTTTTATTGACATATCACCAGATGATACATCCATTTCAATAGATGTGACCAATTCATCAGTTTTCATCGATTCTGCAGTTTTCTCAGTATCTTCTTGATTTTCGACCATTTCTGAACTTGGATTCTCACTTTTAGATTTATCACAATTTTCCTCAACTTCCTTATTCTGTATTGTTTCAACAAGAACTTCCTCTGGTTTTGATAAAATTTCGTCCTCATTATTATTCAATGAGAACATCATTTGCTTGAGATACAGGGATAATTGAGAATGCTGGTGTTCATTAGTTAAGTTCTCAAAGAACTTTGTGTATTCTTTAAGGAGAATAATTGCATTTTTACTAGTCGATAGATTTGCTTCTTGTAGGATGTTCTTAACAATATCATCACAGAATGAATTGGGTTCTTTTGGTGGTGGTTGCGAGTAGGAATGATCATTGCTTTCGTTACTCTTATTAGCTCTTGTGCTGTCATTTGTTGAGTCGGTGCTTGTGTCTTTTTCCTCTACATTTTCAACAATCTCAAATTGTTCTTGGTCTTGTATTGAGCAGTCATCATCCATTTCAATGGGTGTTTTTAAGAACTCAGTTCCAATAGTGCATGATTTAAAAGATTCTGTTGGTTCTTTAACAATTTCTTGTTCATTCTGATTCTTTTCCTCAATAGGTTGCATTATATTGCTCATAAAATTGTCACTGTCACTATCGAATGGTGTACTTGATCTTTTTGGATCTTCTTCTCTTAATTCAATTTTTATTGCTGTCATTCCTGGTACACGCGGCTCTTCTTCTTCATCATCGATATACACTAAATCAGGTGCTACTTCATTTGCAGCAACTGACACGACCTGTACATCTTTGAAAAGATTCTCTTCCATCATGATATTTGTTTTTGTTGTAAATGTTGTTTTTAATGGATTGTTTTTCTATTATTCTTGTTGTTGTTATTTTTCCCTAAAATTGTACAATTCTATGCTTTAAAATGTCTTTATGTTGCTGATTCATATAAAGTCATAATGATTCTATGCAATACCACTTGAACTGGTGATTATTAATGCAAATAAATGCGTAATTAACTTACTTTTCTATAATTTACATTTTAAAAATAAAATTCATAAATTTTTCCGCTTTTTTTTCTTTTCTTAAAATTTTCCTCACTATCAACTTTAATTAATGATTTATTATGTCCTATATATGCATTAACTTCTTATTTACATAACATAAATAATTTTCATTAATTTCTTAGCCGTATTCTAGTATTTTTCTTTAATTAAAGAATTGTGGTTTCTTCTAGTTATAAAGTTTCGCAGATTTTTTAGCACATTTTCTTTCGCGGACAATGAGCTTAGAGATCCATTTTGTCTGACTGACTTGTTTAAAAGATTTGTTGCGAAAGCACGTAATGATTTATGATTCTTTACAATTTATAACTTCAATTCCTTTGCACCTCCTTTAGCTATTTGTTACTGTTATTTAATTAAATTAATTTTTCTGGTTTTACTGTAAACATCATTGACGACGAATTAGCCACTTTTTTTAAATTTCAAAAATCCGTTAAAAATTTAAACTCCAAAAAACTGTTAAATTATATGTTAATTTTTTATTTCCAACCATGAATTCATTTGCTGGTTTACAATAAGAAAATGCGTTTCATTTATTCGTTTACATAAGCAATAACGTTTAGCGTACATCCGTACTCGTTTAGCGTGCTAAGGGGGAACCATAAATCAAAAATTGATAATATATGTTGCTATGATCAAATGTTTGAAATTAAAGCAATCCATGTCATCACATGAATAAATTAATTTCATTAATCATCTTTAAACAGCATGCAGTTAACATAATCAAGTCATTTAAATCTCCTAAATTTTCCTTTTGTGAATAATTATCAACGGTTTTTTAAATTTTAAATTAGGAAAGTGACATTTTAATAGGAAAATTACTGAATCATTCGATCCGTGTAAATTACTCATTCAAGCTCATTTATTACAAAAAATTATTTAATTTAATTCATATCAAATTCATCCGATTTAGAGCTCTAGCTTAGCAAATATCATTCACAACTTGACATAAAGGCAGTAAGGATCAAAAATGCCTAATTACACAGTGAAAGTTAAATGGAATAAGGAAACATTTACTAATGTTGTGAGTATCTAGCAATTTCGCAGTTATAACAGAAAGTACAGCAAATAGAGTCGCTTATTGCTTGCCAATTCTTCTATCAAACTGTACTAAATTGACTGTAATTAATACAATGTATTAAGAATGTATTTTAAATGAGTTTTATTAATTTTGCAAAAATAGGTTGTAAATACCGACGAAAGTGTCTTAGAATTCAAGGCTCAGTTGTTTACTTTATCATGTGTCCCAGTTGGTGAGTATTATCATTTATCAGCATAATTAATTGCTACCCAAACGATTAGTCATACAAAATGTCCAAAAACATATATTATCATTGACATTTGACATTTTGATCCTTTTGTTTACAAATTTTGTTAATTAAACTTAATCATCTTCCAGAGCGTCAGAAGATTATGTGTGCTGGAAAGACTCTTAAAGACGATGAGTGGAACATCCCATTGAAAAATGTAAGTTCTTGGTCACAAAAATTTCTGCTTAGTCATTCCTTACTTTTTCTTTGTTTATATGGCTAAAAGCTGTGCTATATACTCGTACTTAATGACATTTCCATTTTAGGGCGCTGTGATTCTTTTATTAGGAACATCAGAAGAGATCTCAGTTGCACCAGTAGAGAAGACGAAATTCATTGAGGACATGACTGAAAGTGAGCTTGCTCAAGCAATTGAACTGCCACCAGGCTTAGTAAATTTAGGCAATACTTGTTATTTAAATGCTGTGGTTCAATGTCTTCGATCTGTTCCGGAGTTGCGTGAGTGTTTGAAAGAATTTAAGCAAGAAGCAGGTTTTGCAGCACCGCAATCAATTACTCTCGCAATGAAAGGTGTTTTTGAGCAAATGGAAAGAAGTGCAACTGTTACGCCAATTATGTTATTGCAGACATTACATGCTGTTTTTCCACAATTCGCTCAAACTGGCGAGAAAGGAACATATCGTCAACAAGACGCAAATGAGTGTTGGGTAGAGTTATTAAAAATGCTTCAACAAAAACTGCCGACACGTAATAGTGAATCAAGCACAACATCGTATCCATCATTTATTGAACAATTTTTTGGCGGTACTTTTGACTGCTCTATGAAATGTACTGAATCTGAAGACGAGGAACCGTCAAAGTCGAAGGAAAACTTTCTTCAATTAAGCTGTTTTATTAATCAGGAAGTAAAATATATGCACAGTGGATTACGTTTACGTTTAAATGAACAAATAACTAAGCGTTCATCTTTGCTTGAACGTGATGCTATATATACAAAACAGTCACTCATTAGTCGATTGCCAGCATATTTGACCATAAATTTTGTTAGATTTCAATATAAAGGAAAGGAAGGTATTAATGCAAAGGTATTAAAGGATATTAAATTTCCGCTTGAGTTTGATGCTTTTGATCTTTGCTCTCCTGAATTGCAACAAAAATTGATTCCAATGAGAACAAAGTTCAAGGAAATTGAGGATGCAGCTGTGTTAGAAAAGGATCAAATTAAAATGAAAGGCGAAAAGGTTGAGGAGAAGAAGACACGAGCATTGCAGTACTATTTTGATGAAGATTTAGGAAGCAATAATTCTGGCTTTTATACATTACAAGCTGTGTTGACTCATCAAGGTAGAAGTTCATCGTCTGGACATTATGTCGGCTGGGTTAGACATAAAGGCGATCAATGGCATAAATTTGATGATGACACTGTCACACCAGTTGCTTCTGATGAAATTCTTCGCTTGTCTGGCGGTGGAGATTGGCATGTTGCTGTAAGTTATGCCTTAATAGGTATATTTGAGAGTTTTTAATAATATTCATTCCTTTACTTTTAGTATCTTCTCCTCTATGGCCCAAAAATCTGCAATGAACCAATCGAGGAAGGAAAGGAAGAGACCACACCAATGTCAGTCGACTAAGCATCAAACTTTCATGAATTTTTTGATTTATACATTTGTAATTTAACTGATTATTCATTAATAAATCATGTTGATATCGTGTCCTCTAGTATGACATCTATGAATTAGTATTGAAGGTGTCTCACTAAATGGCATGCAAACTTTTTGGCAAATAAACTGTCTTGAGTCTTTAATTTATTGGGTTAATTATAATGTTTACCTTGTTTCTTAAATTAGGCATGCAAAATAAGCATCTGGATCACAAGAAGACATTGGATGGATATGCTTCATATTTATAGTTACTCTAACAAGAAGTAGATAATGGAGTAGCTGCTTAGAAACGTAATAATGTGAAAAACTTGTTCAAAATGTATGAATGAAGTTAAATGCAAGCAATTATGCATCATAGTGAAAAGAGCAAGGCAAATGAAGAAGCACAAATATGAAAAACTTCAAGTAAAACTTTATATAAATGAATATTTGAATAACACTTTGATTCGTATGTGATTTCCTTCCTCACAAATGCTTAAACTATCTCAAAACAAACGATTGAGTTTTGTGCAATTTAGATCTCATATTGAGCATTTTTTGTTCCTGTAGATTCTAATTGAAAAAGTTTCTGTTGCTGATTTAATTTTTTGCGAGAATCATGAGGAAATCAACAGCAATTCAGGAATGATATTGAAAATTTTGAGGTTAAATGCTTTAATATGAATTTCAAAGTTGTAGTTTAGCTATTTTGTGTCTCAAAACAATGGAAAGACAGTAACAAAGTACTAAACTGGGAATAAAGCCTTAAAAAAAGCAAAATTGCTTCAAAACTTAGTAAGCTTTGCAAAAGTTCAATGCATAACCTCAATTTTACTTGGAATTTTCAGAAATTAATCAAGTTTCCATAGATCAGACATTCACAATCGTTTGGTAAAATTTCATCGATTCTAACTCAATCGAAAAGATGTGTAAAAGCGCGAAAAAAAAAAATCGAAAAGAAATCCCGTTCCTTTATGCAAATGAAAATCCTGTTAGAATTGAAAATTTATTTTTTTTTTCCAAAAAGTTATCCATCTTAATGAAAAGAATTGAAAGGAAAAGACTTCCACAACCCTTTAAAATCGTAAACATTCGGAAGAAATTATATAAATTATTCATTTTTAAAGGGAATCGAGGAGAGAAAAAGCCTTGAATTATGTAACCGTTCGATTAGCATAGTAAATAATAAATAAATCTTCGTGCATTAATTATTCTTTATCGACTAATTCATTCATTCGGAATAATTTAAAGGATTATTTAGATAAGATTGACGACGGCGCGTTTATATTTTTGGATTCATCGTTTAGCAAGCATGGTAAAGGAATTGACCTTTGTTAATGTTAAATATACTTAACTTAAGAAGGAACTAAAGGATTACATTGGATTTTTGAATGGGATTTCTAAGTTTAGATTTCAAAGAAAACTAGATTGATTTTTGGCGCTATAATTATTAAAGGAATTGTTAATCAGGTTTAATTAGCAAAAATCGGGTATAAATCAGACTACATGCGAATTTGGTTCTGATTTGACGGTCCAAACCCACGGCATAGTCGTAACATTGATACTCCATGCCAGATTGGCGTCGGCCTGGTGTCGGATTTTGGATCGATGAACCGACTTAAGCTGCTTGGATGTTTTTGATCGGGTTGAGATTCAGTAAATTTTTCAAATTCAGCCCTTTCTAATACTTCAGTTATGTCAAAAAAAAAGATCAAATATTTCTTAACTTTGAGAACCATCAGCGAACATCCTTTCCACAAAATCCAAAGATTCTCAAACCTTGTAAGTATTCATAAGTCCTCAATACATTAAAATATTGAAAAATAAATAAATATAAAATCCCTCAATTTTACAATATAAATTCTGCTTTAATACAGAATCGGCTTATAATATCCACTTAATATCAGATTTATTGGAAAGCTTAAAGGATCCGACTGGGTAGCAAAAAAAGAGATGGAAAAACAAAAAGAATCGTAGATGTAGAACAAAAAAGAAATGAATGAATAATGTAATTATCATTAATCTCCATCGGCACCTTCCATTTCTCACATCCATCCTCCTCCTCATATGTTTATGGATCATTTTGCTGTATAAAGTGAAAGATAGACACATCCATGCCCGCATATAATGGGTGGAGATATTTATGAAGTGTAATTAATTAACATGCTAATGAAAATGTCACGTAACTACAGCTGGAAAAGAAGAAATACAGTTTGTCAACTGAAAAAGTATTTGTGCATGTTTATGCCATTTCACAGCCACTAGAGCAGTTGAAAAATGAAAATTTATGAAAACCCATTTTATCCCAACTCGCTGCGATGCGATGCGACACAACGAGTTTGCAAAAGAAATGGATTCTCCTTTTTTTTTTCATCAAATTGCCTCAAGCTCTTCATGATAATCTTTTTTGAGAGAATAATGCTGTATGCTGTAGAAGTCAAAGTTTTTTCAACTGCTGAAATTGTTTTATTCATGAAATTATAGAATAGCTCACAACGGAATCATTTATTCAGGATACTTAATTTTACTGCTTTAAGATTCAATTTTTTTCTTCTTCTCTCTGTGCAACTTTCCGTGTGAATTTAAGAAGAAGGAAGGAGCTAATGGCTTCATTAATTTGTAATTAATTAAACTTATCCCTCAGCCTAGACAATGTAACCATTTAACATTAATGTACTTAACCCGAACAACACAATGTGATCGCCGGGGCGTCGCTGAATCGCGTTTTAATGGTAAGGCACGAATGACATTGGTAATGGACTTATTGGTCGATGGGTCAAATTAACGGTAAGAAGTTAAGTGGCCTTAGCATAGGATATTTTGAGGTTCAATCTCTTTGATTATAGGTTCTTAACCCGAACAGCACAATATTCCCTGGGGCGCCGCTAAGTCGTATGTTGACGGTAGCATGCAAACTAGTCTTAGCATTGGAGGATTATTCTGGAGTGCTTTGAGGGTCAATCTTTACAGCTCAATCTACTCATTTAACTTTATGTACTACTACTACTAAGTCGCATGTTGACGGTAAGACGCGAAGTGACCTTAGGATAGAAGCGTATTCAGGGATGTTCCGGAAGTCAACACCACACTTATGGTCACCCTACCTTTTATATCACCTCTTCATCCCTTTATCAAATTTTCGACTACATCCCTTCTTTGGCAGCATCATGACAGTTGATTTTGACCCCGGATTGCAGCCGGATCGCCGAATTGTGCAGCTCGGGTAAATTGTTTTAGAAGTCAGGAAAATATTGTGCAAGTAATTTTAATTATAATAATTGCTTATGTTTCGTGTATGCCACAATACTTATTGCATGGTAGAGTAAAGGAGCTTTAAAAGTGAATGAACGTATCCGAGGCACATTAATGTAATTATTTTTTTGTGTAAAAGTTTGCATTACTTTTCTGTTCCTTATTTAATTTATCTGCTCTATAGATATTCACTTCTACAGTTGGATATTCTTTGTCAAAAGTTTCACTGACTTGGAATTTTATGAGTAATTAAGATTTGCGACTTGTTATTTCGTCCATAAATTATGATTGTCTGAATTTGACGCTTTATGTTGTAGGAAGTTCTATTTACAGTAGGAAGTTTGAAGTCAATGATCCTTAATTGAAGTTTCCGCACTTTAAATTGAAAGGAATTGTTGCTGGATCTCAATTATTTGAGAACAAAAACAAAAGGATTCATATGGAATGTTTACAGCTGCAATATGCTTTTTTCATGTCGTTCGTGCTGATCATGTCCTTCAAAAATGTTTCAACAAACAGCGCAAGCCAAGAGAAACCATCCTCAGGTCAAGAACATGACAAATCTGACAGAATTTTCATCCAAAATCTGTTTTCATGTCAAATTTGACTTAACCTCAAAACCAAATAATGCAGAATGTAATGCGCTTAAGCCATCGTACACATTAAAAATTCAAAAACTCAAATCCTTTATTTTTCAATTTTATTATTATGAAAAATACATTTATACATAAAATTTCTATTTCATTTTATGTGCATACAATGTACAATTGTGCATGTTCGTATGAATAAATAAGAACTGAAAATCACTGGAATCTGCAATGCACAAAATTGTGCTTTCATGTTCATTTGAAGTTATAAGTTGAAAGTTTTTTATTCTTTACTTTTTGTTGTATCTTCTACTTCCGTTTTTGCACTCTTTCGATCACATTTTATCTATGCATTTAAGCGGGATTCACATTTTCAACCTTAAAGCTTCTCCTTTTTTGAATAAGAAAAATTTCCCTAATGGATATTGCGATTTAGCTTTAAAGGTTTTATTATCCATTTTTTATTTTTGTTTATTTCAATAAATCTTGCTTTTGTTAAGTGCCTGGATTTAATGCTTTTTAAGCTTTATATATTGACCATTGAGGGTAATTTAATGCTGTTTTGAATGAACCATGGCTTATTAGAAGAGGTTTTGTGAAGTTTTTATAGGGTTTAAAGCTTTGTAGCTACTTGGTAATTTACATTTTCATCGACAGGTTTGAAGCGTTCAATACTTTTTTATAGGCCATTAACTCATATCTAAGATTAGAAAACTCTATTGTTGGCTACCCCTTACCAATTCTCAAATCCAAGTTCAATACTGTTTCGATCGACAGTTTCCTCAATTTCTTCAACGATCTTCATTCCTTCATGACTAAAAACGGACAATATGTTACGAATGAGGATCGAGAAGTCGCAGTCTACGATTTCCAGCAATGTGCTTCAACCACTTAGGTATCGAGGTTGCTAGAAGTGCTTGCCGGAATTCCAATTTAAGCTATTGCTCGGTTTTAATGAATTCTTTACAGATTTAGATCTCCCAAGAACTAGAGTTCGAACTCGACTCAGATTTTGAATGAAAATATTGACTTGAGTCGGCTCAACTTCTTATAAAATTTGAGTAGATTTCAAGTTCTACCTAAAATTCATGAAGAGCAGACGGAAGCCAGTGATACAGCCAGCTTTACTCATCTCAAGTCGATATAAAATGTGAGTCGACTTCGAGCTATTCTTGATACTCCTCATCAAAGTTTTACATTTCATACTCCTTACTAAGCAGCCCTAATTGTATTTTAAACCAAAAGAGTTCGCCTACATCCTGAATATACTTCATATGGATTACAATTCCTACGATTTTCTTAAAATTATAAATTTAGTCCCAAATCTATTTTTAAAAATAAATATCAAATAGACTTCATATTTCAAGATATTAATACATTTCCATCATTATCGCCCACATGCAAATTTATGAGTATATTCCTAAAGGATTTCCGATGTCTATTTTCAAATATTCACAAAAAATCTAAAATTCCGTACAATAAAAATCAATTTCATGACAATTAATAATAATTGTTCCTTAATTTTTAACACAAAAAGGCATCCAAAACCCAAGAGTCTTATTCCATCCTTAAATTGTATCGTCTGAATTTCTAAAAATAACAATTTATCCATTTATTTCCATTTCTCTACAAAGCATCGTCGTCATCATTTATTAAAGAATTTTTATGTCACTAATAATACTTACCATTGGCGATTGTACTTAGATATCGTACAGTTATGAGCATCAGCAGTACAAAACGAATGGAAAATAATAAAAAGAGAAAAAATTTCATTTTCAATTGCGGAAAAATGTTGTTCCTTTATACATATATTGAATCTTTAACGTTGAGTAAATATTAATATGTAAACACCATAAATGCTTTCAACCTCATTCGACCTGATGCGGAAAAGGGCAACATTAAAAATTCAAAAAGTCATAATATAAGCTGAAGGAAAATTGTCGGAGTAAATAGTGCTTTTTTTTAGTCAGCACAACTATATTATGGCCTCAAGTTTGTGAAAATTGTTACACTAGAGCAATTTAATGATATTATCATTATGGTTCTGACAGCTTTTGCACTTTTGCCGTCTTCCCATTTAGCGCTTTTAAATGTTTGAAAGGGAATTTTGTTGTGTATCAAGATGGCACAGCATATTTTTTTTGGGTAACAGGATGTTCATTGAATTGAAAATTTAATTCATTCATTAGAATTTTTGGAGATACACTAGTTGAATGTGAAGTATATAGGAATCATTATGTTTGTGATTTATGCTAATTAGGCACAGATTGCTGTACATATTCTAATTTATTGTTTTAAAAACAGTGAAAAGGAATCAAATTTGTTGGGAATTAGAAATTTTATAGCAATTTTCAGTTTTAAGACTCATTTCATACTGATCAATATCCTTTAATAATCCCGAGTAATACAAACTTTAATGAGCTGATGGTGTTGGCAAATGGGTTCCTGGTGGAGCTTTAAAGGATTCATGACTAAGGGTTCCTGTTCAGACCAAAACTGACTTAATTCGACTAGACTCCAAAGTCTAGTCGAATTCGAGCTCTAGTTAGGACCGAGACTTTCGAAAACCCTAATCGTGACACAACATTTTTTCTATTATGTTACTCGGGTCGGTCTTTATTGGTAAACCTTAAATATTGGAATCCCGATCCTGAATTGTATTTTTATTAAGGCACTTCTGCCTTTCTGGTATAGAATTTTAAGTCAGTTTTCAATTATTTAAAGGCTTCAAAATCTAACAAAAAGACTCCGATAAGGTCTCGCTATGGTAAAGTTAAGGATTCCCAAATTCTTGGTTTTTGCATCGGAAATCCTTAGGTAAAGTTAGTTGTTATTGCTGATGCTCCTTTGCATCAGAGTTGCAATCTGTGACAGGTCAACAGAAACAGTCCATCTGTGACAGGTCGTTACCTGTTGACAGGCAGAAAAATTTGGCCTGTCACAGGTCTGACCTGTCGCAGGTCACGTCTGTCACAGGTGATGGCCTGTCGACAGGCGAAATTTTTCTGCCTGTCACAGGCGCGACCTGTCACAGGTGTCACCTGTCACAGGTGATGACCTGTCGACAGGCCAAATCTGTCTGCCTGTCACAGGCCTGACCTGTCACAGGTGTCGCCTGTCACAGGTCTTCACCTGTCGACAGGTCAAATCTGTCTGTCTGTCACAGGCGCGACCTGTCACAGGTATCGCCTGTCACAGGTGATGACCTGTCGACAGGTCAAATCTTTCTGCCTGTCACAGGCGCGACCTGTTTTGGTTATTTAATCTATGTTTTTTTGTTAAAAATATGAAAATATGAAAAATTTATGAATGAAATTTGAGATTTGAACTCTTTTCTCTGAAATCAAAAAAAATTGGATAAATTTTGAATGAAATTTTATACTTCACAAGTGAAAATTTTTTTAAAAAGATGACAGGTACATATAACAGAAACAGGTCAAACCTGTGACAGGTAAGAAAAATCTGCCTGTCGACAGGTGAAGACCTGTGACAGGTGTGGCCTGTGACAGGTCGCGCCTGTGACAGACAGACAGATTTGACCTGTCGACAGGTGAAGACCTGTGATAGGCGACACCTGTGACAGGTCAGGCCTGTGACAGGCAGACAGATTTGACCTGTCGACAGGTCATCACCTGTGACAGGTGACACCTGTGACAGGTCGCGCCTGTGACAGGCAGAAAAATTTCGCCTGTCGACAGGCCATCACCTGTGACAGGCGTGACCTGCGACAGGTCAGACCTGTGACAGGCCAAATTTTTCTGCCTGTCAACAGGTAACGACCTGTCACAGGTCATCTTTTGACAGAACCTGTCACCTCTACCTGTGACAGGTACCTGTCATCGCAACTCTGCTTTGCATTGCCATTTACGTCCATCCTTAAATGACATTCATCATAAAGCATCCTTCCCAACACTCTGAACACTCCTGAACGAATACTTCTTTTAATGAATGCATTAGTTAATTAAATACATCCTAACAAGCTTTAACATATACCCAAAAAATATTTTTTTCAAAAAGCACTTCAAAGAGAACTTGACAAAATGTTATTTTATTTCTCGATCACATCCGAATTTGCCATCTTTAAAAGAAAATTTCAAATTTCCTTTTGCATGTTTTGAGACTTCCTTATGAAAGATGTAACAAGAAATTGTTTAAAAGAAGAAGAAAAAATTCTTTATCACAATAAAAAAGAATATGGACATTTTTGAAAAGACAAGAATTCTGTGGCCTTTTTTTTAAGGAACGATAAAAGAGTAAATTGTCAAAAAAAGAATGGAACAGACATTAAAAAAGAAGTAGGAAAATGTGATATTTATTATTAACATAATGTCGTTTAAAAGATTAAACTTTTTTTGGAAAATGAACTTTTAGTGAGCAAGTTCAAATTACATTGACATCGGGTATGATAGCAGTCATCTGATTTTTTTTTGGGTCATTTGTGAAGCATTTCTTCTTTTGCTCTAACCACCCTTCTTTCTGTATTACAGTAATTTCCTCTCCTTTTATTTCATTCATAGAATCATTTTCTCGCGTATACTCTTAAAGTAAGTTAGCTGTGCTGTACGTCTGCACATATGTGATTCGAGAGAGAGCTTTCGTTTTGAAATCGGCTTTATGGAAATTAAATAGTCAGTAACTGTCATTAACATTCCAAATTCATCATTAAATGATGATTGTTCATCTCTTCTCCGTCCTGGATGCTGGAAACATCCACAATCACTTCCAATCTTATCAAAATTTCCATTTTCTCTTAAAATCTCTCAATTCCAATAATTGGAAGTGATTCTCACACAGGCGCACAGCGTCCAGAACTTTTTTCATCTCAATCAGTGATGATTCATCATCGTCATCAATTGCCGTATACACATAATCTCTTTTCTATATAAATTTCTTTACCCAGTATATGAGTAGCATGTGCAGCAATCACACAGTTCAGCATGAATGAAGAAATTGGAAAATTGAAAATTTTCTTTCGTAAGAAAATTATGGAAAGTAAATTTTCCTTTTTGATTTTTTGAGCAAAGATGAACATGCGATGCGGTGCTTTAAAGTCACACGAAGAAGATTCTTCAAACTTGAATCAAAAAATGATTTTTATTTTCAGGCAATATTAAAAGTTAGTTCCTAAAAAAAAGAAGAAAAACAGCAAAATTTATCCAGTAAAATTAACAAAGTTTTTCTGTAACATTGTTATACTTCAGTTGTTTTGGATAAAAAGCTTAAGGGTTTGTCAAATAATGACATTCAAGAGAGAACGAAACAAAAAATTGAAATTTTACGGTCGCAATGTCAGCTAAAATTTTTTTTCATGTGCTTTCTTATTATTTCTTTGTTATTTTTTTTTTTGTCATGGCTCAATAAAACTTTTCTTGTGCTTAATTTTAATGAGCAATGCTTTTGTTCGGCGAAAGCTTTTTGGCGCTTGAAACTTTTTTTACTGGTTTATTTGCTTGACAACGTTTAAATGGGAAGGGAAGAGTCATTGATGATAGAAATGTCGAGAGTTTTTTGCCGCTTAAATTGGTCTCGGCTGTATATCAAGTTTGCGCTTTCTTAAGGATATTCTACGTCTATTTCTGATCTCAATTTTGAAATAATCACCCTCTAGTGGCTTGAAATTGAGTGACATATGATGTGATTTAAAGGAAATCGTTGATTAATCAACTTTGTTGGTGATGCTGATTTATGAACACAGCAGCGTCAATTGAAGGAGCGATTGAAGTCCTATTTGGACTGTACTTAGTTTGGAAGCCACAATCCTTAAGAAACAATCTAGAATTTTCAAAACAAAATTCAAAATCTTGGAATTTCTTGTTTATTTTCTAAGTTCTTAGTCAATATTTAGAGTTTAAAACTACTTGAACTAAAGATTATAACTAATTGAAGTGTAAAATTAATTAATATATCTAAAGAACTTTCGAGTGTATTTAAATAATGATGTTTATTCTTCGGAGTTTAAAAGCAAACTAAATATTTATATGAAGGGGCCAACAACTACGAAAGGGAAAATCAACTCATATTTGTTGCAAATACAGTTCGAATAATAAACGACAGTTAAAAATATTACTACTACTGGATCTGATGTTTAAACTTGCGTTTGTTTTCCAATTTGTATTCCAGATAAAGCCACATTGGTCTATTTGCAGATTAAGCCAAAAATAGATAAATTTAACAAAATATCACGACTCTTCACAATACCAAACAGCTCTACAATTCATTTTAATAGCATTATTCCATCTAAGACATCTGTCCTTAACCACACATCCCCAAATAGTATTCCAAACAGTTCTATACCCTTGACAATTTATTTTTCTATCAAAAAACTTTGATTGGACATCAAAAAAGTTAAAAGAACGATCCATAAAAATGATACTTGACGCCATTATGTGCGAACTCAGCTGTACATAAATATAATAAATCGATACAATCTAGAAAATGTTTAGAAAACAAACGGAAAGAGAAAATGCTGAGGCCTATACAAATTTAGTTCAGTAAACACTTGAAGAAATTGCAGTAAATTTTCAGACTCATTCAGTATGAAAAGGCACTCAGCAAGGCATGGATGTAAGTGAAAAAAAAAAAAAAAGATGATAACAGACAATGATGAATTTTCATTTGTAAATGATAGTCCATCAATGTCTATGGATACATATGGTTGAAAAAAAAGCAGGCGGAAGGAAATAAGCCGCTAATCTTGCATACATTCCATACATTCTCATATAAGGAGCAAAAAAAGGATATAAAATGATGCTAACTGTGAGCAATAACTTACAATAATAAACCCATCATATGAAAACAATGAACAGCCAACGCAAAAAAAACGTGTGGGAAAGGAATGGAGACTGCAATTCAACTAATGACATGATATTAAGCTAGTTTATGTCATTCACATAAATTAAGACCAACTAATGAAGTTTTTCTTTTGTATTGTTTGGCATTAGAACTTCATTATTTTATTAAGTTAAGTCAATCTCTTTTCCTACTTCTGTCACTGTCTCAATTTTTTATGTACATCATATGTCTGTGCTGCAATAAATTTCACGCTCTTTATTTCGGATATTCCGTCATTTTCTTCTTCTTGTTGATTTTTTTTGTAATTTTTATATTTCTACAAACTGGATATGAAATGAATATACAAGCAGACGGAAGCAGACAACTGGCTTTATATGATGAAGGATAATCCCTAATAAATTGCATTAGCATGCTCATTTAATTTTTTATTGAATCTTTAAAATTTATGCAAAAGAGCATGAAAAAGTCTTTTGAATCTTTTAAAGCTAAATTGTTGCTTTTTTGGGTGAGAAAAAGAGGATTGACAAGTTCACTTTTTGGGAATATAATCAGGTAATGAAAGGATTGGGATTGGAGGATGAATGGGATGTGCTTATCTATTCATTGCATCAATCTTGATTTGGGTTCGACTATTGCAATCAAGTATGCCCATACTAATTGCAAATCTTGCTTGACTGTTCTGGATTTGAACTTGAGGAACTAGGAATTAGAGTTGCATAGAGACAACTAGCATCAAATTCAACTATTCCTGTGCTATGTCGTAAGCTTCATGCGAATCCTTGTGATATTGGCAACACTCTACTAATGATTGAGAGGTTGGCTCTGGTGGGAATCGAACCTATGCACTCACAAGGATTGATATACATGTTAAATTTGTTACCTAACCATTTGACAACAGAAGCTTAACTCCCAAACTGACAGAATTGCCTATAAATGACTCGATATCCCAGATTCCACTCTACCCAGACAATTCACGGTGCTATGCCTATCCCACGCTTTTTTTATTCACAAATATATTCAGAGGAAGCTTGACCATTACCTAACTAAGGCTAACATTTGAACATTCCCGTAATTAATGACTTTCCACATCCCTAACAACTTAATTTAGCCTTTATCCCTGCCTTTATCTTCACTAGAATATAATTTCCATATTTCAGCTCACATCAGCATTACATTAAGCATCACATATAAAATATTCCATCCATTCATCACATGACTTTTCATTTAAATCCAATGATAGTAGAATAATTAAGCAGTGTAGTTTCACAAGATAAGTTAAACAATTCTGATGAATTCGAAATGAATGGAATCGCAAAAGTGTTAATTATCATTGTATGTGCTGTCGATATGATTTGGATGGAAAATGATGTGAATGAAGTAATTCTAATGAATAAAATCATTGGAAATGAGATTGAATTATTCCATCAGCTTAACACTTCAACAAACAATGCAAAAACAACAGCATCTCCTGTGTATGTGAGATAACAGAGATGACGAGCTTCATGCCAAATGATAAATGCTCGAGACTAGATACTCAGCCTTGTTTGTCAGGTTGATTGTATCATTTTTATCACAAGCTATCAATTGTTATATGATAAAGTAGATACATATTAAAGCTACTCCATCATCGATTATTACTTTTTTTCCAACTCAATGCTGTTGAGAGCATCTCTTAAAAAAGTCAATGGATTTTTCAATGCATCGTAATTTTTATGATGAAAGGCCAATCAACATAAAGTGTCTGGGAGGTGAAAAATTCTATAAATAAGATATACAATATATTGATGACATACATTCATCATTACGATGAGTTTGCAGATAGACAATGGATATTGAAAGGATATAACATTATAATGGATCTAATATGGAAAGCATCGATGACGATATTAATAGATGATGAGATGTATGGATGAAACAGGTGAGTAACTAGGGATCGGATAGACTGATTTGTGTTGACAAGGATATTTCTTTCATGGTGGGGACGTTCATAAGTGATGTCTATATTTTTATGGGGCGGATGAAAGATTGAAGGACTGGGTTTAAAGCAGAGCTTCTCAAACTTTATTATGCGACATGCTTACTTTATTGCTTACTTGCTTACTTCGCTGGCCGTACAGATTATATGTGATCTATGACTACTCTCAATTAATCCGTTTTTGTTTGGCTGTTTGGTAAATCCAGTTGAACACGCTTTACTTTGAGTTTCTTAGCTTTAGGCTTAAGACTGACACGTTGCTTGGCCAACTTACCTTGTCTCCGTCATACTATGTGTCTTGGATTACCGGGTTTTCACCACGAGAAGGAGGATTGGAATATAATGGTTCAGCTATGTGCAGCAAAAGGTTGCATATGTTACATATACACAAACCTTCGAGCGACCAAACATCGATATGCTAGTAGCCAAAATATTGTCTAATGTGAAGCGTTCCCAAAGGGGACTATGAGAAAATCAGCCGTCACCGTTTTTTGAGCGTCACCGTTTTTTGAGCGAATATGCTGTGCCGTTCACAGACTCTATATTGTGCCAATATTAAATTTGAAACTTTATAAGATATTTTCATGTCATACTCAATTCCATTTTGATGCTGATAATCGAGATTTAAAAGTTATGAGTTATTTCCTACCTTTTTCTCTCTTGAGAAATTAAACGGAAGAGGATTAGAGAAATGAATTTTTAAGCTTATTAGTTTTGTTGGCAATTTTATTAACCCCAAAAATAGTTTACCAAAGATCAAAATTTAGTTCCTGTTTTAGCATTTCCCGTTGACAAACTTTACACTTTTAATGCCAATAATTCTATAAAATATGGTATTAATCTGCAAAATTTTACTAGTGCCAAGTTCCATAATATCAAACCCTTTTTGGTAACATTCATTCACAACTGAATACACTCAGTTATTCATTGCTTACATACCCCGAAAAATATCATCATCATCATCATTGCCTGCCTGTGATTTAATGAACAAAAATATCAATTCATGTCCCCCAAAAAATATGCAAATGATAATTACGTAATGAATATATTAATTACATACATTCTAGTCAAATTAGAAATTCAATCAGCATTGACTGACGTAAGCCAATTGTCGTAACATTCAATCAATTTTCTATGGGAATGTCTTTAGGTGATAATTGGGAGATGATGTTGATGTGTTATTTGATGATTCACATGATAAGTTTTGTTTATTACTATGTTTTCCTACTTTTCTACTATAGATGTATGTATGATGGTGATTCCGTGCTATATACAGCATAGTTGTGATTAATTAAACTTGTGGTAGCATCCCAGTGTGTGCTTGTGACAAAATATTGCATCTATGTGACCAAAGAGCACATTTTGAAGTAAATCTTTGATTTAGTAGTTTGGGAAGGCATTCTGTGAATGTGCTTGGCCAGGATTTGCATTTAGATGATGATTAGTTCTTACTGATTTACTGTGAATCCTTGGGCGTTAATAAAGCGGTTGAACAGGTTTCTGTACCTTGTCAGAACGGCAAATTCTGCCAGTTTCTTGTGTTGTTGCTCTGCCTCCCTCTCTACGATTGATTAGAAGTGTATTCCGAGCTTCATGTGATTTACAGTTTGGATATCTATTGAAGTTTTGTGACGGACAGGTAATGAGACCATCTCCATCCCTCCCTAAGAATGTTACGTAATAAATGAACGACCTGGAGTAGCTATATAAGCCATTTGTATCCAAAATATATTCCCAAAGTTGTCAAACAAATAATCCTATAATCTAAAGAAGAACTGACTCCTTCTTGCCTTTTAATTCATACAAAAAAATATGACATTGCATAAAACACATCACATAATAACTGCATTAATGGGATACACAACAAGTAAAAATGGAAAAAATATGTTTGCTTAATAGACTACATATTCCGAGAATGGCTCAGAATGTGGATGAAAAAAGGGGAAACATTCAACAAGAATCATGTTTTCATCTCCAAAAATGACACCAATTTTGTGGGGTATGAGTGGCTTTCGACGTGGAAAACTTTTCTCATTTTTTGGCCACATGCCAAAATAGCTAAATATATATACATTTGACATTATTGTTATTCAACTTATATGAGCATCAACATCAATAAAAATGTGATCTAATAAAAATGTGTCAGAAATGAAATCTGTTGCATTTTCAATATTTATTCTTCAATTCCCATTTTTCATGTCCTTTAGAAATAGAAGAACTAAACAAAAGGAGAGTATGAGCAGATGCAGGAGCATCAAATGACTTAAGAAGAAATTTGATTGCAAGACAAAAACGTAGCAGGATGAAAAGTGAGTCGATTATCGTTGCATAATGTTATGAGAATATCCAAGATTTTTAGAGATATGCAAGCTATGAATAAATAAAGGAGATTGTCTTTTACCTATCTTAGCAATCGTCACGTGATTCTTTCAATGTCAAATAGACAACAAAGTTGCCATAAATTTTATTTTTATTACTGATGCAATGATGCATCTGCTGATAGAATGTTGATCCGATTTGGGTATGGTTTGAAATTACGTTACGTTGAGAAAAGGGGAAAGGGGAGGATGGGTTTTGTTATGGAATGCCACAATTTGGGGGAAGAACCACAAGTTTGTTTTATCGCTCTAGGTTGGAATCCACTTGGGAAAATACGTCCTGAAGCTCTAAAAGTAACATAGCTTAGGACATTCTGGCACATTTAAAAGAATGTCAGCTAGATGCAAAAACTGAGAATTTGTACAAGCTTCGTGATTCGGACATCAATAGAGTCTGATGGAAAACCTTTTGTAGCAACCTAGGCTCCAATTCGGAGTATGATTCTAGGAAGAAGTAAGTAAATGAGGAGAAAAAACTACGAAAAGTAATAAAACTAGGGGGTCCTAGCATTGAATAATTAAAAATTTCATAAAATTTCTCGCAATTTTACCAATTATGCAAAGCTAGGACCCCCTTTAATAACTGATGAAATAAAAAGACAATTTTTGTAGACATTAAAAAAAACTTTATTCACTCATAGTATATTTCAGTCTTATGTATTTAAGTAGCCATAAAATGCTTTTTTTTTTGTTCTACTAACTTTAAGTTTTGATACATTTCGAATATTTCGATCTCCACACCCATCCCAAAATATGTTTATAACATTATTGTTATTACAATATTTGTTTTTTGTCGTGTTTTTTTTTTCCAGCCCAATATTCCAATGGAAATGGCACTGCTATTTTTAAAATGAATGACATTCAAAATTTTACTTGAAAGCTATTTTTAAAATTGGCTATTCAAAAATGGGGTCAAGAGACCAAGTATTTTACTTCCATTAATTAAATTTTAAGAAAAAAAAAAATATATGAAAAAATTTTAAATCTAAATTTTCAATCTGGAAATTTGAGTTCCGATTCCAAAAATGACATTGAGAAATGTTTTGGCTTAAATTAAGTTATAAAATATTAAAAAAAAAAATTATGCGTCAAAACGCATTTTGCTCACAAAAAGAATATATTTTTTAAATCAATCATTTTTCTTCAAAAGCGTGATTAATTTTTGTCATCACTCGATTATTAGGAGCTGCACAAAAGCACAAAAACAAAAGAAATACCAAAAAAACTATCAAATAGTTTAGTTTTGACCAGAAACTTATTTTCTGGGGCAATAAGTTTTCAAAACTAATTCAGGTGTCAGCTTGCAATTTTATGGGGTAATTTAAGGTTGATTTCTAGTGATTTTCTATTAGATACTGTAGAGTTTATGTAAAGTAGGACTTAACTCCTACTTTATACTCCAAAGAATATGGTATACTCCAAAGAATATGGTATACTTCAAACTATACTAAAAATAGTGTACTTTAGGACAGTAATCTAGATATATTTGAGAGATCAAGCACCAGCGGGTAGACCAAGCTTCGCTTGGCATATCCTTGAGGAACCAAGCTCCAGCGTGTAGGATACTGGAAATACTAGGAATACTAGAAACGTATACTGAGACAAGTATACTCAATAGAACGTTCTAAGAAAAGAAGCGTACAAACTGAGAATTTGACAAAGTATACTCAGAAAAGTATACTGAATAAAGTATACTAAGAAAAGTATACTCAAGAGAGCATACTAAGAAAAGTATACTAAGGAACTTATACTAAGAAAAGATTAGCAGCAAAAGAGCGACAATGGTCTAGCTGGGGAGGAAGTCGGACCATCGACTCAAAGGTCTCGAGTTCGATCCCAAGGAAAAGTGTAGTTTTGAATTATGGTGCCCTTTTGCTGATCTAGTCACACTTACTTGGTTTGTGTGTTCGCGGAACACAAATTATGGCTGGAGAACGCACTCTAACAGTATACTGAAAGAAGTATACTCAAAAGAGCATACTCAAAGAAGTATACTCTAAACAGTATACAGTGTACTCCGATAAGTTAAACATACTCTAAGTTATCAATCATAGAAAATATGAAATCAGTCCTTAATTCTTAATAATAAATTTATAGCAAAAATTCAAAATTTATAAATAGATTCTTTCGATATTGTTAGAATCTCTACTGATCATGGATTGAAAAAAATATGTTCGGTATACTTATTAAATCTAAATAGTGCAAGCAAGTCCAACACTGCCATCATAGAAATAAAATTTTAATACGTATTCAAAAAATGTATGCTTAATTTTAAAAGAAAATAATCATAAAATTGTATTACGGTTAATGGTAATCATACTCTTCAGTCTTAAAGTTTTCCTCTTCAAACTTATGTGACAAAACTTTGTCAAGCTTTATGTCTTTAGGAAAAATTTTTGTGTATATTTTTGCTATTTAATTGCTTTTATCATTAATTATTCAAAAAAAAAGAGAAAACATTTAAGCTAGTAAAAAATTGTACTAAGTTATTCATCTAGAATCAAGGCTGAAAAGAGTGGCAAATTACAGCAGTCATTTGTCATCTGATTGTGCCATCATTTCTCAACCCAGTTCTAGATATTTAGGATAGAATTCGCAAGGCTTCTGTTAACGTTTAATTGTAATATATTTCTACTACGAGTATTATTCATGTATATTATTGGAATTCCATCTAATCCTAGTCTTCATCAGGGTTCTTTTCAGTCAGGGGGGTATTCAAGGAGGGAGTAGGGATGGGTGGTATTGTGGTCTTAAAGTCTCCTCACTAATGCTCCTTTAGAAAAAAAACTCTTTAATTTGCTAGGGTATATACTGCTTGGTATGCCATACTGGGTATACCCTTATTGGCATACTCTTCTTAGTATACCCTTCTTAGTGTACCCTTATTGGTATACCCATCTTGGCATATGTATCCTGCTTGGAATACCTTTGAGCAGCGATTGGCAACCTTATACGGATCATGGTATTTTAAAAATGTTATGGCCTTTTAGTATAGTAGCATCTATACCACTTCACTTTATATCTATAGTCAGGATGGAAAGCATTTTATAGCAACCAAATCGGAGCATGGTTCCAGTAAGTAAGTATAGTCAGGATATACTTTGATTTAAGACCCTAGGATTGATGAAATTCCATAAAAATTTATCTTTTAATTTGATTTTTGAATATAAAAACGGCAGCTAATTGTTTCGAGTGTTTTACCTTAAATCTATAGTATAATTTTTAGCATAGCTAAATAGTCTTAAATCTACACCAAATAATGTAATACATTTTAAAATTTATTATTAATTTTGGAGTTAAAAAGTTTGATTTTTTTTTTTAATTTTTTTTGTTTTTTAGAGATTTTTAAACTCTAAAATTTTAAGCTTTTTAAAAGTTAATTTCATCAAAAAAAATTTTTTAGTCTTTAATTGTTAAGTTCACAAAAAAAATTTTAAAAGCCATTATTTTAAAAATTTTATTCAGCTTCGTCATGGCAAAAAAATGTCTTTGTCATTTCTTCGAAAGTTATCATTAAAAAATATCAAGTTTTATCAAGTTTATAGATTTGCGTATTAATACTAGTCGAATGTTTACGCCAATTTCGGATATACTCGAAGGTCAATGGAAATTGTTTGTCATTATTTTTTTGGATTTAAATCCACAATTTTTTATATTTTTCATCATTGTAAAATTTTATATTGCTTTTTAAAAAAAAGTCGTTGATTTTTTGCTTTGTAGGATAATTCAGGTATAAGCCCGAATGGATTACTTGACATACTGTCAAGTGGCGAATATTACGGGTCGTTCTACAGCCGTTGTTATTTTTTCGCGGCACAAGTTGATGACAAGCCTCGATTGAAACCATACACGGTTTATGATTCCAAAAATGTTTACTGGCACACTAGTGTGTACTGAATTACTAGTGTCCACACAGGGGTTTTACACCACTGTTCCATAAAAATGTACTTAATCGACCATAGATCTAGCTATTCTCAAGACATCATGTCAAGTTGTCCACTCGAGAAGGCTTGATTCATCAGAAACACTAACGTATACTTGAGGGTTTATTGCAGTGTTGTCCAAATTTTTTTGTAGTGTTCGACCAAAACATCCGGCCATCGAAGGCCTTCATATGTCTGCAGAGCTGCAGTTTTGGACTAACCCTACTCTTTTGTATCATGACATATCCTATCTTGATTCCAAAGAATTTTGGTGACAAACTAGTGTACAGCGGTACACAAGTTGCCAAACACTGCACTCTTGTGTCAGAGCACACAGCTTACACAACACTAGCTTATTGTAAACCTTCAAGTATCCTTTTGGTATACCTGAGTAAATTACCTAACCCTGAGGTAAATTGAGGTTAGGTAGTAAATATTTATTGTATATTAAAGAGTAAATGTAATAAAAATTTGTACTATTGTTGCTTTATACTAGATACAGTTCAATTCAAATGATCAATTATTGACAATTTCCTGAACAAAATCTCAAAAAAGAAGAAGTTCTTAGTTCCATTTTAAATAAAATACTCCAATAATGTAATGGAACTAAATTGTCATAAATGTCTCATTGAATCCTGCATCTGTTAAAAATATTCAGGTAGAAATAAAATCACAGCAACTTTAATGACAATTGACTTTAAGTTAGGTAAATATTGGAACTAACTCAGTTAGTAATTTTTGCTATTATAAAAGTCATTTGTATTCGTTACTGGGAATGTATATAATAAAGAGAAATGTTTGAGGATTTAAAGTTGATCCTAAAAGTTGGAATCAAACTTAACCTCAAAAATGGTAAAAAAAAGTGTAAAATTTGCACTATAATTAGCCTCATGTGTAAAATATTTGATTTTTAATAAAAAAATGAAGTAAAAAAAATTGTCTATTCCAGTCTGAGTATTAAATCAGTCTTTTTTGTTGCTCATTTAGGCTTTAAATAATTCCTTTTTAGCCTTGAATTGTTCAAGTCGAAACAAAAGAAATTGTCGTCTTTTTTTTTTGGGGTTCTTATTTCGTCTTGAATTTCATCTCACATAAATCTTTGCACTAGTAAACTTGAACAAAAGTTTTTTGTGGACTTATAACTTCCCTTGAGTCGGGTGATGTTTCAACCAACACAACCAAACGTCCATCTGTGTGTAAAGAATGGATAGAAAAACAAAAATTTGTAAAGTTTTTGTACAATTTCTTTTTTTGGACAAATGTCTACTTACCATTAAGAAGAGCTACATCCGAAGGTCTATCCTTTTCATCCATATTTGCGATAAGAATGTTACGGGACGATGGACGAATTTCAACAGACCATAAAAATTCGAGCATATTTGAAAATATCAATACACGTTGATTCTTTGAATCAGCAACGATAATATGTCCGTCATCGTCACAGCATAGACCAGATGGACGACAGAATTCGTTGAGAGCATTGCCTTCGTGTCCTTTTGTTGCCAAAACCTGTGGAAGAAATTTGACAATTTATAAGTAACTGACAAGTTAAAGAACCCTTGGCCTGCAGTTATCAGCTGCATCTCATAGTCCGTCCATAGCTCCAGGTCGGCAGTTCCCTGCAAAAAAAGAATCATAACTGAATATATCAACCATACCTTAGTCATCGCACCATCCAACAAAATCAAACGATGATTTTCAAAGTCACTGACAATAATGTTCCCTTCTGGTGTAAATGCACAACCTCTTGGTGTTGTCAAACCTTTCAAGTAACGACTATGATTAATTCCATCAAATGAAAAGCGTCCAATAAAATGTCCATCAAAGTTAAACAATTGTACACGATGATTTCTCGAGTCAGTAACAAGAATTTGTGATTTTGAGTTGACTGTAAAATATAAATGCATTAATTATGTCCATATAATCAACAAAGCATGTCTTATAATTACTTGCTACAGCCCATGGATACATAAATTGTCCGAGTTCCTTTCCGAAAGTTCCAAATTTGGTAATATAATTGCCATTACATGTAAATATTTGTACACGATGATTATCCTTATCGACAACAATGATACGGTTTTGAGCATCGACTGCAACACCAGCTGGTAGGTCAAATTCACCAATTCCATTTCCTTTGGATCCAAATTTGAATTTAAATGTACCATTAGGGTAAAATACCTATTTTACATACAACAAAAGCTTCATGTTAGTCGTAATTTTTTAATAAATATGCAAACAATTTTTTTGTGTGGATGTGCTAGATGCTGCATTCATGTTTTTATGCAAATATTCATGCATTGTTCCATCCTCACATCCAAAAATTTTATTCAATTATGGAACCATCATTTAATTAGCCAATCAATTAAATATGCAGCACTGATAATAATTACCTGAATTCGATTATTACGACGATCGGCAATGATAATCTCATTGTCCTTATTTACGCAAATTCCCCATGGTCTTGATACCTCACCTAATTTTCATAAAAAATATTTCACATTTCAATACATTAAATATTAATAAAATTGAAAATTTCTCTTACCATCTCCATGTCCGTCAAAGCAGAATGACAAGCCTGTGAATGGATGAATTCAAATGAGATTCAAATTGTTTAAATTGAGAATAAAATTGATGTGAAAAACACAATTTGCAGCTTGAACATCACAATGAGTACGGTAGGGCACTGATACGTCGCCATACCCTAACAGGCAGTGAGCATATCCACATAAATGAGCGTGCTTAAGAGTGTAGTCACTCAATATGAGTACACTGACCAAACTTTGCGACCGTACTCATAAAAATGCTGCTTGTCTGATCGGGATATTGACTATAGTTGCGATGTTGCCCGTCCAACACCATAATGGCTGATTTCGAACCATTTCTGTATCCATTTCCACCATTTCGACATCATTTTAAGTGACGCACATCAAAAAATTGAACTATAGACCATCAAACCTTTCTGTCGCCCAACCAGAGGTGCAAAACAGGCAACTGTGACATGCCTTTGTTTTGCAACTCTGCGCCCAACATCCCATGACCAAACTCTACTTTAAATGCCATATATCAACTTTTTACTTACTTGGAATCACAGTCGGCTTTACAATAACTTGATTCGGTGAACCCAAAATGCATTGTCCAATCACAGCAGCTGGTGGTCTAACCATCGATGCATAAGACTTGTTTGAGACAACCATCGAACTGCTTGCATTTGGGGCAGTTGCCGATGGTGATGGCGTTGACGATGACGATGCACTATCATTCTGTTGACCTTCATTCCATGATGCATGACCATTTGATGGGTGACCATTCGATGGATGACCATTTGATGGATGTCCATTTGAATGGTGTCCATTTAATGGATGTCCATTTGATGGATGTCCATTTGATGGATGTCCATTCGATGGATGGCCATTTGATGGATGGCCATTTGATGGGTGACCATTTGATGGATAACCATTCGATGAGTGACCATTTCCGTTCATTCCATGTCTATTGACTGATCGAGGAATTGCACCAGTTACAGATTGGCTACTACTTGCACCGTTTGCATATTCATTATTGTTGTGCATTATTGGAATACCATTTCTATTGCTGATAACAATTTCACCTTGAGTACGAATATCGTTTAATAATTCAAGGCTTGGTGGAAGAAAACTCAAAAATTCTTCTTTTGGTTGTAATGTCTTGTACGCAGCTGCAAATCCTTCAATTTGACTTTCGCTACTGGTGAGGAGCAATGCAACCTCAATTGGTGGCAAGTTTTCAACTTTACCGAAAATTTTTGTAAGCGAATCTGATGTTTGGGATAATCCAGCTGTTGTGAGGACATTAAGACATTAAAAATTGTATATATTTGGGTCAATCAGGACTTACATAAAGCTGATCGCAATCCCGTCATTTGATCCGACAAAATATGAATCTTTTGTTGTCTGTACTTGTCAATTTGTTCCAAAAGGGTTCTCTCTCTGTCTTCAGCAGCTATTTATACAGAATGAGATTAAGTCATAGAATTAAGCATCTAGAATATACGCACTTACCCAAAACTAAAATACGCATCGCCTTACGAACTCTTGATGCTAAATCCAATGAATCACGTTCAATTGATTGCGAATAAGCAACAGCACGATCAATACTGGATTTGATAAATTTAATGCCAAGTTTTGAACTTTCGCACACAGCTTTAAGCTTATCTTTTGCTTTTTCAAGTGTAATACTGTTGATAGCAACATATTCATGATCCTTATGCTCTTTAAGTGTACATTCTTGACAAACGACTCTCTTACATGTCTCGCATAGAAAACGCAATGTCTCATTATGATTCTCACATTGTGGTTCATTCATTCCTTGAATGCGAAGTTCACTGAGTAGTTTATTGACATTGGTATTATTATTGATTCCAATTGGTGTTATTTTTCCAATATTTATGACATTATGCTTTTCAGTATATGGATTTATAGCATGTTCATTTACACAGTCTGGACAGAAAACATCATTACAATCTAAGCATCGATGACATGCATGGTTCTCACAACGTCCACAATAGATACTTTGTGGTGAGCTTGATGAACTTGGTGGCGATTGGCTATCCGAAATTTGGCTACTCGAAGCATTTCGTGGTCTTGCACCACCTGGTGGTCCATACAAGTCCTGAGCATGCGGATTATCAACAGTAAAGCTTAATGGTCTGGCATCGAATGAATCAAACATGTTCGAAAAGATGCTATTTCCATTTCCATTTCTATTATTATTATTAGTGCCATTATTAGAGTTATTATTGGAGTTATTATTAGAGTTATCAAATTGCTGTGATCGATTCGGCTGTGGTCGGGAGTCAATACTTGGGAACGTATTAAGTAGATTTGACAGTATTAAATTTGTTGCAATATCATTTGCATTTCGTCTATTATTATCCTTATCATCCTTACCGCCAGATAAAAAAGGGTCCATTGGGTAGGGTAAATGGCAATGAAAACTGTAAAAAATTGTGAATATAGGCAGAAAAAATGAATATTATGCATACTGCGTATTAACTTAAATGCAGCATAATAAAAGATAATTTTTTTACCTGAACGAGGAGTAAAAATGCACAATATGTAGGAAGAAGGAGAAGAAAAGAGATTTTTTGCTACATGAAGGATAAATCGAGAAATTTTATGTTAGTATTTGTGGATGTACAATAGAAAAAAATGCAAAACTGCACAAAATTTCAAAAATCATAAAAATTGATATTTTTAAGTCAATTTAATTACTTCAATCGATTATTAATCGACTTTACTTTACTTTCACAATATTTTTAGAACTTATTTAGGTCACTTAACTTTATTAAAAAATAATAAATATTTACCTAAGCGTAAAACACAATAAAAATGGCTATTCTATCCTTACTTTTTGGATGCAAATAAAATTATGTGATGCAAAAGGGCAAAGGATACTTGATGATGCGAACGAAAATATTGAATTTTTGTAGTGATGCGAAATTTTGAATGCAACCCGGCATGCAGCTGACATTTGTTATTGTTTTTGTTGTATTTCGTCTTTTTTTTCTGCGTCTCAAGGTTACTATGATTAGTTTTGAGTTGTGAAAATTTGAATATTTTGGAGTTATTTTGTAGAAAAATCAAGTTACTTTTGAAATTCTAGAATTTTCTGTCCAATTTTTGACAAAAATCTTCTCGAAACTACTCGAAACATCCAAAAACTTCCATCAAACTCTTAAAGATGCGAAGCCACAGCAACTACATTTAAAATTTAAAATAATATCATTTATCAAAACACCGGCAATGGCTTCATATTTTTTTTTAATTCATTTCATCCACAGCCACATCTTTTTCCAACTTTATTTGCCTTTCCTGTTCAACCACAAAATGGAAAAGCATCATATAAACATTAATTTTATGGTTGAAAACTACTTCAGACAGCTTTTAATATCATTCATTAATTTTGTTCCTATCTAAGCATATATGTACACAAAAACAGAAGTATATACATATATTTACCAACATACTTCATATATTCGCATTATTCATTTACTTCCGCTCATCATCATCATCATAAAAAAAAGCTGAAACAGTAGTGAGAACGACAAGAGGAGTTTTCCATAGAAATTTGAGATCTGAAATTTATTCAAAGAGACAGCAGGAAGAACGTAAGTTTGGAAGATTCTGAGTGCAAAACGCAGAAAAATTTGGACAATTTCGTGAAGTTGCTGAAAGGACAAAGCTAATTACTTCTTTTACTGGTTGTACAGATCAATTAGACTAACGAAGTTCAACGGATTCGTAAGAATCGGAAGGACGTCATTTAAGAATCATATAAGTTTTAATCATCAAATTACAGCTCCAGATATAGATATCAAATGCAAAGATCTACCATACATCGTTTGAGTCACACTTAGTGTACATGAATTTAATATGGGGTACGGCTAGTGAACTCAGAATTGTCTACCTATTAGAGCATTAAATTTGCTTCTAACTGCCACATATATTTATAATAACATTCACGGAAATATCCATTCCAATATCACATTTAAGAGAGCAAACAACAGAAGAGGTAGATCTAATCATCAAACTGAGTTATTGACTTCATCATCAAACACTAACTATGGACACAAATCTATCACTTCATTCGGCATAAAATTGTTCAAAAGTATATCAACTGACCTTAAAATGTTGAAACATCCAGCTGCGTTTAAATGGGCACTTCGCTGCACAATCAGGAATCAGACATTTATCTCAAACTGCTTCTCGAAAGAATTCTTGAAATGTTTATCGCAATGAATATAGTGTTACCTAAAATACATGTCATAACTAAATTAAAAAGTTACAAGGAAAAGTAAAATTGAAATTGGATTGTGTACTTAACTGTTTTTCTTGAATATTGATGCGATACTGATGCGTGCTGCTATGATCCAACTAATGAAATGCCTCTGACCAGGATATGCTGTACAGGATTAATTATTCTAACTAATTCACAAATTTAATTGTTGAATATTGTTTATTTATTTGTTTACAAAATTTTGAACTTGTTTTGAACTTTTATTTTAAATTTTGAACTTCCGTTACTTTCAATATGTTTTTAAATTATAAATTACGGTTATAAACCCGCAAGTTTCTTCAAAGATTAGTTTAATCATTGAAACTTGGTGTCACAATGTTGTGTACAAAAACAATAATGTTAACTTGATCTGCAGCTTCTTCAAGTCTCAATAGCATATATAGCAAGTATAGCAAATAAGTCACAATATCAATAAATTTACCCAAATTTACATAATGCGACAAACTGCAGTTTTTGACATGAAAATTGATCAAAATCAGCCATCACGATTCCGTCAAGACAATTTCGCATCTTAACATTAAAGCCTGACAAAGCCCGTTCCATTTCCCGACCCAAAATGTTATCAACAATCCACATCCATTTTCACAAAATCTTCGCTTACAAAATGAAATAAAAGAGAAAAAAAAGGAAGCCAAGGTATAAATGTGTATGAAAAGAGAAGGATAGAAATGTCACAGGTCATTAAACTAATGTGGTGTACTTTTTAATACTTGCCGTTGTATATTTGGTATTTAGGCACATATAAAAGATGATGATGAGATGCTGTTTTTTTGTACCTTTTGCATATTACTTAACAAACTGCCATCCATTCCATTAAAAGTGACAGAAGCTTCTTTTGTGGGTAGGCGTATATATACAGCAGTGCCTTAGCTACTTACTTTTATCATTTTGTTCATCATCATCATCAGCAAGCATCGTCATCAATGGGATCATGCCTTTTTCAGATCCCGTCAAGACTGATTACATTCAGGCATTGCAGAAAATCTATCAGATCTGCTTCTGACACGGAAAACCATAATGAATTTGCGGACGTCCGAGGTGAAAAACACATCAATACCAATTAGTAAATTCGTGGTCTTTAAAGTCTTAATTTATAGGAAGGCATTACTGTAGCCACATCTGATTAATGATGTCTTTCATGTCTAAAACACCTTAAAAGCTACCAGCCACATAACTATATTTACTTTAGTCTCATAAAGAGTGGTTTTTGAATAAGCATCAACCAGCCACAACAACCTTCATGACTGTAGATGATTTTTCCTCTTTTAGCTTTTCCTAAAGGGCATGACATTCCATTTTATACTTTCAATTCATCTCCGTATGACTGTGTATATGTGTGTGGGAGTTTATTTAAACGTATATCATGGATAAAGCTTGATTAATCGCTTCTTGCCCTCTATCCATTTTATATAGCGATAATTAAAAATTGTCGCTTCCCTGTTGATTAAAACTTTACATCTTCCAGCAGTCAATGGGATGCCTTCTGTGTTTACTTTTCCTTTTTATATACATTGACTGTTTACTGATGTGTCTCATGTCATCAGCTATGCTATGTACGATGAGGAGAGAGGATATAAATATAGAAACTGTGAGACATCAAGGCAATAATGAATGTTTGGATAGAAAGATTACATATAGGAATGCATTTACGGGGAGCTGTAAAGTTGATTTTATGAGTTTTATTGATTAAAGGCATAGAGATGACGTGCATTTAAAGGCAATGCTGCATTTGAAATTCAGGATTTTACAGCCTTCCTTAGTTCAGAACCTTACTCCTTCTAAGGTTCTAGAGATAAAAGTACACTTTCTCACAACATAGCCCGAGTGGGACTCGAACTCACGTCCTACGACTTCCGGTCGCATGCTTCATCCACGGAGCTACTGAGGTTTTTTTAGGGATAGTGGTACAAAGAACACTTATACCTTCCATCTCTTTCCAATGCTCATTAGACAGTTCTTGTCGTTATGTTGGGCCACAGCTCAAATCCAACATACTTACTTACTTCGTTGACTATACAGATCAATTTAGATCCATGTCCATGTCTCTGCATATCAAAAGCTTCCCTCCAACAGTTCTTAGGACACCCACGTTCTCTCACAGCACTTATTACCTTGCCTAAATATTCCAAATCTTACTCCACTTTCTGTACATCCATTGCATAATAATCCACAGCTTTTTGCCCACAAAAAGCTTCAACCAGCCACAAAAGCCTCAAAAAACTTCCTATACTCCATAACTTACAATGAGGCTAATATCCTATCAAAAATTGGATCAACATGTGGATTCAAAAGGTGAGGGGTAAAATCCCCGAAAAATATTATTCCCACAGCCCAGCGGGATAAAAACCCCGAAAACCGCAAATTTTTATATGTTCCCTGCGGGATAATATTCCCACTTAGAAATGTACGTGGGATTATTATCCTGCCGAAAAAAATATTAATCCCACATATATTTTCAAGTGGGATTTTTATCTTCCAGGAAGATAATATTTCCACTTACATTTCCAAGTGGGAATATTATCCTCGTGAACCACGATTAAAATCCTGGTTTAACTTAAATCCGGGAATTAAAAGAGTCCTTGTGGATAAAAATTCCACTTGTATTTTCAAGTGGGATTTTTATCCTCAAAGATTTTCATGAAGATAAAAATTTCGCTAAAGTCGGTGGCTAAATGTTCGCTTATTTTAGCGAATATTGTAGTATTTTAGAAGGTTTAATTCCAGATTTAGTTCTTGGAAGTGACTTGGACTCAACTGGATCTTGTGTTTATGGTCGAAGAGACTAAGACTCTACGCGGAAGAATTATGTCAACAATACTATTTGATTGATAGGTTAGATAAGAAGGAAGTCAGAAAGGATTGAGAGGAACACTTGGCTGGAAAAACGCAAGCTTCTGCTGACTGTGGTAATATTAGCGGCCACTTTCTTAGAAATCTTTACGATGAGACCCTCTTTCCAATCCTCTATGCACTACTCTAGGGACCAAATCTAATCAAAAAATGGCTTGAGCATCTTTCCCGTGGCATTTGCATCCACTTTAAGGATTTCAGAAGGAATAGCATCGCAATCTGCTACCATTTTCAGTTTCTTGACTGCCTCAACTATTTCTTTCATGCTTGCTGATTTCGTCTTAATTGGAAAAGCTTGGGGACTGTCGATTGTTTCAACAACTGTTCCATCTCTTTGTTCCTTCCTCAAAGTGGTCTCTCCACCTAGCAGTCTGCTCATCAAAAGTGAACAAGATTTTTCCCTCTTTTGATTTTATTGGCGCCTGTTTTCTTACTGAATGTCTACCAAGCTCTTTAATAGTATTACAGTGGCCGCTAATATTACCACAGTCAGCAGAAGCTTGCGTTTTTCCAGCCAAGTGTTCCTCTCAATCCTTTCTGACTTCCTTCTTATCTAACCTATCAATCAAATAGTATTGTTGACATAATTCTTCCGCGTAGAGTCTTAGTCTCTTCGACTATAAACACAAGATCCAGTTGAGTCCAAGTCACTTCCAAGAACTAAATCTGGAATTAAACCTTCTACAATACTACAATATTCGCTAAAATAAGCGAACATTTAGCCACCGACTTTAGCGAAATTTTTATCTTCATGAAAATCTTTGAGGATAAAAATCCCACTTGAAAATACAAGTGGAATTTTTATCCACAAGGACTCTTTTAATTCCCGGATTTAAGTTAAACCAGGATTTTAATCGTGGTCCACGAGGATAATATTCCCACTTGGAAATGTAAGTGGAAATATTATCTTCCTGGAAGATAAAAATCCCACTTGAAAATATATGTGGGATTAATATTTTCCCGGCAGGATAATAATCCCACGTACATTTCTAAGTGGGAATATTATCCCGCAGGGAACATATAAAAATTTGCGGTTTTCGGGGTTTTTATCCCGCTGGGCTGTGGGAATAATATTTTTCGGGGATTTTACCCCTCACCGATTCAAAATAGTAAATAACTATAAAAATAAAGTCATAGAATTTATTTGTAGTGCATAAATGTCACACAACAAATCCCACTGAACGTAATGAAGTTGTTTGGGAAGAAAATTTTATGCTGACTGTGGCTAAAAATTCATATGTGTGAAATTGAAAGGTCATGAGGATGGAAACAAAGCTTTGGACTAAATTACAAGGAATATTAGCATAGGATAAAGGACATTTAAGATACTGAATGAAATTATTTACATTATTGAATCATTGAGGACCTGGCAGGGGTGTCCATTGACATATCATCTGTAATAAAGTCATGAAAATTAGTTTTTTTTGGGTCTGAATGTTGATCAACTTGTAAATCAAACTTATTATGTCAGTGTGAGAAAAATCACTTCGCATACAACTGTAGAGAAGGAAGCAGAGCAACAACACAAGAAACTAGCAGAAGTAACAGTTTTGGCGAGGAACAGAAACCTCTTAATCTCAATCTGTATACTAGGGAATCTAAATTATGTGCTGCATAAGTTTCGACAGTATGGAAGGTACTATAGGGAAATTCAAATAAGATTTTAACTGTTTTCGCTGGGATTCGAACCATTCCTTTAAAGACAATACTGTCAATAGACTCCAAAATGTGAAATACAAATTTATGATAGTTTTGTCGATGTATAGTATGAAGGTTCCAAAGTACTTAGGCAATGTCATTTAGATGTCAAAACAGGGAATTTATACAAGCTTTGTGATGTGGCCAGTAACAGATTCAGATGGAAGGCCTTTTGTAATAACCTAGGCTCCAAGTCTGAGCATGGTTCCAGTAGTAGTAGTAGCAGTAAAGTACTTAGGCAGTAGGAGGTGGTAAGCCACAACTTTGTAGCAAGTGTAGCAGAGACAGTCGCCTTGGACATTTTTTAGTTCAGTCAGTCATTGAATAGACATTGTATGGTCATTGTTGAGTTTTGTAGTCATAGTCACTTTATTGCATAAGCGCCATGCTTGTTTACGTCTTAGGCGACTGTTTATGCTACAGAAGCTACACACTAGTAAGCCGTGACACTTAGGTTGCCCATCATTGGATTAAATCGTGCTGTCAAAACGAACCAAATACAGTACATCCGGTACATTCAGTGAATCTCCTTGACTGTCGCAAATTTAGTGAAGAATCGACTACAATATGCTGCTCGGTATGCTGATATATTGTACATGACTCAAAATTACAATTTATATTAATATATTCTGAAAAAAATTCAAAAAATGTCCATCGCTAGACTGAAAAACTAGAAAATTAAAATAACATCATTTTCAATGTATTTATAGCATTTTTTTATTCACAAGTATAATTTTCACAGATTGAATAAGTTTCATCATTTATTTTTATTATTTTCTTTTTCTTCCCTTTTTTTTATAATATAAAATGAGCATCATATGTATGGATTATCCATGAAAATAGATATGATAAAGTAAAAAAAATGAACAAAAAAACAAATTTAAGTCGGAAAAAATGTCTAAAAAAATGGTAAAATAAAAAAAGAAGTTGTAGATGAAGAAACTTAAAGGAAGTAAATTAATTAATTAAAAAAAAACTTTTTCCATTTAAATTTTTTATATTTTTTTTTTTTCGTAGCTTCAACAGTCAACGTAATGTCTTCAAGGTATGAACTCTTCACAGTGCGGTACTTTACTCTGAGGTTAGTAGACAATCAGCTTGGATGTCCACCATGTGGATGATTTAATTTTGTCAAATTTAAATTAATTATAAAATTCGCTAAATTTTTGACTAAAATAAATCAAATTAAATTAACGCGAAGTGTTCATCCCCTGAATTTCCTTATTCAGACCGTCTTTAAAAGAGGTTAAATGAAATGTAAAGGATATGCGAGCATATAACTTAATAATCTAAATTTCAAATATAATTTAACGGTTTTTCTAAATTCAAAAAATATAATTTAAGTCAATCAACACGCGCAAAGCGGCAATTTTTCCAATAATTTAACAGCTGATTTCAATCAACCAAATGAAAGTATGATATGAAGTTACAAGCTAAGCATGAAATCAACCATAATCTCAAAACGGGGTGTGCAACTATAGCAAAATTTTCAAATTAAAACCGTTAAAAATTTGGAAAAATTTTTGCACTTGCACAAAATTTTTAAACAATAACCGTTAAATTTTTACAAAAATTTCCTCATAGTTGCACATCCCTTTTTAGATTTCTTTAAAAATAAATTTCTACCTAAAATTACATTCCCCAAAAAAATCTCATGATTTCCATTCAACGAAAATAATTTGTTGCCCGCATACATCATGTTATCTTTTGTACAGTTTAAAAAATGATTCAGAAACAGAAGATGTTGCTTTATCTCCATTGATATGAAAGAAGTTAAAAATGAAAAACTCATTTTCTTTTATTTTTCCAAAACAGAAAAAAAATGATAACGATCAACATGAACGAATGATATAAATCTTATTCTTGTTACCCTTGGAGTAAATTTTGTGTCGGATGATGTTTTGAACAGTTCCAAAAAAATTGGATCTTGCTAAGCCAGTGGTGGACGACTATAACACAACATTGACACATTACTGTGTTGCGGCACACAAGTTGCTTTAGACACAGTAGTGTGTTGCGGTACACAAGTTGCCAACGAGACATTAGTGTGTTGCAGCACACAAGTTGCCTACGACACATTGGTGTATTGCGACACACAGGTTGCATACGACACATTAGTGTGTTACGAAACATTTGTTGTCCACGACACATTAATGTGTTGCGACATACAAGTTTTTCACGACACATTAATATGTTACGACACATAGGTTGCCCACAATACATTAGTGTGTTGCGTCACACAAGTTGCTCACGTCACATTAGTTGCCCATCACTGTCTCAAACATTAGCTTTAATTGCAAGCAAGATTAGCCAGCAATATGATAATAATAAGCATAAAGTTGTACCAAGGGTCCATTCTCCTCCATCCCATCGCATGATAAATGAATGATGATGAATAAATAGCTATGCGTGTACAGTATCATGTTATATTGTTGTGGATTTCATCTCCGTTCAAGGAGAAGTGCTTTCACAAAAGCTTTTTTTTTTTTTCTTTTTGGCTGCTCATGACACTTTTTTTTATTGAATATTCATAACAAGATAATTTTTTATTCCTTTACGCCCGCAATTATTTTGATTATTTTTTTTTGTTGCAATATTCATGCCTTGGTGTTGCTTGTTGTCGAACTTTATATCTTAAGAGAGTTGAGATAGCAGAGCTTTAAATAGAATTTTTATCATTATTTTTTCCCCCTCCCCCCAACCTTATTTCACTTTAGGAGTCATCTTGCTTCTTCGGCGAATCCAAATAAATTTTGAGGCCACGTTCACGACGCGGCGAGTACGTGCTTGTTGTTGACGTTATAGCATTCTCCTTCTTTGATATTTCTAAACGTTCTTCGGTGGTGAGACGCTTGAGGGGCTCGGTTTTGTCCCTTTAAGTATTAAAAATAGAAAAATTGACACGCGTTAATGGAAATAAAAAAGAAATCAATAAAGGAAGTCCAAATGCTGCGACTATACTCACTTGTATAAGTAAACAGAACCATCAGGTGCACCACTGAGTGTATGATTATCTTCCATTGTTGCTTGCTTATCATACCACGGAAGTCCATCTATTTGCATAACTGATGTATTTACAAATGAACGTGTAAGCTGTTGGAAAGTAATTACAGACACAAATGTTAAATTTTTTTTTGTGGTTTGGGTTTTTTTGGTGAAATTTTAATGAAATTCAGCGAGGATTTTCGAGCTCGGAAGCTGTGTAGTTTACGCTTTTGGACTTTATGGATGGTTTTTCTTAAATATTTGATGCTGAATTTGAATAGCTGCTGTGTGCGGCTCACTTTTGAGGTATTAAAAGCTTTTTTCATAAATGCTGCGCTGCCAATGCCTTTTTACAGGCAAGGCACATATTGCAATTCTGCTTTTATTAACACTTACCTTAGTATATTGAATATTTTCTGCATCGATTCCAGAAATTTTTGATAAAATGCTCTTCAGTTCAGTGAATTCTGGAAGTGGAAAGATGGATGGAATTAGCTATAGATCTTACAGAATTGACACCGAGTAGACAGAAATACGTTAGAACTAGTCAATGGCAAGTTAATGTCTAATTGAAACTTAGTTCTAGTGCATTTTTGACCATTTGGGGGCTTTTAATTAGTGTTGTTGACAAGCTGTTGATTACCAGCTTTCTATACCCATAATTGTTTGAACCAGGCTAGCCTGTGTCATGGATTTGACTCATTTACATCATTTTGTATATCAGACACCTAGATTTTATCATTTTAGAGTGGAACTGACTGCGATAAGACGATTAAACGTCTAGTTACAAACTTGACACTTGTGGAACTTGTCTTGATACGTCAAGTTTATTACTAGATATCAAATCGAGTGATCGCAGCATGAATCATCTCGATATTAACTCAATTTATGGTTCTGAGCGGCAAAATGCTGCGAATCGCAGTTTTCGATGCCAAAATGGGTCGAAATTAATCGCCACGGTACCGTCAGGGCAACTTCGCATCTTACCGTCAAAACGGCCACGTAGCAGTACACTAGCGAATACCCAAGCGATCACATTTAAGTCTGGGTCTATGACAATATAGAACTCAACCTGGCTCAACCAATCTAGGATTTATCTGCTTTACAGATCTGCCCAGACATCTAGTTCAACAACACCATACCCTAACAAGCAAAGAGTATGCTTTCAAGTTGCAGAAATACCACTGCGGTACAAAAATCAGTCTCTTCGCCTGTTAGGGATATCTAACATTATACTCACTTCCTATCATAATTTCATCCCATTTGCCTAATTCTAATTTTGATGGCAAAAACTGTCTCACAAATAATGACTTTGTCTCATCATTAACAGGTTCACCATCAGCATCATAAAGATTTGCATCCTCATTTGGTAATTCTTGTATAATAATATCAGGACTGGCACTAACAGTAAGGATGATATCATCACCAAATTTCTGATCATCTGTAAAAATTTGTGCTGGACTTTTCCAACTCTTCTTCCTTAATCTCGTCGTCTCGAATGTTAATTTATCATATTTAGAGTCAAGTCCACGTATATGTGCCAAAATTTCACGTTTTGTTTGTCCAACTTCAGCTGATTCACGTAGGATATACTCGCAGATGAATGGCAACTTCTCAATGTCTGTCATCTCAGCCACATTCAAATAATAAAGTTTAACTTTAAATTCACCTTTTCTTAATGCACGACCAAGTTCAATCACCAATCGTTCCTCATCCTTAAAGGCTGTATTAAGTGATGCACTCAATTGCGTGCATTCATTTTCAGTCTGTGCAGCAAATACATGGAATATTTTAAAATATTCCATTGGTATCTTAACATATGGCTGTAACTTTATTTTCAATTTATTAACACTCATACGACGATCAGCAAGTACTTTAAGTATTTTTTGGCTTTCACATGTGGCATCGCTTGTATCATCATCATTCTCATTACCACTATCAATACTACCATTTGATTGGGTCGATGATGAATGATTTGGCAGAACTGCTTTAAAAAAGTATGATGTATCGTCATTACCATTTGGATCTGATAAATAATGACGTGATGATGTTGGCAGTGATGGTGATACTTGCATAGCTGATAGATTTGAATCATCAACAAGCGTACGATCTGAATCACTTAAGCTTGAATCCTCGCTATTACATTCACTTGAGCATGGGACATTAAAAGCAATGCTATCAACAGTATCAATACCACTTGATGTTAATGACGATGATGATGGTGGCTCATATGATGGAATCGATAATTTTTCTAATGTTTCCTTCTTACTGTTTGGTAATGCAAAGTAAAGTGTCACAATATTATCCATCTCCTCAACAGCTGTTTTAAATTTCTCATCATCACAATCGATGTCAAGTGTCATAAAAACTTTTGTACCGCCATAAATAAGTTGACTTGATACTGTTGCATCATCATTTAATATTGATGCCTTCTCGCCATAACGTTTTGTTGCCAAAAACATTTTACTTTTTTGTAAATTCAATTTCTTTGTAATTGCTAATTTGAATTCACTTACAGCCTTCTGTTCGTATGCCCGAACCTCAAATGGTCCATCAATATCAATTGATGGTCCATCTAAATGAATTTGATAGACTTTTGTCGTTATGCCACCAACATGATATACTTCAAATTCTGTATTTTCATCACGAACTTCCATTATCAATTCGAGACGATTTTGTAATTTGTACATAATATCACCAATTTTCTCATCTTCCATACCATCGAAGCTTCGTTCAATGCTATCGCTTGGATTATCATATGCAACTAAACGACATCTTTCGATTGGTGCAATTGATTTCAACTTGAGACGTGAATAAGCATCCTCAACAACTTCCTTGAGGGTTGAATCGGATATTGCAAAGACTTTTGCGTCTGTTTTAATTCTTGTTACTGGATTCTTAAAGTAAATCTTTAATTTAAGCATTTCCGATTCACGTTCACGCTTACGGCGATCATCTTCTTCTGAATTTTTAATCTTTTCAATCAACTTCTTAATGTGCGGTGGGAAATTATCTTCTTTAATTGCTAAACAATTTCTAGCTGGATCTTGTTGACGATACATAAGCATATAAGCATTTGTTGATGAACTAAAGCCTGAATAATAACTTTTGAATGCACCACTACCACCAAATGATCGACTTATATCCTCTTGTGTTATACTTGATACAGTTTGATCATTAAATGAGTACCAATTGCCACTTTCAAAATCCTTAATATAAGCATAATAATGTCCACCACTTGCTGATCCTGAATGTATCATAATTGCAAATAATTCATAAAAATATGGACCGGTTGGATTTGATGAGTCAATTGATGTTGATGTTGACATTAAGGATTTACAATCACCATTAACACTCATATCGATGCCTTCATCATCGTCTTGTGGCTCTGATGTGCCATTATGACTTAGTAAATTTTGATTATATTGTGAAGCCTCTTCGTCAAGAACTGAATCTGTTGTACTACAATCATCACTTTTTATAGCACTTTCAACACTGCCAATTGATACGATATCAATGTTTGGTTTTGGTGCTGTTGCAGTAGTTGCTGCAGCTGTTTGATCCATACTGCTATTTCCTTTACTCTCAATGAAACCATTCAAATTTATTTGTTGTGGGAACGTAACCTTATCGTTGAGCTTTATACGATGAAGTGTCTGATAGTCAAAATCAAAACGTTTGAGGTGTAGTGTGAGGATGTACGGAAATTTCTTGAATTTTAGGCCTTTATGTGCATCACACTTTTTGTTACATTTCTCACAAAAGTATTGATTATTACCATCAAGTGTTTCAGGCTGTACAAAAGCTTTAAGTGCTTCCTCAACACTTTCATATGCATTTGTACTACCGAATGGTCTAACAGGCAATGGTATATCCAAAAATGTATCTTCTCGACTCTTTTCTGTCTCACATTCTAAACATTTAACATAATCAATCATTTTGCCTTCATATAGATTATTTATAAGATCTGCTTGCTTTGTATTTTTAAATTTTTGTTCAAGTGCGTCAAACATCACACGACATAGCTCCTGTATGTCATGTTGATGCCACGCCTCTGTTGAATCCCATCCAAAGCTTTTTGTTAAATCTGTTGTCTCGACAGCAACTTTATTTGATGTTTGTAAATTTGCAAAAAGCTTTTGTAGCTGAAATGGAATTGATTTACTTTCGCCAGTTCCATCAAATTCCCAATTGTATAGTGCATTTCTAAATTCTGGTGTCATAAAAAGTGCTTGCAATAAACTATTTAAATAGCATGTCATTGCTTGATTTACTAAACCAACATATGATGTTGAGGCTTTTGATGATGTAAAGTCATTACATCGTCTAAATGTACTGGTTGATGATGTTGCCTTATCATAATTTGTTGATGATGTATTGGCAGGTGTGTCAAATAGTGCTGGTAATGCTGGCGGTGAATTTGATGTGTGCTCTGTTGGACTTGCTGATGCACCTAATGCTAAATCATCATCTGATGATATTTCTGTTTCGATTGCAATGCCTTGATTAACATTCTGTTTCTTATCTGTCATATCGGCATCATTTCCAATCATCTTTGGCTGTATATCGTCTATTTTTGGCACTATTTTGTGACTCTTGATGATTGTTGCGTTTGTTGTTGTACTTTTAATGCTATTGTTGGGCGGATTTAAGTTAATTATGTTTCGCTTTTTCAGTTCGATTCCTAAATTTGTTAGTTTCTCATCTAAATGTTCATTTAAGGTAATCTGGAGGGAATAAAGGAAAAGATGATTATTTAAAGCTTCTACAAAATCCACTGATGAATTTTATGACAAAATATCCGAAAATCGGTATCCAAAAGTCTATTGCAACAAGTCTATTGCCTATATAAAGGTCTATTGGCTCACAACTCTCTTTTATCAAAGTTTTGATGCCATACCCGATTGACACATATTGAAATGTTGTCACCTTGTCCATGCACCGTGCCATGCCATGAACTATACCATGTCATGACATGTACCATACCATGCCATGCCATGTACCATATCATGTCATGCCATGTTCCATATCATGCCATGTCATGCACCATACCATGCCCTGTACCACACCATGTCATGCCATGTACCATACCATGCCAGGGTGGCTGTCAATTGGTAAATTTGGTTGCTTTCGCTAAGTAGCTGCTATCACATTTCAATATGTGCCGATCGGGATATGATACAGATGCTACAATAAATACATCCAATCATCCACGGATATGCATCACAAATGTCTCATTCACTTTAGAGCAGTGATAGGCAACCATTTTTGTGTCAAGTCACACCTTGATGATAAGCCACTTCCGAAACCACACACGTGACAACATACTAGTGTGCCATGACACACAGGTTACCCACCACTGCTTTAAAGTGCTCACAACATATTACTTACTTTATTATACTCGAGTACAAGATCAAATTTCTCATACGAGTATTGCGTTGAGACTTGTTGAATGAACTCCTTTGCCGTTAGTGTGGGACTAACGAGAAATGACAACCTCTTCTGTGTTGTATTTGGATGTTGATCTAATATTCTACATACGGCTCTATTTTCATCTAGATACACCATATCTGAAAAAATTGAGTTAGGTATTATTTTAGTGAACATTTTACAGATTATTAGAATTAAATTTGAGTCAATTGGATGGAATAGATTATTCAGGAGATGTATGCTGTATTACAATTTCATTTGATTTCATCCATATGTTTACAATCAAATCACATACTATATTCGGAATGAAAGTCACACACATTATAAGATGACGCATTTGCTGATAATCTTATCAATAATGGAACTCATGTCTGGAAAGTTGTCTAAATTTTATTTGTCATACGTCAATGTTTTGGGATATGATGATACTATTATTTGCATTTCGATTAAATTGTGCTTAATGCAGTGGTGGGGAACCTGTGTGTTGTGGCACTATAGTCTGACACGCTACTGTCCCGCTTAAACTGGCTGGGATTGGCAAGAACCATACATCGTGTACGGTTTCGGTCGAGGCTTACCAGTAAGGTGTGTCGCGGCACACAGGTTTCCCACCACTGACTTATTGTATTAATTGCTTCGGGCTGCAAATCACTCTTAAACCAATTAAATATATGACGTCATAAACTAAGCATGCTGTCTAAAATTTGCATGATTGACGTCACCTTCCTTAATACACTTCTAGTCCAGAATGAGGTGTTAATTATACCCAAACTAAATTAATTTAAAGACTTTATTTTACTTTGTGCATTTTTGCGGCTTTTTGGACGTGCGATTAATTAAAATGCTTTGAATGTAATTAAATTTTATTAAGTCACGAAAACGTTTGTGGTTATTGCTTATCATATCCATCAAACCATGACTTTTGAGTGCTACTTTAGTGAGGAGTTAAACATAATTAATATTGTAAAATGACCAAGAATTGAAGAGATAAATATTGCGTTTATTGTGGCACTTAAGTAATGGATAGCTGCACATATGTAAAAGTGTTTAATTACAATGTTTACTTAAGGTTCAGTGCTGGTTTTGTGAGATTTTCTGCATGTAAGTCGAACATGCAAAGAGCATAGCCTAAACAGACATGGAGCTTGTTTATAAGCCATTGAGACTTACTAGCTTATAGTGAGATTTGAACTACTAGCAAGGTATGGACATTGTGAGAACATGAGGATGTCATAAGACCTGATATACCCTGTAATACCGAGATTCATTTGGTGTTGATAAATGTGGCGTGACAGAGCCATAAAGAAGTTGAGGCAAAGCCATTCCCATTTGTGGCATTCGATGTCTCTAGGCAAGTTCCTACTCATTCAAGCTCCAATGCCATGGCTGTGACAAAATAGCATGAAATGTGCATGAGCGCCCTATTTGCATACGCCTTAGGTGACTGTCTATGTTACACAAGCTCCAAGTCAGGCAAGCTTCAAGTCAGGCAAGATTCTAGTCAGTCAGGATTTAAGTCAGAGAAGCTCCAAATCAGACAAGATCTAAGTAAGTCAAGATCTAAGTCAGAGAAGCTCCAAGTCAGGCAAAGTCCAAGTCAATCAAGCTCCAAGTCAGACAAGCTCCAAGTAAAGTCAAGCAAGTCCCAAGTCAGTCAAATAAATAAGCTTTTAAATTTAATGCTTATATAAATTTAAATTTCACATGACCATCTCAAGTTTATTGATCCTGCTCAATTTTCATGAATTAAAATTCCTTTTCAGCTTAACAATATTATCATCAAGTAAATAAACTTAAATATGTGTTGATTCCTCAAAGTCATAGCAAAAGCATTATTAACGATCAATTTATCTTCCTCAAGCATCGAGACGAAAACAAATGACGATGACAATGAGGAAGAGCCAGAAAATAAAAAAATTGAAGGAGAGACAGAAATTTTTTTACAAAAATATCATAAAAGTAAGAAGAGCAATGACAACAAGAAGGCTGGTCAGTAAGAAAAGTCAAAATGATAATTATTGCCGTACTTTAAAATATTCTATTTACATTCCTTCCTCTGCAGTCAGCACCATACAACAAACTTGACACACATTCCATTTGCAACAAATTTAACTTAATTCTCGTATTTATCTCGATGAATGCATTGCAGTCAGATCGCTTGACAAAAAGTCGATAAATTTTTGTAGATCTTGGTCATGCCTCAACACAAAAAATGCAGCATTTCCTCTGCCTAACAAACAACAAAAAATTCTTATTATTTTCATTATTTTATTGGCTATAAATAAATTTATGTTTTGACGTTGCAGCCATACACATTTAGTAGCGCGCGACCCACAAGCGAACATGATCTTTCGTCACACTGAACATTTTTTACTTCGTGTATATATATATAGAGTTATGAGAGATTATTTCCTGATGTTAGAGAGGGTTTTGAATATATTTGCGGTATTTGTATTGAATTGACTCGTAAATGACATCGATTGGAAAATAGAATTTTTTTAGACCTTTTTATGGATGTCTGTTGAGTTTTACAGAGCTTCAAATGTCTATAACTCAGTGGTGAGCAACCTGTGTGCTGCGGCACACTAGTGTTCTCTCAAATTAGTATGAAAATTGCCTTGAACCACATGTTGTATGCGGTTTCGGTCTTGGCTTGCCATTAAGATGTGCCATGACACAAAAAAGGTTGCCCACTACTGCTCTAACTTGAGTAAAATAGTCTAGTAAGGTCAAACAGGACATAAGTTTAGTTATTCTACATAAAATCGATTAAAAGTGCTTAAATTGACATAGATTCACCGAACATAGACAAATCATTGCTACATCTCTGCCTAGGCTCATCAATGGTAGGATAATGCATCCGATACCATTAGCATAGCATGTGCATTCTAATCTACATAGTGGAATAATACCAGATAGCTCACTAACAACCAAGAGACATGGGTTAGAACCAGACTCTGGATCTGCCATACAGTCAAGTAACCACCAATAGCTCTGTGGCAAGAGCATGTAACCGAAATCTCAAAACGTGAGTCCAAATCCCTTTCGGGATATGCTATATAGCACTCTGCCACAAAGTCGAATAACCACCACTAGCTCATTCGTAGGAGCATGCAACTAATATGTAGAACGTGGGTTCGAATCCCATTCCGAATTACGTTTTATATGGAAACTATCTCATTTAGTCGAATAGCCCTCAATAGCTCATAGGAGTATCTCACAGAAATCTTAGGATGGGTTCGAATCCCACTCGATATCTGTTATTCGAAACTAAACCTTATGACTGTTAGATCCAATACTCATTATGACCGCCATGTGCTGCAAAGCAACCTTCAATCTGATAATTTTTCAAAGATTTTTCACTAAAATAATCCAAAATTCCATGCTAAATTATTCCAATTCCAAAATTTCAATGCTGTTTATAATAATTACATTTGCAGCCATTATAATGCGGTAATTTGCTGCTGCTACTTTCCTAACCCAATCATATTTTCAATATCATATTATATCATTTTCCGCATCGATTTATTCATTAAGGTTCAATATTAATCAATTTTCTGGCTTTAAATATTCGATAACTCAATCACTAAATTTATCTGTGCTTTTTTTTATATGTAAATCTATCATCATTGAAATATTTTTTATGCATTTATTTTTAAAACCCGCTATGAACAAAAAAAAATCTTCAATTTTGTAGCCATTAGCCAATTTATGTGAAACAGATGATCATCAGGAATTAGGTTACAAATTGAAATAAATGTGTGAAAATAGTTTTTAATACCGTCAGATATGAATTTATGAAGCTCATTGAACTTAGAGGTGTGTGGCTGATTCTTTTTTTTGCAACATTTATTAATTAACGTGTTCCGGTCTATTTTTATGCAGTTGATGAGGAACTTTTGGGTTAGGATTTTTAAAGAGCAATTTTTGAAACTTTTTGTTGACTTGAATCGACTTTTCAATGCAAAATCTGAGATAACATCGAGTTCTATTTGAAAATTTCACTTTTTGTGAATAGATTTGGGCTTGTACATAGTGGACTTTTAAGTTTCGAACCATATATAGCCGAATCTGTCGGTGCGAGAGAAAGGCTTAATAAATACAGGCTGAATACAAAGATTCGATTCCCATCAGAAACTGGATCTCACAATCGGTATAAAGAGTATTGCCCTGATAGCTCCATTCAATTTACGACAATCATGTGGTTTTCACCGCATCGTCTGTGAAGGAGTAAGTTCAAATCCCATAAAAACTAAATTGTTGCACATTTAATATTCACACGTGTAGTAATATAAGTGATTAATATATTGAGGGTAGTATAGGGGATTTTATGAGAATCGCATTGCTATTTTACAACATATTGATGCAATTTCTCAATTAAATTATCGTAAAATGGAACAAACTTTCAGAAGAAAATAATTAAATTTTCCGGAAATGCTCTTCTTTAGTCAGAATATAGAACAAAATCACAAAACCCATTCCATTTTACCAAAGCAATAGGTAGGTCAAGTGTAGGTCAGTCTACAGTCCAGAATATTGGTGGGCACCCTGTTTCCCGCGGCGTACTAGTATGGCATTATTGGACATGTTGGGAACGGGTATTATTGAGAACGAACCGTATGTCAAGTGCGGTTTAGATCGAGACTTATCATCAAGAATTGCCCCAAAAAACGAAAGGTTGTCCACTACTGATCTACAGCTTTGCACCCATCCAACAAAATCCCATTTCCTCCCAGAAGCTCTCAAACAAAATGTCCCCGAAAGAGAGTGAAAAAATGTCATTAAGACTCATTGATTTATACACTTATTTTTAAAATAAAATTTTATATTCATTAAGGACCCAATTGCTCTTTCCAATTTGCCAGCAAACATATGAAAACTGTCACCTCACAATGACTCAGACACAAATGAGAGAAAAGCTGTATGTACAGTAAATAATAATTTCAAATATAGAATTCATGTGTGGGAAAAAAAAGGTTTTTTTCACTTTAATGAAGGTGATAAATTTGGAAAAATTGTGCGCACGTAGTCGCACTGACACATTTCATATTTGCTGCCTTAAATGCATGGCATGGATCATACATTGACTTGATATGATGAAAAAACTTCCGCACACACATTACGCAATTTTCCTACTACATCTATTTTGTGGTGACTGCTTTTCATTGCCGAATGTGTGACAAAAATCTTATTGAAATATTTTTATAAAATAGCAGAATTAAGGGGAAACAAGTCAGCATAATTTGGTTTTTTCTTTTTGAGGGGATCACATTTTTTATGAATTTGCTCTTTTGTGTTCGATAAATAGCTGAAATAGCTGAAATTTTGTGAAGAGTTGCTGATGAGAATTGCAATGATTGAGGCAATTTGTCTACTTGAGTGGGGAATGAGGAAGGAAAATTCATCCAGATTGTATTGTTTTTGATTGAAGAGTTGGGGGGGGGGGGGGCTATTTACAGCTGTGACGTCATATGTTTAGGAGGAATTGAGCAAGCTTGATACTTAGACCGGCTTATCGAGGAACTTTATGGCTTATATCACTATTCTGAATAGTACACAGTATTTACTAGGTCGCGGTATTAACGGTTAGACGTGGAGTTGCCAAAATGGCACTGTGACAACTGATTTCGACCCCAAGACTTAATTCGGTCTGTAAATAGTTTCTAGAGTCATGAAACACTTTAATTTAGATGACAAATGGGATGAACTAATCCAAAAGTTTCAATTTTAAGGAACATCCACTATCAGACAAATATGCATGCATTAATGGTACAGAAAAAACACTAAGATACCTAAATGCGGTCTCTTTGACTGTTAGAAATCTACAATTTGCATTTACTTATTTTAATTAATTTCATGTGCATCGTGCGCATTTTTGTCATATCGACTACACTCTATATAATGATTGAGAAGATCTGGTTTCTGATGGGAATCGAGCCCACATACTCATAAAAGAGTGATGCATATATCCAATCTGTTTCCTATCCACTCGACTACTGATGCCTAATCTGTATTGAGAATCGAACCACATCCTCACAAAAGAATAATGTAGATATCCCGGTCTATTGTTAAACCATTCGATTATAGAGGCTCTATGCTTGCACCAGCAGCTTCGCTTATATATGATTCGATACCCCAGATTTTAATCTGCTCAGTCATGTCACTTATCAATGCAGAAATACTAGATAACTAAGTTTTAAACTTCTAAGTATCTTAAAGTTCCAAACTATCTTCAAAACTTGCATTTCCGGCATGCAAAACTTTAAATTTTAAAGGATTTCTGCTGCCAGTCTATGTCATTTCCTTTTCATATTTTCACTGCAATTTTCATCTTCATGTGCTACATTCACATTCTTCCCCAGCAATTCACTGCATATCCATTTATTATTAAATGCGTCACTATATATATTCATATTCATTCATGACGACTACCATACTTCCACACACATTCACAAATAGATATATATTTTTCACATATATGTATATACACTCATTGCGACAGAAAAAGAACCGCAAAATTTCCGCAAGACTGTGATTTAATTTTAATTTCCAACTCACTTGCTTGCTATTTTTGAGGCTGGCGAATTAAAATAAAAAATTTTTTTTTTTCTTCCACTTTTTATCTCCTTTTTTTGGCAGTAATAATGACTTTTTTTCATAAAAAGTCTTTACACATCTCTGATAAATTTTATTAATCAGTCTCAAATCCACGACATTCACAATACTTTTTTTTCGTCTATTATTTTATGAGAAGCTACGCGTAGGTTAGGTACAATAAGTTAGTCGTCGAGATTCGTGGGTGTACTACAATGTGCAGTTTTGAAAAAAATAAAAAAAGAAAGTAAGTCGCGTACAGCAGAGAGAGAAGAGGATCGAAAAGAACTGATCGGATTGATATTCGAACGGAACCAGCATTCGCGGAAAACTGAGTAGGAAAAAACAAGGGGAATTTTTTGAGTCCGTACTCATTAAGTAATTTTTCTTACGATACACACATCGAGTATGTGTGCTCGGGGAGAGAAGTAAATTTTGAGAATTTTTCTTTTCTTTATCTCCGTCGCACACACTGTGCTGCTAACTCAGTCGTCATGTGTGCGATAAATAAAATTAGATCTTGAAGACACTCGCTTGACTTCTTCAAAAACGGTGGCCGAATGAGAAAAATAGACATTCTTATATTCAGGCTTTAAGACTGACTTTCTTTATGGGGAAAATTCAGGTCTGGATGTTTACGACTTTCGCACTTGTTTATGTGCAATATGTCAAACATCTACAATGTTCTGTCTTTCGACCTACGACATTTTGCAGAGTAATTTAAAGTTTTTGTTCTTCTTTTGCATTTTCATCGGTGCTTACACATTTTAGAGCACGTTGTGTATGAAATGTTTACTTTAATTTCTGATATTTTACGTAGTTTGAGGTTTGAAATGAAGAGCAGTAATAGATGTATTGTTATCAGGGTGGGTTTTCAAAATCATAAATCAAATCAAAATCATTTTGAAAAGATTTTAAAAATGATTTTGATTTAAATCATTTTGTTCAAAGATTTTTTTTAAGATTTATGATTTAAATCATTTTGTATGAAGATTTTTTTGTGATTTATGATTTAAATCAAATTGTATGAAAGATTTTTTTGGGATTTATGATTTAAATCATTTTGAATGAAGATTTTTTTTTGGGATTTGAGATTTAAATCATTTTGCTTGAAGATTTTTTTTGGGATTTGAGATTTAAATCATTTGCATGAAGATTTATTTTTTGAGTTATGATTTAAATCTTTTATATGGAAGATTTTTTTGGGATTTTAAAATCCCTCTGTATTAAAATCTTCCTTGAAATATTCCAAAAGTTCATTACATATCCACAGTTTCATTGATTATTCCTAATAATGATCACGCAAACTGAATCTCATTTGATTTGCCCAATTCCTTCCAGGTTCCAATGCTTTTAAAGTCGGTCCTGACCGTTCCTGCAATGAATGTTTAAATGCCGAAATGTGACTATTGGAGCTTTTACATAAAATTGAGTTTGAGGACTTATCAAATCAACATATTCATACTGGATCTGGATTGTGTGACTTTAAAAACCGTTACTGGATCTTTTAGATCCAATCATTTTAGATAAAAATTACAGCAACCATTGGTTTTATGTACTTTGAATGAGAACAATTTTATTTTAGGGGTTTCTGTTTCCTGTGGACTGTTGCTTAAGTATAAAGACATTGCTAAGGCATATCATGATCGTTCATGTCCGGATGCAGCTGGAAGAAAGGAATTGACTACTTCTAATGCTATGAATGCATGTTTTTGTATACATTCACTGTGTAATTGATCAAAATTGGTTTAACTCAGTCACAGGACTGGATAGGCACTGGAACTGCCCAGTTCCTTTACATCCAAAAAAAAATTTTTCGTTCCTTTTTCATCAAGGAATCACCTCCAGAAGTTTGAAATTTTTTGCGGAACTGACCGGTTCCTTCGGTACCCAATGGTTCCAAAACATGTACATGAAGTCAAATAAGTATTCCTTTCAATTAAAGTAGTTTGCAGTTATTGGGTACCGAAGGAACCGGTCAGTTCCGCAAAAAATTTCAAACTTCTGGAGGTGATTCCTTGATGAAAAAGGAACGAAAAATTTTTTTTTGGATGTAAAGGAACTGGGCAGTTCCAGTGCCTATCCAGTCCTGTGACTGAGTTAAACCAATTTTGATCAATTACACAGTGAATGTATACAAAAACATGCATTCATAGCATTAGAAGTAGTCAATTCCTTTCTTCCAGCTGCATCCGGACATGAACGATCATGATATGCCTTAGCAATGTCTTTATACTTAAGCAACAGTCCACAGGAAACAGAAACCCCTAAAATAAAATTGTTCTCATTCAAAGTACATAAAACCAATGGTTGCTGTAATTTTTATCTAAAATGATTGGATCTAAAAGATCCAGTAACGGTTTTTAAAGTCACACAATCCAGATCCAGTATGAATATGTTGATTTGATAAGTCCTCAAACTCAATTTTATGTAAAAGCTCCAATAGTCACATTTCGGCATTTAAACATTCATTGCAGGAACGGTCAGGACCGACTTTAAAAGCATTGGAACCTGGAAGGAATTGGGCAAATCAAATGAGATTCAGTTTGCGTGATCATTATTAGGAACAATCAATGAAACTGTGGATATGTAATGAACTTTTGGAATATTTCAAGGAAGATTTTAATACAGAGGGATTTTAAAATCCCAAAAAAATCTTCCATATAAAAGATTTAAATCATAACTCAAAAAATAAATCTTCATGCAAATGATTTAAATCTCAAATCCCAAAAAAAATCTTCAAGCAAAATGATTTAAATCTCAAATCCCAAAAAAATCTTCATTCAAAATGATTTAAATCATAAATCCCAAAAAAATCTTTCATACAATTTGATTTAAATCATAAATCACAAAAAAATCTTCATACAAAATGATTTAAATCATAAATCTTAAAAAAAATCTTTGAACAAAATGATTTAAATCAAAATCATTTTTAAAATCATTTTTCAATGAGATTTAAATCAAAAATCAAAATCAATTTTGGGATTTTGATTTAAATCGCAAAAAAATCCCCCACCCTGATTGTTATATACTAAGCATTCTTATGTGATGAAAAATCTTTTTTTAAAATTATGAGAATTTTTTCCAAATATTTGATCAGTTTTCCTGTGCGTGAGCTAATAATGCAGAGATTTAATATATGGGCACTTGGATACTGCAGCATTGACTAAGCTATGGTGAGTTTTAGAATGAAAAATCCTAGCAAATCGAAAATTTGTTCCTAACAAAGACAGAAGGATGGGAATTTGATATCCAAACCCCTCTCCCTTGAATACCCTTGAATATCGAGCAACGATGCAAAAGTGCTGGGAATAAGAAACTAGCAGAAGTTATCTGAAGACAGATCCAGTTTTCGACGAACGCTAAATGCGGCTATGCACCCTCGTGAGCCTTCGGCAAGGTTGTAAGTATGCACTAGGAATCCTGGTCCGAAAGACAAGACAAACGAAGTGAAAAAGTCAGAAAATCGTGTTTCTAAGATGGTTTGACTCTACCATGAATCCAAATTTTCCTACTTTTCCGAACAGACATGTAGCATACTTTTGAATTTCAACCTGAGTAGCTTTTATTGATAAGTGGATAAAGAGCCACCTCATCTAGGGAAGAACATGGATCAAAAGTGATCTGAATGATCAGCAAAGAATCTAATTCAATTGTCTACTAGGCAGTCATGTGGACAATTATGTAAGTCTGTGTACATCGGGTTTCAATTTTTCTTCTTATTTCTTAATCCGCACGCATTTAAATGCTGATCATACTGAATCAAAATTGGCAGTTAAATAAGATCCAGCTGAGAGATGACATAAATCACAACTGATCTGTATTGAAACAAAGTAAGGCACGCTTCTTCATATACTGTAAAATTGTGTCCATTTTCCATCGTTTCCAGATCTTTTGGGGATCTATGGGGATCCATGGCCTCTTCAAACAGGGATTTGCTTCTCAATAACCAATTCCAAGTGCAATTTTCAATACCTAATCCTACAATAATGAGCAACTACTGGATTCAGTATTAAATCCTCATAGCACAACAATCAATTCCCGAATAACTCCATTATCAATTCAGCCATATGGTGTGAATGTCAAAATAAATATAAATATTATGGAACTTCCAATCGAGTTCATTTGCTGTTCTATTAATACACATTTCATTGTCACAAATTTCGATAGCATTACGCTGTTCATTCACTATTTTTAAACAGCAACATTTCAGCACCCCCATTATGCCAGTTTTTGAGCTGTCTTATCAGCAATACAAACTTGACTACTTCAAGGACAGTCTGATAAGTTTTGTGCGTTCAATGACTTTCTACTTTTTTTTGACAAATTGCCAAATTGACTTGACCATGTCAAGTTTCCGTCAACACGACTGAGAAGTTGAGTTTTTGGCAGTCAAAATTGAAAGTATTGATTGATAATGGAAAGAAGCAGCAACAAAAATTTTAAAGCACGTGACTTGATGTTCATCACAGTCTATGTGTCTGGATATGTCTATTTATATACATATTTGCTGTTCATAATGAAACTTAGCAATAAGCTTGTGATGCATGGCGCTTTACATAAACAACAGTTTACATGTTTACGTATAAAAAGCTAATTATTGCTACATACATACATTCACACTAGCTTACATGATGAAACATGGTTCTTGATGTACAGAATTGCATGTATTTAAGAGAATTTTGAAATAAGCTTTAAACTTCACACAATTGTTGTGCTGTGTGTTAAATTTGCGTGCTGTAAAACTTGTTGAGTAAGTTTTTGAGAATGCTAATCAGTTTGATTCTATTTTTGTTAGGTAGAACCGGAAACTGTCGTAGTTTGAATAGATATTATCGTCATTAATTTACATGATGTTGTGGCTATAGTCTTTGAACACTTGAAACAATGATGTGCTGGATTTCTAGAGAACAATCAGATTTATATCCAGTGAAATTAATTTTACATCATGTGAGGATGTAAATCAGTAGTTTTGAACCTTTCATAGTTGGCGAGACACCTTAGCGTTAAGCCTCGACAATACACGGATTATGAATACTTCCAAATCACAATACAGTCCCACGGCTCACAGTTTGCCCACCACTGTCCAAAACCAAAATCCCTAGATTCCATCATGTCACTCAAAACCGTCTGCTGTACTTAATTTCCAAACAATGCAGACATATGACTGTGGTCAGCTATGACATACATTAAATTAGACATATAAATCGTCAAAAATGATTGCAGACACATGTCATCACATGCTCATTCTTTGAAACCAATGCTGTCAATCAGTGTCTTAAAATTTCATTCTCATTTCCAATCACTTTTTTTTTACACACATCCAGCGAATGTTTTAATTATTGTTTTGTCAAGAATGTCTGTTGAGGATGTATACATTTTAGAAGTAAGGGTAATTCCTTGATATCTAATTCTTGGATAAAGCGAGGACCTCTAGAGAAAAGTGTCTGAAAATTGCATATTTTTTGGATCTAACGAGACAGTGGCGATAGAGACAGACTAGCACTTGGTTTTGGATATTGGTAGACGGAAGCCAGCGATAGAGCCAGATCTGTACGACCAGCGAAGTAAGTAAGTAAGTAAGAGCCAGCTTTAGGCCAGTCTTAGAGGCAAAGAGACCTATTTTAGGTATCTTAGTGATTTCTGTATTAATATATGCTGCATGATACGTGCTTACAGGCAAAGAGACTGCGTTTAGGTACCGTAGTGATATTTCTATGATAAGCCATGATACATGCTGAATGATGCATTTTTTAATGATACAGAAATATCACTGCGGCACCTAAAAGCGGCTACTTTGCCTGTCAGGGCCCGTCACAGCACCTTAAATTCTTGTCGTAGACATGCCGAAGTAGCAGTGCCCCTATGCGACCTTATTGTGCTTCCAGCGAAGATCCGGCTAAAAATCTTATTATCAGAGATATCTTAGTCTAATTTTCATGGACTATAACCTTAAACCGCCTGACTTTTTGTTTACAACTTTATCTCATATCGCTTTAATTATTAAATTCAATGCTAACTTCCGATAATAAAAATGTAAACAGTTTTAAAGCCCGTCTATTGTAAGTGTATGCATTAAATTTTTATGAGGTCACATCAATGATTTTTTATTACAGCCTTAATAATCAAGTGCAATATGAGCAAGTTTTCTCTTGTTTTTGAAGATATTAATGCCTTTACCTCGATTATCGATGATAATGTGATGCCGAAGTTAAGTTTATTTTACTTTACAGGTCGTTAACTTTAATATTAAGCGATGAAAGATATTGAAAATGAACAAAAGTAATTGCTGTGTAAGTTCGACACATTTTGGATTTTTATGTCCAATTATGAAGGCATTTTAGTTTTCTTTTACATTGTTGCCATCACACATTCGTATGAGAAGTTATCGTACCTTTTGGATCAATATGATGTATGAGATGTTCATCATTTGCTTTCAATCACTCTAGTCAAAAAGCATTGTTGTTATCTTTTATAGGCAATATATGAGAAATGAAGTTACTGACTAAGGTACAACTATTTTCAATATATTTTTGGCACTTGAGAGTAGTTGTTGTAGGCATGAAGCAGTGTTTGATGGGATTTGAACTGCATAGTTTTAAATGAGCAGCAAGACTGATGTTCTTGCAGTTTAGCTTATTAAATCTTAAGCTTGATCAATTGCAAGTCATTCATGTGACTCAGATACTAATTAATTAATAATAGGCTTTGACCAAGAACTCCAGGCCTGGATTTACTGCGTTTTAGATGAGCAGGCCTCCAGATTTCGGATGTATCTGATAGTTCATGTGAGCCTGCAGTCATACATTACTGTCTACAGGTCTGTAGTCTTAGTCAACCCCTAATTAATAATTAACTAATTGCAAACAGTAGTATAGTGAATAATGTGGACATACCCGAGTGACACAAAAGAAGAAGACCTCGCCATGTAGCTTTTAAGGCTCCGCTAAAGCTTTTTGATTAACATCAAATTGATACCGCCCAAGTTTGGTCTCAATTGTATCGACAAGCGTATAGAAATCGACATGCAATATCCAGCGATAGGGCCACTTTCAGACTACATCACAGATCGATAGGCATAACAGCAATGACACAGCAATATAATTAGCGCTAAATGAAGCTAATTGACAAAAAATGGTGAAATTCGAGAGCATTTGAATGTGTGCCAATCCAGATATTTGAACTGATATTTTCTTAATATGACTGAATTCTTTCTCATATCCACTGGATATTCACTGTATTTCGAGAACTTTTGGCATTTGTATTTCGAGTAGCACAAACCGGTTAATTGATTAGAAATGGAAGCTCAGGAAGGTGAAGCTCTGGATTGGTACTGGATTTGGTTCAACCTGACATCATGTCAGGCCAATGCGACTCAAGCATGGTGTCGGATTTAAACCGAATTTGGGATCGGATTGAAACCGAATCTGACTTTATAGCAGAGTATATCCAGTCTGATGCTGGATTATCGATCAATAACCAATTTGTGCTCCTCGGCCTTCATTAACCCAGTCATCAACTCTGATTCATCAACTCTGATTCATCAACTCTTATCCATCAACTCTGATTCATCAACTCCGAATCAACAAACCATCACAATATCATTGAATCTCTTTATAAATCTTGAGAAAAAGAAGTAATAAATAAATTAATTAACATTTTCTGATGGAATCATTCATTGAAACATTAACAGCAGAGCTAGCAGAAAGCATCACAATAACCTTTTTTTCTCTTTCATTTTCGCAACATTTGTCGATTCCATTGAATGATACAGATAATTTTAAATTCAGATGAGATGATTGTATTTTTAGAATACAAAAATTATATCTTACAGCACAGCATACAAGTCTTGAATGAACTGCCTAACTATTTTGTAAATAACAGTAAAACACGTAGAAAGAGAAAACACAGTAAAAAAAATTGAGAATGAATAAGAAGGTTGGAAAGTTGAATTTGAGTACAATTTCGTATGAAAATCGAATAGGACGAGACAGGAGCTAAACAAATCGACCACGATAGAAGAGGAAGAAGAATTTAAAAATAGACGTAAAAGAGAATTGAGGTAAAAAATTGAGTGAGAGAACTATAAACAACATAAGCAGCATATACACGAAAAATAGAAGAAAATAATAAGAAAAAATTCGATATCAAGAGTTGAATAACCAAAAATTTTGTGTGGCGATTCCTACAAAAAAAAGAAGTCTTCGTCTATAGAAAAAATTCCAGCATATAGAAAAATAGTAAGTCTATTTTCGGCATTTTAAATTTTCCATCCGTAATTCCACATATTAAATTAATCTCATTTCCACTCAATTGCACTTCCCATGGACTTTTAAATGCACTTTAAAATCTCATCAAATTGGCTATAAACTTACAAATTATGATGTGTTATTTAATTTTTTTTCTCCTTCCTTCACTCGTGCAATTTCTATTTTTTTTTATTTTATTTCTCTTAAACTTGATGTGTGTCAAGAATTTTTTCACTATTTCCACAATTGCAATTGCGTCTATGATTAATTTTTCACAATATCCTTAACACTTATCCACTCGCATCCACAAAATTTAATTAATTTTTGTGAAAATTTCACAAACTATAGTCACAAAATTAATAGTACAAAAAAATTGCTGCTGCAGTAAAAAAATTTGAGGGACGTGAAACTACACAGTATGGATTGTGTGCTGTTTGCCCCGCTCGATGAATAAATGCTGTGTACCCACAAGTTGAGGGGATTTTTTTTTGTTGTTCAATGTTTACAAAAATTTATATGTATCCGGCGTTTTTTTTTCCTCTCTTTTGCCTTGTGTCGTTCATTCACATAAGCGTGACTGCATTGAAAACTTTTTTTTTTTGCTGCTCTCTTCCTTACTTCTGTTTTGTTGTAAATTCTTGTCGCATGGCAAGGAATAGAAAGAAAATTTTTCTTTTTTTTTTGCAACGACGACGGACATGCTTTTCTGGCACTCATAAATCTTGTTGAAATATGAAAACAGTCGAGCACGTAAACGAAGTTGAAACTTAAGACTGTTTTGTTTTCGCGCCAAAATTCTTTGTTGTCAACGCTTCTTTTCGGGATATGAATGAATGATAATTTGAAGGAAAGGATGTCTTTTGGGTGATGTAAGATGTTATTTTTAGGAGATATTTTGATTTTGCAAAGTGAACTGAGATTGGCAAAAGAAATGTGTTGACCGGAAATGACATTTTGAAAAATTTTGGGAATTGAGCAACTTTTTGTTTTTATTTTGAGAATTTAAGGATATTTTCATTTGAATTTTGGATCAAACAGCCATCATAGCTATATCTTTGGAGGGTACATGGCCAATAAATTGATTTTAGTTCGGTGTGACTCTAACCTGAAGCAGGATTTCGTCGAATCTAGCAGAACTTGCGGTGTGACTCAGAACTTAGATCAGACTCTGTGAAATAATGTCTTAGTTCAGAGTCACGTCGGTCTGTATTCTAATTTCAACCTTTTACTCTATTCTGTTCCTTCCAGAATCAAAGCATCTTTATGTCAAATAGTCTTTTTGCAGTTAACACGACGAAACAGCTTCTCAATTGCTCTCTCTTCCTGACAAGGCGTAAAAATGGACAAAATCTATCCCCAGGTAAGTGCAACTTTGGATTCTTGTCATTCAATAAAATCCAGCATCAGACCAAAGTCAAGTTGGCCTAGGAATATATATTCAGTCATTTCTACTTCATTTGCTTTCCAGACTGTATCCATCCATTAATATTCTCCAAAACAATCATCCTAGAAACAAAATGTCATCACAGGTCTCTCAAACAGCCCAAAAATCATCATCATCATCTACTTCCCTGTTGCTACATTCAACACTAATTTGTTTCCATAGCCACAAACACAAAAAGGATTAAAAGTTTAAAACAATTAATGATTTAATTTTCAACGAAATATTCTTGAACCTTTTTATTATTAGACATAAAGGAAAATGTTGCTATTTATTTCTCAGCCACAAAAGCATTGCGGTTTCAACTTCTTTTGTGCCACACTCATTATGCCTTTCTTAGTAAAAATGAAAAATGCAACAAGTTTAGCTTTAAAATTTTTCAGGCATCCTTTTGAGATTTTCATTGTTCTTATTTACCCCCGGCTCCATCCGCCTCCTTATATCGCCTATTTTTCAATTACATCTGTCGACCGTGTTCATACCTAAATTATGAAAATCCGATTAATTGTAAATTTTCACTCGATTAAATTTTATTTTAGGGATGCACAACAACATATTTTATTGAAAGATATATATTTTAAAGGAATCATACTCCGGAAGGTAGATGGAGTAGGAATATCCATAAATTTGCAATTTCCCTTACCCTTGGTTCAGCGTGACTTTTGCCCCAGTCCTGGATTAGCGTGACTCTTATTCCAACCCTGGATCAGCGTGACTCTTGTCCCAGTCGTGGATCAGCGTGACTCTTGTCCCAGTCGTGGATCAGCGTGACTCTTGTCCCAGTTGTGGATCAGCGTGACTCTTGCTCCAACCCTGAGTCAGCGTGACTCTAGCTCCAGCTCTGGGTCAGCGTGACTCTAGCTCCAGCTCTGGGTCAGCGGGACTCTAGCACTAGTCCTGGGTCAACGGGATTCAAACTCCAGCCATGGGTCAGCGTTTCTCTAGCCACAGTCCTGGGTCAGCTTGACTCTAGCCCCAAATCAGATTCAAGCAAATCGAACATGAATCCACAATAAAATCAACCTGGAACCCGATTATCATCCATTCTCACGCCATGTGCTTTTCGGGTTTATTGTCTTGACAGGATAAAAATTATTGCAGAATCCTTTTCTTTAAAAAAAGGACAAGGATGCTTGTGGAAGAGATGTTGTTTTTTATTTAAAATGGATAGTCATGCATATAAGAAGGAAAAGAAATCTTAGGATGCTACACTTGAAGGAGAAACTTTAAAGATGTTGTAAATAAGTTTAAGTAACATCCTTAAAGGTCAAGAAATATCAAGAGCATTTTTGTTGGAAAGTTAAAGAGCGAGGAAGCATGCTTTGTGCATTTTTTTGAAACATGTTTTGTGTTAAAAATGAAGCAATTATTCTTAATGTTTGTTGTCAGACTTGGGGGACGTTTGTAAGTGATGGGGATGATGTATTTAGATTGACTTGCTGGGGCGCACATGGGGACATAGTCGCATGGCCCATAATAGGTAATTTAGATCCTTTAGTTAGAGTTCTTACCTGCCGACTTCTATCCAAAGTGTAAACAGTCAACTAAAGACATTGTACTTGATATAGACGGATATAGGCAACAATTTGGACAAAGGAAGACATTTTGACGTACGCCTAGGTATGGCATGACATAAAGATGAGCCAGCATGATAATGCTTAAGAAGTTTCCAAAGGAACTTACCTGACAGCTCCGTCTTGAGTATCAGAAGCTAAAACACTTAACATTCGGAACTTGAAGAAGTTCTCGAAGAATAGAGCCGGCTTTGGACGTTCTCTCCACTCGACAATGTTTCCGCGTGCGCCCTAGCCAAGGAAGCAAGGAAATAATCTACTCACATCACTGCCAAACCATCCCCATATCATGAACAAAATTGAATGAGTTTGCAAAATATTAAGCCAATATTTTGTTCATGAAACCCATCCATAGCTCTTCTTTTTTTAAAAAATTCATTATCAGCTACTACATAACAAGCTCTTTAATATTAATTAGCAATGCAGTGGATGTTCCTCAATTAATTTTCATTACTCAGTGCAATGGCATAGCAATGTAAATATCTTTTTTTGTTCAAATTTAATAAATAGGTTTAATTAATCTCGATTTTTACTCCTAATTATCATGCTGTGTGTTTTATATTCATTATTTGTTGAATCATCATTGAAGACTATATTTAATATCATCATATTGAAGGGGGTAACATGATGGAATGTTTTTGAAGAATTGCTACTTTAAATTGTCATATCATATCTTTGATATGACTAAGCAACAGTGGCGTAGGGGTAAGAGAGACGGCCAATCGATCCTAGTGATTCGAGTTCAAATCCCAGGGAAATTTTAGTTGAATTTTGGGTGCTATTTCGCTGTTCTAGCCATGTCAACTCGGTTTGTGTGATTCGTAACATACAAATTGTGGTTAGGTTTATTGTATTGACCAGAGGTGGACAACATGTGTGCCACGGCTCACTAGTATGTAGTTACAAACTCTTGAAGATGGAAAGAATTTTATGTCGTGTACGGTTTCGTTCGAGGCTTACCACCAAGATGTGTCGTGGCAAATAAAAGGTTGTCCATCACTGGTTTTAATCTTGGGTCATCCAATGTGCACTGTTGAGAACCTATCATTCACAAACAGAACCCCAAATATAGTTTTCTCTACCTACGCTTCTAGCAGATCTAATCTAGTGTATTTCAGTTGATTTATGGCATTTCCAAAAATTTTAGCGACACACCAGGATGCCACAGCACACAAACTGCCCCACCATTCATCTAATCCAACAAATCTCCAAAATTTCTCATCATATTACCCCCCTCGACAATATAAACAACAAATTCCATTGACCTTTATCTGGGTTGAGCTTATTGATACAATTTACATTAAAATTATTCATCTACGGTTAAAAATAGATTTCGAATTCATAATTCCGATGAAGTTCAAAGGTGTCTGCAAATAGCCATGGATACAGCCAACTACATTGAAATAACGAGGTTTTAAAATAATAATAATCTGTGATGAAACTCTTTGTTGATTCAAATTGAAATCATGAGTAGTGCAATGGCTTTTATAGTTAATTAGTATGATGCAGTGGTGGACAACCTATGTGCTGCGACACACTAGTGTGTTGTCAACATCTCATGAGCAGAATGTCGTGTTTGGTTTCGGTTGAGACTCATGATTAAGGTGTACCGCAGCACACAGGTTGTCCACCACTGGCATAATACGATACGTCACCATTATGTCTACCGTTATTTGTTTGCAGACCAAACATAAAAACTAAATTGTAATTAAAAGTTTTTAGAATAATCATCAGCTTGCTTTTTATTGTGTTGCTGATAGCACAATAGAATCATGGATGCAATAAAAGGGAAGTTTGGTATGATTAGCATATGAATTGAGCATTCAATTAAGATAGAAATGATTTGATAACTTTTTTCCACGCTTTGCATATAAGCAGCTATGCAACTTCCGTAGTTAGGTGCAATAAGATCAATTATTATGATTGTAGTGAGTGGAATTAGCTTTTGTGGCAGTAGTAAAAAGCAATATTTAGTGTATAAATATGAACAAGAAAATTAAGTAGGTCGAATTGCATCTATTGGAATATGAGCATTGAATAGATTTGGTCAAGCTTGTTTCATTTACTTTGTTTTGAGTCAATGTTGATCTTTGAGTACATTGAATTTTGCTGGTCTATGGCAATTCAAGGCGTCAATGAGAAGCTACAACCATAGTATGGACTCTAAATGAAGTCCACTTTCTACTTTGTGTTGCTCGGGTAAGAAGACTTTTAGGTGTTGCTGGTAATAATGAATCATTTTGAGAGCGAAAGCAAAGCCATCACTTCACTGTTCTTAATATGTAAAGAGCACGCTTTTGAGTTTACTCAGAAGATTAAGTATGCTTAATTAAGTACTCAATTTGGCTTGCGTGTTCATATTTGGTTGCATTCAACAGGTTCAAAAACTGATTAAAATTTACATTGAATTCTTTATTTTTTGCTGGATCTTGTGAAGTATAAAATTTTGTCTGCTAGTTCTTGTGAAGTATAACATTTCATATAAGTTTCGGTTGCATTTGCTAAGAACTGAATGAAATTTGCATTGAATTTTTGTCTGCTGGCTTTTGTGAAGTAAACAATTTTGTCTGCTGACTCTTGTGAAGTATAACATTTCATACAAATTTCCATTTATTCTTTGCAAACTGTTGGTGAACTCAAGCCGACTTCAACCCTTGATATTGATGGTAAAACGTCAAAATCGATTATTTTTTGACTATTTTGAGAGCACACGATGAGATCTGCTTGAATGTGTCACCTGAAATTAAGCTAAAGACTTCAAAATCAGAAACATGCGACTTATGAATGACATTTATCTATAACTATGTAAGAATAAATTCAATCCTTGATAGCCAAGTGGTAAAGCTACAGATAAAAAGTTTGTTGCAGTAGGTTCAAATCCCAAATATTGTTACTAGTAAAAAATGCAGCATTATTCATCTAACATTATGCTAATTTTTTGCTAAATTATTTAAGAAATCAATCATTCAAATTAGCAGCAGCACTGCTGAAAGCCATCAACAAATAACCAAATTTTTATTATCATATCATCAATATTTTGCCAAGAAATAAAAAGAACAAAATATAAATTTTTATTGCTGTTTGTCGAGTTTATATCAAGAGCTCCAATCATAAGCTTATTTCATTTGCAATAAACATAAATTCGAGTGCACTTAAACTTAATAAAAAAAAATTTCACATTTGTATTGCATTTTAATACTCAATTCCATTATATCTTGTCTTAGTGTATATGATATGTATAGCAGTGTATACAAAATATCTGCAATATAGCAAATGCCAAGAGAATGTAGTATCTTCTAATAAATTCAATAAACTCAATGAGACAATCATGTGAACGTGCAAAGTAGTAGATGACAAAATTTTGATTTTTATAAGATACAATAACAGAAATCCATGACTCATCTCGAACAGATGATGACGGGAGTTAACACATGATGACATAGGAAATACTTGAAGCTGAAGATGCATGTTCAAGTAAGGAAATCTGTTAGTTTGTCTATGGAGCAGCTTTGTTAGTTCAAACAGGGATGTCTTGAGAACAATCATGCGGATTACCAGACAAATCAACTGACCTAATGTCGGACAAGCGGACTAGCAGAGACTCGGACTTTCGGACAAGCGGAATGACGAATTGACAAGCTATCATACTCTTGGACCAAAGAGTTGACAAACCAATGGATTAAGAGACGAATTAATTAGCAGATTGAAGCACTGATGGACTGAAAAACTGACCGATTAACAGATTGATGGAGTGACGATTTTTCGTGTTGACGGACAGACGATTTTTCGGATTAACGAACTAACGAACTAAAGGGTTAGCAGATTGACAGTTTAGTCCGAATTGATAGAAAAGTGAATTGTCGGACAGACGGACTAGCAGATGGGCGGACTAGCAAATTGACGAATCAGCAGATAAACGAACGACCAGACTAGCAGATTGGCGAACTGACGGATTAGTAGATTGATGGATTGGAAAATTGTCAGATCTACGGACTAACGAAAGGCTTGAAGATTGGCAGATTGTCGTACTAAAAAAATATACAATTAGCACCGACGGATGAACGGACTAGTAGTTGCGGAATATCTGATGAACCAGCAAATGCAGACAATCGGACGGACTATGATGGTGTGAAGGACTAACCAACAGGCGAACCGACGCATTAATAAACCGAAGAACTGACAGATAGACGAACTGAAAACTAAATGCCCTAAAGACAAACAGTCAATCGGACAGTCTTGCATCAATTTTACAGAAAACCCAAACAAAAATTCATAGAAAGTTATTGAATGAAGAATCGAGATGAATCAAGTCTGCATGCAAACACACGCGCTTATTACAACAATTACCGTACTTATATTCCAATTATAAATATTAAGATATTATGAGATCACGTACTTACATGTGTTATACATATAATTGGAATAATTTATACTCATGCTCACAATTATACGCTAATGACTACTGCTGCTGCTCAGCAGCTCTTTTCAATTCTCTCAATTTTTGACTTGTGCTTACACACTTACTTAACTTATTCATATCCATTGCAATCATATGAGCAATATTTACGAATTGTTGTTTGTTTGTCGATGATGATTATGATGTTTATGAATGAAGATGATGTAATCGAGACGAGGCAGGAAGAAGAAGAAGGAACAAAATCTCAAGAGAAATGAAATTATTGCTTACACACGCATGATGAATTTGTGTTTATTGAGGCATTTTATTTAATAAATTTGGCGACAATTGTTCCGAGAATTTTGGAAACTCGACGATGTATGCTTGAACTAATGAGCATGCTGATTAAAAATAGAATTAAAGCTATTAGCGACGATGTTCTAAAATTCTTTTGAAAAATTAGTGAGCGATTAAACAGTTTTTGTCATGTCTCATTTTTTGGATATGGTGTCTGGCTGCACGCAATGGAAATGGCTCAACTGGAGTCTCGACATGTTAGATGTTATCAGTATTTCATCAAACGTTAGAATTTTTTATAATGCTCAGATCAAAAGAGCTGTCTAGGGAGTGGTATAGAAACTTCTGGAGCAGGAAGAATGGATGGTAAGTAGACTTGAATTAACCTAAGAAACAGTTTGTCCTCTTTTAAGTTTTGATGTCGTACATGATCATTAGAGTAAAGGACTCCAAAGTCTCTGTCAGAACTCGGATTTGTGTCCCGGAAGATTTGTGATGTGGGTCGGTACCGGATCGAGACTTTCTCGGGATTTCCTGGTTCCAAAATCAAGAAAGCATAGTAAGGCGACATGAAACTCGATACCGCGTGGAGCACGTGGTCACAATGTTGCGTGCCAAGAACGTCTAAAGCCGGTTCCATCCTTCAAGAACTTCTGCAAATTCGAAATATTAAATGCGTCTTGTTCCTTCAAATTTCACACCTACCCAAACTTACTTCCAATTGTTTTTGCGTGATTCATAACTCTTATCCTATTAGAGTTAAAAAACATTTGTGGCTTCACAGTCGTTAAGCTTATTAACCTCACAATATTCAAGCCTTGCAAAATTTCAACTCAAACTTTCAGTTCCTTACCATCTTGACTTAATATCCACAATGAATTATAAGTTCCTTAACATAAATGTTTATGCTGCTCATTTGCATCTATCATTCATCCACTTGACACATTTACCATAGCAATAATACAAGTAACAACATGATTAGTAGCCGTAGCGGCAGTGAAAAAAATAAAAACAGCAATAGAAGTGAATCTATTGCCGCATACCAATACATCTTCGTCAAAAAATTCTATAACATGCAAAAATAATAATAATGCTCACAATACAAAATAAAAAATTAAAGTCAGTGAGTATAATGACGACATCGAGAGAGTTTTGTTGCCTCAAATACAATAACTCGCGGCCGTATGTATGTGTTTGCGTCTATGAACGAAAAAAAAGAAGGGAAAAAAATAAATAATATTTAATATACACAGTATATTCAGTTATAGCATGTGCTTGATTACGAGCAGGTGGTTCTGAGACAATTCAATAAAAATATTCAGTTCTCTCTCGATTCCGCTGCGTGTGTACCTTAAATGGTTTTGATAATAATAATAATTTCGCAATAAGACATTCTATACCAAGTGATTAGTGAGGAACGGAGAGGAAAAAAAAGTGTGTAATGTGAATTGTTTGATTTGTGCTTATCAGACTCGTCGTTAAATGCCTCATGTGACGCGACTACCAAATTTTATAATATTTTGTAAATTCAGAGTTGCAATACAGGAACCTGTTATAGGTGAAAACCGTATAATTTCTTAATAATTTGTATGTTTTTGGAAGAAAAAACAGTCAAAACCGTACACTTTTTTGATAATTTGTGTGGTTTTGTAAGAAAAACTGGCTTGATAATTTGTATGGTTTTTCATACAAAACCATACAAATTTTCAATAAATTGAACGGTTTTTGCCTGTTAGTAAAAAACAATAGAAATTATCAAGAATTTGTAAGGTTTTGATCTATGACAGGTGCCTTTATAGCATTTCCAACTCTGTTTCATATTCTACCTGCCTCAAAAATATTCTCTATTTTTGGTTCTGTGCACAGCAATAAGTTTGGAATATTATGTGATAAAATTTGTGGATGGAAAGCTTATTGAGATGTTCCTTTTATTGGATATAATTAACCATAGTGTGCTCATAATGGATACCGCCTGTGGCTATATATTAAAAATCAGAAATCTCTCTTAAAACTTTGTGGATATTAGTGTTAATGTATGATTATTTTTTTGCGATAAATTTTTTATGCCAATTTTGTGGGTTTCATACTGTGACCGTGTCGTGCTGACTTACACTCTAGACCTCAGTGCTTCTACATGATTTTTTTCACTGTGAACTGCAAATCTGGTGTAAAATTTGTGTAATTTTAATGATAAATCTGAATGTGTTAGATGCACACTAGTAAAGTGGTGGACAACCTGTGTGCCGTGACAATCTGTTGCACACCACCAACCTGTGTTGTGATTCATGGTTTATATTGACCTATAACAGGCTAAATTTATTTCTACTGTATTTAGGCCTCTGTGACTGAATGGATAACCAGCAACTTAGAATCCATCACCGCTTTTGCAATAGGATCTAGGTTCGATTCCCATTAGAATCTAACATGGGGTTAAAAAAAGTTCAGTGCGCACACCGGTGCATCAAATGGATTAATATGGAATAAATATATTATAAAAATACCATAAAGTATATCCAGTCCAGCTGGATATCCAGTCAAACTAAAATCCTCAACTCATGCTTCGTCCCCCAACAATCACAATTATTAGGAAGCAAAAGAAATTAAAAATTTTTTCGTGATTCGATTCTTAATTGCCTGCTTTTAAGCTACTTCTAGTGAATATTTGTGAATTAATGTCGCGAAACGATACAGCACACACAGTGATTATGTACTTTATTTGACCTTCAACTCGCATCAAATAAAGCACAAGAACCAGTAACAGGAAGGTATTTATAGATGTGGAATTGATTATAATCATTTTGGGGTGACGATGGGTTCTGTGCTGTCAATTGAGAAATAAAATTACTGCTGTGCTGTGTGCTTTGCGGTATTCATTTGTTGTACATATGAGTCAATGTGCTATAAATTTAAAGTCAGATTGATAATAAAAGCTATTAAGTGGCTGTGGATAGGTGCGAAGTTGGTTACTAAATTGTTTTGTTATTGAAGTGTATTAGGCATGGCAGAGGAAATGAGAATGTGCAAAATATATACTTTTTGAGAATGAAAAATTGATATTATGCTCATAAAAGACACCAAATTTGGAATTATAGTGAAATAATATATTCAGCAATTTTGGATATTGCTTGATTGTTATGCAAAAATCGATTCATAAAAAAATACTCAGCTTGGTTATTCTGTGCTTATGAGAGACAATTTCCTACGATATCTTCGTCAAATATAGCGGAATATTTTCATTTGATGATTTGATGAGTATTTGTATTAAGGAGTTGTTCGGTGATGATGTCTAATGGTTGATAGAATATCTAGTTCAGGCTACAGTTGACGGCAGAGCTTCAAGTACGCTCTGGTCGCAACAAATGCATTCAAGAGGTTGACGGGAAAGGCAAGAGGGATACTACGGGATAAATATTCAATTGCTAGGGTTTTTGTGACAGAAACATTTTAAAAACCCTCAAAATTTTCGTTGAATAGAAAATCAAAAGTTTCCAACCAAACCTCAGTTACCACCTTGTACCCACCCCATGCACATACCCATTCTTCCTCCCGATCATGGGGCAATTATGATTACGCTGCTAGTATAGTCGTTTTATGGCAAAGCTAGCAATGTTTTGACGGGAGAAAAGTGGGTTCAGATCTCTTAATGAAGTCCTAAGAGAGGAAGAGGTGACGGGAAAGATTGTGTGCAACTCATAAATGGGGTTTGGGAATTTTGTCTTGGAAAAGCCATAACAAAATGAAGTTTCATTCCAAAAATAGAGGTTGACCCAAACCATCCTCTAAATATGCTCATAGTGCTTGTATCTCAATAATCTACGCCTAACCCTAACCAAGGGTCTCTTACCATACCATACTTGCCTACCTTGACTCGACTCTAAGATAAATCCACCCTAGGTTATGTATGAAGTGTGAAATTATATGAGTATACCGAGAAACCGGCCTCTGGCAACATGTCGATCGATAGATGTATAAAAATCTCCAATTTCACACCAACATCACATCCAAACGCTTCCCAACAAAATTGAAATACAAATATTATGATTAATCATTATCGTACCTAAAGTCAACATTGTAATTATGATAAAATGTTCATGCTAATGCAAAATAACTTGACAATATTGGATATTCAATTGCCATTTATTTATGTCTAACTGTGAATTTAGAAAAAAGTACGTTTTTAATATCTAAAAATGTTAATATTTACGTGACTTAATGCAAGGTTCTCATGACGATAAATAATTTTTTTTGCATTCCGTCGATAATAAACAATTTGTGATAAAAAAGTGAAAAAATTGCAGCTGAACAAATGTTTGGTCATTAATTGTGAAATTGAAATTTTTTGTGGTTATTGTTGGAATTAAATATTTTGGGTGACTTTGAAATATTTGATTTTGAAATTATTTAGAGCAGTTTAGAGAAGGTAGGAGGGGAGGGGGAAGGGTTAGATAAGTATCACGAGCTTTACTGGCTCCTGACCCGGGGCTCTTTAAGAAGTAATACTAAATAAGCCAAGATAGTCATTTAGAATAGATTCGGGCATATAGACCAAGGGCATAGCCAGTTTGCAGTAATTTAGATGAGGAAGGAAGGGAAGGGTTGTTGTGTTTGCGAATTTTCCAACCAAACACCCTTTTAAAGAAAAGAAGATTGATCCCCAAACATCGCTCCCAAACTGAATAAGCCCCTGTAGTTGACTTTTATAGAAGCCGGATTTAAATAGAATTCAACATAAAGTCAGTAACATGCTTGTCTAGGGCCGAATATTCGATCAATTGTCAGACTTGTGATAGAAATTAGACTTCGGACTAGTAATCACTTAACCTAAAAAATGACACAATAATCGACTAAGTAATCAAATTCCATCATCCAAAAGTAATAAGCCACCGACATTCCAGTGTAATAACAATTACCATTTTCATGGATTATTTTGCGAAATTTTTTTTTTTGTATTTTATCTTATCAATTTCAAGCTTCGTCAATATTTTAATAAACGATTGTACATTATCATCGAGGTTTTTTTTCAATTCACTGCTTATTTCATTCCATCGCAATTCTTTGATTTAATTTTTTTTTTGTGTTTTTTTTTGAACTTTTTGTGTGGAATTAAATTCAATGGGGGCACATATAGATAGATACACAAATAAGTCCACAATCACACAATGATGTTGAAATTTACCAGAGAGTATTAAGAGCGTGCTGATAAAATTGTATTACTTACATACTTACTTATTTTGATGGCCGAACGATCAACAGTGATCCATGCCTCAGATGACGCCTAAAGCGTTCTATCGCCGGCTTCCGCCTGCCAATTGCCAATACCAAATGCATTACTGTCTCTATCGACACCTAATTCCAGGAGTTCCTTGGTCTACCACGAACAAAACTGTATTACGAGGTAAAATGCATCAGTGCAGTAATGGATGCGGGGATGGTCTTAGATAGCAATGAAGCGGTCACAGGGTTAAATCCAGCAGAGCTCGAAGTTGAATCGGATTTTGTATGAAAAAGTCAACTCGACTTCGAGCAGCAACTTGGGAAAGTAGTTGCATCCGATTGAAAATATGAGCATGCTCTAACCATGCTCTTTTCCCATTCAGTCTCCCATCCAGAATTGAAATTGATTAAGAATTGAATTTAAATAAACAAAAAAAAGAGAATTGCATTAAAGATTATTGGGATGTGCATCAGAGATGAATTGAGTTAAATGAAATTCAATTGTCATTGTCGACAGCAGCTGCATTAAAAACTTAAATTGAATTCAGCATGAAATGAATGAAAAACAAAAAAAATAGCAAAATTGAGTTTCCATAAAGTAATTAAAGGAAGAACTTGAAGATTTTTTTTTTTGAATTTTGGTGCAATTGAGGTTGCTATGATTCTTAATGAAAAGCTATTTGATTCCCGGAAAATACAGCAGCAAAGGCTAATTAATTTGTATGAAAATATAAATCAATAATAAGCCATTCTGCGTCATTATACAGAATATTTAATATAATTGATGGTAAATAGTAAATAATTATTACTGTACGACTCTAATTAATGGATTCATAATGACTGCAATCAATAATTTCATACCTAAATTCAATTACAGTACCTAAATGATAATTGATTACAAAGTTTGGAATGTTTTGATTAAGTTATATGAACTATTTTTAGAATTTAGAGATAAAGTAAACAGCTGTTCAGCAACTGTTTAGTTAAATAGATGAATGGCTATGCTAGGAACAACATCCTGATTCCAATAATTGTAGTTATAGTGTAAATAAATGATTTTCAATGTTTATTCTTCAGAGTTCAAAAGCTGACTGAGTTTTGCTATAAAAAGGGGTCTTCAACTATGAACTATAAAATATTATTCAAATCTCAAATGACCGTTATAACTGATTACTGAATTGCAAAGATCTCAAACAATGTAAATGCCATTTTTTTCAGTTTTAGGTTCAATTTCGACAGCCTTAAGCTTTAATAACATTCACAATATCATTTTTTGCAACATTCCTAAAACATTTTCCTGCCAAATTCTTAAAAAGACTGTATTCCACATTGACATCCCATTCCTTTGAACTATTAATAGACCACATGCCTTCATATACCTCAAATTATTCCGAAAATTCCCTTTAAGTTGACAAAGAATTTCATCATATCCGTTCCTATAATTTCAATAGAACGTTCAACATACAGCACACTCAATGTACAAGTTCAATCTACAATTATGCATTCGACTCAATCGATTGCATCTCTACGATACCCAACCATAGCTCTTCTCTTTGATTACAGCAGTTCTTTTTTAATTAAATCATCTGAGAGTAAGTCAATTGAAGTGTAAACTTAATCAATAATCAATAGGCTAAAATTTTATGCAATTTTTCAATTGAGTTCTGTGCTATGATGATCTACATTTTAAATGTACTACTTTGTAGACTAAGTTAGTAGTTTAATCCAGTTGAAAATTGAATTAGAGGACGTATTGGCATTGATGAAAGATAAGCTTTAGTTTTGTGAGTTGGATATGATGAGGATTTATTGTTATAGTTATGTGGGTCACAACCCGAGCAGCACAATATTGTCATTAGGACTCTTGTATGTTGCGGCATTGACGTAGTCGAGCTCCATTTCCGAGCTCAATGTCCGAGTTCCATAGTTGAGCTCAATAACCGAGCTCCATAGTCGAACTCGAAAGCCGAGCTCCAAAATCGAACTCAAGGGCCGAGCTCCATAGCCGAGCTCCTTAGCCGAGCTCTATGACCGAGCTCCATAGCCGAGCCCTATGACCGAGTTCCATAGCCGAGCTCTATGACCGAGCTTCATAGCCGAGCTCCTTAACCGAGCTCTATGACCGAGCTTCTAAGCCTAAGAATACTCCAAGTATATAGTTCCTAGTCTCGAGACTTAACCTACTAAGCTAGTCTCCAGACAATTATGTTATCGCATTACAAAATTCAGCAGCTAGCTTCCAACCAGCTTTATCTTATCACTAAGTACTATAGTATTTTTATTGATTCACGATAAATGCGGCTATTTTGAGGATCAAACAGAAGTCTGCTGAATTATGATGAATCGTAATCTTGCAAGTTTATCTTATTATATTGATAAATATCCATCAGACATAATTTGGATTCGCTTTTTCTATTTTTATGCTGAATTTATCGATGCAAAAATTGATGTATGAGATTTTCAATAATAGAAATTCTAGAATTGCTGCAAAACCTACATAATAGGATTTGTGTATTGATGTGAGCAATATTTCTATGTTTTATAGATATTGGATGTGAATCTGAAGGATTAAAGTGGAAAGGATGGGAAAATTATGGATATTTATAAGTATTCTTAGAGGATTTTGATTTAGATTGGTAGTAAAATGTGGATTAGCAGGTATTATTGTTAATATATTGGTGGCTAGACACAATTGTCAGGGTAACCTCACGTCCTACCGTCAGGGTAACCTCACGTCTTGCCTTCAGAACATCTTTACGTGTTGCCGTTTGGGTATCTTTAAGTCATGTCATCAAGACATCCTCACGTCTTGCCGTCAGGACACCTTCACGTCTTGCCATTAGTGGATCCTCACATCTTGTAGTCAAGACATTCTCATGTCTTGCCATCAGAACACCCCCGCAGCGACGTATTGTTGTCTTAGCGACTAGATAGCGCTCCTTTTGATTCGCTCGCAATTATTAGTTGAATGTCTACACATCCATCCATAACTATTGTACAAAACATTTACAAAACAAAGCCTAGACTCAAAAAGCACTTCCATCCACTTAACAATTTTATTTCTAATAGTTTTTCGTGTCGCTGTCACAAAACATTTTTGTCTAAAACAACAACACAAAAAAGTGATAAGTAAAGACCATATAATTATAATTTAACAACGGGGGCATTAACGACGGGCACTGATGATAAAAAATAATATTAAGTCATTCCTACATTCCATCCCTACCACGATTGATTAGATTTTAATTACAGATCACGACCAAACTTTTGTTTGCTCATTTTTTTGCGTCAATTAAGGATTTGACAGTTGACGGTAAGAAGAAGAAAATCACGGTTTTTTTGTGTGTGCGTAAAGGAATGATTGACCATCATAATCAGTCATCGAAGTTAGCAAGTTCATAATTACTTATTTTCATCGAACAAACACAAAAGGAACCAGAATAAAAGTTAGTGATAATCAGAAAAATTAATTAAGTAATTAAAAACTTTGAAGCATTGTTGGGGTAGGAAGGAGCAGCAGCAGTCATCAAATTCACAGCAGCGACAGCATGTCATTAGTAAATGATGAATTAGATGAGAGTCAAATAACAGCGATGGATTTGCCATTAGAATTTAAGGTAAAACTTGTTATTATAATGTAATATCCAGTATTGTTCTATATAGACTTTATGGACCAGTGAATCATGAAATTACATCCACACACCAATTTTTTGAAACTTTCACTTCCAGTTTTTATTAAGCCAGTGTTTTTGTCAGTTTTTAATACAATATTTTATGGACAAAAGTTTCAGTTTTTGTTGTGTTTTTGTATACAAATTAATAGCAGGTTGCTAGTGGAAGTTGCTACATTGTAGTGTCAAATTAGAGTAGAATCTGAGATATTGAGTCATATGTAGTCATATCTGTCAGTTCGAGAATAAGGACTCTGTGGTCGAGTAGCCAGGAAACTGTGTAGAGTTTACATAATCTTCCTCATGTCAGGATGTGGGTTCGATTCCCACCAAAAACTGATATTTTTATCATTATGACTTCGGTTCAATCTATGAGAATATTTAGTCTAGAATACGGAAATACGCAGTTCTAATCATGTCATGAAGGACATATGATTTTAATAGTAGAAGGCTTAGAATGAAAGGACTCGCTTCAAACTCAATATTAATACTTCGGGTTTTTTTTGCATCTGATAGATATTGGTTATGGCAAGAACTGATTAGTTTTTTGAGCCATAATATGCTTTCATTGAGGAACATGATGCTGTCATTTTTTGCAAAATCATAGCCGATTATTCCAAAACACATTTCGAAAAAATCGAGATACATACCCGGTCTAGAAAGCCTCACATCATTCGTCCCGACATCGAGATTGCCACTGTCACATGTCATATGTTGCTCGGGATGGCTTGTTGCTATTCGTTTCAATCTCGAAGTTTCAACCTTAAAGCTGCAAACTAATATCCAAAATTATGTACAGCTACAATATCCATGTAAATTGCTAATTTATAAATATTCATAATCATTTACTCATTCAAGCCCATTCAAGCATATCCAAAAATTTCATAAGATTTTCAATTAACATAAAACAGCCTGCAGCATGCTTTCAAGATTATCATACAGCTTCTTTTTCCTTGAACTTAATTCCAAATTGCAGATCCTTAAATCTCATAAATTTAGGCTCATTCATGGCCATTCGACGACAGTAACTTTAACGTCTTTCCTTTGCGACCATCATGTATGTCATGCATGTTACTTACTCACATACTTGCTCACCAAAGCATCACATTTTTTATGTCTCTGCTGTTTCAAAATTTCCCTTCCGAATGTGAATAATACATAAAAATTACTTCCGTTGCTTTTTTTTTTGTTGGAACTGACGATTTTGCCGCAATTTTCATTTTATGCAAAAATTTACTTTATTTTTTTGGATGTTAAAGTCAGAAGAAGCAGCATGTAGGTTAAAATAGCAATTGCATTGCCAACCCACACTTGTCAGTTCCCCCCTCTCCTTACTGTTCTTATTACACAAGAATTTAGTGACGCGTTGAATGAAAAAACAAAAACAGCAAGAATGAAGGCACAAATGTAATAAAAAATTGAATAAAATTGTGGTTGACACGTTACGGTAAAGTGCCTTTTTTTACTGGACGGAACAAAAAGATGTTGATTGTGATTTATGCTGATGATGATCATGAAGGATGACGATGGTTATGATAACTTTGAATGAAATAACCAACCGAAATCGTAGCTTTATATGCAGTCATTTAATTTTTGTTGCTATGTCGTTTTTTTGGATTTATTCTAGTCACAAAGTTCTGTGGAATGGTTACTAATGGCCATAGTTGAGTGATCAGAATTGTAATTAGATTTGATGTGGAATGTGATGATCATTTTGGAATTTAAGACTGACTTTTTGAAGACTATTAATATTCGTTGAAAATTTTAAAATGTTTCAATTTAGACTAATAAGCACATAATTTTGAGAACTGAGTGGCTAATGTGAGCATCTTAACTGCATTATGGCTATTCTTAAAGGCCAAAAATTTATCAATCATGCTCCAATTTGAATATTTTACCCCGGGCACAGCAGACTTCATCATGATTCTGTCAGGTTTCCCTAAGATTACATTTGTTAACACTAAATAAAAACCGCCTTCAAATGGACGAGCCTTCGAACCGTCGAGTATTCAAGCTTTCGCGTGGCTTTGATCTCTAGGGAACCTTTGGGACGAACCTCATTTTAAAAATGGGTCGAAGTCAGTCAAGTTATTTTTAGAGTAACTTTATTACTTATTTACTTACATACTGCAACCATGTTCCTATGTGGAGCTTAGGTTACAACAGAAAACTTTCCATCTGACTCTGTTGCTGGCTCTGTCACCTGGTTTGTACAAATTCTCTGTCCGCACGTTGAGCTGACATTCTTTCATTACTGTTCTGCGCCAAGTAGCTTTTGGAGCTCCTGGTCGTCTTTTCCCTTGTGGATTCCATCGAAAGGCTGTGCAACGAATTTGTGTTTCTGTCCCACCAATGACATTTTTCCTCCAAAACGTATGTCCTATTCAAGCATACTACGTTATCTGTATCTCTTGTTGATGTCTTGTTGACCTGCCTTTTGCAGAAGGTATTGCCTCGTAAAAATTTATTCAAACAATCCAGTGCTGTCCAAATTTATTTCTGCCATGGCACACATTGGTTGTAAGCCACAACCGAAGTCGCATGTGGCATTAGGCTCAACACATTCCAAGAAATTCTGCCGTCATACCAGTGTGTAGCAGCACAAAGTTTAGACACCAATGGAACAATTTGACGAATTTATGATAACTTTATTTTTAAAAAAATCCAGCAGTGAGTCATACCTTAAAATAGCTTTTGTCTTTCTCTCCAAAAAAATACGTATACACTCAAAACATTAAAATCCATTCCAAACATGATAATACCTAACATTTTTGTGCAAAACAAAAAAAATACCTCCAAATATAACTTTTTAATGCTCTATCATCTTCATGACAACCACCTACATGAAGGAACTTACTTAAAATGAAAAAATCCATAAAACAAATGTTTTGCAAAAATAAATAAACTTCCATTGTTCGTATAGAAACAGTGATGGCATTTCCAGTTACTTAATCTTATGGAATCATTTCTTGGAGTTCCTTTATGCTTTACACTGGCACTGATGAGGGATAATTCAACCTTTTGAAAATTCTTTTGAGGTTTTGACTTTTTAAAACTTTACGTGATGTGATTTACGACTTCTCAAATTCAGCACAGACAACATAAGCATGCATGCATAAGGATATGAATGTCAAAAAAGAGATTTCATTTCCACCGACACATTGAAGCTTGATACTTGATACTTCAATTGATTTTATAGTGAATTTGAATGTCATGAATTATAAAATTGGAAGTGGAAGTCTTATAATGATATGATTGTTATGCCTTTGTGGTCTTTGACCTTTTTCTGAAGTTCATTCAAATGGAAACTTAGTTGGGGTTGATTTGTTGATGATGGATTTGAGTAGTGTTGGATTTGAGAATACCAAAACCGCATACGGGATGGAGTTTTTGGCATTTCCAATGACACACTAGTATGCCGGGGAACACAGGTTGTTCACCACTGTTTTATCTTAACCAAAACTTCCTGAAAATGCCATGAATTGTATGCCATGTGCAGTTTCAGTAGAGGCTTAGCATCAAGGTGTGCCATGTCACAAAAAAGATTGTCCACCACTGGATTAGATTAAGTTGTTCAGTGGGGCAATGCTGGATTTCTCCAAGACTCCAAACCGGATCTGGATTCGAATTATCGATCTAAGTCTGTTGCTGACCTAAGCTGACATTCTCTTAGAAACCGTCTTACGCCATGTTAGTTTTGAAGCTTTTAGGCGCCTACTTCCTGGTGGATTTTATTCTATAAACTTCAAATGCTGTCCCAACATTGACGGCTTCTGCTGTATTGCGCTTCTAAAACTCCCATGCCTTCATTGATAAATCCAAATTCCTCACCTCAAAAATAATTGAAAATATCCAGCAACCAAACATCCCATCAAAAAATCCAACTACGAAGATAAGCCAAATGCACAAAATTTGCAGAAAAAAAAGTCATTCAACCAAGTCTTGTTGATAATACTCTTGTCAATAAAGTTTCCGCAATAAACATCGAAGCCACTCGAAAATTGCACATCAACATTGCCGAAAAATTGAAACAAATCGATAAGCCACATATAAATTTCAGACAAAAACTTACTCAGCATAGATTTATTCTTGTTTCTGAAAAGTTTGAGGCAGTGGTGGGCAACCTTTGTGTCGCGGGACATCTTGGTGGTATATGATGACCAAAATTGCAAATGAGATGAGGTTTATGGCATTTTTTAGGGGTACAAGAGTGTGCCGCTACACAAAGGTTGTCCATCACTGCCTTATGCCATAAAACCCAAAACTTGTTAGCAAATCTGATGGCAAATGTTGTCAAACTAATTCAATTTAAATCCAAAACGTTGACAATTTTGGAAAATTCAATTTTAAGTTTTTATTTGGGGCTTTAAACTTGATTATTTTTTGAGGCATAAGCATAAATATGACAATAATCAATTTTTTTATAATCGGGCCACTGATGCTGAGATTAATATGTCATTATTTAACCATATAATCCAAGAGCAATCAACCTTAATTGCAGGAAAGGATTTAAAATTTCCATTCTTATCTGATTAAAATTATATGAATGAACAGATTTCCATTGTATGTACTTTTTTCTGTCATGAACGAGCATTTACGTGCATCTGCATTGTTGAGATAGCACATTAGCAGCAGGAATCCACGTGATTTTGTCATAATCAGGCTTGGATGACAGGAATTGTTAACTTGGGATCTTTAAAAATTTTCACGTCTGTTGGTTCCTAATGTTCTTGGGTATGGATCTAGACCTATGTTTTTCAAACTGTGTGCCTCTACCCTGAGTCCGGATTTCACCGAATCTGGGGCCAACGTTACGCCAACCAGGTGAAGGATTTTCAATCATTCCTATGTTTGTACTCTCTAGTTGCTTATCTTCCAATGACTAAAGTACCTGATTCGAATAGCACAAGTCGGTTAATCTATCAAAGTCCTGCCTAAGATCGTTGTGAATCTAACTTGGTGCCGGAATTAGTTTTCAATGAGTCTGACTTGGTTCTGGACTCGGTTCAGACCAGAATCAATCTGATCTTGTGCTGGATTTGGGATCGCTTAACTGACTTGTGCAACTCGGACACAGCACCTGTGTGACTATAATCAATTATGTTAATGTAAATTAACATTATAAGCTTTGAGTATGGAAATTTTTGTTGATTCCTTTTTTATGAGCTGTACCCGCAATTTATTGATCGTTGCTTCTTGTTCAGTCATGAAAATAAAATCTGAAAATCATCATGACTATTGACTCTTTTTGCACTAAAACTTTTGATTCTTTATTGATTTGTGAACAACCACAAAAAGTTAATTTTCTATAGTTAGCACATTCTGTGGCCATGTCAATTGATTTTCGTATACCAAAAACTTTCAATGTAAAAGTTTAGTGTACAAAACTTTTGGTTCTCGTCATGATAACATTAAACTTTTCCTATATTTCTGTTGATAAATGACAACAATGTGGCTTTTAAGGATGAAAATTAGTTCTGTTATACCTTGCTGATAAGCCTGGATTGGAACGTATACGGTATACGGTTTGTGGGATTCTCAACAGTTTTGGCGGCACATTAGTGTGACGCAGCACATGGATTGTCCACCAATGATTTAGGGTATCGTTCCGACGCAGTGTTAAGAGTTGTTGCCCTGACTGCACAGTAATGACTGTTTTTGAACAACTTTAACATCCAATTCAATTCTCTACAACATGTCCCTCAAGTCTGCATCCTCAAAATACTCAAAACTTACCTCAATTCCCATTCCAACCTCAAAAAAGCTTCAAACCAGTCAATTTCCTAATAATTCACAAAAAATATTCATTACTGCCTATAAACCATGCAATCTAAAATCAACAAGACCATTGTTATAGTTTTTAGATTCATATTATCTAACTTGTACTTACAAAACTTACTTCCAATGACACCATAAATCATAAACCATAACAGAACGATAAAGTTTTTAAGCGATTTTAAATGATATGCTAATAGATATGCTTGAAAATTTACTTTTAGTTACTATAATTTTAAAATTATATGCTAATGAATGGAAGTAGAGTCATTATCGGGTTCGGAAGCTGTTGAGATTGAATTTGGCATGTCTGATTTATATGGATGATTAGTTTAATTTTGAGGAGATTCGTGCAATTTTAAGAGAAACTGGCGGGAACTAGGTTTGCTATGGATTCCTTAAAATTAGGGTATGTCCAAATTACAGAATTTTAGATTGTTAAAGCACTTTGGAGGAACTATAAGTCCGAACGACACAAATGAAGATGGCTTCGTCAAAGAATTTTAAAGGCACCGCTAAACTTCCATATAGCTGCAAAATTTAGAATAAATCCACTATGAGCCTTAAACTTCAATGACGGATCCTTCTTTATTTGTGTCACTCGGGAAGGTACAGTTGTGAACTGCAGGCCCTCACATCTAATATATAGAACATGCAGATCTGCGATTCTTGGCAGAACCGTACTCAAAATCTCAAAGCAGCGTAAAAGCAGCAATCATCAAGTCGGCAGAGCGTCGAACTACACAAAATCTACCAAAAAATGATTGAACTTCTGACTAAAGCCTCATAACACTGTCAAGATAGAATGGATGACATTTATTACGGTCTTAAAGATTTCGTGACAGAGCTTATGTTGCTCGAATTCAATTTAGTTCTTTTCGAGTCGATTCATATCAATTTAAGTTTTTCGAGTCAACCCCGATCGGCACATGTTTTTAATGGCAGCCAGATTGCGGCTGTATCAGCTATATGGAGAGGCTGATATACAAGAAGAGTCAAAGTAAACAGGCTCCCATGGGCTGGACACGTTATTAGAAGGCCTGTAGAAGCTCTACTAAATAAGGTCTTTTAATCAGACTTTGTGGATGGTAAGAGAGCTCGTGGTAGACCGAAGAACTCCTGGAAGGAAGCTATCAATAGAGACAGCATTTCATTTGGTATTGGCAATTGGCATACGGTAGCCAGCATCCGGAAGTCAATATGAAAATTGATACTTAAAAGCCATGTAGCAGCCACTTGACTGCCATGAATAATTTGTGTCGATCGGGAACTTTGAGTTGAATAGCAAGCAAACTTGACAAAGCATTGAACTTTCCAAGTAATTCCATTAAAATGCTCAAAATCACAGCGAATAAAGCATGAATACAGCATGAATTACCCAACATCAAACTGCATTACTTAATACTGAGAATATACTCGAATCCTTATTGTATCAATCCACAATCTCTTCAATATTTCTAATAATCTCCCAATAAATTGAAACTGTTCATCTCTATAGCTTAATATGAACTAAATTTCAATTTTTTAGCACAAAATCCATGCGGAATATTGACTCAATACTCAATATTATCGCTTATAAGTTCCATTTGGCAAGAAGTGTCACATCCTTCAACATCCATTGGCAATGACTTTAATCCTTAAAATTTTTCCACGTCCAAAAAAAGTTCAATTTCAATTTTTATTTCTATTATTTTGTAAGCTCTTGAAAAAGTTTCATTACATCCAGTTCTCAATATATATCATATATTCACACATATGCATTTGCTGGCGGTAGCTTTCAATTGAATTATGGTGTAAAGGAATCCCTTTCGATCTCTACTTTTATATATTTTGCACTTTTCCTCGTTTTTACCGGAATATAAAAGGAAGAATTTGTGCATCTGCAGTACTGTCGTAATGGTTAAAAATGGAAATAGAGAGATAGAATCAGTTATGAGAATTGGAACATGCAATGAATTGGTAAATGTGAGCAGTCATGCCAACACCATAATTTAATTTACAACCAAAAAGAGAAGGAGGAAGAATAAAATAAAATAGCAAGTGTGAATGTCTCGGATGGAATGGATTGGATGGTATTTGGTGCATTTTTTGGGGTAGATGATATGTGAGCCTGAATAGGACGAATCGATTAATCGGTCAAATGGTCTCAGGATGGTGAGACTTTTAGTTGTTGCGGAATTTGGGCTAAATCTGGTAACATGCTTGAATCAAGCTGGCCATGTAATGGATATTGCGACTTGTGCTATTCTGGATAGTTAGTGAATCTCTTGGATTTAGAATTGGATTGTCCTTGATTGATTTTAGCCAGGTTCGTGTACAGGGAAGAAGAAGGGACACGGAGTTGAGGTCATTTTCAGCAAAATCCATTGTCGTCCACCAAATGAATCACTTAAACGAATAGGGCTTGTGATTGTTCAACTGACTTCCTACTTCCTTCCAATGCTGCCTTCCGATTGTAACTGACTCTTTTGACAGTTTCACTCCATTAGTTCTTGGACCTTCTTCACACTCTTATTTCATCAACCAAATTTGACTAATTGACCATATTTAATGAACTTGTGTAAGGGTCTCTTAACAACATGTCCTGTCCACCCGAGCCTGTTTACCTTGATAATCGGACAATCTTATAATTGTCTGAACTAATATCATGTTCATGAATTGTCCTTAAGTTGGCTTAGACACCTTTAGGGTACTAATATGTCATTGTAAAAACGGTTATACGTGAAGTTGCCCAGAAGTTTTGCTGCTCGGGCTCAGAATTTAATCAATTTGACTTCAAAAATCATATAACTCCATATACCAAAATGATTCACTGTTTCCCTCACTTCCTCATCATAAAACTAGCTAAAACGTTCATCATATGCTACTCCTGTACATCTGCAGTGGAAATAAAACAACTTTAAATAAAAATTTTTTCTCTCTTCTTTTTTTTAGGTCAAATATTTGGGTAGTCAGCATTCGAGAGGATTATGGGGAATTAAAAATACACGTCGACCCGTTGATACCCTTGTAAGATGAAACTTTTTTTTGCTTGACACTTTATTGACTTAATCATTGATGCTAAATATCCTTTTTTTTTGTGTCTGCCTGCATATAGGTTACAGTTGCCAAAAATCTTCCACCAAACAAAACATTGCCATTCTGTAATTTAATAGTTAAGGTTGACGGCGTTTATATTGATACATTACCAACAACATCAGCATCATCGTCATCATCATCACCAATAATTAGTCCCATGTATTGGCCAATCGATCAAATATCCTACGGCGTACAAGATTTAGTATATACACGTGTCTTTGCAATGATTGTAGTTAAGGATGAGAGTCAGCTAAGGAGTGAAAATCCATTTGAAGTTCATGCATTTGTATGTGATAGTCGTGCAATGGCACGTCGTCTAACTTATGCACTTGCGGCATCATTTCAAGAATATTCAAGGAAAGTTAAAGAGGCTGAAGAGAGTAACAATAATAATAATGAATGTGCGACTGATTCACCAATTAAGAGGAAATTTGCCATAGATTTGAGATCACCTGATGAGTTGAATGAATCGCATGAAACGGAAGCTTGATGTGATTGAAAGTTTTGTAATTTATGCTAGTTTATGTAAATTTTTATGATTATATGTTAGAAATATCATTTTAATAGCAAAATTGAAAGTTTCGGATACAGGTGGTTGATTTACTAGACAGATTTGAAAAAAGGACATGCAAAATTTTGAAGTGGGTGGTTCGGGTTTTAAATTTTAAGCGGGGTTTCGAAAACCATAGCAAAAATTGACACCATTGGCGAGAGTCCTGCCATGGTGACATGAGGGGCAGGGCATTCTGCCATGGAGAAATCAGTGGCAAGGAGGTTGACCTCCAAGACCTCCTACCATGGAGACAACAGTTACAAAGGGTATTTGTCTCTTAAAAACCCCTCTGTCATGAAGAGACCAATGGAAGGGGGATTGACCCTAAATACCCCTCAGCATAAGAGACATCAGTGGAATGAGGGTGGACACCCAAAACCCCTTTTTCCAGAAATTACCAGTGGTTGCAGGAGTTGAACCCCATAAACCCCTACCATGGAGATATATGTGACAGGGTGGATTGACCCCTCCACTCACTGGCCCTCACTGACCCCTAAAGTCACCCTGCCATGGAATGACATCAGACACCAGTTCATGGCATATTTTGGGATCTAGTCCCTAGTCTACTGCAGATATACCTGGAATATCCACAATATATCCCCACTATATCATAGTCTACATGTTGAAGACTTAACTCCTGATATATCGCTGCATGCTAAAGAAACAAGCTTTAAAGAATACCCATAGTCTTCAGATTGGCAATGCCAAATTGGCAGCAGTGCTCTCATAAAATGATCCTAAAAACTGCCCAAAATTCCAATTTACCATCCAGTTAACCGACAATATTTCAATACAAAAAGGGACCATTCCATATCAAATAACTTTAAAAAGCTTCCTTAAAGCTGAAAAAATATCCACAGATCGTAAATTTATCATTACAACACATCGTAAAATGCCGCCAAATTTGACAGCATCCAATCACGCCATTTAATCACAACATATATAAATGATAATCTTCTTATGTCAACTATATTTCAATTTTTTTCTTCGCACTTGATAGCCATCGTAAGATACATTGCTGTCCAGTAAGAGGAAGAAGGAAAAGCAGTCATATTAGGATGCGAGACCATAGCCAATTGAATCGATAAAACAAAGTGATTTATTTTCATTTTATTCACTTCCATATACTCAAGATAGCAGAAAAAAAAATGGAAACTTATTAAGTCACTTAAGAAGATTCTATTTCATTGGAGTTCCTTTCCATTTCGTTTCCCGAGCGACAGACATGAAGAAGGATTCGTCAGGGAGTTTTAAAGGTTCCGCTTAACATCTTTTACTGACCAAATGGAAGCTGTGTCCGTTCTTGTCAGCCATATGGCAGCCCCTACTTCATTTATGTCGCTCGGGTTTGTCGAGGCAACAAAAAAAGCTTGTGAGAAAAAATGGGGAAATGGAATAAAAAATTGCTGATTTACGATTAAGGAACAAAAAAAAAAGAAGGCATAAAAAAGAAGTTTTAAATGAGTGTCAATAACGATGTGCTTTGGGGCAGTTAGTGCGTGACCAATCAATTCAATTTTTCTATTTCCTTAGTTTTTGTCGCCTTTTTCTTATTGTTACGACAATGGTATAAGAAGGGGATGTTGCAATCTTTGCTGAAAAGTTGTTTTTTAGAGATTTTTTTTGGTATGATTGCGATTTTCCTGTTTGATGTCTTTGTTATTGGGAATGAAGTAGAGGAGAGAGACGAGTGGTGGATTGGAATATCGGAGATTATAGCACGGCAAGTGGTTTTCTGGAAACCGACGGGTAGATGAAATCTTGGTTGACCTAATGTAAATTATCAAGCGATTCACAAAGAAACGGGTAATTAGATCAAGCACCTTAATGAGCTTCCAACTGAGAGTTTCCCGGAAAGTACAAGTCGTAGAAATGACCAAAAATCCTGTCCAATAGCTACTTGAATCTGTTCTAAAGCAGGGCTTAATCGAATCATGATTTGTGGCCAACGTCATGCTGTCCTACTTCCGATTTCTATATTGGATGCCTTCCTGCCCTCCAGGATTGGTCTCTGGTAGGAATCGAACCTACGTACTCTCAGAAGAGTAATGCAAATATCCGATGTAATGCCTAACCATTTGGCCTCAGAGACCTTACTCCCGCACTGGCAGATTCGCCTGTATATAGCTCGTTACCCCACATTCCATTCTGTTTAGACACAATAGTCTAAAACTTTGTGAATAGCAACATCCTAAATCTTTAACAAAAGGCATTTTATAGTATCCAAAACTAAATTGTAAGTCATAAATATTAAATGTGATTCTAATATTGATGCAATTCCAAAAAAGCAGCAATAAATAGCATAAGAAGAATTATTCAAATGGCAATTTTATCAAGTTCTGGAACTTTTCAATAAACATTCAAAGTTGTTGCATTAACAATGAATAGTAAAATTAATAATTTATGTGAAAACTTCTTCCTTCCTTTCAATTTCCATAAAGCATCAATTTTGTATATACTGTAAAGAGGATGAAGAAATGTTTTATTAAAGTCATAGTAGATGATAGCTAAGATATTTTAGGTAACATATGTAAGCTCTTTTATGTGGAAGATGATGAAAGATACCAAATATTTTATAGGAATAGATGAATATTTTCACAAAAAAATTGATAGTATTGGATATTAGAGTTAAGAAAACTTATCAGATAAATAAAAGAAGATGAAAAGACAAATGAATTGAGGAAAACGTGTATTTTACTTCTGGCAATTCTACACTTCTCGTTTTTCATAGTTCGTGATATTTAATGCAGTTAAAGTTGTCTTTTGGAGTTGATTTTGTGTCATAAATTCCAGGTTTATTGATTTTTTGGCGTTTATGGATCTTTAAGGTGAGTTCATTCAATGTACGTCGTGAATACACAAACCGAGTTGGTTTGACTAGAAACAGTAAAAAGCACCCGAACCCGACTAGTCAGTCTAAGCTATCCGAAGAGACATGGAGCATGAGTCCGCTCATTTCGATAATAAGCTCATTTTTGGAACTAGGATTGTTAATAATGAAAGATTAGCACTTGCTATTGACAATTGGCAAAGGGCAGCTAACAATGGAGTGAGGTTTAGGCATCAACTGAGACAGGCCAAGGAATACATCTAATCTGTACGACCAGCAAAGTAAGTAAGTATTGGCAATTAGCAAAAGGCAGCAAACAATAGAGTCAGGTTTAGACATCAACTAAGACAGGCTACGGAACACAGCAGAGTAAGTAAGCACATTGTCTGTTAGAACAAGTTACAGCTCAAAATACAAAAATCTATTTTTATCAAGAAAAAACCAATACCATGTTTGTTTACATACTTCCTGCTTATCATAATTGGAAATTCTAATTTTATTTCTTTTTACCTCAAAAATTCACGAACCACACCAAAGGCGATTATATGATCCACAACTAAACATATACGAATCTCTCACTTTTTTTCTCATTTCTTCTATTCCTTCCTTTTGTGGAAGCTCAAAGCATCCACAAAAAAATAAAACTTTTATCACACATGAGAAAATTTTTCACAAACTAATTTCTTCATCCTATCCACCCACGCAGCACAAACACAATTTCTAAAAAAGTTTGAATCCATTCAAGGTTATTGTATCAGAAGTAGAATAAGTGGAATAAATTGCCAATGGCAATGAAAATAGAAAGAGTTGCAAAACAAAGTAAAAAAAAGTGAGTAAAATAAATCGCACAGAAAGGTAGTAAAAAATAAAAGGGAAGATAAGAAGCGAGCATATATCGCATAAGTTCTGTAAAAAAAAAATGTGATGATTTTGGGAAAAATAGCAATGCTATGAAATTTCTCATGGGGATCTAAAATGACTTTATTTTCTTTTTTTGCCGTCATGTTTGTCACAAAGTAAACAACAAGAAAAAAAAAGACGAAGACAAGGAAGTGAAATCCCTAAATTCATGTTAGGATATACTTTTTTTCAGCATGTTCGCGTCTTAAAGGCTATAAATATGGATGACTGAGGAAGGAAAATTTAAAAAGATATTTACTTGCCTGAGCAGCACAACACTGAGTCGACAAAAATAAGTTTTAACTAGTTAAAGGTAAGTTAATGTCTAGTTAGTGACTAGTTTTTAATTGGTTATTGTCTTCTTGGGCACCGTTACGTCGCTAGGACACTGCAACGTCGCTAGATGTGAACTGGCGTTGGTAGCATCTTGGCGACTGATTTAGATCTATTTTTAAGGTGAAAAGCGAGATTCTCAGCATTGTGCCGCTCAGGTAAGATGAGTCTTAAAGTCTTCAATCTTCTTTATTTTACTAATTGTTCAGAATAGTACATACTTCGTGATCTTGAATATCAGAATTCTTTAGTGCAGCTATTTATCCTTATATCTCTATTTTTTACAGCTTATTTATGTGCAACTTTAACAATTAAACCCCAAACTCAAATTTCAGGCCATCGTTTTTCTCTTTCCAAACTTCAATTCATACTCTGACAGCTCATCAGCATGCTGCTTCAGCTTGTGCTTCCTCAAATTCGCTGTATCAATAAAGCATCTTGAACAAAATTGACATTGATGCTTTTTCGATCCATCATGTGTAGATTCATGATTTTTCAGATCCTTTTCCCATTTATATGCAGCATTACAGCCATCATAGTTACATCTGTAATTCTTTTCGTTTGAATGACTTATTGCGTGCCTCTCTAAATGATTTCGGTTATGGAATCGTTTATCGCATTGACTACAAGCAAAATTGAGTTGATCCTTTGGCTTGTGAATCTTCTTGTGAGATTGTAGACTAATTTTGTTCTTGAAGACTTGATTGCAGATGCCACATTCAACTAAATCAGTGGTGTGTGATACGAGATGTGATCTTAAATTTGATTTTGTGGAGAAGCCTTTTGTACACAAATGACAAAGGATTGTCTTTTGCTTTTCATGGACAGTTGAAATATGGCTTTTAAGGCTGTATTTGTTAGAGAGCTTTTTCGTACAATATGGACATTCTAGTTGTAGATCTACATGAGTTCGTTTATGATTTTTGAGCATCGTTGAATCCTTGAATTGTTCATTGCAAATATTACAAAAATATTCAGTTCTAGTCTGTTTGTTGTGCTTAAACTTGATGTGAATTGAAAGACCTGTTTTTGTCTGAAAGCTTGCATGACATGTATCACAAATAAAATCAGCAGGTTCATCTGAATGCTTTCTTTTATGTGCCATAAGTGAATCCCATGTTGCAAGATATTTTCCACAGCTACACGCAACTTGTGGAAGGCAATTGTGTGCTTGACGTGTATGATTTGATAGAAAACACATTCGTTCAAATGTCTCACTGCAAATATGACAGTTATAGACATACAGTTCCTCATCTTGCATCGTTCTGGACTTCTCTGTATCGCCGTAATTATCACAAATGTCTATTGATGTCTCCTCAATCACTTCATATGCTGGATCTTGCTCAAAATCATTTACAGTTTCATCCAAATAATCTTCTTCATAGACAACTTCCTGATTCTCATCATCCAGTGAATCTAGATGCTCAATTTCATCACTTATACATTCTTCCCATAAATGTCGTGCTCTAAGGGCATTGATCCTTGCATCAGTAAGCGAATTTGACCTCTCTTCTTCTTCCAGTTCAGTAAATAGATCGTCGACAACTTTTCCTCTTGACAGGAACCTTTGTAAATCCTCAAATGCACTTTTACATTTCTGACATGATCTCACATCATAATTAACATTCAATTTTATAATTTTTGCAAATAAATCATACACATTCTCATCAAGGGATGATATTGTCTCAGTCTCTTCAGTCGATCCACAAAATTTGCACCAATGTCTCCAATCAATTGTACTTTCTGGTGTCTCTTCGATAGTGTCAGCTTCTGGAATATCATCTACTGTATATTCGTATGCTATGTCTGTCGTTTCTTCTCTATATTCAATGCTTGTGTCCTGAACTATCGGCTCTGTAATCACTTCTATTTTGTCATTTGATGTGTTCAATTTACTATTGAAGTCGCTTATGGAAAGTCCATTTCTCTTAAAGAAGCTAAACAACCATCCATTACTTGCACCGAAATTCCTTATGTTCATTTTAATTGATGTCTCAAGAGCAACTGACTTGATTATATTTCCTGTAAGCTTCTCACCATTCTCGCGAGCTTCATAAATATAATTTAAAATTGCAGCTTCCAGCTCTGGATTTTTTGTCTGTTTTATACGTTTGTGCTTCGATAATGTCTGTAATATTAAAATATGTACATCTATTGGCATGTTATTATTAATATAAAGTAATTAAACTTACTGGATTCTTGCTAACTTCTTCTCGAATTTTATTTCGATTCTTCAATATGTAATGTAGTGAATTTCGATTAATTCCGGTTTCTTCTGTCACATCCTTTATTGTTTTACCATTCTCTATCATTTCAATCACTTCCAGCTTCTCCTGAATCGTTAGAGACCTCATTTTTCCTACTGTTTCAGTCATTGTTGATTATTTTTATGCAAAAAGTTTTAATGTTTACTTTTTGTGTACAATTTGCGTAGTTTTGTTCCCTTGAGAGATTTAAAAAACAAAAAGCCGTTAATTTTGTTTGAAGTAAATAGTAAGTTGAAATAATTATTGTATTTCAATATAAATAGAGAAATGCAATGCAGGATTAGACTTTATTAAGTATATATGACAATAAAATTTACTTTTTGACTCTTGTTCTATTGAGTTTATGTTCAAAAATTTGAAATTTATGGATTTTTTAAAAGTTTTGGATATTGTTAAATTCACTTTTGTGAAATCTGAGATATAGATGGCGGCACATGAAACTGGAAGGAACGCTCGTTATTTTGTAATATTTTTTTGGAAAACCCGGTGGTTTCAGAATTTACAAACCTCATTAATGAACTTAACGAAATCTGAAAATCTGTAAAATTAAAGTAAATAAAACAAATAATTCTTGAAATTAGCAATTAAATTCAGATTTGGAAACACTGTCTACTGCAGGTTCGCTTAGAGTTCTCAGCATCTATCCGAACAGACAGATGCAGACAACTACTAAGGAACGATCAAAAATGCCTTCGAATTTCTAAATCTAAATCAAAATTTATTTAAAATTCATCAAAAAATTTCAATTTTCTTCAAATAGCTTTGAATATTCTTTTTAATCTTCATATAATCATAAAATATACACGAGTAAGTACAATTCTTCATCTTTTTTTTTTTGTCTAATTAAAACAATTAATAATAATTTCATCAAAAACTATTTAGACACTATTATTATTGCTTCACAGATAAGAGAAAAAAAATAGAACATAATTCATTCACCTTAGCTACATTTCAGATGAGAGAAAGAATATGGAGGAAAAATAATTCATTGTCTATGTTTTGTTGCCTTTCTTTAACTTCATTTCGTTCTCTTTTTAACTTTAACAATTCTTCATACTTTTACTTGCACAGCATAAAATAAATCAATTTTCTATTTCTTTTATTAAACTTTTCAATAACTTCCGCGTGGAGCACGGAAGGTACTTTCTATCTCTTTCAGTTTCTACTTTTCACTATTAATTTAAAATTCTTTTCATTTTTCGTTCTTGTAATAAGGAAAAAGTATTCATTTTTATTACTTTTAAAGAACAGCAACTACATCTACCATTTTAAGGAAGGTTGATAAGGAATTTTTTGATTAGATTTTGGTAAATTTTCAATAAATTTAATTGATTTTGGAATTTTTTAATTAAAAGTTTGAAACTAGAGTTCAGTCAAGTACCGCAGATCTGTACATTAAAGTTCGTCCAAGAATGCAGGTCTTAAACAAATGAAAATTAAGATTTTGATAGTTTGACTAACACGATTGTTAAATATTGAGCTTAAAGTCTTTTTAGAATTGACTTGAACATTCTCGATTCTAAACAAAATTAGAATCAACTTGAAGATTCAATTTCGAGATTCAAATTCCAAATCTTTCAAATCTTCTCAGAAAAATCCAATCCAAAAAATTCCTCAATTCATGCTGTAACCTAATTAAATTAACATTTCTATTACATATAAGTCTTTTAAACTCTAGAACTGTATGATTTTAATTCTTCTTTGATACCCGCAGCAGGAATTTTGGACATATCAGCTTTTTATATTCTTTCCAAATTTGATAAATTTATTATTTATTTATTTTGAGATTTTTTTTCAGTATAAAGTTATTTATTTTTTGTTTACCACTAATTTGTAGGCATTTCTCATTCAATTGCACTCGATTTCATTCACATTATAAACAGATTGTAAATCATTTTTTTCATTTTTTCAAATTCACTTATCGAATTATTAATCATATGATTTATTTCGTATATTTTAAGTGTAATCATATTCAGTTTTAATTGCGTTCAGTATTTTTTAAATTCGTCGGGTTGATTAATGATTTTTTTTAAGGATTAATAGAGTGGATTTGGTAATTGATCCGAGCAGTACATTCCAGCGAGCGGTGGATTGCGCCGGATGGCACATTTCTCAGAGCGGCACATTGTACCGAGCGACACATTGCACCGTGCGGCATATTGTATCGAGTGACATTATGTACCAAGCAACATATTGTACCGGGCAGCACATTGCACCGCTCACTATCGTAAGCCTCTAGCCAACACGCTGTTCTGTTCGGGATAGTTAAGATTGTAGACATAAATCATGTTTTGGATTAAGATCTTGTTGTTTGAGCTAAATTCAATTAAGTATTTGATTTGAGATTTTTGTGGAAGTTTTAATGAGATTTTCAATTGAAAATTATTTATGGCTCTTGTAAGTTGAGTGAACTAAGAGTTCATGAGTATTGGTTTGATAAGGTAATATGTTGCATCTGAAGCATTAAGCGGGATATTTTATAAGCATAATTAAGATCTATCGAACGATCAGACACTACAAAAGGCTAAAAGGACGATATTTACTGTACTTTTCAAACAAGTACAGTAAGCACAATATTGTACTTTGGAGCGTCTGACCTGGAATCTGTCGAAATTCCAAACTATCCGAACAGCAACAGCAAAGTGGATCGAAAACAGCTGTCACGTTGTCATCAGGGTAACATAGCGATTGCCTAGCGAACACGTTCAACTGTTAAGAAGCTGTAGTCGCTAGCTGTTGTCCTACTCGGCTGCATCCAATTTGCAATATCAATTTCCAAATCCACAAAACCAATCCAAAAGATTCTTCAAATATTTTCATTTAAATGGATTTCTTTAAAAATTTTGTCAATAAAATTTAACAGTCAGTGAATGGAACTGAATATTCAAAGAACAAAATAGAGATGATAGTGGGGGCAGAATTTGTAGCATATAAGTACATTGTTTTGAGATTCGATTAAAGATTTTTTTTCTCAATATTTTCATTCTTATTTTTTTTTTGTTTATCTTCATCTTATAGGAACTAACATCGTTCTGTTGTTGCATATTTCTATAAAAATATAATTCTTTTTTTTTTCTTTCATAAACATTTAATTTACCATATTTGTTTTAGCTTTTTTCTAAAATATCTTCTCAAAGACGTTCTTTTTTGAGATTTTTAAAAGTTTGAAAAATATTTGTATTTTTTTTTAAGATTCTTTTATGACGTGGGGAAATGAGTTCCAAATTATTGGTTCTCTTTCAAAATAGGAGATTTATTTTTTGGATAGTAAATTCTAAGCAATGCATTGCGATGTCCTAAAGGTAAAACTACGATTGTATGAAATTAGATTTAACAAAATTAATGATTATTGCCATCTGTAAATCAAACTTAAATTGCTAACACATAAATCACAAAGTTTAATACTTAATGATTTGGAATACTAATTGATAAATATTTCTATGAAACATTTGGAATGCTAATTTTAAGGGTTAGTCTAACATTGAATAGTATAAATCATACTTAAAGTAAGGATTTTGATAAATTAAACTTGAGCAATATTTAGAGACTAATTCCATTGATCCTAGTTGAGTTCGAAGTCGTCTCGAATTTTTTATGAAGTCTAGTCGACTTTTCTACGCAAAATCCAAGTAAACATCGAGTTCTAGATTTAAATTCTTCAATATTTAATCAGATCTATCTTTAATGGACACTACACATTAATGTCTAGTTAGTCACTAGATCTATGGACAGATTGCTTGCTACCAATTAAGAAACTAAGGAATCAAACTATTAACTTTCGTTTTTGACATAGTAGGCTTGTAAATAAGTAAATCAATGCTGACTTGTACTGCACAAACTATGAGAATGAGTCTATATGGAGTCCATATTGATTCTAAATGAACTCGAAACTAGATATGACTGTCAAATTTAGCCTTGTGTCAATGATACACATTCTAACTACTAAAATCATCGAATCTTATGAATCCTTGATAAATCCTTCAACACTAAGCTTAATAAATTTCAAAATTTAACTCATTAAGAGAAAAATCTCTTTAATTACAAATAAATTGATTTTCCCAATGGCAATAATCATAATTTTGTGATTCCATACACTCCTAAAAATTCAACAATACTAACGCAAATTTTATAGATTCTAATAACGAAATTAATAATAGAATTATATTCAGACAAATGCTAGGAGTAAAAAATAGAAATTTTTAAACATATTTTCTTATGTAATTTTTTGTAGTGTGATTAAAACGTCAATTTGCGTCTTTACATTCACAGCACTTTTTCTACTTTATCGTTCGTCATAATTCTGTGAGCTTTTTTTATTCCCTAATATATTCTTTATTTCTCATAACTTTTTTACTTGATTTTTTGGAGTAGAAGGAATTTTCATCACATTTAGAATAACTTTTTATAGATTTTTCTGCATCTTATGTCAATTATTTTTTAAAAATCTCTTTATATTTTACAAAGTATTTCCATATTATGGGGTCGTTCAGATGTGATGTTAATTTAAATGAGATTATCTAACCTCAAACCACGTGTTTTCTGTCATTTCTGAAGGATTGACTGATATATTCTATGCTGTAGTCTAGAACAAGGGTAAACCATTGAGTAGAATACACTATTGAGGAGTTATACCATAGAAATGACCTATAGCCTCAACATAGGGAGTAGCTAGTCAAGCCAATCGCTGCAAAATTTTCAGGATCTCCAAGAACTACACCATAGCTTACCTATCGCTACCTTGGTCGAAACAACCAAGGGTCAGACTAATGAGCGATTATACCAAAGAAATTAACTGTAGCGTCCACATAGGGAGTATCTAGTCAAGTCAATCGCTGCTAAACTCTCAGAATCACCCAGGTGTACACCATAGTTACCCTAACCAGTCAAAACAATCAATCCAGAGTCAGGCACTATCAAAAATAGTGATTCTACGATAGTGCCTGTCTCTTAACCGAGAAGACAGCAGACAACTACCCCTTGAGCTACTTAACAGCATCTTCCCCACCCCAAACCCCAATAACCATTATACATCACAAGACAACGACCCCATACAGCATGTATTCTCTTAAATTAATTAACAAACACACACAAATACCTGTGTGAAATTTTGGCTAAATGTCATAACATTCATAAATCCGTTGTTGGCGTATCTTCATGCTCCTTTGTCATCTCAATTGTCTGATTGACATTCTCCTCATCAATCTTAATATTTAAATCTTTTGAATTAGTTCTCCTATGTCTCAATATTGTATCCTCTTCAGCAATAGCTGTAACTGTTGAATTAACAACAATATTATTTGCACTGCCCTGTTCCTCATCACATTCCTCTTCATTTAATAATAAATCATCATTAATTTTTTGGTTAGTTAATTTTTGATGAAGTAAATTGATATCTACATGATGTGTCGGATCATAAGAATTTTTCCTCGAGTGATGTCGACTATTATTGCCACTCGTACTCAATAGAAATTTATTAGCCAAATCATTATCAAGACGGATAATTGCATTGTTAGGTAAAAATGAAAATTCTTGTCCATATGAGTGATTTCTCATGTGACGACGTCGATTATTAAAATTCTTATTGAGATTAAAGTTACTATTGAGATTAGTCATTGGCTTCTTTAAGTGATTTACAATATATCTTATATTTGTATTCATATTTTGATTGTTAAGTTGATTATTGAGATATTCATAGTCACGTGAATTCGTTCTCGTATGTGCTGTTCTCATCTTCCTTAAACGATCAACATCTGAATTACTTGAATTGCTTCGTGTTATTTTAACATCGCATGAGCTGCTTCGGGCATGCTTCTGATGTGGCAATCGATTGTTTAATAAAACTTTATCGTCGGGTCTAAAAAAAATTGGTGTAACGGGATAAAGGGGGAAAAAGAATCGAGAATTATTTAAAATTGTTCATATACAGCAAGTAAGGAAAGCTTTTGTTGTGTCTAGAGTCTAAAGCGCATTTTTTGCAAAAGGACCACAATATGTGGGCAATATGGCATTTGAAATTGGATTTACAAAAAAGAGGAACTGATCAGTTCCGCATATATGATTGGCTAGAAGCAGCTCCACCAACCACAAAGACCACAACAGCATAAAAATTTCAATAACTTACTTCAATTCAACTTGAATCGACTTTGAATCATTCCTCAAATGTCTTGCAGCCATCACGACACGTAAAGTTATATCCTCACAATCAATCACTTCGCCTTGCGCCTCTTTCTCTTCAAACAGTTTATCTAAACTGATGATCGAACCGACAACATCGTTTGCCGTCAGCGGCTGTAACTTTTCAAGATGCTTTCGTTTACTGACGAGCCACCAGTCTATGGCAAATATTGTAAGTGCAACAACTTTGATTGATGTACATAAACCGATATATTTAAAACGGAACTTCTCAATATCGTAGATAAGACATCGACCACCAGTCTCGCCGCATGTCGATTTCCATAATAAGCATGAGGAATCGATTAGATTACCAAACAATATTGGTGCTGGAATATATCCAAATAATCGAAATATGACGAATTGCATACCTAAAGCAAATGAGCGTTCCTCTTCTGATACAGAACGTAAGACGATCATAAGCAATGGCATTTGAGTGGCAGCAACAATGAACGTCATAAAGAAGAGTAATATGAGGAATGGAAATATCGTTCGACATGGTTTATGGCATGGACCAGCTGTTGCAACTGGTACCACTGTTACCTCCTGATAAGCATCATCTGCATTAAGTGCATGCGCTTGTGCACCATCAATTCCTTCATAAATTTGCTTTGGTGTCACATTCTGATGGACACCTGAAAGTTAATGGAAATGGAGATAAATTTATTATCGATTTTTTTAATTGCAGCATGAATATTGTCAAGGTCACTTACATGCACAGTCTGAATAATTTGAGGAAGATGATGAAGTACATCCTGCATGGCAGGGACTATATAAAAAAATAATTAATTTATCTTAAATTTAATATATCTTTTAAGTACCATACCTAAAATAAGTCAGTCCATTATTACCGCATACTGGTTCCACATCAATCATATTACATTCGCATCCAAAATTGCATGCAGCGGTGAGATTGACTTGAAATGGCTCCATATTATGTTGCGGTGTATTATTATAATAAGGTATTGTCGTTCCAGCCATTTTAACATTATCACAACCAAGGAAGAATAAGAGACCATAACAAAATAGACATATGATATTTGAGACAAGAACAAATTGTACAGCGCCTTTGGGCTTTAATTGAAATCTTTTAAGAAAACATCCACCAATAAAAATTCCAATACATGCACCAGGTATTGCAATTGATCCGGTAAATACACTCGCTTGACTTTTACCCAAGCTGAATTGTGTCTCGAGGTATTTTGGTAAGAATACCACAAAGCCACTTACAATCATCAATTCCATGCATGCACCTAAGCATGTCACGATATAAACGGGATTTGATATTAATCGCCACATTGAGAGTGGAATGTCTGTAAATTGAGAATGGGATATGATTCAATTACTGTATCTTTAAAAGAAAGGTTAAGCTACAATTCTAATCTACATAAAGTATCATTCAAGGTACCTTTAATATCCTTGCCATATCCACTACTATCCTTGGCATTATTACTAGCTGTTCCATTTGCTGTTGCTGAACTTTGTTGCTGCTGCTGCTGCTGTGGTTGTTGTTGTTGTTGCAGCTGTTGGTGATTAGTCTGTAGAGGATTTTTCTGATGTGGTAACGGCTGCTGCTGACGTGGTAAGCTATTGCTCGAATTATGTGATGGAACTATTACTTGCTGACGATATTGCTCTGCTAAACGTATCTTCTTTTTCTCATGAGTCAATACCTATAAAAACATTGAATTTATGGAAATTTCATTTAATACGTGTAGGTGGATACAGAACTTTGGCATTAAGTTCATTGATTCATAAAAAAAATTAAATAGTCTTCATGTAAGCTTCGTGCAGCATGTGTAACAGAATAATTTATATCAAGCGACATTTTTTTTTTATATTTTTTGAAGACTTTTTAATGCCTTTTTTTTTTTGGACGAAATGTGTGATGAATATTTAATGGTAATATCCAAGATAGAAAGGTCTTTGAATTGAATGTTATGGCTATGGATTGTAATTTACATGGACATCGTGGAATGATTTTGGACTGGCATTATAACGATAACTACCATCCATAAAAATTAAGTAGATTATCTTTATTGGAAATTAAAGATAATCAGTTTAAAGTTTCAATGATGATAATCCTTTTGTAATCGAATAAGTCGATGGAAGTGACGTAATGTAATGTGATATTTTTTTGGGTATAATAGTTGATGTTGAGGTATGGAGATGAGTTTGGAAATAGGTCAATAACTCTTCAATAACGTAAATTGTTGATATATCCAGGAGATGGACAATGAAAGTCACAAAATTTGGCACTTTTGTAACATTTTGGTGAATTTTATCACTTGTCATCCTTGTCGTCATCAAGAACCTTGAAGTAGACAGGAGTTGTCTTGAGGTTTTCATGAATTGAAGACTCTTAAGGCACATGACTTGAAATATTCGAATGTTACTTTGTCTAGGCCAGAATGAATCTAGCATAGAGATATATTTGAGGAATTCGAATCAAAAGAAGAATTTCGTCAGCCAAGAGATACTGATTTTCAACTGTTTTACGCCATATGCTTTTCGGCTGAAAGTCATTGGACTGAAGTTGCTAAAAGCCATGCCTAACTTAGACTTAAAACGAGCCCAAGAAACAATCTTCAGAAAATTCCAATTTCAGCCGCCAAAATGAGTCAAAATCAGCCATCAAGGAACATCCACAAATTTTTGGCATCCACCATCCACACAGTAACATAACGGAACTCATACAACCATTCCATGCCAACATTGGCATTCCATGCCAACATTCTCTCAGCAACTCCACATTTTTTTCATTATTCCCATCAAATCATATCAAGTAAGCCTCAAATAGATCGATCAAGAACCTTTCATAACAAAATGTGTCAATCCATCATTTCCTTATGTAATCTTGTAATTTATTTGCACAAACTATTATAGAATTTATACATAAAGCGTTGAGAGATTACGTCTGTTTACTAAGTAGAACTAGCTGTGTATAATCAATCATTTAGCAAGCCTTAAAAAGCGTGATTAAAACCAGATTAAAATGAGTTTTGAATGTGCAAATTTGAGATTGAAAGTCACATGTTGATAGCTGTTGCTTAATTGTGCGGAACGGTGTTTTGAAAACAATTAAGTTGTGGACTTTTGAGGTTATAATTGTTGGAATTTCCATTAAAATGCTGTACAGGATTGAAGCATTCTTCAAGTTCAAGGCCATAGAATCAAGAAGAATAATTTATCAAGTTCGATTCTTAAATTATAGCCGACATCTGACATAACAGGTTGTTTTTCACATTTTAAAATGGAACTAGATATCAAGGACAACATTCTAAACGAATTAATTCTGCCATTCCTTAAATCCAATTTTTATAAATTTCAAGATCCAATTCAATTAATAATAACCAGCACCAATTAGCTCAAAAGGCGTCAGCCAAAGTAGGCTAGGTAGAATTTGGATTAAAATTCAATTTAAGCACAGACATTTTTAATTTTATTCAGTCGATTTTCTGTCAAAGTCATTCGAATTTTTTTGTGTAACTGGAAACAGTTGCTAGAGACAATTATCTTCATGAGACGTAAACTTTTCAATTCTGTCTGTTTTCATTAAAACTTTTTCGATTTTTATTTTTTTTATGAAAGTTTCGGTTCTCTCAAAAAACAGACAGAAATCAATTTGCATTTTTGGGGATTGTTTGAAAGTGATATCATGTTTATCTTCGTCTTGATCAGTTTTGCTCAAACTGCATGACGCGACACCCTGTGTGCTGTCTAAATCTTTTGGAAATGATAATGAATAACATGCCATACACAAGGTGTGCCATGACACAAAGAAGTTTGAAAAACTCTACTCTAGACGACCGACAACAGGTCAGAGTCACGAAGTCATCAGACTAGCGTAGGCAATAGACCAGTTAGCTTCAGACCAGTGTGACTCTAGCTTGTTGCTAGATTCAACGAAATTCAGTCTCTGATCTGTCTTATGCCTATCTGGAGCCTGATATGTCACATTTTCTATGCCGTGTGTCTTCTAAGTTTTTAGATTTGTGGAACTTTATACTTAATTACTTCGCTAGCCATACAGAATTTAGATTGTGATCCATGACCTAATTCAGTAAATTTCTCAGTATGAATTGTAATCTATGACACTTAATATTCAATACAAAGTATGTCACAATGCAGCAGAGAATCTTAAAATGACCATCACTAACCAACGACTCCTCCCTAATTTGCTTAATCGAAATTCATTTCAATTCTTTCTTTCTCACCGCAGTGTCGAAGACTTTCTACCTTAAATTGACATATTTTCTACGGTTAAACCTTTTTTATGTGCTATTTGAGTCATCTATCTATTAAAAATTCTCATCATCTCCGCTATCATAATCCTCAAATCTCTCAGACTTTGATCATGTCTTCAGTATACAGACAAAGTTTGTGTTTTTATTGTTTATTTTTAAAGTCAACTTCATATCCAATAAAAAATCAGAACTCACGTAGAAAATGGCACTTGGAAATGACTCAGACATTTGATTTCGTACAGTAACAATAACAATATTAATATCAAGTGTCTACGACACCTGAGTATATTGAATTCTAATGGCGAGAAGTTGCAAGACTCTCGAAATGTCACTTGATATACATGCTGTGCATATACATTATTAAAAATATATATTTATCTCTTACCTTTGGAAATGAGAAGAATGGAATGGCAACAATAATTAAAAGTAGGCCGATGAGCAGAAAGCCAAACCACCACAGTCCAATGAATCGTCTATCTGTTGGATCTATAGTTGATGGAAATGATATATTATTATTGGGTTGGTGACTTAATTCTTGGACACTTTCAGGTGAGATTTTGAAACTTTAATATCTTTGCAATGGAAATAGATTTCGGAATGAAACAAAAAGCAGTTTATAGATCGAAATAGAAATATGTTTTCTGATAAGTTTAAATTTTCCATATATTAAAGAAAAACTTTGTGGAAATTCGGGAAATTAAACTAAAGTCAAAAAAGATACGACGATTTGGTTCAAACTCGCTTTTCTCTAAATTTTTTCACTGAGTAATACTAAATCTTTATCTTAAAATTTAGTACTTACATTAAACTTAAAAGTTCCGTAACTTTTAAAATTTTTCCTTTTAAAACTATCATGTGACGTAATTTTGAATTTTCCTTGTTCAACATTTGAAAAAAAGGAAAATCTCAATTTTCTCGGAAACTAAGCAATCAATTGAAAAACTGAGTATACAGTTTTATGCAGCGTAACTGTAAGTAAATTTTAGCATATAAAAAGTTCCCTAATTTGAACTTGCCCCCGGGGCCTGTACGGAGGGTCCGGAAAAAGTATCGTGTTTTCAAAAACTTTATATGCCAAAATTTACTTACAGTTACGCTGGATAAAACTGCATACTCAGTTTTTCAATTGATTGCTGAGTTTCCGAGAAAATTGAGATTTTCCATTTTTTTCAAATGTTGAACAAGGAAAATTCAAAATTACGTCACATGATAGTTTTAAAAGGAAAAATTTTAAAAGTTACGGAACTTTTAAGTTTAATGTAAGTACTAAATTTTAAGATAAAGATTTAGTATTACTCAGTGAAAAAATTTAGAGAAAAGCGAGTTTGAACCAAATCGTCGTATCTTTTTTGACTTTAGTTTGATTTCCCGAATTTCCACAAAGTTTTCCTTTGACATATGAAAAATTTAAACTCATCAGAAAACATATTTCTATTTTGATCTATAAACTGCTTTTTGTTTCATTCCGAAATCTATTTCCATTGCAAAGATATTAAAGTTTCAAAATCTAATCTGAAAGTGTCCAAGAATTAGATCACCAACCCAATAGAAATTAGAGCATTACATAAATGCTGCCTTGCATACTTTGTTGGATTCGTCTTAAATTGATGGAACTTGTGGATTAATTCAATCATTTTAGTGAACAATGGAAGAGATCAGATTGCAATATTTTGAGGTAAAAGAAGTCCTGAATACAACTCAGGTAAGACTCTTCCACATGTCAGTTCCATCAATTATGACCAACTACAACATAAAATTCCACAAGGGCAGTCAATACATACCAATATTTATAACATTTCCTGAAAATGCATCCATGTGGAATGACAACAGATATGCACCCAATAAGAAACCCAAAACCGGACCAAATGCAGCCATGCTGTACATGAAACCTGAGTGAGACAGAAAAAGATGTAAGCATAAATTTATTCATCAGCATATAATGTGATTATTACCGATATACATTGAAGAACTTTCATTCTTTACATGATCATCAACATATGTTGTGCCTAATGTAAACAGAGGAGATCCGCCGCATCCGAGTAAGACTTGTGCGAGAACGAAAAACAATACGGGTCCAAATGTTGATGGTTTACTTTCCAGACAATTGTTCCCTCTGTAAAATGTCATTGTTAAAGCATATCAATGATAAAGGATGTGTTAAGCCTTACCTGAGATTATTATGTGGAGCAAGTGCCGGATTTGATAATTTACTTATATGATGTCCAAATCGTCCCAATCCCATATCTTGCTCACGTACCGACACAACACGACAAATATTATCGGCCGTCTTATTGTCAAGCATTATTCCTGGATTTGTATCACCAATAAAGTGTGGTATTGAAAATAATGTTGAGCCAATTCCCATTATCACCGCTCCTAAAGTATACGACGAGATAATATCATTAGAAATTTATGTTCATAATATGATCTTTCGGCTATGAATATGAATATATGCAGAATAATGTTTATAGCCAAAAGGAAAATTTATTTGTCGTGAGATTGAGAATGAAAATTTTTTGCTGGAATTGAGTACAGTGCAGTGGTGGACAACCTTTTTTTCGTGGCACACCTTGATAGTAAGTCTTGAGTGAAACCTTACATGATGTATGGTTCATGACACTTCCAAAAAAGTCCACACTAGTGTGTCACGGCTTGCAGGTTGCCCATCAAAATCTAAAAATTTGGCACACAAAGCACCCGACGGTAAAGTTCGATTAGCTTCTCGCCAAATAGAGCAGAATAATCGCAAAAAAAGCACGATTTAATTGCCAATGAAAAGAAATTTTTATATGAGAATCGTTGACCTACAAAATATTAAGCTTTGGGTAATTTTTCTAATCTCAATTGAGCTTCATTCGTTGCAAAACATTTAGTTTTAGTTTACAGGACATGACAATTTTCTTGTTATCTATATTATACACTATTGGCTAGTGTGGGGGAAAAAATATTGACAGTGGAACATTGTTGCTGTATGATTGAATCTATAAAAATATATTGAGCGTTATTGCTAGCCCGAGGTGGACATGGATGTAAATTGGAATGCAAATGGGTTGTTCATGAAGACTACTTTATTATTTTGGGAACGTAGGGGTTTGACTACTGTTATATGTACGTCGTGGTCTAATACAACGATAAGAGCTATGTAATGAGCATTGGATAGAGAAGGACGACTCAACTGTGATTTTTGTCACTCTCCTCAATAACCCATGGTAGCTCAGTAGGTAAGAGCACTTGACATGTAATCAAGAGGGTGTGAGTCATGGGTTCAAGTCCTATTTGACTATAATTGGATGATAGCCATCACAGCCGCTATCCATGATCATTATAACATTTTACCTTCAATAAGATGATCCTGGAAGGCACACAGCGTAGAAAAGACTGATAATATGGCTTTAACCCAAAGACTCACCGGTCTGAGCCGAATCGTCAGTCTTTTCACCATCTTGTCCTTTCAGAGGATATTGTGGACAATTGACAACAGTTTAGCAAGTGACTGATTGTCGGAACGCCACATAAATGACTCTATTCCCATATTAAACCCGGTCTTACTGCCTACTCTTGTTTGCAATCTCTCATTTCACATTATAGTAAACAATAAAATCATTGGCAATGAAAATTGGGTTCTAAAATTTCAGTACGCATAAAAATATTTAATTTTATAAAGTCAAATGAAAGCCGAGTATCTGCAAACTGAATCCAATAACTGTTTTTACTCATTCTGAAAATTGATATTCATAATTTTTATGATTTTTCTCAGACTTGTAAGGAAATTAATGGCATTTATTTCGTAAAAAGCCACACAACCTCTTCTGCCACTTTTTCCACACATTCGATCGTAAAAAGCAAGCATTAAAATCGCCATAAAATTCAATGAAGATATTCCACATATTTGCTTAATATCCACGCACATGTTCATGAACAAATTTTTAATTGTTATTTTTTTTCGGTTCCTCTTTTGTTCTCCGATGCCTTCATGCTTATGAGAAACAAGCCCGTGTATCATAAGAGGACAACTACAATCAATTTAGATGATGATGCAAAGCAATTTGTGGGATATCAAATTTATGTGGGCAATGAATAGATTAGCTTGACACGCTCATTACTTGATATGCGATTGAAAAGTCCCACACACGTTTAAATGAAGGCTTTCAATGTGTTTTTATTTTTGTCTAATGAATTTCATGTTCCGACAAATTGTGACAAATTGCTTCATAGAAATAATACTCAAAGTAATCATGATGTGGACGTTGTGATAAGGAGCTCATGCATTTATTAGGGAATATTAAAGTGGAAGTTTTAAGGAAGTTTTGGTTTATTTTAACTTATCGCAGTTACGTGGCTGAGGATATATCAGTGCAATGTTCCTAGCCACAATTTGTGTGTCGCGAATGCACAAACCGAGTTGATAAGTATTAGAAAGCACTCGAATCTAACTAGACTTTCTTTGGGATCGAACTCGGGTCGTTAGAGTCGGTTGGTCGACGCTCTAGCCTTCATGCCACTGCTGTTCTTTTGCTGTCAAATGTGGGAATCGAACCCACGTCTTCACAAAAGAGCGAGAGTTAGAGAGCTACCTGATACAGAGGCCTTACTGTTCTACTGACATAATTCGCCTTTAAATGACTCGATATTCCAAATTTCACTCTATCCAGAGACCACACCATAAATATCTAAATGTTTCCCTCTACACAGCACATCAGTTTTCAAAATTACAACTTAATAATCCCTCCAAAACACTCACAAGGGAGTGATTGTTTCCCTATCTAACCCTAACTGTGCATGAGGATAGCAAATATATCCAAAAAACAAAAATGATACCACAAACTCATACAGGTGATATACATGATGAAAACTTAATTTATTATCATACTAAAATAAATCCCACCCAAAAAAATGTTCTGTATTCCCTATCGATTTTCCATATATTTCATAAAAAATTGTGGTTGAATCTATTCGTGTTCATAATTTATGACTATAAAATACCTCGGTTCTTTTTTTGGTTGGAACTTCTTTATTTCATTACGTACATCTATTATGTAATTTATTATTGTCTCCCAAAAAACTAAGTTAATAAAATAACAACATAATTTGCAGAAGACCTTGTTAACGTTAGGCATAGAAGCGTGCTTGACTCTGTAGGAGTTTCAATTAAAATCGATTACGGGATTCCATTATATAGACTAATAATTTTCTATTTCCATGCACATACAAACTGACTTTTTTTTTTGTGTATGCAAAATTCTATTCATATTCAAATATTTTTCTCGTTCAACTCCCTCATGGATATAAATGAAATAGCTTTGAGCTTGTAAAATAAAGAAGCAAATAATCTTTGAAGTTTGCGGGGCTTTACACATCAAAGCGCATAGTTTTATGATCAAATATTTCAATATTCTATTGGTTGCAAGCTTTAGTCTGCAATTTGAGGATAAATTTTGGATTTTGATCCATGCCTGCATTTATTTATAATTCTCAATGACTTTTGTGAACATCAAAGGCTTTGATTTTGTAGGAGTGAATAGTAACGAATTTGTGAATTATACAAGAATTATATTGACAAAGATCAGCGACTGTTCAACTATTTTTAACAATGAATAAGCTCAACATTTGTTGAAACTGTAATAACTGTCATTTGAGATTTGAATATTATTTATTGTGCATAGTTGAAAGCCCCTTTTTTATACAAAAGTTTAGTTTGTTTTTGAACTTCGAAGAATAAACATTGAATCAACATTGAATATTATTTATATCCATTTGGAGATTAATTAAAACTTAATAAGCTCTAATAACAATTACAAGGCAAACTAAGTTTGGTGGTAATGACGATTCTATCAGGCAACATTGTTTATCATTAGATCTTTGACTTTTAATTACTAAATCTAGGCTTGAATTGGCTTTCAATTTCTCAAATCTGATCACAAGCTAGTATTCATAATCTACAATAGTACCACATCACACAGCTTAACAATAACTGAACGCAATAATTTTCTGCCAATTCACGGCATCCTCCTTAAGTACCATAAATATATAATCCATCAATGCACAAAAACATTTTAAAAATTTACTTAACAGCCAGAAAACGTGATCGCCTCTATTTTTTATAAAGTAGCATTGCACCTTAAAAGCATGCAAAAATGTTACAATATAATTTTTTCCAAAAGACATTGTTGACTCGTAAATTCTCTATTTATAATGGCTTTAAGTCTATAAATATAAATTGTTGAAATAAAATAGCGCACAACAAGGAATAAGTACACGTTTGAGTTGAAACGAGTAAAAAGAAAAGAAGAAATTGTTAAATGCCAAATAATAGATCAATTACGTTATTCTCTTGAGCTGTTTTTAGCTCAGTTGGAATGGATTTATGGTAAATATTTTGGTTCGTTTTGTCGTGTAGGCACTAATGGATTAATTATGGATTTAAGTTGGATTTAAGTCAATTTTAGATTTCTATTCAAAATTTGAGAAAGTTAGAATAGTTTTTGAGTTATATATCTTGCTATCAGTAAGCTTGCTGTTGCTTTTGAGCCTTGTTTCTCAGTATTAATCATGAAATCTCTTCTATGACTTGTAAATTGTTTAAAAATTGAAAACAAACTAAATTTTTGTATGAAAGGGTCAACAACTATGAAAAGACAATCAATCAAATCTAGTTTCAAAGAAAATTCAAATTTAAAATGACAGTTGATCATAAAAGTTGACAATTTCAATAATTCAGCAATATTCTAGCATCTATATTGCTTCAATCCATCATTTCAGACACAAATCATGTCCAAATGCTTCTATAGAGCATTCCTGACACACTTTTAATTCAATTTTGAACATCCAGTCGCTCCATTTCCTCCCAAAATTATAAATAACTTCCAATAACCCAATAAAAAATCAACTTTAAAGCACAGTCAGATCTGTAACACTTTAAATTGTGTCGAAACACCTACTCATCACAAAAAAAAAAAAGAAGTCTTTCATTGCACCCTCATAAATGATTTTATTTCCATTTGAATTCATAAACTGAATATGACACAAATGCGTCTTTATCTTTGATCAGTTGTCATTCAGCTTCAGTTCCATTTTATTAAAATAATATCATAGTCTGAATAAAATAAAATCAGCCTTTTTTTCCTTACATTCCTCAAGTAAAATTATGAAGAAATGCGCACATGCAAAAGAAATTTAAATAAATAAATTCAATCATCAAGAATAATGATTGATGGCAGTCGGGAAAGCTGTCAATTATTTACATAAGTCTCGATTGTTATATTTAATCATAAATTCCATAAATTTTCATTCTCAATTCATTGTCAGATAGATGATAAATAGATTAATGAACTTACCGATTCCAATCCATACTGGTATATGTCTTCTACTTCCCAAATAGCTTACAAATATCACCGTTATCACATTACCTATCTCATAACTTGACGCAATCAGTCCTGATAAGCTCGACGGTATGTCGAAACGTTTCTCTATTGTCGTTATCACTGAATTAATGTAGCCGGAGCTTACAGCTTGTTGAAGTGTCACAAGCATTGAAAGGAGTAGAACAAAAATCTAAATGGGATGAAGATTGATTATTATTAACTGAATATGACATGATATGATAAGATGTATTATTCTCACCTTTATTCTTGCCAATTTCTGTATTCTCGCCGGTCTACATGATAAAATTCCGCAATCTCTTGATAATTCGTCATCCACATTGTCATTATTGTGAAAGGTTTTCTCACGATCCATTAAGCTGGCTGAGGGCTGCCGACTATGACATTTTATTACAGTATCAGGTGCGGATGCTGTTATGCATGTTGTTGTCACAGCTGGATTTGTTAAGGTCGTTGAGACAGTCACACTTTGTACGGCAACCGTACTCGGAAGTGAATCGGATTCGGTATCTTGTGGCAAGTCAGCACTGCTGTCGTCTTGTGCTTCAGAATATAACCCTGTCATCTCATATTGTGATTCTTGTCGCCTGAAATATGGAGCAAAAAAAAAAATAATTTTTAAAATCAGTTCAGTAAGCACAATGGATATGAAAGGAAATGTGTATGAATCTGTGACATGGAAGCGTCATTGCCGTCGACATAAAAGTACTACATACAGCATAAAGCAGAATGAAATAGATCAAATAAAATTTTTATTTCCAGTTAGTTTTTCTTCGTTTTATTTCCTCTTGCTGTCATTTCCGTCTCATGAACTCAAGGGCTTTTTTTTTGTCATGCGACAATAGATTGTTGAAGAACGAGAAAGATAGACAAAGTTAAATAGATTTCTTTTATCAACAATCGAGCAATTTAAACATCCTATATCATTTTCATTTCATTCCCTTTCTTTTATTATGTTATGTATGTGAGGCAGGTTTGTATAAACTTTACTGCTCATGACACATTGTTGATGACTTAGTTTAGTATAGAACTAATGTCGTTTGTATGTTTAGTCTATACTTAGTCTAGTTTGATTCTTTAAAACCTTAGTCGTGACATTTTCATGGAATATACAATTGTGGACTTAGCTGCAGCATCCAAAGCTCCTCAACTCACGCCAGAGGCATATTAGGGAGGGAGCTCGGAGGATTTGAACTACAAATCTTTCCCCCATATCAAGCTACGCCCATGACCCACCCATCAACATACCCCAATAACACACGACATAGAAAGTCCAGAATCTGTGAAATTCGGTCACATACCACCTTAAGAATACTATTCAGAACTGGAAGTCGACTAGGAATCGTATCAACTTGATTCAACATTTCCATCCAAATTCCAAGTCATCTTCCAGCTCTGACACTATATTCATCTCTTCCTACGCTTCATACCTTTCAACATACAACATCATAACTGGACTCTCCCCCTTTCAGACAACCTTATCTCATCAGCACAGTCAAACAGTCTCATTTAATTTGGACAAGAAAAAATATTCATTTTCTAAAAAAGATTTGTTTAAACAAGTCGGAATGAGATTGAAAACATCTGCGGTAGATAAGTAGCAGAAGATGTCAAGCGATACAATGCTACAATGTAACGGAGTGTTTAGTTTTTACATCGTCGCTTGATGACAAGGTAGAATGACGTGAAATGAGAGAAATTTCTCATAAACTCTGTACCTTCCTACGTACCCTTGAATAATATTTTTTTTGTGTATAATTCAAATAAAAAGAAAACAAGAATTTTATATTTTTTTGAGATTGTACAAGTTTTTAATTAAGAGTATGAAGAAGTTAAGAGTCAGTTCTATGCAAATATGTATTTTATCATATAAATTAAGTAACTTTTATATCTGATACCTTTAATGCTTTGTTTTGTTGTTTATAAAGTGAAATTTTTAAGCAAATTTGTTGTTTTGTTTTGTCTGCTAATAAATAATGAAGTTCGAAGGTATGCTAATGACCAAAGAAGCTATTCAGATCTGTTGATCTAACAGAAAAAGCATGATTCTGAATAATGAATCTCAAGTGGGATTTGAACCCACGTCTTATGATTCTCGATTGCATGCACCTACCACTGAGCTATCGGGGGAGAATTGGAGATGGTAAGGAACTCGGGGAAGACCAAAGAATTCCTGGACTGGAGAAAAGGAAGCAAAATATCTTAACATTTTGAACTGACTAAAATTCTCGAAAGATAGAGTCGGCTTTAGGTGGCGGCAATAGGCACACACAATGATAAACTGTTGATTGGCCGTTATATTTATACCGTTCCAAAAAGATCGGCCTTGAAGCTGTGTAGATCTTAGACCGTAAGATGAACCGTTGGAAAGACTCCTCATGACTATAGCTCATTCCAAGCATCAGTCTTAAGTATGAAGACTAACATTTGAACAAAATGTAAATGACTGTAACTATCCCATAACAAGACTCCTGAGAATGGACAATGAAGCACCTCCAAGTGTCCATAATCTCAACATTCATACTGAATTTAAGTGTAATCTTGGGATAAGCCTTAAAAACTCAACAAACAATTGTACATACAGCATAAAAACTCCAAGGAAGGTAAAATCTAACAAGCAAGACTTTTTCATAAGACTGCAAATTCCATGCATGAGAAAAATTGAATTGGAACGTGATATAAAAAAAAACAGCATAAATTTATGCACTAAAAAGCTTTTCCGGAGGTAATAAATCATGAAATGAATAATTGTGTCAATGATTAATTACGTAATTTTCATCACATATTTAATTTTCTACTTGATTCTATTAATGTAACTTATAAAACCTAAAAATCCACATGATTTTCTTTCTACAGCTACACATTATGTATTGTACATATGTCAAAAGATGTATATTATGAAATATTCATTGAATTTTTGTTTAGACATACTCTTCTGCATTTGACTTGAGTGTGTGTGCATTTGTGTATGCTTAAAGATTACTCAAGACTTTAAATTTTTTTCGAGATTTTTCATTCTTAACCACAAAAAGTCTGGATTGAGCATGAATGTTATGAATAATGACGCATTAAATGACTCTCACATGACATGTCATGAACAAGACTTACATCAGTCGCTTTTGTTGCTGGTTAAATGGGAAATAAAAGGTTTTGTGTCTATGAAGAAGAGTTATTTACTCTTGTAATTCCATCTGCTTCCTCAAAATGTCCTCATACTTAGAGAAAAAAGGACACAGTAGAGCTTGTAAACATGACGATTGAATCATATAAATGTAAATGAGACTCAGATGTGAATGAGAAGTAGACAGACATGATTTGGAGGGCTTTGACTTTCTTAGAATGGAATTTTGGATATGGCATAGGATGCATGGCTACTTTAAGCTTGTTAATAGAATGTAATGTCTTGGACATCTTATGTAATATGATTAAGAGATCGGTTTCTGATGAGAATCGAACCGACAGGGACTTACGAGTCGGTTATTGATGGAAATCGAACCTACAGGCTCACGAATCGGTTTCTTATGGGATTCGAACCCACGGAATAACAGAAAAGTCCTACAGTTATCCGATCTGTTGCCTTACCACTAGACCACAAAGACCTGATTCTCGGATTGACAAAAACGATTATATATGCCTCAATAACCCAGATTCAGCTCTACTCAGACAGCATATCAGTCTTATATTAGTAAATTCTTAAATAAAGCTTCTCTTAAAGCCTCCCAAAACATCAACTTTTCACCTTGAATCATTCTCAAAATTACTTGTTCCATCATCAAAGCACCTCTAAGCCATTATCTTCTTTAACTACACAGCCCATCATCCACAGTCCATATCCTCTTCATCTTCATCAAAATTCAGTTTTAACCCCGGGAAATTTTGCCTTTTTTTGAAAATAAACTCAATTTGCTTTACTTACCGATGACCTTTTCTGTGACCATTTTGTGTTTCTAATGCTGTACAAGTAGTTGTCGGCACATCAGCTTCATTGCCTTGTGATATCGCAGTCATGATGACTCAAAGCTTTCAGATTGTGTGTTTTTTTTTGTTCCTTTTCCACAGCAGATTGTAATTGATATAAATGCCTTTATATTTCTTCTATCTTTTCCGCTTGAATTTAACGCCAAACATTTGTGGGGTGGAATTAAGTTTTAAATTTTTCTTTTCTTGTTTCCTCGACAAGTTTTTCACTTTTGTTATTTCTGTGCTTGTTAAAAAATTGGATTCAATTTCTACGAAAAACAACAACAACAAAACAATATATCTGCAAATAGAAGAAAGAGAAGGGATAAATGTTAATGAAATTTGTGATTGGATTCAGGTTTTTACTTTTGTTGTGCGGAGACATTCAGCAAATTTTAAATGGAATTCTGTTATGGGATGGTAAATAATCGCATTGTATTCTTTCTTGGAAGGATTGAAAGTTTAAATTGCGCTTGGTTATTTTGATTGCTTCAATTTTTATAGGAAGTAATGCCACAAATTATAGGCGATTGACAATAACTTTGGATTTTTATGGTCTACACACTTCAAATGGGGTTGCTAAAGTATCCCGGAAAGCATACGGAGTAATAATGTGCGACAATTCGAGTCCAGGCCAGCGTGACTCTAGTCTCAGGCCAGATCTGACGAAATCCAATCTGAGCTAGCCTCTAGACTCTAACCTCAGTTTGGATTTCATCGAATTTGGTCTTGGACTGGTCTGGGTCTGATTTTCGGTCATTTATTAAGCCGTATGCTTTTCTGATATTAAATAATGTTAATAATTTGATATTTACTACTAGCGACTCATTAACGACGTGCAAAAACTGCAGGCAGCTAGCTACACCTGCATCTCTCACTTTAAACACCACGATTCCTTACCTTACCCTCCTTTTCTTACCATCATACCTTAAAATTCCCCAAAAAAACACAAACTAAAATCAATAATCCAATAAACTTGACTTACGTCTTCGTTACCGTAACATGACAAAGACCTTGAATATGCTAGTTTGTGCTCAGAATAGAAACAAACTCATTACCAACTTCAGGTTGTTCTTCTTCAAAGCAATTTTTTGAAAATAAACCGAACATTGACACCTTCATACCAAAACAAAAAATTATATCCAATTTTCTTTTCTAAGGCTTTAAGGCACGAAAAGTTCAATGCCTATGAAATAGCTTCCTAATTCATCCATCATGTGATGCGATAGGAAATTGGGCTAAACAACAAACAAACATGATGTGGAAGTGAAATAGCGTGTTTAGTAGAATGAATTTTAAGAATGAGTAAGCTAGAAAATTGGGGAATGACTAAAAGCTTGGGAAGAAGAAGACATCAAATGGAATGACAATGGCAAGGCCATTTTTGGGGTATCTAGTCTGAGTTAATGGAATTTTGACATTTTGAGGTTAAGGGTTAAGCGAGAAGCTTTTTAAGACAGAGGTTGAGGTCACACTAGAGGCTTTTTCAAGAGGGTCAATTCTGGATACACCTCTTTTTTCCTGGATGTTCGAGACATCAAGAACTCCTATTTCAGCCACTTTCTAATATTGCGGAACTGATCAGTTCTGATCGGTATTGGAATCCTTTGTATTTTGAATATTAATCTTTTATAATCAGTTTTGCTTATTTTGATCAGTTCTATACTCAGGGACGTAGTTCTATACTCAGGGACTATCACTCAGGGGAGAAAAAGAGGAGGCTTTGGGGTTAGTTTAAATCCGACTACGCTCCTGCTAACATTCAACCTAAATGAACTACCTAGATTGCATCATTAGAATCAATTCCATTCCATATTCTACCCAACCTCCCACATTACCTGCTACTACGTCCCAAAGAAAGCCTAAAACAAGAGGCATTGTCAGCCACAATCAGCTTTAATTATTGTTTAATTGTAATTTAATTGCCATTACTTGACATAATACACCGCACGACATACGGATGTATTAATTACAAAATTTGTTCTTTTTTCCTGTGCCTTTCTTCGTATTCGATGAGTTTATTGATTTTTCTTGGATTTTCATTTTTTTATTCTTAATTCCAAAAATAACGAAAATCATTTAAAAAGAGCATCAATCTATTAAGCATTTCATGGCTTGTTTATGTTGGATATAAAAATAATTAATAAATATTATCGAAAATGTGACAATAAATATTTCATTGGCTTAAGATTCAACTTCCTTTGTTTATTTTCTAATAAAAAAAATAAACTAAACTGTAACTTCTGGCTGTTCTTACTTGAAAGGCTTCAATTGAGCATTCGTGTATAGTTCAGTAAATAAATGTTGTTGAACTTCCCCTCAATGTGTTTTTTTTTTCTGTGTACATTGCGGTCGGTTCTTCTTTTACAGTATCGTCAATTTATTTGTGTTTATGCGAAATGATGACGATAATCTTTCCAGACAGAATAATAAAAACTCGTTTTATGCTCTTTTTTTTCGACTATCTTCATGCTGAAGCACATTCTACCCCGTAAAAATAAATAAATATTTTGTGCAGTTTAATTTGTGGATGTGTGTCAATGACGTCAAGCTATCATTGGGACGGGGTCTGGGAGTCCGAAAGACTCAGGCCAGATCTGGGAGTCTAAAAGACTCAGGCCAGATCTGGGAGTCTAAAAGACTCAGGCCAGATCTGGGAGTCTAAAAGACTCAGGCCAGATCTGGGAGTCTAAAAGACTCAGGCCAGATCTGGGAGTCTAAAAGACTAAGGCTAGATCTGGGACTTTTATGGACTCAGGACAGACCTTGATGTCGACATGAACAAGGTCAACTTTTAGTTCTGATTCTGGCAATGCCCAAGTCTCAAAAAATCCAATTTTCAGGTACGGCAAAACTCAATAGCCAACATAGCACCTTGTTGATGACAACAGCCCAAAGTCGGCAGCCAAAATGCAAATTTTTAGTCCATTTTGACAGCAAAAGTGGATTTTTTCAGCATGTTACAGACAAATTACAGCATGTACGTAACTTACAATCCAACCCCTTTTGCAGTATTGAACAAAATTTCTCATTCTTCGTTGCATTTTTCGAGAATGGATGTGAATTTTATACATAAAATTTTTGGAGTTCATAAAATATTGATGTGAAACGAAGCAAATGAATATTAAGAGCATAAGACCATATGGTACCTTACACAAGCAATGTCTTTATGAATGAAAATTTTGCCAAAGCCTGCTTTATTGTGAGCATTTTCAATTTTATTATTGTTCTTCAGACAACAAAATTATTCTAGATGAGGAAAGTAAAAGAAAACACATCGATCGTAGTTCTATAGACTGTAGAACATGTGAAGGAAGGTGTCAGATATGAATGAAGTTATCGCGACAGCGCATTTTACTCTTGTAAACACATACTCATTTGTGAATTGAGGCAAAGCACCGAGAGGTACAGATGTTTATATGCCATGTTTTTTAATGAAAAATGGTGCCAATATTATGTAAAATTCGAATTTATTTGGAAATGGAATTTGGCAACTGTGTGAATTTCATGTTTTCGATCAATGATAAATTTACTATTGTGGGAATGTTTCTCTGTAGGACTATTAAGTGTGACCTGGAATTGGGATTTGGACAATTATGAACATTGTAGCATTGTGGATATTGTTGTCATATTGATAGTAATCTATAATATTATTCAAAAGGCATTGGCTAATAAGAATTGAACTTGCATTGTTATATAACTTTATATCTAGTAAAATAGCCATAAATGTCATTAAATTGGCAGAATTGATTTTATATAGGCCAAACTGGTCAAAATGACCAAAAAGCTCACTTTACGGTTCCGTCAAAGCACTTCTACGTCATAATGATGATTTATTGCCAACTCTGCTATTGATTAAGTGACTACGCTGAGCTACTGCCTCTAGCAGACATAAAACATGCTATCAAGGGCAGAGTAAGCTCAGACACTATCGAGAGCAAACTTAACGAGTAAATTTTAGGAGAGTAAGCTCTTGAAAGCATGCTTTTTGCCTGTCCATGAACCATATCCATGCTTCAATCTCGAGTCGATCAGGGGCATTTATGGGTCTTAACATGAAATACTAAGCTTATTCCTAAACAAAGACCAACTAATCTTTATTGTTTCATTCGTAGCTACACATGAATTAACTTAGTTCCAAAGCAATACAAGCTCATCTGATTATAACTCAGTTTACAGCAGAATACAGACCTAAATCATCAGAGAGACAGTTCTAATGCCACAAACGAACTAAAACGCTTCACATATTCTCAAAATTTACGACATAAATACGCAAAAAATGAAGCAATAAACCAAACAAGCTGCATCCTCATCCTCAGCTACCTCAGCTATAGCGAAACAATAAAAGCTTAATCCCAAATATGCTACTGTAAAATCCAAAGTAAGCAAATAGAAAGCATATGGCCTTTACCACAAAAAAAACATGCTAAATGGCTCTCATGTTCTGGTATTTCACGGACGTATCGGTATTGTTTCTTTCTTTGCCTTGTTATGGTAGCAAGGTAAAAATAAAAAGTGAAATTCCCTCGTGACCAAATTTTGATATATTATTCGAACATATACAGTAAGGCAACAAACAGAAGCCACTTTTTTGCACGCAATGCATAAATAATTTTGATTAAAAACCAAAAAAAATTGACTTACAATCGGAAATATTCACATTAATTCCGCAATGTAATATTAAACGACTTCATACTTTATTGTTGCTGTAACTTTGAGTTATGAAATTTATGATAAATTGTGTGCTTATCACGACGTGTTTCAATTTAGACTGACACACCAATGTTCGCTTTATGGGATCAGTCAGCGGGGATAGAAACAAAACTGTTCATGCTGCGAAATGTTGTCTGCACCTACAATTTTTTTTGGCAGTGATAAAATAATACAAATAATTTCTCTATTGCGGAATGTAATGAAGTTGTTGTGAAATTGTTTGCAACAAGCTTAAGGTTTTGGGAATGTTTGAAGAATTATGGGATCACAGTATGGTTTGATAATGGATGGATGAAATCGTGTTGTGGCTGATATTTGATGTTTTTTCGTGATTATTTGGAAATTGTAAAGATCAATTGAGCAAAATTGGCACTTTAAAAGGGGAGGGAAGGGGTAACGGGATGGGTCGGTGGAAACACTGACAACCTTGACCTATTCAGGTCATCGAGATCCAGAGAGTCACCAACGTTAATGATTGTTTACTGTTCAACGAGTGAGAATACACCAGGCCTCACACTCAGAACATCTACAAGTTTATAGTCCACTGCATATGGTTCGAAAAAGGACAAGTGAAAAATTTCTCCTGCCAAGTCTCGAACCCATGACTTTTTGGTCGTTATCACAATAAATAGGTACCAAAGTACTAAACCATTCCGCCACAAACCACTTCAACTCACATCCATGAATACCACCAAAAAGTAATCATTTTCAAACCAACAATTCACATGCCATCAATTAAATCAATTAATAAGCCTCGAATTTAAATTCAATCAAGCATAATCCACATCATAGTTAGTTCAATGCCTTATCAAATATTCATAGTATTAGTTCATAAGTTCTAGTAAAATTTCATTTGTAAATTATTTATGTCACATACAAAAAATTTTATATGAGCTTAATTGAGCATTAAATGCCATTGAATAACAGACATTAAAAATTTAAAAAAAAAGTCTTGGAATTACTATAATTTCGAGCATAAACATGTAATTTCTAAAACGTGATTATAGTATTTTGAATGATTTGGAATGAAAAAGCAGCTTTTTAATGATGTGTACATAAAATTTACATGACTTGATTTTTGTCATAGCTAGTTAAATTCAGTGAAATAGAAAATTAATAAGCACTGAGATTGAGAATAATGCAGATCAAAAGATATTGAGGAAAATGCCAAAATATTTATCATGAAAATTTTAATTTCCCTAACAAGAATGCCAATTTAAAGATTGAATCGCAGAGGATATGGAAAAAGGACCAAAAATAACTCAATCTACCTAACGAATTTCACGACTGACTGAAAAGCTCTTTTCAATTTAAGGTGCTTCGGCAGGTGCGGAGTTGGGGATTGGGTGTTTATTGACATCATCTGTGTCTTATTAGGGGTTGACCGCTGAACTTTGGCTGCAAATTCTGTCTTTTTGGTCTGTTGGCTGTACCGAGATTCCAGCCTGACTTACTTGTATTTGAGTATGGCATGAATTTCACGCCAAGCTTCAATAATCCAACATTAATGTCAGTTTAGACCAGTTTATTTCCACGGCACACTTTGGCGGCCAGTCATGACCAAAACCGAACACGGTATGCGATTCATGACATTCCCAAAGTGAAGCACCACAGCACACAACCTAAAAAGCACTGGATTAGACTAAAATAACTCAATTATACCATCTCGTCCCCATCAATTCTATTGACTCCTCCTCTGCATTACATCCCAACGTCTGGCATTGAATTGAATTTCAAATCAATCTTCCTAAAAGCTCTCTTTTGCTCATGCATGCATAATGTTTGAAATATTTCCAAAAAAATAATATTCTTATTATTACAGTGAAAAAGTATTACAGCTTATCTTGACATTATTTCCATGAGAAGGAAAGGAAACATTTAATGGTATTTTTGTACCGTAACATTTTTTAGTCTATAAGACAAAAAGAAAACATTGAAATTGTTCATCTGCTCTCACACACAAAAGTGCCTTTTTAGGTTCTCGTAAGACAGATTCTTTGCCGAAAAAAATAAGTCATGAAGTCAATGCGGATGACTGAATAAGGTGCATACTTAATCAAAATTTGGTATCTTTGACAATTGAAATGTGGGAGGAATTGGCAGACAGATATTGTAGTCAAGCTATGTAGGCACGCGACATAGAAAGCTTTAACAGAATCCAATTCCATGCATCCTTAAGGACATATTTCTCGCCATTTTCTGCCCTAATGTCACCATAATCATACCTTGACAACAGCCAACCATTGATATTCTTTAACTTAGCATCTGTCAAGGAACTGCTGAGCACCTGAGTCTCTAAATTAATTCCAAAAATTCAAACTTCAGCAATATTTTTATCACAGATTCCTGTTCTATTCCAACAGTTATCTAGAGACAGTCATTCCAAAATATAATTTGACTTCTTCTTTCGCTCATAATACACGGAAATATTTATCAAAATTCAATCTGGAAGCAAATGGAGAAGAATTAATATTTTATGTTGCCAATGTCACAACGTTGTATCCTGCGAAAAGAATTGGGAAAGGAAGGACAGAAGGAACAAATTTACGAAAAAAAAGTGCTGATAACAGCATGAAAAAGAACATTTGAAATCGTAAAAAAAGCACCAAATGTAGGCAGACAAATTTTGTCGCTCTTCCGCTTGTGTCAAGAGATTAAATGCAATCAGCGTATGTGTGTTTAGTATTTTTAACGACCTTGAATCAAGCTTGGATATGAGCAAAATGAGATTTGTACGTCGGATATATTTTATTTAACTTTACTTTACCTTAAGATGCTTAAATGCCTCATTTTACGGAACGTTTTGGAGCGCGCAAAGTTAAACAAAACATTTTAATGTTGAAACAAATTTACCGACCTACTGCGTTTAAGTTTTTTTATTTTAAGTTGATTTTCTCTTCACCTTCACGAAAAATATTGGTTTTGTGTACCTTTCTCTTAAGGTTTTGAAACTTGGTAGCAGTTTACAGTATGCTAGAGGAAATTACATAAAATGCAAGTTAGGAGCGTATTCAAAGGTGTGTTTTGGGGTCAAATATTCCGAAATTTTGGACTTAATTCTTCAATTTTATGGAGGTTTGTGAGAACTTCCTCACTTTAAAGCTTTGTGTTTCATACAAAACTAGATGAGACACGACTAGACTACCTCTATGCCTTGTCTCAATGAGACAATATAACAGTGCTCTAGTAATTCTATCGTGTTGCTCGGGTTGAGTTGATCAAAGCGAGTGATGTAAATATTTGGATAATATCCACTGTGACTTACTAATAACTAGTGACTTGATCGCTGAACCAACAGAATATTTAGGGATTTTCAGAATTTAGGTGTGAGTTCGAGCCCCTCTTTGATGTATCATTTACTCAAACGCAGAATGTAGTCGTTAGTAGGGATAATACCGGCATTGAACTCCCCTGGTCTCTAAAAAGTCATCCCGAGTAAACAAGACTACGTTATAACTAGTTGAACTCAAATTAATGTCTAGTTAGGGACTGGTTCTAACGTATTCTTGTCCTTTTGTGTCTAAGTCGCCATAAGCACCAATATGACATCGACAAGCTTTGAAGGCAGCATAACTGTCTGTTCCTAATGACAAGAAATGAGATTCATCGCAACGAGTCACTCAAATCACATCATGTACACACTTTTTGAATATGAAGCAACTACATACATCAAGGCAACCGACAGTAATATCAGCCACATCCAAGTTTCTAAACCTCGCCATTTCCCTTCACAGCCAGTCATCTCTGTTGTTTTTTTCTTATCAACAAAAGTAAATTTGTCATTTGAACAAACTTAAATATCTTCAAAGCGAGAAATAAGATCGCATTTTTTTGTGTTTGTTTGTAGCTACAAATGAATAAATACAGATATATTTTATGTCTGTTTCAACACATTGGACGTGTCTGTTTTTTAGATGACACTTAGTCAAAAAAAAAGTGCTCATGTTAATGTCGATAAAATTGTACTTTTTTTGTGTGTGTTTTTTGGCCAGCATTTATATATAGTCTAATGCCCTTTGTTTTACTCATATGGGTGATCGTTAAGCGGATTTAACTGTTAATATGGCATGGCATATTGTGATCGTTTTAATGAAATGATGGATGTTCTATGGCAATTATGTATTATTGTTTTGATTCTAATGGCTCATAAGTTATGGACATTTAAAATCAATGAGGAATTAATGGTTCCTAACTTGGAAGATAGATGTCTTAAAGACATACGTAAATCATCAGTTCCAGTCATTTAAGTTGTGGTCAAACAATTAAAATTAATATTCAAACTTGGAAGTTGATTGATATTGCCGTGTTCGAGTCTTAATATAAAGTCATAATGACTTTTTCGAGGATAAATAAAGAATAGTAACAAGTCGTGAATTGAAGCTATAAACTCATTTTTTTTTTCTTATCGAATATTTAGTTCAGTTCGTGTTTTAAAAATTAATTCAAACTTAAATATATACATTTATGTAAGGCACTGCCGACAGTGTTGTAAACCTGAATGTTTGTGCTTGTACAGGTCATTGGCATTTTTTAAAATGTGTCAAAATTGTAAAGGAAAGTCTAAATACGGGCTTGGCAGAACATTGTGTATACTAGGCATCCGTTATGGAACTGATAATTCGGCTCGAGTCTGACTAGACTCTAAGTAGTTTAATGCCCTATTTCTTAGAATCTGGCTTAGGTCCAGAGTCACATTGGTTTGGTGCCGGATTTTTGGTATTTCTATGGTAAACAATGTGCTTTACGGGTTAACAGTATACAGACTATCTGATTATCCGAGCCTTTATCTAGGCAATCTTTCAGACAGAAGAAGTTCTTCCAAGTTTTGCCATTTTATTACCAAGATTGATTACCGTCTACAAATTAAATCCCATTCTTATAAAAACAATCTTATCCATCCTGTAGAACTGGAGATTCTTATTTGCAGCAGACTCAATAAAAGTTCAAACTAGTTCCAAATCCTCAATTTTATTCAATTTTATTACAAATATTTTTCATGCACTAATCCCCAATTCATCTTGAAGAACTCCTCATTTTTTTGTTGCTTCTTGTTATATAATTCAGTTCCATTGAAAAACATTTTTTAAGACTTCTTTTATTATTCTTGATGCAAAAAAAGAAGGAATAAAAATCATAAAAAAGTGCAACAAACCACAATTCCATTTTTAAATAGAAGCTTAAAGTATATTTTTCCATGAATGCAAATCATTCCAACCACTAAAAGCATCATAAAGTTTTATTTCAGACACAAATAAAAAAAAATACCTTTTACATTTTAAATAGTTCTGCTGCTTTTTGTGCTGTAAACAAAATAAATTGCATTTACAGAGAAAAAAAAGTAGACGACAATGTTGAAGGATATCCTCAGAGAGAAACATTGAGATATATTGAAATTGAAGGTTTTATGGTTTAAATAGAATCGTCACTTAAGGATGGTCACTGAGGGATGATAAATTTAAATATAAAGAGGTTCACTTGATGTAATAGTTTCGAGTGGATTTTGATGAAGTTGTTGAGAATTTTGGAAGAGTTTTGTTCATGTTTGAAGGATTGATTGATTAGGATGGAGAGGTTGAAGCTTCTAAAAGCTTAAATAAGGGCTGTGGAAGTTTGATTTACACAATTTCGATCAAAATACAGCAATATTAGCTTAAAAAACTGTGGAATTCCTGAAAGATCTTGTCTGAAAGGTACACTGCATGAAAAAGTAGGAAATTAGTGTCACCAAACCTAAATCACTCTGATTTTGATGAGAATTGGTCAAATGTCTTGCCCGTAAGACATGTGACGTTAAACTTCACATAATAATGTCCTCAATCCGACAAGTGGCCAGATTTTACCATTTCCAGCTCGAAAGCAGGGTTACCCTGACTTGCAGACATTTTTTCCCTACTTTTAATACTTTACATGCCTTTTAAGATTGATTTCACTTCCAGATGGCTACCAAGGATTCATAATCCTCAGATTGCAGCAACTATAAGGAACAGCAAGACACAAGATTGCTTAAATGACAAACATGATAGCTATTTCAGGTCCATAATTATAAATAAAGTCAAATTTGTTTGAAATTCACCGCATCGTGTCATTCAGGATCCATTAACTACAAAACCATTCCAAACACATTCAATCTTCATAAACTGATGCAATTCCAACTCATTAAGCACAATTTGCAACAAAATCCATACATGAGATGAATAGAAACGTTAATTTCTACTGTCACGGTCACCTTTTCAACACATTTTTCTTTCAAGACATCCATTAAGTAAGTATTATGAATGCAGCAAGAAATATGGCAACACAGCACACATTTCAAACATTTCTCAAAGGAACAAAAAAAAAAGTTTAAATTGCAGCATTAAATAACATATATAAAAAAAAAGTTCTTTCATGCTGAACTTCCAACCGACCAACTTCAACTTCCGACCTGAACTTCCAATCAGACGTCAACAATTTTTATTTCATTTCTAAGTCGATTGCACATTAAAGTTGCTGTTAATAAAAGAATCAAGGTTAAAAGCTTAAAAAGGGAGAAGAGAACAAAGAAACATAAAATAAAAAGCCACAACAAATAATTTGTCATGCAGTTATGCATCAAAATTGCATAAGAATTATTATTTCTTTCAGTACTTTTCCATATTTCAATCATTTTCAAATCTTTTCTTGCATTCATTCATAAAAAATATGTATATGTTTGGCATGCATCATGGCATTTGCCAGGGAGTAGTCGGAAGAGCTTTTTTATGCATCATATTATGCATGCATGCATCCATATTGTTATGTTTAGTTGTAGCTTTTACGCAATACTGGAAAATTGTATGCTTTATGGCAGTGGTGGGCAACCTTTGGTTCGGGGCACACCTTGAAAATGGCCGTCTTGTCCGAATCCGCACGGTTCATGACATTTCAAACAATTTTTGGCTGTACCGCAGCACACAGGTTGCCCATCACTGCTTTATGCAAAAAGGAATCTCGTGTGCATGCATGCACATCAATATACAACATATAGAAGCAGTGAAAAGACATTTTATAGCACTGAATGTTAATTCCAGTACTTCAGTTAATTGACGCACGAAAAATGCAAATAAGTGAATTATAAATAGTCAGGAATAAGGAAATTAAATGAGCACAAGCATGACTCACTTCTTAAAATATCAACGACTGAGCCATAAAATTACAGTAGTCAATCTAAAATTATAACGATAACTGAACAAAAATATTGGAAGGCCATAAAGTGGGCGCAACAACAGTAAGAAAAAGTTGATTGGCTGTTTATGATGATTGGGACTAAGCGCAGCTTTGATAATGATCACTTTTTTGTGGATATAAATGAATGTTTTGCTGGCATGACTATACAAGCATCAAGCAGCACAAGAATAAATTCACACGGCACAAAAAGATCCCAGCCAACTTTTAATTTCCATCAAAAATATAAAGGTAATAAAAGAACTCAAAATTCAATTTATAATTAACATCGATTCCGCATTTGCTGCAACACAAAAAGAGCCCTTGACCATATCCGACGAGTAATTGAATTTACGGAATGATTTAATTACAAGCTAATGAACAGTTTATGATTAGTTATGCTATAAATTTTTGCAAAGTTGAATAGTTTTTGATGTAAAATTTTAATTAGAAAAAGGCAGTCTCAATCCAGTGTTGGTTTTTGGGTTTTTAGTTCATTCAGACAGAGCTGGAAGTCGATTCGAATTCTTTATTGAGCTAAGTCGGCATTGCCATTCAAGATTAGAGTCAAATTGAGCATTAACGAGCAACAATCAGGTCTGAATCAATGAATCATCAGTTTTGAGTAGGATTCACTACGTCTGTCCACTATTGTTCCCGATTGAACTGTTTCTGGATGGTTTTTGAGGTTATGTATGGTAAATTGTTAAATAAGGATTTCAAATGAATCCAAAAAGACCACAACTAAATCCTGAAGGTAGCATAATACCGCCATGTACCCAAAACTGTGTAAAATCCAGGTTTACATCGACTTGACGTCAACCTAGTGCCGAATTTCTTCTACTTTAGCTTTCCATGAAGACATCTGGGTCACCAACTCACAAATTCTCACAATTAACCCAACCTTCGTGCCGTACTAATGAACAACAACTACAAAATATGTCACAAGAGCCAACAACTCAAATCTTACGTCCAAGAAAAAAGTTTCTAGAACAAGAAATAGAACAAAACTTTAAGCAGTCCAAAGTTTTCTACATATTTGTTCCAAAAAAGGTCACATTAGTCATATCCTTTCTGTTTGCACAAACAACTTTATCAAATACACACCTTAGCCAAAATGTACACAAGCACTTACTCTCTGACACAAAAACCAACGCTAAAAGCGAAAAAAAAAAACGAGTCTTTCGTAAAAGGCTTTGGCAAATACTGAGCCGTTTAATGCGAGTGAAGGGAACGGAGATTTGTGTCAATATCAAGCTTAAACTCTCAAATATTTTTCAGGCACACAGTAGCACCGTGGAAAAATAGTCGAAAGATTTTTTTTTTGTATTTCGTTCACTCAACATGAGATGATCAATAGCAGTAATCACCGTCGTCATTAGTAGGACGGGAAGAAGAAAAATCAAACATTGAAGCACGGCTGCTTGTCATCTCACAATTTACACTTCATCAAAATTAATTACTCGCTTTTTTCTATGCCTCGCAAATTTACGTATGAATATGGAATGTCTACATGCTGCTACTTAAATGCGCCAATTTTCATGTCTAAAGCAGGTAAAGTTATGAGACTCATTAGACAATGGTGCAAAAAAGAATCACAGAGGTCGTGTCATCGTGCAAGTTTACTTAATTTATGTTACTTTAATAATACAGACAGTCTTAATAAGCTTCATAAATCTTCTACATAGCACAGGTGAACAGGTATCAAGTAAAGTCACACATAAGACACATAAAAATTTCATTAAATGAGCTTCCAACCTTCAGTTATGTGTCAAAATGATCTACTTGACAACAAATGTTTATGCTTTTCATTTCTAGCACATTTATCTTCTTGCTTCTTTTTTTGGGGAATGAATGACATTTTGTATTTTAAAAAATACTTAGTTGTTGATCAGATTCTCATTTTTGAGTGCTATTTATAGCTTTATTATTGAGTTTTTTTGTTGATCTGGTCAGGATTTCTATAGAGTTTGAGATTTAAAAGTTGGATGTGATTTCCAGAAGTTTTGAAATGAAAACCGGTTTAATAAGGATTTGCTTGATTTGGGGAAATATAGTTTGGGAATTTTGGTCGACTTTGATCGTGTTGTGATTGGCCGAACAGCACAAAAATAGGTAAATTGATCAATAATTCTGATTTGTCTTCTTTCTGAGTCAGATTTGATATTGGATTCGATTTGAATTAGACATCAAGAAAGTCACTTTAGCAAGGATTTTGGATCATCGATTTACCGACTTGTGCTACTCGGATTAATATCTTCTTTGATGGATTTTTTATAGGATGGATGAAGAAGATGCTAAACAAAGCAAAACTTAATTATCAAAGAAGTCATTCATTTAACACGTGAAGCAATAAACGAAAATTAGTTGCACACCCCTCCGTAACAAAATTTCAATGGAATTACCTTTCTTGACACGGAGGTTAATAATAACTCAATAATTAAATAAACAGCTGCTGACTTTCTGAGTTTTGGAATTAGAAACTCCAAGAAGTTGTTTAAAGACAGATCCAGCTTCCAACGAACTTTTAAATCGGCAATGGGTTCTCGTCCGCCTTCAACAAAGAAATAAGGAGTAAGTAACCCTCCGCTCTAGCGCTACTTAATAAACGAACGTTCCCCCAAACCGGATCCAATTAAAACAATTGATATCATCAGGACATGCAGACTATATACCCTTCAACTTTCAGTACAATTCAATACAATGACAATTCACTCTTTGAAGTTCATTTCCCTTTCATAAAATCCGGTTTCAATATTTTTAAAATCCAAACTTATTGAAGCTGTAGACAATGACAATCATTTCTCATAACATTCATAATTTACGAATTTTGGAAGAACAAAAGTGAATAAAAAATTAAAAATTAAGTGACTGAATACAATGAACTTTCAATTATTTGACATTTACATGCTTAAAATCGAAAAGAATAAGCTACAATATTGTCAATGCTTTGTGTACACGGAAGAAAAAGAACTGCTGTCTAGAGGCAAAATATTTAAATGTCGATGATCAGACACAGCTTCAAATGACAAATATGATTCATCAAAAACTGTGCAAATCCAAAATTAAGTCTTAAGCTTGCTTTTACATTTTCGGCAACAAAGACGACCTAAAAACCGAGCTGCATGAAAAAACCGAGAAATTTCTTCAAGCGCACCAAGCAAAAAAAGAAAACCAAAGAGAAATAAAACAAAAAAAGCAAGCAAAGTTCCGTTACTCCCCACAATCAACACAACACAGCCAATTTGGCGCAAGCACAACACAAAAATGATGGATTATTGAGTCAATTTAATGAAATTTAATTGAACGAGTTTTATATTTTAATTGACTTGTGGCTGATGAGTCTATACTTCTATGGGCTGTTGACAACGATAGAAAAATAATAATTTAATTCATCTGTTGAGATTCTATCGACTATAACTTATATACAATGTAAGATAATGTCTTAATGTTCTACATTGTAATGAACAGTAATTCTCTCTTTTCGACTTTCTTTCATTCTATGGAAAAATGTCAAACGGGTTAATGGATATTCATGATTGCAATGAGATGAATGTAGAGAGAGAGTTTAAGTTGGGAATGGAATTGAGAAATAGTTGTGGATAGAACGAAGCTGGATGGATTTTTGAATTTATTCTGGGCCATCTGGGTTGATTTATTCCAATTAGAACTAAGCAACAACCGTCCAAGAATAGATTTCGGCAGAGCTCGAAGTCAACTCGTCCATTCAAAGTTCAAGTCCAATTAGCTATGGCTTTTGATCAGACAGTAGCCGATCAGTCTAATGAATCATTTTGAGTCAGTCAGTCTACCCTAAAGACTCCAGACTATGGATAGAGTTGACAGATCTCTAATGTTGTCTGGACATCTTGGAGTCGCCTTTTGGGACCTGTCTATTGCAGTGTTTCTTAAGCATTTTTGATTGCGATGCAGTAATCCGCAAATGTAGTTTAAATTCTAGTTACCATAATTTTTGTGTCACCCCTGCAGGTCTGGCCGATAAACAGAAGTATCATGGATCATATTTTGAAATCCACAGGTCTGGAACGTACCAACAAATCTGCTTCATCTTCACCCACATTCCACAAATAATTCCAACAAGAATTTCTCAATCAACAACAAAAGTCAAACCAATTTCGTGACCCATTCCATTACATAAAGTCCACCAATTTAAAACCATTTAATGGATGTGACAGTTTCACATCATGGCTTAATGTTCGTACATAATAATCATTATGTTTTTCTCGAAAGCATCAATCATCTGGAAATGTGCATAATTTAATTTAATTTTTGTAGTATCAATTACACAAAATCTTTCGTCATAACTTAAAGTCGAAGTGATTGCCTCGCAATTATACTAATTTATGACTATCATAAATGTGCTGTCTTCATATTCTTGTTGTTGCTTCTCGACTTGAAAAGAAAAATTGTATCGAAATAGGAAAATAAGTTTTCACACACATTAATGCAGTTTCTATATACAAAAATTACCATAATCGTATATGTTGCGTGCTAATGTCATGAGATGTATGGGTACATAACTAGTTCGATGAAAGCATGAAAGCTAAGCGGCTTAAAGCATTTTTTGTCTTTTTTTTGTGAATAAAATATAGGCAATTAAATCTTTTGCTGCCAAATTAATAGAGATCTCAAAGTCAAATATTTGAAATTTTTTCTTTCTTTTATTCTGCTTCTTCTGCCTGAGAAATAATTCATTATGGCTTATGAATGATTGAAATTGATTATGGGAAGATGTTGTGAGGAAATGACGTCGGTGTTTTTGGGTTGGGAGGAATTGAAGCTATATTTGGTCTGAGATTCTCAAGCTTGAAGGTTTCGTAATTTGACTACTGACATTCTGTCCATGCGTCAGTTGGAAAAGTGTCCTCAGGGCATCGTGGCACTAGTGTTGTGGTGGACAACCCTTTTTGTGTTGGCACAAAGGTTGTTCATCACTAATCTAGCGTTGTGCCTGATTTTGATTAATCTGACTGAAAATTATTGTCTTAAAGACTTGAAGACACTATATCCTGATTTTTCACGAAGTATGTCTCTAAGATAGTAAGGTAGTATGAACTCGAAACCATTTTAAAGCTGTTTGAAGACTTTGTACATTACAAAGATGCTAGAACATTATGAATATTGACATGCTTTACAGAATTCTTAGTCAAAAAACTGAAAAATTGCCGTAAATTAGCATAGTATATTCCCCTGTTTATCCCTAAATTCCTATTAGATAAAGCTCATTCTATCTTTCTACACTAATGAGTTAAACATTACAATCAGCACACGAACCGAGCATCATAATTAGCCACAAAATGACAAAATTCTCCCCCTAAAGGCATTGATGTCATGTCAACGATAAAATATACAGTGGACACTAATAAGACAGTTAAGTTGCTACATAAATCACAATATTTTGATGGACATCACTAATGAATGACCCACAAAAGAATCCGCTATGCATTTTCTATAATTAATAATTGGCACAAAAAAATTTCGCTCTTTAACATTATTTTTATCTCACATAATTCTCAAAGATTTGTTTCATTAGACATCAGGCGCATTAAAATAATTTGCTGGCATGCAATCAAGAAAACATAGAGAGGATCCAATTATTTGTATTAATTATAACCATTTCAAAATGTCTATATATGCAATTCTATTCATTTATGTACAATTCACATAATAATGAGAGAGTGAAAAAAAGAAGAATTAAGCATATACAGTCAAAAGAAATAGAAATCCAATGCATTTAAATTGAAATTAGCAATTCATTGTTAACCATTTGTGCTGTGTAAGAATTCAAGCAATGACTGTTATTATTATTGCTTGGTGTCGAATGCAGTGGTGGGTAACCTGTGAAGATTTTTGGAACTCGAAACAGAACCTGAACAGAACCAGGACGGAACCTGAACGGAACCAGGACGGAACCTGAACGGAACCAAGACGGAACCTGAACGGAACTAGGACGGAACCAGGGCGGAACCTAGACGGAACCAGATCGGAACCTGTATTGAACTTTCCCCGCTACCGATCCAGACATCAAGAAAGCATAGTGTCTCATGTGATTCCATTCACAATTTATCAAAATGTCCCACGGCACGCAGGTTGCCCACCCCTGCCCTAATAGATGCAGTAAATTTAAATACAATTCCAAAGAAAAATCACACGAGCTTTTTTTTTTTTTTGATGAATAAATCAAGCTTTAGGTATTGAATTTATGTTCATGAGGGAGTTAACCACAGTCGCTGACTCATGACTCGACTGCCCAAGCCTATCAACTCTTTATAATTACGATAGTAGTTTGCTTTATTGCCAAGAATGAAGCATTTTATGAAAGCTTATTTTGTTCTTCCTCATTTGCGTGCAGCACGAAAATTTATTCAATAAAATTTATCTATTTCTATTTTAATACCTAATAAACGATAGATGGATGGAATGGAAATGTCATTAAATTAAGTTGATAGAGAAATTTATATTCAAATTTATGGACAAAATTTGTTGTTTTTTATGTCCCAAATATCTTCGATATCTCATGTCCTTGAATCTTATTTTTGCGATGTCTTGTAAACTATTTGTCGCCATGATATTTAAGTATCGTCCGGGATACGGAAGACACTTGACGAGACGCTTGAGGAAGTAAGTGGTAATTCTAAGTATTATGGATGCAATGGCACCACTTAATGCACTTACTAGCTGTAGATGACTAACATTAATGAATTCTATAGAAAATTACATTTTTATTTCCAAATAAAAATCAATTTTGCAATATTATAGCTAAAAGCTGTTTACATTGCCAGAAGATGCCAGTCTGTAGGGCATCATGGAAGCAAATAATCATGTCCAGCTATAACAATATGAATATTTGATATCCATTTTCTTAGGAATTGTCATCAATTATGAATATGTTCATCCAGAAAGTACATCCTTAAGCTTTGTTCCATTAATGGAATCAAAAAGAAACTCATGAATCCAAAAAAGTAGTCAAGCATGTTGAGAATATTAAGAACATAAGCTCATATCATGAACCAGATTAGAGGCAATTTAATTATTCACTTCATAAGATTTCTTGTGCATTTTATTCATGCTTCTTAGACTCCACTAAGTGGATGATTAACATCTTCTATTGCTTATGAGCATGTTAGACGTTATGCAATAATGTAGCAAGAATTCTTAAAGATTTTAATCATTTACTGTAACTACGCTCTGCTTCATAATTTACAAATTGCATAATCACGCATAAGTAAGTAAGTAAGCTCGTGTAACTCATGTCAAGTGTCATTTCAAATGTAAATTGGCATGAATCTTAAGAAATTTGTCTCATTATATTCCGTCTGTAAATCCTTTCCTAACCATTGCCAATTCATTTTCATGTAATTACAAGACATTCAGCAATGCTCATTTCAACTGCAATGTACGTATTGTATTAATTAAGGCATAAGCCAGTGGTAAGTTCATGTTGCATTCATAAAGCTAATAAAAATGCCGTGTAATTTAAAAGAAGGTCTCATCCTTCAAACACAGTCTAGTGTAAACAGCCAGCAAGCTTTATTTGAGGGGAAAAAGTAATTAAATGCAAATAAAAAGTAAATAAGGTTTAATGACTCAAAAAACAGCAGTTTTGAGAAATCGACTATGACTTTTTACTGATCTTTACTTCCAAAAAAGCCATTTAAAGTAATTTCCGTGGTAATTTGAAGCTTCAACTGTAATCGTAACGATCAGATATGTACACTAGCCGTAATATATTGCTTGCTACAGTTTAGTTATGCAATTTTAATATTTTACGTACGCTGCTTTATGTCCGAAAATTATGGGAACTGAAGAGAAAAGCATTCATAAATTATGGAGTCATTTGGGAGTGATGTGGATGTTAGGGAAGCTGAAGACTGACTCTAAATTACAGAGTTGTGGTCCATCGATGTTCTGGATCAATTTTACGCAATAATCTACATCTAGAAACGACTCTGATCATGACTTTAAAGCAATTATGTCTCAAATCACATCATTCACGAACAATCCCCAACCTATGTCTAATGTAGATTTAGGCACTCTAAATAACCATTTTAAAAATGTGTAACAATTCACAAAATTGTGAAGAGATGAGGAAAATGGCAATTAAAATTAGTAGCAACAGCCGACCGACCAGATGATTTTCTGCTCTCTTTCGTAATTTTTTCTCATTTCATGACTTCTTCATAAGTGCTTTTGAGGTGGAAGAAGAAGATGAAAAAAACAATTTAAAATCACATAAAAATTTCATTTTTTTTTTTATTTTTCATTTCCTTCACTAATTTATTATGTGCTCTAATTTGCATAACTAAGTATTGTTTGAGGAAAATCTTAATTAAGGTCTTTGCCTTCCTGAATTATTAATCCTGCCACGACAAGTGAAAATGCTCGTTAATCAAATGAATGAGTGAAAAAAATCAATGAATTTTACTCGGGTGGCTATTCAAGAATTTTGACGATGTAATTAAGTGCTAGGAATATGAAAATGCATTTGTGGATCAGACTAACTTTAAATTTGTCCTTGTACACTAATTTTCTAAAATAAAACATACATAACTTTCCTAGCTAGCCTTCATATCTTACGACATTATCGTAGCATACTGTAATTTATTGTATTGAAATCTATAAATCTTGAAGGTATTAAGGAGCTACGTTCAACACTTAAAACAAGGGAAATTTTCTTTGAATGCTAATTTTCTTATTGTGCTTTATAAAATAGAAGGGATTCTGGCTTTCAAACAAGATTTAAGACTAAGATATTAAATTTAAGTAGGATATTCTATTCAGGGAATTTAAGGTATTCAAATTTGGGGGCAATGGCATTGTATGCTTGGTTATATTTATGAGTTTTTGAGTTCCCGGACGATACAGCATGCATCATTTCTTGCTGTAAAGATGGGCTAAAATCAGATGTCGAAGTGTCGTGAGGGCAGCTTCGCGTCTCGTCATTAATATGACAATATACTGGCACCCTAGTCAACAAGAGGTGCTGTTTGGGACATGTATAATCATAAAGCAGCTTACGCATTCCTAGGGCATAAAGAATATGCATCATTTGTATTTGTTACTTTGCTTTATAGTACAATAACCCCCGATAGCTCAATGACAGGAGCACACTGCCAAAAATCATAAGACGTGTGTTCAAATCCCATTTGGCATCCATTCTTCAAAATCATACTGTTTCTGTCAAATCAACAACAATCACAATGCCTTAAATTTCAACTCTTAAACACAAAAAATGCAACAAATTAAATCAAAAAAAGTCATGTCCAATAATTAAACAAACAAGAAATTTTCATTATAATTTCCAAAAGATTTACTCGACATGAATAAATCATTTTTCTCTATTTTTGATTCAGATTTCCTTGAGGACGGGGAAAAAATATTCGACGATGAAGCTTGCGACACTTCAATGTGAAAATTCGAGAAAGAAAACAAATAAATAAAAGAGCATTTGATATATTGTGCAGAATATGCTCTAAATAAATCTTTCGCAGTCGACTGTGGTGAAAGGTTATCAATTTTTTTGAGGAGAATTTGCTGACTTGTTTTTGAGAAATTTTTTGCGATGCTTCATTATCAATTGATTATGTACTGTCTGATTAAGAATTGCTGACTCTTTTTCGGAAGTGAATTACATAACATCCGTCTAGGGATTGTTCATGTTTTTTTCAAAGATGAACAAATGAGTTCTTGAAATTTCTATTGATTTAATCAATTTCACACCCCGTTCTCTTCCTGCTGAACGTAATACGAAGACGTTACTTAATTTCCGTACTAGTTACGCACTTGACACTGCAATGTTAAGTGTGATTTGAACAAATTTATAGACTAGAGCGAAAAGAATTTGTGAATTTATTAAACAAACAGTTTGAACCTACAGCAATACTACATAGTCAGCATACCAACAGCGAGATTTTATCAATCTAAATGGACTCAATAAGAGTTTTCTATCACTATGTATGCAAATAAAGATTACATAATTCTCGACCGAGTAGCACAGGGTTGTTGCTAAGGCATTATGCAGTGTCGTCGTGTTAAGGGCAAGTTGTGCATTACTGAGACAAATTCTAGGAAGAGGGATCTGAAGGTTAAAATCTCCCCCATTCTTCCTACCTCAAAAGATTTCTGGCGATGTCCTTCATGCTCTGACTTCACCATGACAGCTGTTTTTAATCTTTTTAATGCAGTACAAAATTGAATTCTGCAGCTCAGGTCTGTTATCAAGATATTAAAATAAACTCTATTTTAAAATCTCTTATTTTAAATTTCTATTCAACGCTCATCTGTATTAAAATAATTTCTATTAAAAATCAGTGTCAAGGAAAATAGTTCTATCTACCTTCATTCGGTGTTGATTGATGAAGCTTAAAAAAGCTCTCATAAATAGAAATAAAAAGATAGATTTAAAAATAATCGAATTTAAAATAAATCACTCAGGGAGATGAAGTTGAGAAATTGGAATGATTCAGTCAGAGACAGGGTTTGAGTTGTATTGCTGGATATATTCGATCAAGTGAATGAGATTCCTTAAATAACCTCCGAAATTCTGAATACTAGCAAGTGTAATTTTTAGGAACAACACAAGATTTTTAATAAAAAGATTCAGTCTTAAATTGCACATGTCGATTGATCAATACAAAATCTGGCCCTAACTACTGGTTGCATAATTCCGGATTTGAACCGAATCCGATTCAAGTCAGATGCCGAATTTTTGAACAACATTACAATATGCGCCGATCAGGACTGTATCTTTAGATCAGCTAGCTTCGTGAGGCTTACCTCCTTCAAAAATATCAATTAACCCTCTCAGCCATGCCCTCCTTTCAGCTACAGTTCAACCAACGTTCAACGTAGTAGAAAATCATAAACAAGAAAAATAAGTTTCCGGTCAGTAATGTTAATCGAGTGCTAAATTAGCAAAGGTTAATTAAGTTTCATTTAAAGCATGAAGAACTGTATCTGTGATAAAAATAAAATTGGAAATTATTCGGACATGAAAAAAATGTATTTAAAAGAAGAGAAAAAGTTTTTAATTAATTCCTAGTCATGAAATGCAAATCATCAGCAGATAAAGACAAGCTTCAAATATAATGAGGAAGAAAAGAAAAGAAAAAAAAAGAGAAAATGAAAAGATTAAAAAGTAATTGGAAAGAAGAAGTCAACAGAAATCCAATTATTAAGCAATGAAAACGCAATGCTCTTGATCTGTAAATTTTCTCGCATTTATTTTTTTTCTTTTTCATTATTCGCGGTCACAGAACGTCAGCAACAATCACGTTTTAAAAATAAAAAAAAAAAAAATTGTCGAGAAATTCTTCATTGTGCCGCAACAGCCGCAGAATGTAAAAGTTTGATATCTTTACACAATATATTTGTGGATTCTCGTACGAAACAACAACAGCCAACAAAAAAAGTGAAAAGCAGCTTGGAAAAATTCTTGTTTTTCATTTTCAGGTATTTTTGGAACCACCAAAAAAAGATGACTTTTCTTTTAAATTATCTACGAAATTTATGGAGAATAAAGAGAAATAAAAAAGCAGAATGGAATGCCGAAAAACGTAGAAGAAAGTAAAGCCAGCTTTTCGTTCAGACAGAGAAGAATTTTGAATTTGGTTCAGGTCGTGAAGTCGTGAAAATTTATTCATGTTTACAGTTCTCAAGTTATTTAAAATATTTAGTTCGTATGAAAATGATTTGGGATGGATGATGAGGCGCATTTCAGGTGTTTACTAACAGTCAAATCTTTATTTTCCTATATTTTACTCCAATTTTGTAGTTTGTTCACTTTTATTCAATGTTTACTTATTCAAAGTTCAAAAATTGAACCTAAATTTCAAATTTTTAACGGTTTTGTGAACAAGTTCAAAATTCAATTGTTACGTAGAAATTAGCCTAGAACCAAACGTCAAATCATAAAGAGCATCTCTTTATCACATGTGTAACGTAATGAGTGAACGACCCCCTAACCAAATAACTCATTCATGAGCTAAAATTAAAAAGTATTTGCATATGAGTTCAAACTCACAATATGAAAACATGCAATTTGTCATGAAACTTATTTATATTTTAAGTCACACAGTCATCCACAGTGTCAGCATAAGAGTATGCAAAACACAGTTCACTTTTTTTCTTCTAAAACACAAAAATTTCTCGCAAAAAACATCATAATGAATGTTCTGGTACAATTTCTCATGTTATACCATTCTGACAGAACATGAAAGTGAAAGAACCAAGGCAGGAAGTAATTAAATGGGTGTCAAAATTTGCGTGTCGTGACGTCATGTTCTTTACTGGACGATGTAAATTCATGTTAATGTCTATTTATCACGAATGTCTCATTCAATTTACGAACAGAGAGTTTAAAGCCCTACTCACAATTGTTTACGCGCCTCTCATCGCAAAACGAGACGATTTTTTTATTGTGTGCATACACAGCCTTGATACAATTACATTCGTCCGTTTTTCATATTGTAAAACCGCAATTTTGATATTATTTAATTGTCAATTCGTAATGCATCAATTTAAATTCCGTGATAATCTGATTGAAACTTGATGTAATGCCTAATTAATTTAAATTAAAATAAGGTTAATTAGGATGAAATTGTAAATTGCGATTATCAATTAGTTTGTCTATGACATACGTGCTGATAACGAAAATTGCATCAATAAATATGAAAAAACTTTCAAGTTTTTTTTTTGCGACGGGAAATTGGGAAATTTTTGAGTTGATGGTATGGGAAATGAAAATATGGTAATGAGATTCGTATTGCGTTGTTAGTTTTGTAAATGGGAAAATTTTAATGGAAAGCGTTCAGCTTATTGAAATTTATGTGAATAATGTAAACATTCTGGAAATGCTTGTTTGAATTTAGTAATGCATTATTGGTTGAGATAAGCTTTTAGCTTACAGAAATCCAGAAAGTGTTATTTTAAGTTGAATGTTTTCGATCAATAAGCTATAAATGCTGTATAATGTTGTCTACCGGGAATTGAAGCTACATCCAGTTGAGTTCAAGTAAGCTGTGACTGTTGGAATCACTTTTGTAAGTTGTAAATGTAGGAACTTAGATATAAATATTAAATCTTTATTGTTTGAAGATTGTAAACAAACTAAACATTTCTATAGAGGGGACTAACAACCATAACAAAGGGAAATCATTATGATTGTATTTGCATTTATAGTTTGAATATAAAATGACCGTTGACATGTTTCTTAAGATCAACATTTGATCCATATTCAATAGCCATCACAAGCAGATTTAACTCAGATATCACCTCTAGGACAACTAATAGCGGTCTCTTTACCTGTTAGGACCAAATCCTCAAGCACCAACCCTGCAATTTCAATAGAACTTTATCACCCCTTTTACTTATCCATCAACATTCGTGCAAACTCTTTACAACTTCCCTTCCGAAACTAATAAGCAGCCATTTGCCACTATAATTTTCAACATCCAACTCCAGAGAGAATTGCTTTTAATTGTAGGGCATAGACACAGAAATGAAACCAACCCCTATAATTATCATTTCCCATACTTTACATTTTATTGCTTTAACTCACTATATCGTTCTCTATCCTTTTGTTGACAATTATATTTATCATTATCACGTATCCATTTTGTATGCATTAAACTGTACATTGCACAGTTGTGTAATAAATATATCTACTAAGGTCTTACATCTTCTTATAAATCGGATGATTTAAGTAACGATGTGATGCTAATAAGTTAATTGACTCAAACTAATTAACATCATGTACATCTAGAAATGTGAGATTTACTGCCAATAGGAAGTTATTCATCCTTTAGAGGCCGCCGTCGTAAAATCTATTTTTAAATTCAGAGGATATCCCCAATCATCAAGACTTGAAACTATTTCATGAATAATCAAAATATCATCAGTGTCGATGACATTAGAGACTATGTCATGCATGACTTTTCCATTATCATCTTCATCATTATTATATTTATCATCGACTGTCGACACATGGGAAATGAACACAGATTGATGCTGAAAATGATAAATTATTTTTTTTTTTGGCATAAGACAGTTTAAAACTATATGAATGAAGTAGAATGAAAATAAGCAAATCACGACTAAATCGACTTTTTATATAAAATAGTCTTCAATCTACATCAAAAACCAGCACATCTGAACACATAGCATATTGTCCATTTGTTAATTAAGATAATGATCTTCTTTGTAGAAAACGAGAGCGACACAGAAAAAAAAAGAATGTATGAAGGCTGGTAAAGAGTTCAAAGTAGATAATATCTTTTTGGAATTAAAAGTAAGCCACACATTGTCTAGGGAAATTTTTTAAGTATGAGTGACATGAAAATCAGAATTAGCAACATGGCAAAAATGTTATTTATGTCCTCATTATAATATAATGGTATGAATCATGGTGTTATCGTGTTTATGGTTATTGCCATGTAAAATTTTTTTGGCAGAAGACTTTGGGAATGTTTGGTTTTTGGGTATGTAAGGCTGAGAAATGCTTGGGTATCTTGATGACATTAATTAAAGGCTATGAAGAGTGATAGTATGTTAAGAGTATAGCTATTTAGAAATTGGACATCAGTGGCGTATCCTCCTGGGTTGACCCACAAATCTCATCTTTTCCCTGGACGCAGATCAGATTAGATATGTATTCCTTGAAAAAGTATAACACTGACTGGGTTCGTATCCTAGCAGACTGAAATTTGATTATGGACAGCACTTTTAGCTGTCCAACATTCTATTTGAATTGCAGTGCCTTCTGCATTCGCATCGTGTTAATCATTTTACATTATTTGAAGCAAATAGGCTAGAACTAGACAACGATTAGACAACAACTTGTCATTTACTAGTTATAATGTATTTTCATTCATTTAAAGACTGGAATATACTCTCTAGCGACATAATATAGTCTCCAGATCTTTACGATGCTTACGATATAACATCATGCAGACCTTGAAAGTTACCTTGACTTATATATGAGTATGACTGAAGCACCATCGCATATAGTAGTGATGGGCAACCTGTGTGGCACGGCACACTAGTTTTGTGCCAATTTTGGAAATGTCATGTCTTACCACCAAGGCACATAAAATAAAAGGTTGTCCACCACTGACATAGAATATGCAATTGTCCTGAAACTTTGCCAGAATTCAGTCCATATTTATTTGCAGCTATAGTCTGTGACATTTACAAGGATATGTCGCTCAGATTCCAACAATTAAGTCTAAATCAGATAAAATATACTCTCCAATTCACTTCAACCCTTACCCAATTATACGTCCATTTCACTTTCTTTGTTTTATCATTTAGTTCGAAAGAGACGAACCGCCACTGACACTCGGAAGCATTTGTCAATCATAATAAATTAATTTAACCTCATTTTCCTACTCAATCTCATTCACTCTTTTTTTGATTTTTATTATTATTTATTCTATGTTATGTAAACAGCTGCATAATGAAGTTATCATAACATGACTCAGAACTATTTTTTGTTTATGTGGCTGTTGATGGACATTCAAAAGAGAATGTACCGTTCAGGTTTAGTCTCAATTTTGCTATGACATAATATAAAATAAATATAGAATAAATTCGTGATGTAAACAAAGAAAAACTTATGTTAATTAGAGCTTATTCGGTCGCTGACTTAACGACCATTGTTATCAACATGCAACTATCTCATTATCTGTCCTTAATAGTTCGAAATAAGTAACGGCATCATTATATTCAAAATACAGTGCCATAAATAAGTTTTGTGTATTTACACAAGTGCATTGCAGATCTGCAATATCAAAATGACATAAAAAGGCCATTGGATCAATAAATAAATGGAAATATTGTTGGAAAAACAGAGAGGATATCGTCAAGGAGAACAGAAGGATGAAAGAATTGAGATAAATGAGATGAAACTTGGATTGATGATGACAGCACTTCTCCATGGGTCAATATAAAGTTAAATTTCAATTGCTTACTGAAGAAGGAAGAATTATTACTTCTGTGCACGTCTGTAGATTGCTGTGAGTCATGCAGGGATTGTGAATGGTGTTGAAATTGAGGTTTTTTGCGTTGTGAAATGGAATGTTTTGTAATTTGAAGTTAGTGGATAGGCAAGAAGCTTCATGAACTGTTGTGGAATTTTGTCGGATTCCTATCAGACAACAAGCATGCTTAAATAGTACGACATCGGTAATTCCCAAGTGGTAGTCAGTGATAGAGGCAGCTTTTCGCATATTAAGGGAGGCCATGGACCACAATTGATCTTTACGGCTAGTGAAGCAAGTGCAGTGATGTTATCTGGGATAGTCATCGCGATCGAGGTTCCATTTGAGCATGTTCATTGTCTGTTCCGGTATATAAGCTTATTTGAATTGAAAATTTGAAGGAATTATCGATGCCGTAACCAAAATTGAATTGAAATTCGGGCTTTAGGTAGTCTTAGATTATGAAACAGATCTGGAACATGATCAAGGTTCTTAAAATGTATTATTCTGGACTAAAATTCAAAATCTACCAAAATTACCTTCAAACAAACATTTGTATTAATCAACAAAATCAAATTTCCTTCCTCAAATCCCCTCCCATAAATTGTATTAAATTCTCAAAAATCCATAAATTTCACACTCATGTCAATTTCCTCAATTTATTACAAATCAAAATGACTGCATATTCCCATAAACTCAATATATCAATTTAATTTAATTTGCAAAAAAAAATTCTCCGTTCATTCATATCCAACCCCCTCAACCCCTGAGTCATTCCACTCAATTATCAAGCGTTTGCCTTTGTTTGTTCAATTTTTTATTATTTATTAAAATTTATGTAGACTTTGTACATCACAAAGAAGTGATTCTTGGATCATTAATGAAGAAACTAAGTAAAAGAAGAAGGAAGTAAATTGATTCTCGAGGGTCCTCGTCGTCATGATTATTGAAGTGAAATTCTTTATTAATATATAAAATTGACATTTGAAGACGGTCGAAGATTAACGGCATGTCTGTGTTATATGTCATTTTGATTCCGTAGATCACATCAACAAGTACATCAAAGGGGGTTCGGTCAATGAAATGTTTTGAACGCAGACACAAAAGTGTAAATAAATCGGTTTTTTTGCTTACAATGTTTTGCAAGCACCCACACTTGGTAGAGATGTAGAAAAGCGTATTCACCCACATTTAATAATAATAAGATAATTGACACTCGATGTACATATTGGAGGACCGTTCATTTAGTATGTAGCGTTGACTATTTGACCTTCTTCCAGCTGTCCTGGGTAACAAGTTCCCCCCCTGCCCTGGGGAACAACCTCCCCCTGCCTTGGAGAACAACCTCCCCTCTACCTTGGAAAACATCCTTTCCCCCCGCCTTGGGTAAAAATGTCCCCCCTTGCCCTGAGTAACAACCTCCTAGAGCGATGATACCTAACAACTGAACAACTCCCTGGAGATGATGATGAGTATCAAGAAGGAAAAGGAGAACTTAACTCATTTTGTACAGTTTTAAAAAGTTTAACCCAATTTTTATATTTTCAACTTTCAAGTTGTTTTAAATGAAAACAGACAAGCCACTATTAAAATATTATTAATTTTTAAATAATTAATTCTTTTGAAAGTGGATTTGTTGATCATTGCAGAAGACATTTGCATTTTCATTAATTTATATCCATAATTTTCTTTTGTTCAATCAATCGTAATGAAGGTTATGGATGTACATATTAAAAAATTTTAATTTAAATATGAAAAAGATTGACATTTTAATTTCAAATGAGTTTGGTGCGAATGAAAGTGACACAAAGGAAAAAATATAAAATGCAGTTAGGAATTTATGGAAATGAGGTTGACTTGTGGGACTAATTGATGACTTTTTAATGATTTTTGAATAATCAATTGAATTAAAATTCGAATAATTGGTAAATTAAGTAGATAATTATGTGGATAAGAAGCTGACCTCAGGTGACTCAGCTTGACTCAGCTGTTGGAGTTTCCAAGTACAGTTGCGTTAGCGGTAAAGGTGTTCAAAAATTGCCGCGGCACACCCAAGTAGCTACGAACCCAATTAGCACAAATCGGTTAGTCGATCCAAAATCCGACACCTGGCTGGTATTACTCAAGCATGTTACCAGATTCTGATCGAATTCTACACCAAGTGAGAGTCACGACTGTTTGATACTGGATTTATGATCGATTAACCAATTTGTGCTTATTCTGGCAATATTAAAAGCTATTTTCAAATTCATTCCATTATCAACCTCATTCAACCAGTTTATTAGCTAACTAGTCATTCATCTACTACCAAATCCCCAAATTCATAAATTCCTGTCACTCAGCAATGTAAAATAAATCAATTTATTCATGTTTATGATTACATATGACCCATCTCCAGCCCCATTTTATTATAAACACACAAAATCTGTTATTCATGATAATCCAAATGCATGTTACTGCTGACAATATCAAATATCAGCCTGTCTTATGCAGCTTTGAAATTTAAATTATTTTAATTTATAGTTTTTTAATAGCCTTTATGTACACTATTAGGAGGCTTAGTTGCATAAGTAATACGTATAAAGTCTCAGTAGGTGTATATAGCTAATAATAGATTTAATATATAGCTTTAAGCAAAAATTGAGGCATTGATCATGAAAACAGATAATTAATTGGATATGATCCCGTTATTTTGATACAATGTATGCAAATTGTTACTTCAAACTTTTTGTGCATAGAATAGTGATTTATTACGGCACACCTTGATGGTCCGCACACGGCATACGGATCATGGCATTTCCAAGAATTCTTGGCAACACAGGTGTGTGCCGCAGCATACAGATTGTCCACCACTGCCATAGAATGTCACTCAAAATTGTCTCATGTAGAAATTCCTATGCAAATGCCAAAACGCATGTAAAGAAGTGTGAAAGTTTGCCTTGAATTTAAACAACTATCTGTTAAGCTTCCTCATATAGCACATATGCAGTACGTGAAGTAATCGTTTAGCTATGAACAGTTATAGAGTAAGCAGAGGGAATTGAATATATAAAAAAAAAATTCATTTTTCATATTATCGATTTGAATTGGCTGCTTTAATAATGCATAATTTAGCGTTAAATGAAAGTTTTTTTTATTGTGCCAGTTTTGTCAGACATAAAACAATGCTATTCAGCTAGAAAATGATTAGCACTACCTTGAATTATAAATATTTATTCTGTCAGCACGAGAAAAAAAAGAGAATACAAAAAAACGAGTCAACAAGTAAAATGCAAATGATTTATATAGACTTCTTACTCATTTTGTCATAATTTTATTGCTAGACTAGCGATGTGTGTCCGAGAAAGATGTTGAATGGATGTAATTGACGGCATTTTACAAGAAATGAGGATGTGCAATTAGTTGTGTGTTTAGACTTGTCATGGAAATGGATATAATTACTGATTGTGTGAGTCTGATGAACTGATCTTTGGATTTTTGCACAACTTTGTAAGGAATGACTTTAGCAGTCATTCATGGTCAAGAGTTAGGATATACTAGACACACCAATTTACCTTAAATGAACATTTTGCCATGACTACGTTTCTGATTTAAAGTATATCGCACCCTAGATGTCATCAAGAGCTTAATAAGAAGATGAAGCAATCTTAATGCGATGTGATCACAAGATACATTGAATTCAAAGCTTAATAAGCTGATTCACAATTCTAGTCACGTTCACCATTTCAATTTTGACACAAATATCATTAATAATTCCATATTGCAGCATAAAAATGCGCTCAAATCACTTAAATCAGCATCAAAACTCTTCAGTATTCTTTCATCATTTTGATCAATACCAAAGACGAGTACAAACTATTAATCAAGACATTCACGTACATCTATAATAAATTTTGCAATCATTAAGTAATATCAAATGATAAATTTTTTTTATTGAACCTTAAACTGAAAATGCTACGAGAAGTGATTAAGTTGTTATGAAAATCTCCTCTCACCCGTGAACTCCGCTCAGCTTATGGTTGTCAGGTTTCGTTCAACTATCAATTAATTAATTAGAATTACTGCGAAATTAAATACAATTTTCATACGTCGTTTACCGTGAGTAGTAACAGACATTCAAGCGAATATTTAAGTCTATCCGAACGATTTTCAGACTTTTGGGAGATCAAAAGGGTTTAATGAATAAATCAGGTAGTTTAATTAACGTCAGATTCACTTTTGTGTGAGAAATCATTCAATTAATTAATTCGCCAGTCGAATAACAATCAAAATTTGATGCTTGAATCTATCCATTCATCAAAACAATGAATTAATATTCTCACGACACTAGCTAACTTTTTAACCCATTTCAATGTCACTTTCTAAATTTTCACCTTCTTCTTATGGCATGATTATTGACATGCTTAAATCTTCTTCGTAGAAGCATTTACCTTGTTGTGATGAGTGAGATTATAATTTGAGGAATTATTCAGGAATTTCTATTTTTGGCAGGATGATTTGGAAGTTTCTCAATTTTAAATATAACAGATTTGGAACAGATTAGTTTAGATGATCATATGAGTGTGATTTGATGTGGTTTGGGTGGAAGTTTGAATCTATTTTAGAAGGAAATTGAGATTTGATATAGTTTAACCTCCAAAAACAACTAAACATTGCAAATTTGGACACAATTTAAGATTTGAACCAATTTAACCTCAAAAAACAATAAAACATTGAACTAAAATTGCAAATTCGAATAAAATTTGAAATTTAACTTCATAGAACAACGAAACATTGAAAAAACAATGCAAATTTAGAGAAAATTTGAAATTTGTCACAATTTAACCTCAAAAAGCATTAAAACATTGACAAAATGTTGCAAATTTGAATAAAATTTCACAATCAAAACTTAGTTTCACACCCCGTAAAAACAAAAGCCGCAAATGAAATACGTTTTATTTAGAAATCCTTCAAGGCAAACATAATTTTTGGTTAATCAACTCATTCCAATAAATCAAGTAAAGAGATTTTTTTTCAATATTTTTGGCGATGAAAAATTTACCGACAATGCACGCATGAATGAATGAAAGCGAAAATAAATTTATGGCACCAAATGCTTCAAGCATTAATCAGTTAGTCACAAATTAAACGAAATGAATGGGAATGGATTGAAACCATGAAAAAAAGGTTTGTTATTCATTAAATGATAAATCTTGAATTTTCATTTATTGTTTTCACTCATTTAAGCACCAATTATTACAATCACAAATTTTTGTATCATTCACTCAACGGGCAATGAATTTTGATTCACACAAAAAATAATATCTCTTTCCGGTTTCTAAATGCTTATAAAAAATTTAATACAGTATAGACACAGAAAAAACGACGAAAGAAGATGGATGAAAAAAAAGTTTTACTTTTATGCTAAAAAACAAGTTTTGTCTTTTTTTCTGTGCAAAAAAAACTTGTGATTATAAAGTTCAAAGTGGGTTACACAAACAAATAAACATGAATAGACAGACGTCAAGGCTAGTGGATATATAAATTTCTATCAGAGTTGTTAATGCAGAGACTTAGATAGACACAGGTCATAGTCATTTAGGTTTAGCAACTATGTTCAATCCTAATTTGAGCTTGAATTTGCATCATGAAGCTTGTCTTAAATCATATACAACTCTTTTGACTGAGAAAGTCGGAGATGGATCCTTGGCAGCTCAACTGTAGATCTCTGCTAGAATTTAAGGCATTTCTTAACCTGAAGTCTAAATCCTTAAAGATTAGGGTTGTTCATACTCTCTATATATCCAGTCTACAACACTGACCTCCACACATTCCCTGTCATCTTTGTAGATATGCTATTCTTTTGAGCCTTTGATAAACCTATTTTTGAAAAAAGGATCGACAACCAATCTTCAAGCCAAAGAAAACTTTTTTCGTCCCTTTTCAGCATTATTGTCAAAAGCCCACGTTGTAAAAAGTTACTTCATATTTGATAAAGGAGAAGAAAAAAATAATTCACGCGTCTACAGCAACAAAAAAAAGCAAAGCAAATTCACATCATACAATGAAAATTGATATAGAAAGAAGAAATGTAATTGAAATCTTCAAATATTTATGAAGCACTTTTCTTGTAGAGGAATTTGATTTTAGATTTGTCGGAATTTTAAATTGATATTGATTTTCTATTTCTCTTTTTTTGTTCAGATATTTCAATTTTTCGTTCACAGAACAAATTTCCTATATGAAATAATAATCACAATTATTTGAAGTGAAGGCGGAAAGCTTCTTTCATAAGCTGACTGATGATAAGAGATGAATTGAGATGATTTCATCGAAAATATCAATCAATTTTGGATATGGATAAATTTAGCATGAGAAAGGATGGTGAAATACTTTGATTTTATTACTATGATAATCTGCATAATTGGGCTGTTTAAGAATGGATAGACAAAGGATTGAAATAGTTTTGCTAATCAATATTTATTGTGATTAGAATTAAAATAACATAATGTTGAGACTTTATTGCATAATTTAGATGTAAATTTTGAAAATCTTATCTTAATGGAAATTTATTGCTGAATTCTTCGTACCCGAACAACAGAGTGTGTTTGCCAAGACACCGTAAATTGTCGTATCAAGGATATGATGCAAAGTTGCTTTGTTAAAGGATTTCAAATCAACTCTCTTGCCTAATTGTTCCCAAAAAACGAACAACTACAATCTAACACTTCACTTTGGCTTATCTAAGTGTTCTCTAGACCAAAACCAAGGCCACACAGTCTCAATCTTGAGATTTATTGAAACAGTGACTATGGTGAATTCTCTTGTAGTCTCGGTATTGATGCCCGATTCGAAAACTCATCCAAACCGAGAATACGGTAAACTCTAACCCAATCTAATGCACTCTACTCAAAACACAATAGGAACACTTTAGTTTGCAACCAAACCACAATCATTTCCATTTGAATTAAATTCAATTAAACTTTGAAAATGCTTTGAATTAATTCAAATCTTCAATTGAACTCCAAAGAGCATCTTTGATTGATTTATATAAATCCATATAAATCAATCCATTTGCAGAAATTACTGGCAAACTCATTCCACGCGTAATCAAAATAATATTTATTTAAATCAAATAAAAAATCCATCAAAATTGAATCCCGCAAAAAATATATAAAAATTAAATCAATCTTGCAACATTGCAAATACTTGATTTTTTACAGCCTCATCAATATAATTAAATTCACAATAACTTTTACGTCATATTTTATGTTTCAACATATTTTGGCATTTTTGTTTCTGTTTAGGCAATCAGCTGTGGTGTGTTACAGTCGGAAATTCGAGCCGTATCCAATTTTTTCTTTATTCATTTAAGGTCTTTTCTTTTATGTGTGTGTCATTGCTGACCATGGTCGATAATTTTTTTGGCGAATTTGCTGAGAATGGGTATGTTTTGGGGTATAGTAAGGAAGTACAGTAGGACTTACCTTAAAGCATTAAATTCGCTGTAATCCGTAAAAAAAGCATAAATATTTCACTCAATTTTGCTTGTCCTCCTTCTTGAGCATCAAATATATTTTTTATGGAGAAGTTATGTAAAAGAATGTTTTTTTTTTTTCTTTTTTGAATCTCGTGCACTGTTATCACTATTTATACATTCCCACTTATCATGACTTCTCTACAGTCGATGTTTACAATTGAGTATGAAATATTATTATTTGTAAATTTTTTACACAATATTTATTTATATTTTTGTTGATTTTTCGATTTCTTTTAAGCATAAACAGCACATTAGACTTTGAAATCACTACTCTATGGTATTTTTACTATGAAACAAGAACACACAATTTTTCGATTAAATATCTTGAATCTTTTTTTTTATTTTTCTTTCTATAGCTGCTGCTGGATGCTACGTGTACTTAATTTTTTTCTCTTTTTCTGAACAATTCACTCGTTTTTCTTGTACAAGGTACTTTTCATTTGCAACATACAAATGAAAAATAACAGTTTTTAATTAATCTTCTTGTCCAAATCTAATGAGAGTAATAGAGAAATAAATATAAAAAAAAGGTAAAAGAAATTGAGGAGAAAAGATCAATAAACTGGAGCATATAGTTGCAAATTATATTTCATTTTCGTACACTGTTTTTGTTTAAAGTTTTTCACTTTATAAAAAAAATTATTGCATAATACACACAATATTTTTAGTATTTTCAATGAAAGAAAAACCTCCAGATATACACAAGCACTACAAAAACTTTTATTTCTATTTCCTTTCTTTTTCTCTTCTTTTTGTATTTTATATTTTTTTTTATACTGAGATAGACGTAAATCTTTTATTTTCTACATTATTTGTATCATTAATAACACTTTATGCAACTAAAAAGCAAATTTCTAGATGCTTTCAAACACTATGTAAGCAATTATTCACAAATAAGTCTAACATCTCAACAGATGGAGATGTAATTTGTAATTAAAGCAAATGATTTAATTCTTAAAAATCAGAAAACAAATTTTTTTTATTATAATAAAAACGTCGATCTAGTTCGCGAGAAGAAATGAAAATAACACGAAACACACAGAATGGATAAGTTTAGTTTCGTGAGAGACAGTGTTGCAGTGGAACATATGTTCGTGATTGTTTTGTCTAAACCTGACTGAATGTCTATGCACTTGTACTGTTGGATATAAAGCTTTTATTGGATGTTGAGTATGAAGTTGATGGTAACTTGTTTATGATTGCCTTGCGCAAATTTCATACACTTTTTATGTTGGTTCCATTTCAAATTATGTTTCTGCTAAATTTTTACAACTTTTCTTGAAAATTCTAAGTCTTTAACTACTGTTAGTTATTCGTTTATGTGCTGTGGTCACCAAAATCTAATTAATTCACGGTTACTTAGCGTAAGAATGTGTTTTACAGAATGTTTTATCTATTATTTTCACTTAAAACACTTGTCACAGTTTACTAGATCTTTACATTTCAGAGTTTTGAATCTGAATGAAAAATATACGTTAGAAATCATCGTTTTAAAATTATTTTTTGCGCAATTTTTCTCCCCTGAGATTCCCAAAATATTTAAATGAAGTGTTTCTAAACTTAATATATATCAAACTGGATGTTTAATCAATTAATTAATCAATATATTGATGTAAATTGCAAATTAAATCTCAGATTTCATAAATAATTGAACAATTTTAGCATACTCAGTTAACGTATTTTTAAAATTCAAAATCCAACATTGTCGAAGGGCACGCAGTGAAGCAATCCAAAAGTAAACAAAAACCTTATTTCAAATTTCTCAGTTAATTTAACAAGAATTAAGGTTATTAATTAATGCAGAAAATACAATAATAATTATTTAATTAGTCTATATTTTCAGTTGCTAGAATCATGACTGATTTCGAGGATCAAGGCCAAGAAAAGCATTGTAGAGAAAGTTTTGGAGAGAAGGAAATCACAGAAAATTCACTCCAAAATAAATCATTGGAATTTAATAAATTTAATTCAAGTATGGCATCAGCGGCTTCTGAACAAAGTGAAGAGCGTGAAAATGTAAACGAATGGATTCGTTTTGGCTTAAAGTTAGCCGTACAGAGTGCATTACATCCATTAGAATACAGTAAAGTCTTAATTCAGGTAAAAAAATATTTTTTTTGTTGCATAAAATCATAATTAATGGGATTTTTATAGATCGGTTTTGAGCCAATAGCTGCTCGTCCAACAACAACATTGTTCGGAAAGCCAGCATTAGGATTGCCAAACATATTTCAATATGGTATGAATAGATTTTTAATGATTTGGAACTTTGTCGTCTTCTTATCATTTTCCTTACTTCTTCTTATTCCTATTTGCATCTATTTTAGTTGCCTACATAAGAAGCGTTGATGGTCTTATTGGATGCTACAGAGGTTTAACGCCAAAGCTACTGGGAAGTCTTATTTCCAGTCATTACAGTGATAAAATTGCTGATAAATTAGGAATGGCACGAATTGACGATACAGAGAAGGAGGAGATGAATGAGGATGAATATTTTGAACGTTATCAGACTAAATTAAAACGAGACATTGTTGTTCATACTGCCGGTGCTATTATTACATCACCATTTCATGTTATATCCATTCGTATGATGGCTCAATTTATTGGAAAGGAGACAAAGTATAACTCGATAATTGGATCGATAATTGAAATTTACAAAGATGAAGGCATTTGGGGATTCTTTTCCGGACTCATTCCACGTTTAATTTTTGATCTATCATGCGTTATTGTCGCTAGTACTGCCACATATTTAGTTGGACGTCACTTTATTCGTGAGAAGGAAGGTCGAATGTATTTCGGAAGTTTGACTTCCTTTGTATGCAGTAGCATGTTCTATCCAATGAATGTCGTTTCGACTTGCATGATCGTTAATGGAACTGGGTAAGTGCAGAAGTCAATCATAATTTGAAATGTTCTGAAACCTTACAAATGTTTTAAACAATTGTATGGTTTTGAGATTTAAATTTTGAAAATCCGTTAAAATTTTGTTATTAAATTTTAGATTGAGAGCTGGATCAATGCCATTAATGCCACAATACGACTCATGGCGTCACTGTTATAATTCATTAAAAATGGCCGGTGATCATAAACGCGGTAGCAGCTTATTCTTCAGATACGTCAAATCCAGTAGACCAATCCTTGCTAAAGCCATCACAGATTAAGAATTATCAAACAAAAAATTATATTAAATGTTATTTCGAGGATTTATCTGCATTCTTCAACAGAAAACATTTTAAAAAAATTCTTTTAGAGCTTTCATTTTATTCTGTCTTTTTGAGAATTAAACAATTTCATAATGTTGAACTTATTTCCAGATATAAATAAAATATTTGCTGATATAAAATATATTCTTTGAGTATTTTTAACAGAATTAGTCAGCATCTTATAGGAATTATGGGAAATTAGTTTGTTAATCCTGTCATTAGATGGCGTTACGTGATTTTCTTATGAGCATGCTATTAGATTTGCATGAATGGCATGCATGCTGGTATGGGTTTTTGAAGTTATTAGATGAGATGTATGGGTTGAAAAATGTATTATGACTAGCTTTAATTTTAAGAATTATAATTTATATTGTCTAAATTGATAGGGGTAAGGATAAATCATAAAGCACGAGAGTTAAAAATTGACTCAAAATCAATAAAATTACAAATTTTAAAAAAATTTTGAAATTTTTCTAAGAAAATGCTTTGAGTTATACTAAGTTATACAAAACTTAGTCATACTTAACCCAGACATTTAGAAAAATTGGGAAATAATAAACTTAAATCTAAAATTTCAAAAATTTTTGAAAAAATGACAAATTGATGAGTTTTCTTAGAATTAATCCATTAATAATGCAATTTAAATCAATCAAATCAAAGAATTTCAACCATAAAACATTATAACGTTAATTTGAGATTTGAATAATATTTATTGTACATAGTTGAATACCCCTTTTCATACAAAAGTTCAGTCCGTTTTTAAATTCCGACAAAAAACATCTCGTTTTGCAATTTTTCAATTAAAAATCACCTAATCTACAGTTAAAATGTATTACAAACGACCACGAGTCTATCTTTATTGATTAAAATACAGAACAAAGAGAAGAACAATCTCCTAGTGTAATATCCTTAATACAACAAAGTAAGCATAAATAAGTTTGTAATCAAAAACACATGTGAGTTCCACAAGAATAAGTTTTTTTCTTTGTAACAAAGAAAAGTCATGTAATCTGGTATCATACGTAAAATTACAGCAACATAATTGAGCGTCTCTACGTCAAACCATATGATTAAGGACAGAGAGTTCATGTAACAATGTTCATGCCTTATTGTGAAACAAAGAAAGGTAAATTGAAGAGGATTTTTGTCGAATTAACAAGAATCATCGAAGATATCATTGAAAAATTTGATAAAATTTAAAATTATGGCAATTTTCATAAACAATTTAACAAAAAACAAAAGTAAAACTTAATTAAGTTAAAAGAATTTTCTTCTCTGTTCATTCATAAGTCTCCAAACAGCAGACATCCTCTCCGTAAATGAGCGAAAAAAGAGACTCTCTGTTTATTTATCTCTCATTTTGTAGACATATATTCCGTATGTACAAATACTTATTAAATCATCATTCGTAACGTATTCTTTCAACGTGAAAGACGTAATTTTGTTCGCTTTCGCGCGCTATATTTTTTTCTTATTAGCCAAAATAAAAATCCTGTGTGTTATCAAAATAAAAATAAAAAAAATATTAGTGAAATTTGAATGTGAAAAATTCAAAATAAACAAAACAAATTGCAGTAAACATTGGAATACATCGAGTGAATTTAATTCATTTTGTGAAATCAAAAAAGATTTAAAGAATCAAATTAAAAGAAAATATAAAAGGAAAATATTGTGTGGAAGCCGAAATAAGTGAAGTTTAAAAGTGTAAAAGGAAATTAATATAATGTCAACAATTCAGTTGTTGTGTAAAAGTGAAAACAATATGAACAATAATAACATCTTTCAAGCATCAAATCATTTAAAGGAAATTGAGCAAGAAACAATAAGGTGAGTCTAATAATAATAATAATAATAATAATAATTTTTTTGCCGACTAATTAAGCGCCGACAAATACATACGAAATAAAATAGAAACAGTTGTTTGATAAGGCTTTGCACGAGAGTTATTGCGTTTCAGAATTTTAATATTTTTTTAAAATTCACTTGTGTTTGAATGCGAATCGGCAAAATGCCACATTTTCAAGCGATGGTCTTGCTTACTTGTTATTTTTTATATTCTCATGCCGGCTTTGCGGGGAACTAAAGCTTTATATGTGAATGTATCGTATACGACAAATGCGAATATAATACAATACACGAGAGAAATTGACAGGGGAGGAGAGGTGGGTAATCAAATTGAGTTTGAGTGAAAGTCTCTCATGTCATTCTGTTTTTGCGTACTAATTAATTTATTATGAATGCGTGAGTCAGTCACATAAATTATGAAGCAAGCATTTAAAGGAATCAAGTTACATTTTCATATAAAATTAAAAAAATTATGTTACGAATTTTCATCAGAACAAAAAAAGAGAGTGAGAGAGAAAAAAACGTGTCAGTGCTCAGCTGTTCCATGTTTGCCGCCATTTCTAAAAATCATCTGATTACCCAACCTTCAAAAAAAGCGAATGAGTACTACTACTACGTCTTTCTTTTTTTTTTCTTCTTTTTTTTTGATTCCATTCCTTTAAAATACATCTCTATTGCTTGATATATTTAATAATATTTTTATTTTTTCGTCACTTTTATCACTCACTATGTTCTTCATTGATAAGACATGAGGCGTCAATTCAACTTTTTCTTAGAATAAATTTTTTTATATTATTTCATATATGCGGCCACGTTTTCCATATTTATACGCTCGAGTCGCTCTCTGAGAAATTTAAAGGCTTCAGTAATATTCTTTTCTTGATTTCTAATCGGATTTATTGAGTAAAGAATTCTTGTGAATATACATATATACATATTTTGATACTCTGGGTGTAAGTGTACTTAACGATAGAATGAATGATGATGATGATGATGCGTAGAATTATTGGGAAATTGTATTATTAAAGATATTTTGAGAATTTAATTTAAATGATTTTATTGAAAAAATTGCTGATTTTGAATTGATGATTTGTTAGGTTACGTATAAGTTTACGTAATCTTAAAAGTTTACGTAAAATTGAGTTACGTATCAGCTTACGTAAAATTATCTTACGTATCAGCTTACGTAAAATTGTTTAATTTGCGAATTTTTACTAAAATTTCATATTTTTGGAACTTTGTCAGCTATTCTTTCAAAATAACTTATAGTTACTGTACGGCTACCTCATCTATTTACTTCATTAATGTAATATTGTGCAATATTTCCTTAATCTTCCGATTAAGTTTTCGTAGACTTTGTTTACCTTTTGATAATTCTAAAATGTTTACAAATTTTTCGTAATTTTGATTTAAAATCCTTCATATCACAGTAGAATGAATGTTATATCATGTTAACCTGATACTTCTAGACGATAATACATAACTTTGATATCAAATTAGTCAACATTTAATTTTCTTATTGCATAATTTCAAATTGCGCAGCAAATATGTAACCAAAATTTAGAATCAATTTAAGAATTTAATATCAAAAATCCATTAAAACTCTAAATTGCGCCTTATTTATCTCCCACCCACGCCATCTCTCCAACAAAAAGTCAAATTTTTGATAACAAAAAGTATTTAAAAATACAAAAAAAATTGCACAACCAGCACAATAAAATATATTTCATAATTTTCCATTTCTTTCTTGACTTAATCGCTGTGCATGTATATACTTCTTTACATTTTTTTGAGAGATTGGAAATTCTAATCAGCTGATTTTTCCATTCTTTTGCAAAAGCGTTTTGGCTGATGCTCCGAACATACAAAAATTTCTCCCTTTTTTTTCTTCTATTTTATTCAAGGGACGCCGTTTTTTTTTTTTTTCTTCAATTTCATCATTTAATGTATGGTGAGCTGTGGCTGTATTAGTGAGCAGTATAAAAAAACTACACAACGCTCTCGTCTCTTGCCCTTTTTACATAATGCAGCATAAAAATCCCGAAAAAAAAAAAATAAGCAAGAACAAGAAGAAGAAAAAGAAAGAAAAGAAAAATAATAATATGTATGTCGGCGGCTATACACATACAGTCACAAGACAATTTTTCTCATCACATAATAAATTCAATGCTGTTCGTCTCGACGACTGCTGTATACATGTATTTGTGACTGTTTTGACTGTGTAGTATAATATTCTATATACTCAATAATATCCACCGACTGTGTATGTCGCATAACATACTAACACAGTCATAGTCACCGGTTCATGCTTACATTTTTGTTATTTTTTTTTTCTTGACTCGACTCTTTTTTTTTTTCGATAATATGGAGACATCAAAATCACATGGCTCGGAAAAGAGAAAAAAAAAGTACAGTTGTGTTAAAACATTCAGTCTCTACAACCTCGGTTCTTCTGTAATTTTGGAGCGAAAATCTCTTGTTCCTTTTTTTTTTTTTCATTTTTTTGATTCCCAAATATTTCTTCCTTTGTTTCCATTGATCTCTTCCTACGTACACTTACTTTTTGGTGTATATTCGATTTCTCTTACACGATTTTTATTATTATGCTGCACATTCAATACCTATAATGGTTATTATTATTATTTATATTGATTCCTAATGAAAATTAATCGACTAATTTTTCTTACTGCGTTAGCTTGGCATGGCTTGGGCCTAGAGCAGTGGTGGGAAACCTCTGTCATTTTTCCAAGGCATACCAAGTTGCTAGGTTAGGCGCGACAAAGGCCTCGACCGAAACCGTACATGATATACGGTTCACATTAGTGTGCTGCGGCACATAAATTTCCTAGAATTGTGGCTGGGAACATTCAATGGTGCTCTATACACTTAGGTAGTTAGTCCCGATCCAGGCCTCGACCGAAACCATATATGGTATACGGTTCACATTGGAGTACTTCGTCACACAAGATTCCTAGTGCAGTGGTTGACAGTCTACCATTTTACCTGTATACCTGGATAAATAGCCTCGACACATGACATTCAGCTCTCATTACTGCCCCCGTCACACAGCTTCCCCACCACTGCCCTAGAAATTCTAAATACTCTCTAGACAATCATCCATGTGTATATTCTTATTTAATATTTCTTCTATTCTATTATGGCAGTCAGCAGTCGAATAGCAAATGCTTTTAAATGGACTGATTATAAACAATGGGAAACCTGATGACATGAATGAAGAGATTATGTTACGTTTGATTCTGACTTTAATACCATGTTGTTTTTTTTTCTTACTTTCGGTTCTCATTCTTCTGTCTTGAGTCTTTGTGGTGTCTCGTGGAAGCTAAAGAATGAAAATGAAGAAGTTGAATGATTTTTTTTCTGCTGGATTTTTCTTTCATGACTTTTTTTTAAAGAATTTAATATGAAGTGCATGATGTGAATTTGTGATTTGCATTGTATTGGCACTAGAGGGGTGATTTGGCGAAGTTTTGGGGAATTTGGGAAGATGCTCTGGATGTGCTTAGGTGGGTTGTTTCGTTTAGGTAAAGAGGATCTTTCTGGACAGTCAGCAACTAGCTTCTAAACAGTCTGCTAAACATCTAAATGAACTGGCTAATGAGAATACTTAATCAGTATACTTGGACATCCTTATTGTCTGTTCAAGGGATATCTCCTTTGAGCAGAAGGCAGATCATGACTTAATCTGGACCATTCCTCATAACTTTGAACAAATTCCTGTCTAAAACCCATAAATTCCTCCAAAATACATTTCAATTTCCATCAATTTACAATTTCTCATGTCTAGTCTCTCTTAAAGCAAGCTCCATAAATTGGATAACCTTCGGTAACTCAAAACTGTAAACATTCCCTCCCTCAAAAATCTCTTTCCAACTACTCAGCTGATAGAAAAACCAATAAGAATTCCAAAATGCAAAAATAATAACATATATCCAACATCCATCGTCTTTACCATAATTTTCCATAATGAAAAATGACCCAAATGAGGAAAAAAGTGAAATAAATTATATTATTATTAATCTTATCTTAAAGCATGTACATTAAAGTAAAGCGTAAGAAAAAAGTGTTGCTAAGGTCAATGATCAACATAACAACAAATCTCTTATGACGCTTAATTGACTAGATGGTTTGGGTTTGTATAGAATGGAAGTGGAAAGAAGAAGAAAATAATAATTTTTTTTTCTGTTTTGTTGAGGCTTGGGAATGTTCCTCTCAGTTAAAGTAACTAATTCCTTCATTCCAATTCTATTTCTCTTGTTAGAATTCACTTTTTTTTGTGCATTTTTTGAACATATTGATGCTTATTGTTTCACTTTGGCTGGGTGATGCTAGGTAATGCATGAGAAATCAGCAAATAGACATGGTTAAGAGCTTGGGTTTGAAGCAACAGCTCAATACTATCGAGTTACATGTTTATCACTTGATTTGCTAGCTTAAAGCTGCTGTTAAATGCTTAAATTAATGATTTTTCTGCATTATTCACAAAACCGCGTGAAAATTTTCCCTTCGACAACATTTCAAATCTTTTTTGTCCGTTAAATTTCAAATAATTTTTGATTGTTATTTTCCAAATTTTGAAATTTTTGTTTTGAAACAAAAATGCGCTTAAGTCCATCAATCAATAACACGCGGACATCTTTTTTTGGACATTGAAGCGTCCATCCGAATAAATAGAAATAGAAATAGAAATAGAAAAATACTTTTAAAGAGTTAAATGCCAGACGATGCATAATGAAGATGAATGTTGAAAAGAGAGTAAGATAGAGATAGATAAAAGCTAGAATCATAAAAAAAGACTACATATACGTGTATAATAGTTCCCATTGAATACATAATAATGGTTTTTTAGTGATTTTTCTCTTATTTTACATTGTTTTCGTTTTTGAAAAAAAAAATCTTCTGCTTTTTAAAATTATTATTATGTTATTTTTTTGAAGGAATAGTGTTGCGAGGCAAGCACACTAGACTTCAAGTAGAGAGCTATCTAATGCATAAAATACATGTATATTCAAGATATATAATGGGAAACTATTTTATGACTCTCTGGAGATATAAAAATTAATGAATATTCAATCGAGATTTTTATTGTTTTCCTTCCATTTTTTTTTTTCTTTATTTCTTTCTCCCAAAATTGTACAGTATAAAATCATCTAGCGAGCGTACGTAGTGAAATATAATCGTTTTTATGATTCTTATGCTGAGTTTAATGAACAATAGTTTTTTTTTGTCGAGACCTTAAGTTTTATGTTATATTATAGTTGTGGGTGCATTACTGGATTTTATTGTCAGTCGTTTTTGAGGATGTAATTTATAGTTTGGCTTGAAGTTTGTCATTTATTTGTTATTATATTGACTTTTTCCATATTAAATCTTAATCAATTTTGAATTTTATGAGAAATTTAACTATTTCTGAAATGAAAATTCAGTTAAAAACTTTATTAATATTGCAAGAAAATTGTACCTTACAGTTTAAGTATGCTGCTGCATTTAATGAAGTTGATTTTTCTATTAAATTCAGAAAATTTGCTTTGTTTTTATGCAAAAAAAGTAATTTTTTACTGAATGCACAACTTGATAGTTTCTGAATTTCCTCATTTAAATTCTACAAAACCGTTAAAAATTATAAATCTTAAAAACCGGTAAAAATACCTAAAATTTTGAATCTTACAAAATCGTTAAACATTCTTAATTTTAATAAGTCGTTAAATAGCTTGAATTTTACAAAACCGTTAAATTCTCATTAAAAAATCGCCTGAAATTTAATTTATCTTACCACAAAACATAAAAAATTCAAAAATTTAGAAACTTATATCTAGACATGACATTGACACAGATACAAGAGCCAAATCAGAATTTTACCTGACACAACATATCTTTCCAATCTAATAAAAAAAATTCCCCAGCACCGCTCAGTCACCCATATTAGAACCACAAAAGCCGAAACAAAGCTCATTAAATTGATGTAAAAAATCTTATTACTTTATGCGACATTAGAGACGCTTAATTTGATATTTATAAACATCAACAATGAATGGCAAAAGCGTAAAGAGCTGAGAAAAAAAATGCGAGACAAGAATGGAAACAATAACAAAAGCAGGCATCACTTGCAATCTCTTATTTTTAATTCTCCATGCAATTTGAAAATTTTTTGTTCTTCTTCATCTACACATGACGATGCTGCTGCTTTTGTGTGTATTTTTTGAATGTTTATAAATAAAAGCAACTGACTCCGACGTAAAAAGGGAAATTATGGTGTTGTAAAAAAAATATATGGAAACAGGTGCATCATCTCTCTAATTTTTTTTCTCTTCATGGGTCTTCTATATCTTGCATATCTACACATCTATAATCATTATATCCACATACAATATATTCATGTTTGTAATTATTATGCTTTACATTTTCATTCGCCTTACTGCATCTGATGATTTTTTTCTTCATTTATTTTGATGCAATTTTAAACTTTACTTCTTATTGTTCCTTGTTTTATTATTGCTCGTGGTTTCATATTCCCTCCAAAAAAAAAGTCGACAGAGATGATGCACGCGTCCAGAGATTTTAAACGTTAAGTGGATTTTAAGGGATGATTTGATTTGTAGATTAGGCATTTGATGGAAACAGATGTCTTAATTGATGGTCAGGTAGATTTTTTTTGGTTGATGATCTTTTTATTGGGTTTGGAAGGGATTTATGGGATGATGAAAGGATTTTTGTGAGTTAATCATATTTTATTTAGGTAAATTTTGTTGTGGATGATGAGATTTTGGATGTTGTGGGGATCATGAGATGATTTTTGTCAATTGTTGGAGTCAATTGGTAGTTACTTAATTACTTTCTTGGATGTGGCGCTAAGGTAGTTGGCTCAATTGATGTTAGTCAAACTTAAACTGGTTTATAGCAGTTTACTGTCCATTTGCATGATTTTGACATGATTTTGGCAATTTGGGTAAAAAATAGACCAAATTGTGTGTTCCTTCATCCCAAAAGTCGTTAAAGAGTTTTCAATCACTGCTCGGTGTGTATCCAGGAGAAACGGGAATATTGAAGTCTCGAACATAAATTACACTGCAATTCCTAGCCTATAAATTGTCTCCGAGGCAATTTCAAATTCTATAGTTCTTAAATTCCAAGAAAATCATCAATAAACCTCCCAACAACCCCGCCAACCCTGCCAGCCCTGCACAATCCTTCAATTTAACCAATAAAAATCACTCAGAATTGCAAAGGCAATAAAACATAACAAAAGGAAAGCATTCGCTAGACTCAACCATAAGCATATGGTCCATATGATTTTCTCTCTTTCTTTCTGCATTAATGCAGTCATAAAAAAAGTTGGAAATGAAAATAATGTGAATTGAGAAAGATCTTGTTTGGTTTACATAATTTTTGTTTTAAAGGCTAATAAAAATTCCATTTAATTAAAAATGATTCTTAATTTGATTAACGGACATTAAAATTTGATTGCATGTATACATTGAGAATTGATTTGCTGTATTGGTACCAAAAAAAAAAATTTCGCAATTGACTTTCGATATAAGAATCTCAAAATGTTCATTTTGCGTGTGTGGCAGATATCGAATTTTTTGAAGGCAAAGAAATTAAATTCACAACAACAATGTAAAATGTGAGGAGGAGGCGAAGAAACCAGAGAGAGAATCGAATGAAGAAGAAGAAGTCAGTGAATGCAAAGTAAAGTTTTCGCCAAGGCGAAAAAAGCCAAGCGCATCAAGAAGAAAAGAACTAGCAAACACTTATGTATGAGCGTATGTGTATGCATATACATAAATCTTAAAGAAGAAGACCAAGAATGTGAAGCGGGGCAGCACAGAAAAAAAAGTGAAGTTCGAAGAGAAAACGCAACGAAAAAAAAAAATCCGCAAAGATCGGAGAGCGCAAAATAAAATAAAAAAAAAATTCCTTCATGTATGATATCTAAAAATAAAAATACAGCACAGAGGCGCAGAGGCAAGGCAAGGCACGAAAAAAAAAAATATAATACTGAACGCAAAATGTAATGAAAATGGCAAAAAAAGAAGTGCAAAGAAGAATTGACAAGAAAAAGAAGAACAAGAAAGTTGAAAAAGAGTTGAGTTCACTCTGCGTGTGAGTGAGTAGAGAAAAAGACTCGTACGTAGCCTCACATATGAATGCGTTTTCATTTAAAAAATAAAAGGCTTGTTTTGAAGTCATAAAGTTTTAAAACTTATTATTATGGATGTATGGCAAATAATTAATTAGTGAGAAGCACTTTTTTCTTCTCTTCTCTTACTGACTGCACAATAGTAACTCATTAAAAATAAGCAAGAAAATTGCATAGTTTGCCTTCGAAATCTCCCTTGTGGATGTGATTATCGAAATTTAAATGTTTTGAAGCAATTTTGAAATTTTCGCGCCTTTTTCGAACTTCCACTTGAAAGTTTGATTCTTGAATTTTCGGATGAATTTAATGGTTTGTAGTAATTGAAGCATTCAATCTAATATTAAAAAGTGGCAAGATTTCATCTTTGAGATTCATTATCAAATTTTTAAATCCTAAAGTGATTATTTTTGATTAAAAAGTTTGTTTATAACTTTAATTTCGAATTTTCGAAAATGCATTCAAAAACAAATTTTCAAAATTATATTCGAAATCATATTCGAACTTTCGAAGTTATGTTCGTTATTACGTCCAAACTTTCAAAATTAAATCTAAATTTTCGAAATTTCGAAATTTTATTCAAAATCCTCTTCGCAAAGCAAAAACAATAGAATGCCAATAAACAAAAAATAGACTATATTCAGCATATTCTTTTTGCATATGACTAAAATTGATTTATTGCTAAACATCTGTCAATAGCCTTAAAACATTTTTCTATAAGTTTTTAACGGATATTTCTTAAATAAACAACAAAAACTTCTAGCCGGCCACAGATATGCTATTTTTGTCTACATATCGGACATACGTTAACTCAAAAAAAAAGAGAGAGAGATGGAGAATAAGAAGAAAACCTCAACGAAGCGTCATTTCACTTCATTATGAAGGCATCTGTAAAATAAAGCAAAGATTCCTATACATGTGTTTGTGATACTGTCGATGGGTTATGTAACCTTCAAAAATAAGAAGTTTTCTTTTGTTCTGCTTTTAACTTCTTTTTTCTCTCTCTCTCTTTCCTCTACTTTTTTTTCATTAAAAAACACATTTCTTTGTTCTTTTCATTTCCTTTACTCTTCAATTCTCTCCTCCAGTTTCCATTGCTAATGTGATTTTAAGAAGAGCACATCGTCAAGAAGGCCTGAAAATGAGAGCAATAATCGTAAAACGAAACTATTGTAAAGGATAGAGAAACAAGGAAGATGTTTTACTTCTTCTTCTTCCTTTCTATCCTGCCTTTATTTTTATTATTATTTCTTCATCTTCAATCCTTGTATGTAGTCAACTCGATTGTTCCAATTATCGAAAATTTGTGTATATATATAACGTCGCCTTTTGTTTTTACTTCTTGTTTCCTCGCAATCTTTGCTTTGTGCTTCATTTATTCCTTAGAAATATAAACATACGATAGTAAGGCAGAAGCGAAAAAAAACACGTGGTCGTAAAATTTATTTCATTTCTTATCCTCCGAGTCGGGTTTATTAGTTAGTATTCTTCATAGGCGGTAATGTACATTTTTGGGTTGTGACTTGAGTGGATGGATGGTCTCTTGAGAATGAACTTTAAGGGGTTTTTGTTGACTTTTTGTGACTTGAAATTGATTTTTGTGGACATTTGATAAATTAGAATTTTGGGTGAATTGATCAATACAGAAGCTCAAAACACTTACCATAGACAAGGATGCTTAGAGATGGGATGGAGATAGGGTGAAGTTGCTTGTAGCACTTGAGGATCCTGATGCTTGCTCCTCTATTGATTGGTTATCTCTTGTTAATTCCCGATTCATAATGCAATACTGTCTCTTTTCTTAATGAGTTTTTTGGGCATCCACGTGATCTTTAGCCATCCATAAAGTCAGACTTAAAGGAGTCACAATTGTATATTACATTGACATATTCTAGGGTTTCCCTGATTCTTTTTTGACTGAGGTAGATCTCTAGAGTTGATCAATTGAATATCTTGAAGATATCCTCAAGTAGATCATTTATATTGTGCTCAATAGGAGGCGCATGCGACAGGAGTCGTGGAAAAGTCGTGTGTCGTAGGTTCGAATCCTCCTCCAGGCTATGTTGTGGTAAAGTGTACTTTTTTCTCTAGACTCTTAGAATTAGTTAGTTTTCAAGCAAGTCACTATATCCTCTTGCATACCTAATTGCCCAAAAATTAACAATATGCCCTCAAACTCAACACCAGGAACAACATTGTAAAGAATATGTTTTTTTTATCTTCATGGTGACCTTTTTTTGCTGCTCACTCCTCTCTCAGTTCCTTCCTTTGTGATATTTTTTTTCGAATGTTTTATTTACTTTTTTAACTGTGTATATATATTATATTCGGGTTGCATCACAGGCATGGCGCGCAAAAAAAAAGACGAAATAACAACAAACATATCAGCGAACATTCTCACTGTTAATCTTCTTCTTAATAAGAATTTTGCAAAGTTCTTTTCAGCAAATAAGCAAATAAATTTTTAGCGTCTCTTCTTCTCTCTTTCTGGCTTAATAAATTTCATTTCTTTATTCTTCCTCTCGCTTCTTTTCTTGATGTCATGTGATATTTGCGCTTGGCTTCGCTTTTTATTTCATTTTTTTTTCATTATTATTATTCGCTGATGATGCAGCGTCAGTCGCATCAAATTTCCCTTTACTTCTCCTACCATATTCACTAAAAGTGCTACTTCTGCCTTTTATTTATATCGAATGAATATTCTTGGCTTGTAAGTAATACAACTTTGAAATTACATAAAAGAAAATATATATGTATACCATCACGTTGCACCACGTGTGAAAGATGTCTAAGGAAACATGTGCTTTCATCATTCGCGCACGACTCTGTTTTCATTTCTGTTTTGCTATGCTTTTTATCCTTTTAATTATTAAATGCCTGAATGTTGCCTAATTTTTTTTGGGATATCTTGTTTCGGGGGGTTGGGCTCATTAATGGATAAAGTTTGAGGATGTCTTGTTGGTGGTACGGGAATATCTTTTCATTAAATAGGAACGGGATTGATTTTCCGCTCGTGGAACGCTTTGAGCATGAAACGAAAAAGTTTTCATCCCTTCCTCACTCCACTGTCAAGACATTAGCAAAAACAAAAATTTATTAGTCAATCGGTCTTAATGAAATCTTGATTAGTCTGACTAACACTTTTATTTGATAAATCGTTATTAGATTAGACTTACCAAATTATACTTAAATGATTCTTGTGTTATTGAATTAAATCTCATACAACAATACAAAAAGAAATAATATTAATCTGAATGAAAAATGAGCGATTGCTAATTCAAACAATTTATGGCAGTGATAAGCAACCTTTGTGCTGCGGCACTCCAGTGTAGCCTTAAAATGATTTGAAAATGTCTTCAACTGTATGCTTCGCTTTTGATCGAGGCTTACCATAAAGGGACCAAAGGTTGACCACCACTGACTCTATACATTGTATGATCTTCAATTTTCTGATGCTACTTCAAACAACGTGCAAAAGGAGTACGAAAAAATAAATTTCCTTATGATCATCATGGCGCCAAAAGTTTTGTGTATTAATGCTATTATTGTATTCAATGTGTACTCATATGAAATAATTAGATTTTAATGCAATATCGTATTGGCTTCACTTCTCTTTTTGATTCCTTTTGTTCGTCATATTCGTGTATTGACGTGTGGAGATAAATAAAGGATTTTTATTGAATTGAACTGTCAAAATGTTTGATTTTTGAATTGAATTTTGCTGGATCTCACAAAATGCAATAAAAATGTTTGATGTTCGTGATTTTAGCAAGTTTTATTGTTCAATCTTGTATTTTTTAGATTGTTAAGTCTTAAGAATGCAAAAATATCACTTTGAATGAGGTTTAATCCTTTAAATTGTTGTAAAATCCAATTTTAATTGAAATTTGTATGAAAAACGTGAAAACAATGAAAGTGTGACTTGAAGTTGGCTTCAATTTATAAAATTCAAATCTATTTTGCAACGGTTTTCAATTAATCTTCAATATTTCATCCTCAAACGTAATTTATTCACTTTTACAAGTTATTTCCTCATTAAAAACATTCCAATTTTGTAATATTTGAAGAATTCCTTCTCAAAAAGAAATACAGGAAGTTGAAAAATATTAATAAGAAGCTCAAATTGCGACAAATCACTTTTCTAATACCAAAGAAACTCTCAATATTAAAAGTTATTTTAAATTTCTTGGAATTCTGTTAGTAAACTCGTGCTACTTATAAATCTCTTTTTATGTGTATTCATTCACGATATGAATAATTGAAATCATAAAAGGAAAAAATATTTGAAGAATTTTCATCATAAAATTGCCTCCCCAAAATTTTACTTCCTTATGCACGCATGTTTATGTGTATATGCTACAAATTTCCTTCATCATCATCAACATCATCATAGAAATAACAAAGAAGTACAGTAACTTTATTTTCTTCTTCTTTAGGCCGATTAATTCTAATGAAAGCGCATTAAAATTTTATTATATTTTACTTGGGGGGTTGTGTTCCTTATTTTTTGATGAAATTACTATTGGTTGACTTGTGATTGGAATTTTATTATTTGATTGGAATTGAGTCATTGATTCATAGTGATTTTATGACAGCATGCTTGATATCATTGCTTAAACCCGAATAACATAAGTTAGCTAATCGATCAAAAATTCTACTCCTGGGCGGCGTGACTCTGGCATTGTGCTGGATTTGATCTGAATCACGCACGAAGTCGGCTAAACGAGCCAGATAGTGATACCAGGCAGGTGTGCTTTGACATGGTGTTCAGTTTGATCCGAATCCTTCATTAAGTCGGCTAATAGATCTAAAATCAGACCTTAGGCCTGCATGGTGTCGGGTTTGATCCAACTCCCCGCACCAAGTCAAACCCACACCTGACTAATTCCACAATTTGGTATGCTTATCCGACTTGTGCTGTTCGGACTAGCTTATCCAGATATCGATTCCATCCTGGACTATAAAAACTGTAATCTTAAATAAACCATAAAAGTCCATGCCTACTCGAAATCACATCTAAAAATAAAACACTAATAAGTAACTCAAATAAAAAGCCTCGCATGACATGCAACAGTATGAGACGTAACGTGATGTAATGAATACACAGTGCATTATAGCGATATAGTCAATATCTTACCACCCTCGATATACCCATCCCAAAACCCATCGTATTGATTTGCGATTAAAATCCAATAAAAGAGACTTAAAGAACAAGACATAAAGTAACTTTCAAGAGGCTTAAAAGTCACTGAAAAGGAAAATATTATTTTTTTATTTTGTGTAGCGCCATTTCCATGTGATTTTTCTTTCTTTAAAATAAGAAGCAACAAGAAGCAAAAAGTTGTAAAAAAGTATGTACAGAATGAAAACTTACAACTGACGGTATGTCTCGGCAATAACTGGCACCCGCAAAATTTACATGCTAATTTTTTAATATGATATTCACATTCATTGCGTTAATGTAATTGAATATTGTGGTTGCTTTTATCCTTTTCAGTAAGCCTAGTGAGAGCCTTTATATTTGATGACGTGGCAAAAACAGTCACAGGCCTGAATAAATAAAATAAAATAAAAGAAGTTGCATTGAGTGTTAAATATTCTTTTTTATCATGTATGATTTTAATCCCACGCGTCTCAATATAAAGATTGCTTAAAAAATTTGCTGATTTGGGATTTTTTTTGTTCATTTGGGATGTGGATAGTATTGGAAGAGGTGTAATCAGGGGTAATTTGAGGGATCTTTTGTAATTTAAATGAGATTGAAGATTTGAAAGTTAAAATAGACAAAAGCAGACATTTGGCTTCCAAAAAGGAGTTTTCTGATGCTCTGGGATGTGCAGGGAGGGAAGGATGTTTCCTCAAAAAGCCTACAACTAGCTCTTGCATTCTCTTAATATTCTGACATTCCGACAAATCTCCTGGCAAAAGTCACTCTTGCTTAAAAATCCAGCAAATTCGACTAGAATCCAGAATGACATCGACCTGAGGACAATGTTTGCAGACTATAACACACAATGTGCCTTTTGGTAACATACTCATTGTGTGCTCTCATCCCATCACAGTACCATGTGGGTATAGCTACTGCCGTTTAGAAAAAGTCTGCTCTAGAGACTCTCTTGTCCCACTCGGTCAATTACTGACTAAAAAATATCAAAAAGATACAAGACTCTTATACTGAGAATCTCCACAAATAGGGATAAGCGTCACTCTAAAAAGTAAGCAAAATAAATATGAGGTAGGCAAAAAAAGAAGATGATGTCGTGTGCTTTAAAATTGCAAGTGCACATGATTAAAACACGAGATTGTAAAATTTATCGCGCAAAAATACTACAAAAAAAAAGATTGTATATAAGAAAGAAAATGCGCATGCAAGTGAATGCTTCAGGTGGTTCTTGAAGTGCATCGCCGGTGGCGCCGTCATTAAATGATGAATCATTTTTTACTGTACTGTGTATGAATGAAAAAAAAAAAAATACGAGAAATATGTGTGCAGTGAATGGAAAGTGCAAGTAGAGTATAAATCAAAATGCTCTTCTTTTAATTGCTCCTTTAATCCCACATGGAAGACCTTTTTGGCTTCACAAGCTCTTTTTTTACTCATTCTCGTAAAATGCATTCGATGTCGAATATTTATGTGTATTTTCATTTCTATATCCAACCAACGCGTTTTTTTTTTTTTTGGCGAGAAATTGATTGTTATTTTTGTTTGTGGAATGGATTGCTATTTTTGAAGCAATTGTACAGACATGATGGGCTCGGAGATGGGAAACCTTATCATTTCTATTCTGACTGTTAAGCTGCCACCCTTCAAGGCAGCCCTGAGGATGATAAGATTCAACTTAAACCGCATATTGGTCATTGCATTTCTAAAAACGTTCTGGAACGCCAATAGGTGTCGGATACCGGGAACAACGGATGCAGAGGGCAACAGCCAAAGATAGACGCCGACCGCAGTGGTCAACGACCGCCGTTTAAGCGCTGATATGTACCGGGGTGCCAATTTTTAATACATATACTGGTACTAGAATCAGTCGCCTTCGGTATTCTACGAAAAGGCATGTATTTAATATTTATTCACCTTCGGAGCCAAGACTTCAACTTCCCAAATTCCTAGTAACTTGCTATATGTAAAATATTCACGTATATAGCATAAGCATCTTAAAAATTCTCATCAGACATCTAAAAATCCCATGAAATAAACAAACAAAAAACTAGTTACAGCACATATGTGCGAATTATGATTGACCAACAATCATTTCTGGTCAGTTCTTTATTTTTAAAATGTTTGACCGCGACAAATGTTCATCTCATCATGTCCACACATTTAGATGAGAGAAATTTTGTGACATATCGAGATTGTATTTTTTGGTATTCTTCTTCACTCTAGTGAATGAGAGAGCGAGAGTCACTTTACAGCCGCCAGTCATACGAAATAATTTTCATTTTTATTTTATATACTAAAAATTCATGAAGATATAGCATGAAGTAAAAAGAGTAATAAAAGTGTTTAATACAGAAAACAGTCATTTGCTTCTTTATTTTTTTGGATTTATGCCAGGCGCCATAATATTCACTTTTTATTATTTTTTGCCACTGCTGATGTTGCTGATGCTGTTTGTCGATGTCTTTTTCTTTCTTAAAAGAGGGTGGGAAAAATAGACAGAAAGAAGAAATAGGAAAAGGCTTTGGTTATAAATAATCTAGTCCCGAGGAGTAAATGATGACTTGGGTATGGGATGGACTTGTGGTTGTCATTTTGGATATATTTTAGCTTGAAGTTGAGTTGATTTGTACATGAAATTGAGTTGACCTAATGACTTTATGATTAAGGCAGTTCTGTCCAAATTGTGTACCGGGGCACATTCGTTTGTCTTCCTTAATTGTTGTAAGGCTCGACAGAAACCACTTTGGGCATTTCTGGCGGCACACTAGTTTGCCATAGCACACAGGTTGTCCACTATTGCTATTATATGTTCTAGTAAGTCAATACCACTTTTGGCTTGTCACCTAGGATACCCATGAACCTAGGACATCCATATTTTTGGAAATCATCTGTAATCCACTCTTCTAAAGAAACATGAACTGCCAAAATTCCAATAAGTCTCTCAAGTTGCTCTAAGATGCTCAATTTCCATAAATTATTGTCTATTCCCTGACTTCACCACATTCCAAACCATCAAATCCATCAATAATCCCAAACAACATCCAACAAACCCAATAGCAACCTCAAAAAAGCTTCTATGTGTCTCCCGGGTCCAAGTCCTCAGATTCAGATCAAAATAACAAAAATTCACATGAAAAGAAGAAACTACATATTCAATAAAGTCGGCGGAGATTTTTTTTTTCGCGCATGATATGCTGAGTAAATTGAATAAATGCGGTTAACTGTGTGTCACACAAAAATAAACATCTCTTCCTTCCTTACATGTCGGGCGTCTATTTTTGAATCTTTATTTTGTTCCTCCTTCCTTTCTTTCTTCTTTCCATCTTCGCATGACGATATCCACAACACACGAAAAAATTTTCCTATGCTTATTTGTGTCGCAAACTAATTATTGCAACAATAAATTCCTTTTGAATTTATTTTATATTTTAATTTAACGGAATAATTTAATTTGAATTTTAACGGATATTTGGAATTCAAATTATAAAACCTTACAGTTTCCTGAAATACATAGTTGTAACCCCTTGTTTTCAGAACTTTCGTTCATTACTTTTTGGACGACCGATCGGACAACAATTTAAAAAAGAATTAAATAAATAATTAATGCTGTTGGAGCATATTTAGAAATATAAACGGTTGAGTTTTATTTCATTTATTTTGATTCCTTCAAAATCGCCTTTAAAGTCGTCACAAAAAAGTTTTTAAATTGTTATTCACAATTTCCACGTGAAAATTGCTCGGAGGCTTGTTTTCACATTTTCAGGATTTAAATCAAGGTTGATTGATTTAATTATATGTTCTAACTATTCGCTAGACAGATAGCAATAGTAAAAGTACGAGATTGATAAGGATCAATCCAACAAAAAGGAAAATCTTAAAAACGCATGTTTTTTAGGTTTTGAGAATTAAGGTTGATTAATTCTCAGCTTATTATTCAGGGAATTGCGACAGAGCAACCTAAAATAAGCTTTCATTAACGTGTTCGATCGTACGGGGTCCGTAACGACACGTTAAATAATTCTCACAGAGTTTCCGGAAAGATCCAGTTAAGGAACAGGAGCATCTAGTGAAATAATTCGTGTTCGAGAATCAACAATTGCAGTTTCGTAACAAAAAGGATTGTAGGAGACTTGCAGTTAAGGAAAGTCATTGGATAACTTTAGAATCTGCGATTGAGCAGTTTAAAGTTGGTACAAGCGAAACTGATCGTGCGGGGTCCGTAACAGCTAGCTTGTTTCAGTGTTAACAAAAAGCACTGCGAATTAATATAAATTAATTCAAATTGGAAATTAAAGATTTGTGGTTGAACAGTCTTTAAATTGATTATATTCAGCGTATTTGATCGTGAGGAGTCCGAAACAGTACGCTAAAACACGTGTTATCGGAGAACACAGCTGGAAGTTTAAGGAATTGCGATTGAGCATCCTAAAACTATTTATTTAACGTGATTGATCGTGCGGGGTCCGTAACAACACGTTATATACATTTTCACGGAAGATTCAGCAAAATCCAGCTACAAAAGTCCACGAGGAGATCATCCAGCAGATATTATTCAATCGATAGGATTTTTCTTGTTGCATACATTTCAATATTGTTAGACGATTGAGTCTCAATATAGCTTTCCGTTTGAGGAATTCAGTTTTAAGCTTGGTAGCCACATTTCAACATGCCAGAGAGTGATCCGGATGTTTTCGCCAGCGACGGTAGCATAAATCCGCAATGGCTTCAGCACATCACGAATAAAGATCCAGCAGTGTCAGAAATGGCAGCTTATTTTCTCGCGGGAGAAAAACTGAACCCTGAAGCGAAGTGCAGGTTACAGGAATGCGTTATGCCCAACAGGACATGCAAAGTTAAGACGACTACAGGAACGGAATTCAATCCAATGTTGTTGTGCTACTTTTGCAACCGATTGTTTCACGTGGGTTGTATGGATTTAGACGGTTATCTAATCAAAGAGGAGCCAGTACCGTGGAAGTGTTTGGACTGTAAAACGGATTTCAGTAACCACCATTGTCAAACGTTTTACAGAGAGACTGGATACAAAGTCAATTTGATTATCAGACGAGCTAAATACCTGAAATCAAACATTAAGGAAACAAATGAATTGTTTCACGCAGAATTAGAGTTTGAAAGGTCAGACTTAGAATCATTCGATAGAAGAGCGAAACAATTACTTCTGGAGGAAGATCCAGAAATAGCAAAAGACCCATCATTAGTCAATGCATATGTTTTTAAGCAAGTTATGCGGTCACGAGCGGATAAAAAACGAGCATATGAAGTTCGAGAACGATTTAGGAAGGAAATTGAGAGAACGCAGACAAGAATTCGAGAGACAGAGACAAGTTTTGCTCAGCAACAAATGTCATCACTTCAAGTTAATAGCGCTGATCAATCAACAAGTTTCAACGTTCCATCTTCATCGACATTTATGCATACTACAGCTCCAAATCATGTCACAAATGTATTGTCTAGCATTTATACTAGAGGCAACACAACGGCTGATATAGAATCTAATCGGACTGGAACAAATACAACGGCAATTAATGATCGGGAAACGTTAAATGCATCAGCATTCAACGCAAATGGCAACGTCAACGATACTCAAGTTCCAATGAACACTGGAGATTTCACTACTTTGTTGCAACGTTTAACATTTTCGCAAGAAAGGGACGAAAGCAGGAATTTGGAGAACTTGAGACGGAGAGCATTGCCGAAAATTGGAGAGTTTAAAGGAGAAGAAAATAAGTGGCTCGCCTTTAAACAAGACGTCGATCGATATCGCGAGCATTTAGGTCGTGATGAAGTATCACTGAAATACTTTGTCAAAGGAGCATTGAAAGGAGAAGCATTTGAAATTGTTCGCGACCTATTTGATGCAGAGTCACTGGAAGTAATAATGGCTACTTTGAAAGTTGCCTATGGCGATGAAATGAGGATGGTTCGGAACCGAGGCGAAGAATTGAAAGCCTTTAAATTCAGTTCTAATTTGTATAAAATGGAGGCTATTAAATTACAATCCTCTATACAGGCTTACTTTGCAGCCTGCCGATATGCAAATATCGGATATATTAACACAAATGCTATTGCAGAAGCTATACTCTGCCAGTTCAGCCACGAAGATCGTTTACGATGCAAGGAATTTTATCGTGGAAAATATCCAAATGCTACCATCACAGTAATAGATGTCGAGACTATTTATGAGTACCTGCTACAACGAATCCCGCTTCTAGATGATGGAGCTATAAAGAAGAAATCAGAAGGTACGAATAGGCCGGATGCCAAAGGGTGAGCAACTTGTTCACTTTCCTCCCCCGGAGTTTGTCGCAAACTAATTATTGCAACAATAAATTCCTTTTGAATTTATTTTATATTTTAATTTAACGGAATAATTTAATTTGAATTTTAACGGATATTTGGAATTCAAATTATAAAACCTTACAGTTTCCTGAAATACATAGTTGTAACCCCTTGTTTTCAGAACTTTCGTTCATTACTTTTTGGACGACCGATCGGACAACAATTTAAAAAGAATTAAATAAATAATTAATGCTGTTGGAGCATATTTAGAAATATAAACGGTTGAGTTTTATTTCATTTATTTTGATTCCTTCAAAATCGCCTTTAAAGTCGTCACATATTTGAAAATTGGATAAGGCACCTGTCCAAAAAACATTCATCCACACTTCTATAAGCGCTTGCCTGTATATCAATTTTGTTGACGATTTCGAGACGAGACTGACTTTTTTGACATTTTTGAAGATGCTACAAGACAAATCTATTTAGTAATCGGTAGACACATGTATTTTTTATTGCACAATTTTCATTTGAATGGCGTATTGGCATCTGATGACATAAATCTACGAAAAGTACAGAAATTTGTCATATCTCATTAAACGTTCTAAATAGTTTTCAAACTTGTGGACATCATTTGTCATCTCGTCGCGGCACACTTAAAAAATTGTGTATTTTTATAGCAACAAAGAAGGAACGAAAGTAAAGTCATAATTTCCAGTCAAAACAATCATCAGTTGCACACAATATAAAAAGCGAGAGTCTCAAAGTCCCCCCAACGATATATAAAAAAAAGTCTTCTTTCTTCTCCTTGTTCTGTATAGATTTATATATATATATATACTGTGAAAGAATGAAACGTGCTGAACATGTGCAATTGTGTTTTCATTACTTGATTCTTTTTTTTATGAAATTTATCTCATTTCACTTATTTTTTTCTCTTTTTTTTTTAACAAGACTGCTACAGCTGATTTATACAAATATTGTCTACTTTAATTTAAAAATAAAGTGTTTATTGAGATATTTATTTGGGTCACATCGCATAATTTTCAATTAAGGCATCAGGCATCACTAAATTCTGTATTGTCTATCATCAGTTATGGTTAAGGGTTTATCGATAGCGAGAACACTTTGGGCACGGGATTTGGGATCTTGGGAGACTCAAACTTCGAGGAATGTTCTTGTGGCAAGGGGAAGCCAATGAGTTTTGTTAAGGGATCTTGATGGAACTGTTCATAGTCATTTATTACGAAAACGATTGTCCAATCCACAATACTCTCCTCCTTGCTACTTCCCTGTCTTGAATGCTCCCAAGTCTAGTACTCACCCCTTGGCTATTCCCCTTTCTTGTAGCCTTTCCTTCTGGCTACTCGAATGTATTTCAGTCTCGATCGCAGTCTCGACAATCTCCCAATACCGAGAATTTCGGAAGTCCTATCAATGATAATTATTTTATGAATATTTATTTACAGATGTAACAATTGCGGTTACTGGGTTCATTTTTTGAGGGGATTAAAAATTTGTTAAATATATGCTGGAGGATTTTTTAAATGTTTTTCGCGGGGGAGTTATTCAGAATTGTTTGTATTGATTTTTATTAAAATTGAAGTTTATTGAGAGGATATAAAATTAATTACATGATTCGTGGAAAATTTTGTTACAGGAGCTTAACATATATTAATGGATTTTATTGGATATATCGTGTTTTTGATTTCGGAGGGAGAAGGGGGATGGGGGGTGCATGGACAAATGATGGGTTTATGAGGATATTGACATATAAATTGTGAAGTCGACAATTTGGGTTTTTTGAGTCCGGACTCCCAATGTCCTGCAAACTTCGATTTTTAGCTGATACTATCTTATTGATTGATGATGAATTCTGATGGGATTCGAACCTACGACTTGGTAACAGACACGGCTGATAGTTTCTGTTCCAACTTGGGTATAAATGACTTCTTTTGTCATTGACAGATTTGCTTATAAAAGACTAACTGTTAAAGGTTACAGATGTCCCTCCTTTGATGGATCATTTCATGTTTCAAGAACCTATGCACAATACCAAGTCTCAATCCCTCATCTGAACATTGCAAAATATTGAAATTTTCCATATAAATTCCAAAATAATCAATACAAAATTCGTCTATTAATCCCCAACAGATTTACAAACCCTCAAAAACACCTCTCCAAAATACATCATTTCATATACGCACTGAATATGATTCATTAAAGTTAAAAAAAATTGCTCCACAGCAGAAAATATTGTGTATGCATCAATGCTTTGATTGAATTAATATTGCACAGCGTAATCAACACAATTTTTTTTGCATATTTTTTGAATTTTATTTCGATTTAAAAAATGATCTGCTGATGAGTGAATGAAATTTATCTTTCAATAACTAATGCTGACAGAAACGGCCAGTAATGGAAATGAAAACTGAATATGATTGATTTGTGGCCATAAACATTTCAGTTCCATATTAAAAAAATTGCCTTCTTTTGTGCATTAATTCATGCTTATTTTGAATGCAATTCTATAGAATAATTGCAATCGCTTATAGTTGTTGATAAGAGTAAGGAACAGGCATAACGTGTAAAAAAAATAACAAGCTATGGTGATGTTATGGGTCATGGAAAATCAGTTGATTGTAACTTATTAATGAAGAATTCATTTTGCAGTGAATCAAATTGTAATTAATGGACTATAAAGAAGACATTGTAAGGAATGAATAAAAGGCAAAACAAATAATAAAGTCAGTCAGTCAGTCAGTAATCATTTAATTTCTCTCATATGACATATTTGCCATTTTTTTTCATCATCAGGCATTTCAGTCATCATATCTCCATCCAAACACATGAGAGAGAATATTACTTAATTAGCCTGAAATGAATGATGCTTATTTTGATGACTTTATTTCACATAATCAGCTTCTTTATGGTATTTATATTAGCTCCCTAAAATATTATATGTGGATATACTGTGTATATTCGAGCTTCATTTCTTCTTTTTCTTATTCCATATTTAATGCATTAGTATGAAAATAATTAATGCCTTTTTGCCTGGCTGGTTGGCGGGTGTCATGTCAACGACTGCTCCCGAAAAAAAAATATAAATTATATATATACACAAGCAGCCAGTTGTGGAATGAATGGAAGTTATTATTGCTACATATTTATAAATGTGCCATATTAAAGAATTATTAAATTACCATTTCGGGAGTCATAAAGAGCTTATTAGTGACTGACACAGACAATAGAGGGTCCTTTGTATCAGTTCCCTTACGAAACATTTTTCATGACATTGTTGCTTAAGAGCAGGGGTGGGAAACCTTTTAATTTTCGTACCTTAGTGGCGTATTTGGCGCTTGAGACCGAAACCGCACACGACATACGATTTGTGGAATTTACAAAAATTATTGGTGGCCGTGGCATAAAGGTTGTCCACCACTGTACTCAAGAACATGTACATGTTCGTATATTTAACAGTCATGCATGAAACTCTTCATTTTTTATGGAGTGTTAATGTGCTAATATAAATCACATGTTTCTCATATTTACATATACCTCCCAAATTTTTTTTTTGGTCTATACCTTTACTCTCTCGCCCGCATGGTTAGCTACAATATTTTATTGTTTAGTGCATTTTCTCTAAATTGCTGGAAAAATGTTGTTTAAAAATAAACATCTGTTTACAGTTTGTCTATTAAAAAGAAAAAATTGTTGATTTGCTTACTAAACAAAAATATTTAGATGAGAATAAATTTTGTGTGAAAATTTAGATAGGATGTTGCTAGGTTAAGAAGCTTCTGGAATCTAATTTGATTTTAATTGTTGGGAATATCGTGAATTGACATTATTGTGCATTGAAATTTTTAATTTGAAATGGAAATTGTCAAATTTTCATTGATTTTGGTTTGAATTTATCAAATATTGACTTAAATTCATCAAATATTGAGAATAATTGGTAATAAACTGACTTTTGCCACTCTAAATATGATTAATTAAGCTTTATAATATTCTATAGGACTTAAATTAAGAAATAAACTGCAGATTTTTCTTAAAACTGAGAAAAAATTGAAATTTCCGAACTTGTTTTCAAATATTCGAAATTCAACTTAATATTTGTAATTATTAAACCTCAAAACTTTTTAAAAACCAATTATTGAGGCTTTCAAAGCTAAAATTGATCAAAAAACACTAATTTGCCACTTCTAGACTCTTAATACATTCACCATATGCGCCATATCCATTCAAAAATGTCAACAATCTTCCAAACTCACTCTCATGTATTTTGAATGATTACGAAAATTAAGCTAACAAGCATAAATAAAATTTTCTGAAAAAAATATGTTCTATTTTTCATAACTCACGTACACTTTTCTCCAGTGGTGGGCAACCTTTGTGTTGCGGCACACTAGTCTGGTGCCAATAATTTTGGGAAATGTCATGAACTGTATGCTGCCTGTGGTTTCGGTTGAGGCGTACCATCAGGGCGTACCGCGTTACACAGGTTGTTTATCCCTCCCTTTACCCCGTTGCATTTTGAAAAACAAAGCCACAAAAACTCCTTCACACATAAATCATTAGCAACATTTGAATGTAAACTTTCGAAATTTTTCATTTCCATCATCATCATCAGAAAAAAAAATGTATAAAAATTATATGTGAAACACTTTGCATGCATGCCTAGTAATTAGAGTAAATATGCGATAAATGAAAAATGAATGATAATTAAGTTGTGTACAGCGTTAAATACATCATCACTGAGCAATAATAAGACCTTCCTCATTTTTTTTTATAATTCCACTTTTTTATCACCATCATGCGATGCGACCGAAAAAGAGTAAAAAAAAATCTTATGAGTAGGGAAAAGAGTCAACCAGCACATATATTATGTGGCAGTGGTGGGCAACCTGTGAGCCACGGTACGGTGAAACATGCCGGCAATCCCAAGTCATGTAAGATTTCAATCGAGGCTGACTACCAATATATGTCGCGGAGTAAAAGGTTGCCCACCGCTGCTATATGCTGAGCATACGATATGAGACCACCAGTGAAATGAAAAAAAAAAAAATTATGCAAAAAAATGCTCATATAACAAATTGGTGTTAAATGCCTTTCCACGAAAAATAAATAAAATAAAAATATTGTAACAGACATGAAAGCTAAATGGAGAGCTCTAAAGTGATCAGAGTGCGATAAGGTCGAGAAAAAAATTTCCTAACGCCGAGTGAGCGAGAGAGAGAGAGACAAATTTATAGCCGGGGAAGTTTTCATTTTCATTAACTTATGGTTGTTTATTTTAAAACATTTTAATAGCATCAAGTCACACACCAACACGTCACTCATGGTTGATATATGAATACATGTAACTTTTGACTTGTAACATCACATTTCGGAACTTATTGGTGCTAAAAATGTAATGACTAGGAAATTGTTAAATTGGTGAAAAGAGTAATGCCACGCGGTAAATATTCGGACTCAAAAACTTGTTATTTTGTTGTTGTTGATCAGATGATTTTGTTGTTTATTCATTTGACTAAATAATACCGGCATTCTTACTCATCCACATGTTCAAACAGGGGCTGTTGTTAGCGATGGCTGTTTTTTCATTATCATTGTTGGGAGTTGAGTGTGAATGACGACTAATTTGAACTATTTTGATCAGCTTTGAACATTTTTGATCAAATTAGAGCATTTTTGAACTATTTTGATCAAAATTTAGCACTTTTGAACTATTTTGATCAATTTTGAACATTTTTGAACTATTTTGATCAAATTTGATAATTTTTTGAACTTATTTGATCAAATTTGAACAATTTTTGAACTATTTTGATCAATTTTGAGCATTTTTGAACTTTTTTGGTCAAATTTTCCGCATTTTTTGAATTATTTTGATCAAATTTGATCCTTTTTGCATCAATTTGGATCTGTAGACATATAACGATGCATTCTCAATAAACATCATCTATAAACAACCCTATAAATTGTAATACGATGCATATATTTTTATAATTCATACATGCACGAGTCACAAAAGTCACAAAATGTATAAACATTTAAATGAGTATGAGTATGAGTCAGTAATCATTTACAGAAGGTGAGAGACAATTTAAAAAGTATATATGCTTCTTCTTCTGATTATTCATTTACTACAATTATTATTATGTGCTTTATTTTCAACCAGTATAAATATTTGCATGAATATTAATGTCATTAATTTATGACCACCGCATTTTATAACGCGCTTTATTACTTGATTCACAATCCATTCTCAAAGTGTTAATGTTTTCTGTTGAATTGAATTGTAAATTGTGTATTCAGTATGACTTGCTGATTGGATTTTCCAAAGAATTCATTTCGTAATTGAAGAAATATTTTTATTTTGTGCTGTATGGCACTTTTCAAATGATATACTAAGTGAGGTATTTACCAGTGTCAATGTGCTTATTGTCGAATGTAGAAAAATTTGTCAAGCTGCATTCAATCAGTGTCGATGTCAATCGACAAATTTGGAGTGATTGACAATATTTTGAATGTTTGACTGATGATGAAGTTTAGGTTGGGGAATTCTTGGAAGTTATTGTAGATATTTTGGGGATACAGTTGATGTTTGAGGTTTTTTGACAATTTTTTCTATTTTCTGGACTAACTTCCTGGTGGAAATAGGTATTCACTATGCTTATCATAGGGCAGAGCTCTTGATTGAGGTCCATCACTGTCTTTTTGAATTGGTACAGCTACCAGTTCCATAGTTTGTCCCAAATACCAATCCAGATTGCAGCTCCCAATCTGCATCCTTAAGAAACCCTCAAAACCCTTTAAAAATGCGCCTTTAGTCCAACTTTAATCCATTCAAAATACATTTTCAGCTTATTTGCTTATTTCATTGTAATTTATTGTATTTTACTTACATTTGCATATACTTACATATGGCAAGGCAGCAGAAAAAGAAGAAGAAAATAATATTAACTTCAATCAAATAAGTGAGAAAGAGAACATAAAGTATAATTTTCCATACTTCTTATTTTATATTACTTTTATTTATTATTAAGCTCTGTTAAAATTCAATTAAAGGAGCGTCATAATTTCTATATACTGTTGTACTTGTAAAGTGTATGATTAAGTAATAATAAATATGATGACTATACATTATGCATTTTTTTTTATCGATAGATGTATTCGCATGTATTATTTATTTTATTATCATCATTCCTCATTTCAATTTATAAATTTCATAATGTGACACATTGTATGGCACTCACGATGATGATCCACTTTCCAATTGTCGGTGCTCATACTTTGTAATTCCATTTGTTTATATTTAATAGATTTTCTTATTCTCTCCTTGATGTTTCTTCCTTCTTTGCTTTTGCAATTTACGCGATGTTTTTTACTTTGTTATTTATTTTATATTGTGGGTTTGTGAGTATACTGTCTGCTCCTTTAGTCCATTAATCTATATTTTCAATTGACTGGCTGTATGTCTAGGTCTAGAGACTAAAAATAGCATCATAGCGGCATTTGTCATCATTGGAATGAACACAAAGCTAGTTAGGGGTGTATAACTATGTAACAATTGTATCCAGGGTGAAGGTATGGTGCCAAATGGGGGACTTGACCCCAATCACCTTAATGTTCTAACTATGCTTCTGCAACTTGCCAAATAAGTATATTCACTCGGAAATGCATAAAATGATATTTAGATTCTACTAGATCAAAGGTGGTGTCATCAGAGCAGCTTCCCGTCTTCCTGTTAATACAGCGACATATCGAAACCCTACCGAACACACTGTGCTGTTCAGTAGTAAGTCATTAGGTCAATATTGCTCCTTATAATCCCAGAAATCTCACCTGATATTAAAAAAGGCGCCAATTATATCCACTTTTACTTAACGTAACCCCCTCGTGCAAATAAACACCTCAACAATGTATTCTTATGTTTACTTTTTAAAAGTATTAAAATGACAACAATAATGTAAACAGTAAAATCACTATGAAAAATACAATTTTCAAGGATATATGTATCGTGCTTATTTTCAACTGCATAATTTGCGATTGTTATCAACATCTCATTGTACTTAATTCATCCTAATAAATGTCTGGGCGCACAACTATCAATTAGTTGCTTATTAAATTAAAAGAGGCTTGAAAGTGACCTTCATAATCACGTGCTGTGATGTTAATCATCATCATCATCTAGTAATTGTAAAACCAAAATGGGCAGCATTAAAATAACACTTAAAAATAAGAAAGGCACAATAATTCGCCACATTGACGCCTAGAACATGCAATAAATCAACACGATTGTAATGACATTCTGTGTGAGAATCCATAAATATCACAAAATACGGTACGGCCCCCTTCATCGTGTGAGACAGAGACTAAGCCGACCAAGTCCGACTGCTTTTTGTCGCAAAACATTTATGATAATGATTTAGTATGCAGGAATACATTAAAATACATTGTATAGCGCCACAGTCATAAAACAACAAAAAAAAATCGTCCTCCAGTCATGACTTTATAGATAGATTCTCGGTATATACAAAATAGAATCGCCACTTATGAATATATATACATTGTGTATTGTACTTCAATCATTTGCCTTTATGCCTCTTAGTACTGATAAAGTTTTACTGATTGTGAAAATTTCAAAGTGCTACAAATAAATAAATAAATCTAGAACAGCTTTAAAGCAATAACAATGAACAAAAGTGAATTTACTCTAGCAAATGTTTGGCGCCACCGCTCAAATGTCAATTACGCAACATTTGTTTTGATATTAAATTCAATTGTTTTGCGTTGCCATGTAATTACAACCGTAACTTACTACTGTACCTTTTGATTTCTCACATATATATGTAGATATATATCCAATACGGTTGTGATGGAAAATTCGTCGATCGGTTGCTTAGCATTCTTATTTATTACGTTTATTTAGCTTTCTCTGACGTGTATTTTGATTGAGATTGTTTTTTAATTCTTTTTTTTCCCGCCATATTAACTTTTATCAACTACATGCTGTGAGTGTTTGTGTGTGTGGCTTTTGTCATGCTGATTACTTTGCATAGAAAAATATTAATTTCTTAACTGGCAATAAAAGAACGTCATGAAAAGGAATACTTTCATGGTTTTTTTAGCGGGAATTATTTGTGGAAACATTTTAAATGCTTTCATTTTGGGTAATTGTTGATTTTTAGGAAATTCGTTGGTTAATCATGTTGGAACTGATGGTAAATGACTTTTGCCACTTTTTTAAGTCAGAATCAATCATAATATCATTGAATATCTTAATTTAAACTAATAAAAAGTGAGAAAAACTTTTTGAAGTGGAAGGGGTTTGAAACTAAGAAAATAATTTCTACCGTTATTTTGTAAATTTAAACTAGTTGTATAAGAGAACCGCCAAACAATCAATCAAAGCTTTTTTTTGAATAATTTAACTTGTGTTCATGATTTTTTTTTCCTATTACATGAAAGCCAATTTTGTACTTCTTATACTGCTTCTGCTCGACATTCGTGAGCGCCTGATAATTCGCGGTTGTAATAAAGCAAATATATAAAATATTGTTGCTTTGTGTGTAACCATAAAGGTAAATGCTTGAAGCTCATTTCGTTTTATTCGAGGTCTGGGTTATTTATTGCATTTGCGTTCACAGGTACCATACAATTTACTTAAATTGTAGATGAATCTTGTCTATTATTACACATCACATTGGTAATTTTTTTATCGCTGCTGTAGGTCGCTCTCTCTCTCTCACTCACTTATTCCGTTTTGTCTATCATTGATTGGTAGACTGCTTCATTAATAATTTAGTGCCGATGATGATAAAGATGAGCACATCGAGTCAGTCATAAAATCTTTTTTTTGCAGCTATTTAATTCAGATTCACACATGAAATTACAAATTATACACACGACATCATGTGTATCATTGCCGGTGTACACAACAATAATAACTTATATTAACAGCAGGGGAATTAAAAATAAAAAGGGAAATGTTGCACATTTTCAACGTCCCCTAACAGGCAATGAGCATGATCAGATGCGATATTTGTGATGATGAAACGGAGTTGTGATCATGATAGATTTTCATCATCACTCCATACATTATTTGATGACGGTACGGTACCGACGCGATCGCGCTTTTGTGATTATGATCACTGATCATGATCATTATTGCGTCTGATTACGATCATAACTTGTATGCAAGTGCAAACTTGCATGCAATTTTTTCACTTTCGTGGTCACTGATCGTAATCAGACGCAATCATGATCATGATCAGTGATTGCAATCACTGAGCGTGATCAGTGATCATGATCACTTCGGGTTAGTGATCATGAAAAAACAAAAAAATTAATTAAGTTAACCATTTTTTTTTTGGTGTTAGCAGAATTTTTTTAAGTATTTTTTTGTATGTGTGTTAGTAGAAATTATTAATTTTTTTTTCTGAAAATTTTAAACTTAGAATTTTTTTTTCGGTCACCCATCTTATTGCTGCGTTGCTTAACTTTCGAGATCTCACGTTTTTCCTTGAAGCCACCATCTGTAAATATATAATAATAAAAATATGGCAAAAGACATATTTAAATTATTATATTTTTTGATGATGCAAATTTCAAGAAGTAATAATTCTTTTTCACTTCGAATGCCATTCGGGTTTTAATAGTTAACTTAACTAACTTTTTTACTTTTCGTACTCACTGATCATGATCAGTGAACATAATCATGTGAATATGAAAAAAAAATGTTCGACCAATATGCACATGTGCATGTGCATACATATGCTTACAAATTAAAATTGGTGATTCGTTATAAATCATTATTCAATCTAATAAATAAAAATTGAAGATGAAAATTAAATTTTCCCGAGTTTTTCATTATAATTTGAGAAAAAATTATACAAAACCTTACATTTTATAAGGTTTTCATTTTAACTTTTAAAAATTAAGGCAAAAAATCACTTTTTGAAGGGTTTTATTCCAAACATAGGAAAAATCGATATCAAAAATGAATTTTCAATCGTTTTTCATCCTAATGAAAATCTTGCGAAAATCTTTGCAAAAAATCACATTTTTTCAAGTTTTTTTATGAAAGTTCCTTGGAAATGACTTGAATCTTTCTGGATCTTGTTTTAATGTTAGCGAAGTGTCTCTGACCGACCTAGATCTTGTTTTTTAGTTCGTGAAAGTGATTTTGACCAGTAAGGTCAAAGTCACTTCCACGAACTAAAATCAAGATCCAGTAAGGTAAAAGTTACTTTCCCGATTAAATAACAAGATCCAGTGAGGTCAAAGTCACTTCCAAGAACAAACTGTGTCGTGAAATTTCACACCGCTAGCGGGAAATGTCGTATACGTTTCACGCCAAGTAATCTTCCCCCTGATTGAAGTGATCATGTTCAGAACACATTTGATTATGTTCATTGATTACAATCAGTGAACATGGTCATATGATTTTGAAAAATTTCTAAAAGTTTTGCAAGTGATTATGCTCTGATTACGCTCACTAATTACAATCACTGAACATGATCAAATATCACGCTCATTGATTACAATCAGTGATCATGATAATTTGAAAATAAAAATTTTCAGTAGTGATTATGATAAGGTCGCATCTGATTACGCTCATTGATCGCGATCAGTGAACATGCTCAGATATTTTTGGAGTGATCGTACTCAGATGACATCTGATTACGCTCAGTGACTATGTTCAGTGATTATGATACGATGATGATGAAATTTTTTCAGAATGATCACGATCAGATACGATAATGATTGCGATCACATGCTGTGATCATGAAAAAACACTTTGTGATTGTAATGTGATTGCAATCACAAACTAGTGATCATGATCATTGTCTGTTAGGGGTCATCAATTTCCATCCATTGTATTCCATTCCAATGATTGCATTTTTATATTTTCGATATTTTTTTTTTTGTTGTGCCTTTTGTTTGGGCACCCCGTAATAAAAAAATCAGCTGATGCCTTTATATTTATTACAAAATATATTTTTTTTATAAGCATGAAGCTACTCTCTTTCTCGCTCTGCTTATTTGTTGTCTGTCACTAACACAAAGCAGGGGTGAGAGAAATTGTATCAAATAACTCTCGAGTTTATATCACTTACTTTAAATACCTCAATGATGATGACAATATGATGATAAAGAAAATATATATATTTTTCGACAATATAAAGCTTCGTCTGCATGCTGTTTTGCACGTTTCTTAATTTTTTCTACATGATTTTGCTTTTTTCGTTTTGTCGTCGTTATCAATCTCACTTCTCTTGCTCTTCTTATGCTTACTTCTATGTTGTTGATGGCTGTTTTCGCGCTCATTTTAAATTGAGTATATGGAAGGGATTTTTTCATCTTGAAATGCATTGAAAAGAATTTTATCAGCGCCAAAATACCGAGACCTGCTGATATGCTAAGAAGAAGGAAGCTAGTAAAATAGATAATTTTTGAGAGATTGCTGATAAGCTCTGAGCGCGCTTAGGGGAAGTGAAAGGGATGGAATTAAAAAAAAACGGTACACAAATTACCAAAGCCTATCAAATTTGAAAATGACATAGGATTTGAACCTTTGCTGCTTAGTTGAAATAATCATTTGTATGATTTCTTGGCTATTTAACTGTGCTGAACATTTGGCAGATTGTTGATCTTAAACTTTTTACTATTTAAAGCAGTAGGGCAACCTGTATGTCACGGCACACACTGGTGGATCCTATGTCAGTCAATGCTTACCACTAAGTAGAGCTTGAAGTCGAGTAAAATTTTCCATTCAAAACCCAAGTCGACCTCAAGCTCTGCAATTAAGAAGTCCCGTAACGCAAAACAGTTCGGACCGTACTAATCTAAAGCATCTGCCAAATGTCTATGACTAGATACTTACTCTATTCAAATACAGTCCATCATGTGCGTCATTTCACCTTGTTCCCAAAAAAACAGCTGATAAAATTGTACCAACGAAAAAAGATTCGTGCCCCAAATTTGTTCTTCCTGCTTCTGTATTTGTAAAACGAACATTTTCTTTCCTATTCTTCTTCATTCATCGATAGATTGTGTAATGCGATATTATTTACTTGTTATACATTCAAGAGGAACATTACCAAGGAATTAATCCGGTTTTATTGAATACCTTAAAGGAAATGACTTTAACTATGTTCATGTTTGACACATCATTAGCAATAAAAAAAAGCTAAATTCCTTTGTGAAAATGAAAATGCTTTTTAAAGATGTAATCACGATTTGTATATTTTACCTATTTTGTTTAAGGCACTAGGTCGCTATTGCTTGTATTTACTTACTTCTTATCTCATCTGACTTTTAATTAGAGCATTTTTACAAAGTGAGACGGAGCAGTTACAAAATAAACAGCAAAACAGCATCAGAAGCAATGATTGTTGTTATAGGCAACAAATATTCGAATTCAAAATCTTTTGTTGCCTTTAGACGCAGCAATTAGGTATCTATGAATATTGGGTAGTTAAGTAATTAGATAATTTAAAGACTTTAATCCGGTTAGATTGAGGGGAAGGTCATTAGTTATGACTTGAGTTTAATGAACGGTATTGAATATTCAATATGCTTTATACCGGATTCGGACTGTGCTGTATTGAGAATATATACTAGACAAGTCTACCGCATATATGCAATAATCATGAAAAAGTTTTGAGTCATTATGAGAAATTGCGGTGCATGAATATGTAAATATGAGAAAAAAAAATTAGAGAGTAGCTTTGATGTATTATGACGTTAAAGGACAAATGTGCAATTACGTGCTGGATAAATAACTTCATTTCTTTTGATGTATTTTTATAGATTTGTATGGAATTGGCTAATTTTGTTGGATATTGCAATTGACTTTTTTGAATTTTTTAAAGTCGTTAAGGGCAACACAGCATGGATATGATATGAATTCGGGCATCATGCTGGGATTACTGTGGATTCGTGCTGGAATCAATCAAATTTGGTAGAAATTCTGGCCTCAGGTTAGAATCACGTCATTTACGATGATTCTTTACTGTCATACCTCTTAATTCATTGATTGGAACTTACTTGGGTCAATGACCGAGCGATTAGGATTCCTAAATCCGGCTATATCCTTCTGACAGTTAAAGTATTAAGATCTCCAACGTTATTTTCTACAAACCAAATCCAGAACTCAGTTTCAGATCTCTAATCATCAAACCCCACTTCTCCCCCAACCCCACATCCTCTATACGTAGTCAACTTGATTCTAGTCGCTATCAGAGTCATATCTCCTTCATATCACATCAATATTTAAAATAGATCCACAAAAAAATTAATAACATGACACAATAAAAATTTAAAATTCGTACATAAAATTAGACAACCTAAAATTTCATACGAATCCACACGTGCTGTTGACGACATGACACATAAATGAACAGAAGAAGTTGGAATGAGCACTCGAAAGTTGATCTGATTAAGGAAGATAAAACAAGTATAAAAACTGGAAATGCGATATAATTTTTTGTTTTTCAAAAAAAGTACGAGAAGGAGCGAAGATAATAAAAAAAGGCAGCAAAAAGACATAAAAATTTACTTCTTATGTGATGATCCTTAACATTCCCATTCATTTATTCGAACATCCCTACTTCCATTTTCATATTCACATAAACAGGGATAAAATCTGCACTTCCCGAATTATAAGAATTATATAAATTTTTTCGTGAAAGAAATAAAGGAAGGCATACAGGCATAACATAAACACAATGTGCGCCTCCCTATCCATTTATTATTATTCAGCAACTGGAACGTGAGATGCCTTTTTGGTATGCAGTCAAAATGAAATAAAATAAATAAGATGAATAAAAATGAAGAAAAGAGTGGTGAAAGTCTCGTGGGATCAATTTAAGTGAAAAGATATGAGAGCATGAGGATGGAATTGAAGAAACTTTTTGGTTCTGAAACTTTTGAGCAATTATGTTGGCATTTACTTTATTGATTAACTTTGGAGGTTATGGAGTTCGCTTAAAATCGATTAAAATTTGAATGGTAAACTTTTCTGCTGGTGCTTGTGAAGTATAACATTTAATATGAATTTAAATTGGTTTTTAGCTGACAATGGCAAGCTTAATTGGTCTTCGATTTGGGATATTTTGTCAATCAAATGGAATTTTAGGGGTTTATCAGTGACTTTTGGTAGAAGTTTGTCCAAATCTGCAGGTCTGCACCTTATTTGAACTGTTAAGCTAGCGTGACTCAGGATACAGGTTAGATTTGATGTTATCCGGACTCAAGCTAGAGTCAAGTCTGTGTAGGGTTCAATTTTTGCCCAATTCTACGACATGTGCTTTCCGGGTATCTTCCCCCAATTCCTTCAATATCATCTCTTCAATCTTCATATTCAAAAGCACTCCCCATAGGAACAGCAATTGGCTTTATCTCAAAATTTCAATGTGATTAGCCTCTTTTGTGAGTTTTCATTCTCGAATGACGAAGCAGTCAGTCTTTTATAAAAAGAAAAATTTTCCAGAGCAATCGAAGTGACTTCACTTTACTCATCAATTTTTCCCTTTTTTTCATAAATGACTTTTCATCTGTTCCATGATGATTTCCAAAAAAATACATGAATCAAGTGGATATAAAGAAGGAATATTTTTTTTTATTGAGATTACCAAGACGGCCACTTACTCGACTTTATTTTCATCATAAATGATGATGCACTTGATGGAAGCAACGTTTCCGGGAATGAAAAGAGAGATGTACGTAATTTTTTGTTTTTTTGATGATGATGCGACTGTAAGAGTTCATAAAAAAAAATATTCTTCCATTCAAGCAAATGATGAACAGTTCTTCTTCTTGACTTTTTATGATTATTATTTTTTTCTTTATTTTTAGAAATGATAAGGAAAGAATTTCATTTCAATAGGGGCTGTTTGTGGGTGATGTGTATTGGGAAATGTGGGTTCTGAAGCCTTACTGCTTCTTGCCTGTTTCTTAGTTAGTGGTGGACAACCTTGTATTTTTCGTGGCACACATTGGTGCTAAGCCTTGATTCGGGATGCATCCAGAACCAAGTTTTCATAGCACTGTTTGGCTTTTGTGTAGATGCGTCTCATTAGGGATTGCATTAAGCCTAACCTAATCTCAGACACACTACCCCATCTTAAGAGCATTCCATAATATGTGAATGGCTCCTGAGTTAATCAACTAGTCTCAAATTGACCTTATCCTCTGACTTAACCGATTCCGAAATCCAACTTGACTTTGACCCCTGAAAATAACCAATCCATCACTATCAAACAATCCCCACATATCTTTCATGTCAGTTTTGTTCTACAAAAAGTGCAATAGTATTGCTTGATGCTGATGCTCATGCTTTTATGACTCTTAGTGATAGCAATAAAAAAATGTTGTTGAAATGAGCAGATGATGTTTTTTTTTCATAATTTATTTGCAAAATACACGATGATGATTATTTTGGAGTGTGATGAAAACTCACTCAAAATTCCATTCAAAAATCTCGTGATGGACATAAGAAAAAAATTTAAATATTTAAAGATTCGGTCATAAAAGAAATATTCAATTTGTTGATTATTAAATGTTTATGATTATACATTAAGTGACACCTCTGAACATTAATGTTTGTGGGAATTCTTTTGAGGATTATGTGGATGCAGGTGGATTTTTTCGAGAGGGCAAAAGTTCAAATCCCCTAATCGTCACCACCAAACCCTCTTTTTGAATAAAATTCGTCAATTTTCTGGAGTTTTTTGTGAACAAAATCCCAAAAACCCCAAAATTATGGCGATGCATGCATTAATCGTCCTGTGGAGGTAGGAACCATGGCAGGTACCCTGTCTATGAGCTTGAAAAGCATAGGTTCTGGTAAAAGCCTATAGAGAAGTCAGAATGGTTGAGGATGTCGCAAAAAACCTCCGAATTGGCTCCAAGTTTAGAGATGTTGTTTGAATCTTCTGTAAATTTGAGTGCCGTTCAAGTGTCACTCCCGTCCAGCATCCTCCTCCTTCCCCCTCCCTCCAAATCTGCCTAAAAGCCTAAGATTAAATTTCAACTAATATCTTTTATCATTTTACGACCATTAAAAAAAGCCAAAAAAACATTTTCACCAGTGGCAATAAAGCCATGCATTGATTCTCAATAGTTCTTAAATTACATCTTAAAATTCCAATTTCTCCACAAATATTATGATGTTGAGTTATCGATTTTCTTCTTCTTCATGCTTCTTCTTTATCTTTTTATTTATTTTCTTCAGCATATATAAAAATAAAATTTTATATTCTTCTGATATCCAAAAAGCAAAAAAAATGAAAATGAAAATTACTGCCTTAAAATGCTCCGGTGCCAGTAAACTCGTAAAAAAAATTTTCTCATCTGTTCATTTTTCATCTTATTCAGACTTATGGACAACAAAAAAATAAGTCATTAAAAAAAATTGTTGCTCATGATTTGGTTTAAAACAAAGGGGGAAATGATCATGCTTGGCAGGGTCCAACGCAGGGTTGGAACCGTCGGACGGCTGTTCATAGCCACCTTCTGTCCTGGTTCGGCGATCTCTGTCCTCAGCGACTGTTGATTAAGTGATGCTGCTGATCTCTGGCCGCCAGGGTCAATTGTAGCAGCCTATCAACTCTGGTTGGATCTGACCCATCTTAAACATCCTTTCTTGGTGCTTTATGGATTTTCAAGCTCTTTAAACATTTCTAAATAACTCAAAGATCACAATCAACCTTAAAACAGTCGATTATTGAATTTTAATTAGTTTTATGGTCCTTAAGGCTTCAAAAATGATTTCGTACTTCCATTTCCAAGCAATACCGACAAAAAAGGCAATATGAGAACTGAAAGTACAAGTGAAAATGCTCATAAGTATTCATTTATGGACATACTTGGAATAAGATTAATAATATGCATGCTCAGATATTCTAAGGCAGTTGTGGACAACCTATGTATCGCGGGACACCTTGGTGGTAAGCCATGACTGAAATCGCAGTAAATAACATACGATATGCGACATGCTGTGCTTCATGGCATTCCCAAAGAGTCCCGTGACACACAGGTTGACCACCACTGCACCAAAGGATAGCATACGATATCCATATAATATACAACAAACAAGAAACGACTGCTGTTGGGGTAAAAATTGTAATTATATTTTTTTTAATTTGCCGGTCCATAAATTTTGCATTGCCCATAAAAAAAAAATGAGAATATTGCAAGAAAAAGTGCATCGCAGATAGGAAAAGCAGAACATAATAAAGTTGAGTGATGTGCGAAGGCCGTACTGCATGCAGCATAAATTTATATGAGCACTAAGAAAATGAGCGACATAAAGAGAAATTCTATTATTTTTTTTGAGAGCCCACAAAATACACAAAAAATAATGCTGTGCATTGAAAAGAAATTGAAAAGAAAACGATGGCTAGGTGCCTTGCTATTTAGAGCATGAAGTCTGCCTGCGTTTATACTTTATTTTATCACGTTCAAACTCATTGCATACTTTTTCTTGTTGCTTTTCTGTGTGAGCATGAATTTCTTGTCAATTTCTTTCTCAGACGGAGGCTGTACAGTACTTTGTATCATGATGTACTGATGCAATTCCTTTTACTGAGGAATTTTGAATTATAGAATTAAACTTAAGAGTGCTGAAAAGTTTGAATTTTGAAAAAACCGTTAAAAATTTCAAATTCTAGAAGTCCGTTAAAAAATTTAAAATTTACAAAACCGATAGAAATTCAGATTTTAACATTTCGTTAAATATTAAAACTCACTCAAAACTTTTTGAATTTAACAAAACAGTTAAAAAATTCAAATTCTACAAAACTGTTAAAAATCATTCAAAACCTTTCCTTTCAAACCTGCAGTTCCACCTAAGATACAAGATACAATGTTAGAAAGCAAGTTCTTTGACACAAATTCCTTCTTCTATGTCACCTCGACATATCACAGCCCGTAGTTGAAACGACAAAAAAGAATGAATGAGCAATTGCAAGGAATTTTCTTTTAATTCCTCTTCTTGTGCACCTATTCAACCTTCTTTTGTGAGCATATATCTGTGTGGTTGATGATCAAAAAAAGCATCTCGAGCATGCCATAACGAGGGAATTGAGAAATAAAATAATAAAATAACAAATAAATTGTCAAGTTGTGTTATGTTTATTTCTTACTTCTCTTGCCTTTTTGTTTCTGCTACAAGTCGTGAATTCTTCGTTTTTTTTCCTTTACTCTTCATTGAGTGAGAACGACTAGAAACATGATCAAGAACCTCGAGGAGGAAGAATACACTACACTAGTACTGCCATCAATCAATCTCAAATTGCCAGTTGACGCGTGAGACATTCAAACGCGATAGATTGTTGAAATGTCTAAAGAGATTCATTTTTGTTATTATTGTTATTACTCTTGTTATTCCATTATGTTGTTCTGTAGTTTTTAAGACTGGATAAATAATGAAAATTGAAAAAAAAAATTGAAAATTGAATTAAATGTTATATCGAAGAAAATATATGATGGATAGAACCAAGAAGAGAAATAATCAATTCTGTAAAAAAAAGATTGAATGGAGCTTAACATTGCTTCAATTATTTTTCATTAGCGTGCTTGTTGCGAAAGATGAATAAATTGAGAATTTAGTCAATGAACTGCTAAATACGTGAATAAGTTGGAAGCGTTTTGAGTAGTTTATGAGCAATAAATGTTGATGGGATGATCACGGATTGAGTTTTTGAAGAATTTTCTATTAAAATATTGATTAAGAGCTGATAAAAACTAAGTTTGGTAACGGTTTTTTGATTTTCAAATTTTAACGGTTTTGCAGAATTTGAATTTTTTACGTTTAAAGCATTCAGTAAAAAAAATGGTGCGTTCAGTGAATTTAAATACATTTTTGTAAACAAAGTTCTGTAAAATTCATTTAATTTAGTTAATTTATTCAAAATCCATCAAAATCAAACAAATTCTTGATCTCTACGCAGTTCTATTAAGGAAAACCAACATCCAGTCCATCAATAAACAACGCATTTCAAAAATTCCATTCATCTTTCCAACCAACTCAATATTTCATTAATATTCAGTGTAAATGATCTCCATTAAAACATCTATTTAATGTTAATTTACACTATTTAGGAATTCCTCCCACAAAATATTTCAATCTATCGGCATCAAAGAATCTCTTTTTTTGTATCGAGTTCTTCCTTTGTGCTCTACACTCGACTGGGCTTTTATGGAATTTATCTCTGCCCCACAGCATATAATGGAAAAAAAAAATAACTTTACAGTATATCAATATTTTAAACAGCAAGAGAACATCAACAGTAGTCGGATCGCATAATCAAGAGAGACGTTTCAATTTTCATGGGAATGACCTTCTCGTCATATCGAACAAAAAATAAGAGAAAGATAGGCAAAAAAAACCTTATTTTTTATTATTTCTGTGTAAAAGTCTGTTAAATTGATAATCGGCCTTAGAAGAGCTGCATAATAACAAGTACGTGCCGGTTTCTCATTCGCAAAAGAATTTTTCTTGCTTTAAACTGCAAGATAGATGGATGGATGGACAGATAGATATAGAAAGTATTTTATAATAAAAGAGCACTGAATATCCCACGCCGTCAAAGAAATAGGAAAAAAAAAAACATTGAGTTTGAGTGAGATAGAGATAGAAGTAACCCTGGGAACAATCACCATGTCGTCCAATTAATTTATCTTTAACTGTAGAATCGCCATATGCTTCTCATTTTCACGATTCTTTAACGAGTTTTTCCTTCTTATTCCATCACATTTTCAATATCATTTTTAAATAAAATTCTATTTTGGACAGAGCTCTTTTGAGCATGAAAAGTTGAGTGATGGGGATTGGATTGGGTGACATAATGTCTGGTTAAGCTTGAGGGTTATTCACTTGTACGGTCGGTGATGTATTCAAGAACATCAAGTTTATTGAGGACTGTTGATAATGTCATGAGGACTGTACCAATCCTTGTCATATGGACAAAACTCTATATAAGAGAATGAGGTATCGGAGTCTAGTGGGAATCGAACACAGGTACTCTGATGGGAATGGAACCCTCGTACTCAGATTGGAATCGAACTCATGTATTCAGATGGGAATCAAACTTAGATACTCCATGGAAATCGAATCCATGAACTCTGATGGGAATCGAACCTAAGCACTGAGTGATACAGATATTCGGTCGGCTGTCTAACAACTCGGCCATTGAGGGATTGCTCTTTCATTGGCAGATTTGCCTATAGTTTGCTCGATATCCAAGATTCCATTCCAATTCTTCTTGCAAGTGCTTAGTTAGATACAAAAGTCCTTCAACATTGGATCTGCAGCTTTCCAAACTTAAGATGTAAGGCTACAAGACTAAAACCATCTGAGACAATCGTCACATGCGAACAACAACCTCAACTCAAATCCCAATTAGCACTTAAGAATATTCAAATTCCTTTATAAGCTATGACATAAGTGAGTCTACAATTCATTAATACAATGTATTGCGATTCCAAATAAATTAACCTTCCAGGCTCGACCTGTGTGATACGCAAATACTTGACTTAGAACTGACAAAAATTTATGCGCTGCTTCAGCTATATCTATCAAATTTCTTCGTCATTGTTGCTATAGTAATTTGCGAAAAAAAAAAAGTTTCAAAAAAAGAGAAGAATTAAGATACGCAAATTGAATCGACATTGAGAATCAGCACAGATTTCTACAAAAAAAAATGTTTGTTTATTTTTTTCGCATCTTCTTGATTTTTCCTGTGTGTGGTTTTTTTTTATTAAGAATAGAAGAAGAATGACTTTTGTCTGTATGAGCAGCAACAACAACATAACGTAAAGAGTGAGATAGAGGAACAAAATCTACTACGCATTAACTTTTTTTTTTCGGCAAAATTATTCTCCACACAAAATTTATTTTTGCAAAAGAGCTTTTTTTCATCTATTCCAGGGGTGGGCCACCTGTGTGACATGGCACATCCTAAATGCCAAACCTCAACCGAAACCTCACACGATATACGGTTCATAGCTCTTTAGACACTAGTACACTAGCTGTCCCGCGTCACACAGCTTGTCCACCACTGGATTCTATTCAATACACATGCATGGATATTTAAATTACTGACAATTATTATAATGTGTCAAAAAAAATACTCTAGTATGAGTGAATGACTTTATATTCCATATATTACTTCTCGATAGAATTCTCTTGGTAACTGACTATATGTAGAAATAAGAAGAATACAAGATGAACATTTATTTTATTTTATATACAACACGCGTGCAAAAAATATTTAATATATTTTGGCGGTCGCGATAGAGGCACAAAATCATATGATATTTCTCATTAGCGTATTTTTGCACGGGAACCATGTGGCTTCATTTTGGATTCAATTTGACTATTTTATTTGCTTTCTGATTACTTGCTATTTTATTATTGGTGAAAATATTTGATGATTTTTATTGGAATTATCATAGGGATTGGTTTATGTCTGAATAATTTTTGGAGAGGCTTGGATGATGATTCATTTGGGAGTTTTACAGGTGGTTTTTTGTGGAGAATGACTTGATTGTGTAGGTCTGGAATGCTTTGAACTTTGTTCTTTTTTGGATGAATTTTGGTACGGAATTATGTCAAGCACAAGAGGACTGCTGGTCTCTATAAGTAAGATCCAGGATATGCTCTTGATTTGAAATCATGACCTTTGTGTCTTAGTACATAGCATGGTCACTGTATGGTCACATACACTTAACATTTAGACAGATTTAGACTATCTTACTTTAAATCAATATTGTCAAAACTGTATGCCGCGACATGTCAGTGTGTCGTCGAAATCGCACATGACATGTGGTATCAGTCGTGGCGATACACTAGCTTGCATATTTACAGGTTGCGTATCATTGCTTTAGACAATATCATAGCTAGAAGTCAACTCATATTTTAAACAGAAAAGCCGACTTATATCGACTCAATTGAGCTCTGAGAAATTCCCTAAATATCACAAATTGAGCCAATATAGAGGAAGCCTTCATAGGAACATCATGTCTGTGACATAATTCACAAACAACCCCCTCCACCACACATCACATGAGATATTCTCTTACTTAAGAATTATTAAAACATTTATTCACGAGAGATAAGCTCTAAAATCTTTAAAATTCCATACATCCCATGCGGGAGCTTCAGTTAAGCACAGTAAAATTCTCAAAAGAATTTTCTTTCATCTCTCACAAAGATGATGTAACGACAATGAATTAATAATGATCAACACCTGTTTTCTCGACACGTTTTTGTGTTAAGAATTGTTATTTAATTCCGCAAAAAAAAAATCTGATTCCGCAAAAGTGTACGCACATGTGTGTTAAGACATTCAAGGTCGGCTTTGTTTGCAGAGTTATTTGGTCAAGGTTATTTAAATGCTATGTGACAAAAGGAAGTAAAATCAAGTTTGAGAATCAAAACTTAAAGATTCTCATTAATTTCTCTTTCTACAAGACAATAAGGCATGCTGATGATGAGTGGGTGCGTCCAATCTAAACAAACTTATATACATGAACAAATTGACGAACACAGAACAGATGATGCGATATTTTCATTCTGATTACACATATTTTTTTTTGTGTGTTTTAATTTCATAACTACAATCTTTTTTTTCTAACTAGGCAGGCTACACATGTTGTGCGCCATATATTTTTTTTTTCATCATCATCTCTCTTCCTCTCTCATTAATAAAAATTGAGCTCAGTTATTTTATTTTTTTTTGGGTCTCATGCAATGACTCACGTTCGCACGAGCATTTTTTTTTTTTGTGTGCCTTTGCGACATTTAAACTATTAGATGGATTTACCATTCATATACCCGATTGTATTTGTGCGTAAATTATTATCGTTCATTGCTTTTATGGAATGCAAAATGAGTGCGGCTTATGATTCACGACATAAGAAATTCCACACATAGCATAACTGCCATCATCATCATTATTATTGGCTTGTTGTGCATTGTTTTGTTACTTTCTATTTTACTTCCATAATTGCTTTCAATTCTCACTCATGAGACATGTTTAAAAATAGCAGCAATAAATGGGAATAGATTTGAGATTGGGGATAGAGAGTTGTTGGGGACGATTGTAAGTTTTGTATTGGATTTTTGAGTCATTTACTTACTTTACCCCAAGTGATTGGCAATTCAGAGGAGTCATGTATCTAGGCGCCCCGGGGTAAATGTTTGAAAAATGACTTTTATTAGATTTTTATGATTTAATTTTTATTGATTAATGCATTAAAGAGCTGTTAAGAGTATAAATTTCAAAATTTTGCGCCCCGGGGTAATTCTCAACCATCCGGAGTAATACAACACCCTGGATTCAATAATCAATTTCAAATAAAACATAAATAAATGCTCGATCTAACAGAAGTCAAAAACTAGTCTCAAAAGCATGTCCAGAGGGGTTTTCAGGGTCAAATTCCCCCCTCCCTCCGTCTTTTCCGCCTTGGGGCAATTTCTAGATGAGTCTTTTGCTATACTTAATAACAGTATGAGTAGAAAATGCTAAAACCACGTGACTAAAGCTGAATATTTGACATAAAAATTAGATTAAAATAACCCATGGGTTACCCCGAGCTATAGCAGCCATCAGAGGGTAGACAGTGGGTAAACCCTCAAAAACTCTCGACATCACATTCAATCGCCCCCAATAAAGTCTATTTTTAAACTATGAATTAACGTTTTTTTCCTCTCTCTCTCAACCAATTCTTCTCCAACGTGTGTAGTTAAATGTGTGTCTGTGATATTTAATTGATGACGTGGATCAGCTGTTTTATATACTTTTTTTTTGTCTGCCACACTTTTTTATTTCACTTCCAATTCGATACAATTTTTTTTTTGTGAAAATTTTTCCTACACATGATAAGTTCTTCTTGATCTCACAATCTGAACTGTATTGCTGCCCTGAACATTGAACAGACAGTAATGTCTACGTAAATGGTAATCATATGATGAAGATATATTATGCAATCGGATGCCTCGATGAAATCGAGATCGAGAGAATCTAAATGATAGACTGATTAATTTCTTCATTGCAATTTGAAGCTCCAAGTATCAATAAAATAAAAAGAGCAGTGCAATCAATGAACAATGAAGAGATTGAAATAGAAGAAGAAGTGGAGAAAGCTATAGAGAAATATGCAATGAATGGGATATGAAACAAAAAAATGTGTCTAAGAATTTTTTGCTTTCAATCTGAAATAAAATATGCAATTGCTCTCCATTCAGTGCCTTCTCTAAGGCAAAATCGTGATGTTGTTCCTCTAGTCTCTCCTCCTATTCATAAATTTTTATGATGATCTTGATTGCTGAAATGAATGCTTGATTTTGGGAAGGGACTGGAGTTAGGGGGGTTGAGAGGTGGCTAGGCAGGGGTCATCCATCATTTGGTATGGAATTTTGATGATGTTGGGACGGTATTTGTTGGTTTTTATGGGCTAGGGCAGCAGAGTCACTCATAGTGACTTTCGGTGTCCAAATTGTCATATTTAGGCTTACTGGAGCTCTGGCACACCCTATCTCCCTCGTAACAATACCATTGATTAACACAGAACAGCTATTTAGCCTTCATATAGCAGCAAAATGAAAGCCTTGTTCATGTGTGTCACTCCGGAAATTCCCAATATGTTCATTTCATTCTCAGCACTCCAACAGTCCTTCCACATCCAAATCTACAAATCTCATCAATAATTTCTAATTAAAAGTCCAATGCTTCCCAACATTCCATTCCAATGGTGACTCTCCTACCTAGGCACCTTGTTATTTTTTTTAATATAATTTCTTTTTCCTCTTCTTCTCCGTTTTCTTTCCTTCTTAAAGTTGCATAGTAGGCTAGCTGACTTACCTTCATTTTTGCCATTGCACCATACATTCAATTGCATTCCATGCCGCGCTGCTGCAGATTTTTTGTCTTGCTCTTCTCTTTAATTTTGTAGTCGATCGTTCTCGCGCTATTTTGTCTAGTGACTGTGCTGCTCCCGTTGTTTCTATTTTTTTGTCATGAGATATGAAGGAGATAACATGCTGTATAGCAGGACTGAGATGTTGCTCAAGTCTATATTCGATGTTTATTACTTTGTATTTATCACCAATGATGCTCTATATTGTCATCGCACAATAACTGCAATCTATAAGCAAACATTCTCTGCTGCCGTGCTGCTGCTTGCTTGTCGATAACTCTCGCACAGTTGTTCCTTCCATTTTTCTTTCTTTTTTTTCATCTCATCGTTGCTTGCTTGCTCTATTATTCTTCTTCTTCATGTCCACATCCACCACAATTTCTCTCCTCTATTTTTAATCAATGCCGACGAAAGGCCCCTCTTTGGATACATCACATGTGCATTTGTATTCAACTATTTTAGTATCAGCAGGCCAGCAAAAATAGCAGCAACGACATAAATGATAATGGATTTCTCTTGTGTATATCTCTATCATTGTATGGGTTATAAGTACGTGAGCATAACACTTACATATACATATGATAGTGTAAATATAACCGAGAAGAAAAAAAAAAGAGAATTGCTTCATGATTGTTGTTGGAAAAACTGCTGTTCAAGTGCCGAATGAGAGTAAAAAAGCGGAATGTTGGAGAAGCAAAAAAAAAAAAAAGCTCTGATGATTGCATGTTGCCGTGTAAACATTTTCAGTATATTTTTGCTTGGCTTACGATCAGACATATGAAAAAAAATAACTAATAGTAAAGAAATTCATACGGTCGACGTTGGTTGTCTCTCGCATAGTCGTTTCGTTCGTCTGCTTAGTGAAACGTATAGAAAATATATATATACATAAAAAAAAGAAATAATTATAGCATATACGAGTGGAAAGAGAACAAGAAGTTGATTCATAAATATTGTGGAATTTTTGATTCATAAAAAAAAAGAAGAGATGAGATTTAAAAGCACCGTTTAATGTGCCTGTGCATTTGATTATGAAAGAAAACTGACAAAAAAAAATATGAGAAAAAAATCGTAAAATCGCAGTTTTATTTGTGTATATTTTGGAAAGGCACGCACACATTTTTTTTTTTTTTTTGTGGGAGATTCATTCGAAAGTGCAGTTTAGGGTGAAATTTCATCTCTAAAAACTAAAAGTGAGACTTTTTTTTTTCAATAATATTTTTCTATACTCAGCTGTTATTTTTTTCTGATTCACTTATTTGTGAAAGTCAACGTGATTTTTATTTTTTTTTTTGAGTTTAATTGGAACTTTTTGTTAGTAATTAAGATATTTTAAGTGATTATAATAATTTCTGTGGACTGTGGATTGAAAATTATATTTTTTAAAAATAATAATAATAATGGATTGAATTTACTGTGTGAAGTTGAACAAAGTTCAAGAAACTTAAAAATGTGAATTGTAAATAATTTAAATAAATGAATACAAAAAGTTTGTGAATTTATAAAACTAAATCAAGTTTGAAATTTTAAAAATTTTGTTAAATTTGTAATCATTTTGAAAATTTAAATTTTATTTCAAGTTTTGAAATTTAAAACTAAAGTATACAGTTAAAATAAACTTTAATTTTGAATTAAACTTTAATTTTCAATTTGACTTAAATTTTGATTTCAACTTGAATTTGAAACTTTGGCTTTGAAATGATTAAAATTTAAATTTCTATCTAAATTTTTTAAAAACTACAAAAAGTGAAACTTTAATTAGAAAAAGTTTGAAAAATTAAAATCTAAAATTAAAATTTTAAAATCTTTTGAAAATCAGAATTGATAAACTGTGTTTTGAGTCAAATTAAAACAAAGTTCATCAATTTTTAATTTTTAAACTAATTTATAAAAATTTAAAATTCCAGAAATTGAACTTGAAATAAAAAGGTTAAATGAACTAAAAAAAGATAAATTTGTGATTGCAAAACAATAAAAAAATCTTAAAATCTCGTGACTTAAAATCTACAAATATAAACATTTACACAAAAAATTGTTAAAATTACGTCAACATTGCGTTGAATAAATTCTACTAAATAGTGTTAAAGTGTTGAAAAAGTCAAAAGATCATGAAAAATTAAAGTTCAAAACTTGCGTTTATTAAATATTCAGATCAAAATACGAAGGAAAAATAACAACAATTTCAAAAGAAAAAAGTCGTTGCTAAACAGAAAACCTAATTGTTATCAAACAAATAATAAATACATAATAGTGAAAAAAAAGCACATTTTTCTGTGCCGAAGTGGAAAAAAGAGAGAATTGGGTTAATAATTAAACGGAAATCCAACAAAAAAAGGAAATTTTTCTGTGTTGAACTTGAAAGGAACTTTTTTTAAGTGAAAATATATAAAAATGTTATTTTGAGTCAAGTTCAGATGGCAACAAAAAAAATTTCATTCATTTTCTAAACATAACTGGATAATAAAAAGAGTCATGGAATATCAAGCTTTACCTGAAAGTTTGTAAGTTTAAATTAGAATAAGATGAAGAGTTTGTAATTGAATTTTTTTATTTTCAAAGTTCTGCGAAGTAAATTAAATTTTGTAAGAAATTTGTCGGCACGTGCTTCACTTGATAAGATTGTGTTAATTAGTATTGAGTGCTTATGAACTTATGAAATTGTGAATTAGTGATAAAACTGAATTAAGACAATTTTCGCGTAGTTTCGTACCACTTGAATTATGAAATTCCATTTTTTGGAGTCATTTATTGAATTTAAACATTTGTTCTGAAGAATTTGAATCAAAATTTTGATAAAATTCAATTTAAGTGTAGTTTCACACCCCTTGAAATTGAATACAACATAGTTTCATACCCCTTTGGTACTTTATATTGGAAAATAAGCACTTAATCTCAATAATCATAGTTAAAATTGATTAAATTTCTTCTAAAATTTTCCATTTTGCATAGTTTTGCACCCTTAAAAATCCACAACATCACCAAATGTCCTTCAAAAGTTCAACAACCGCACAAAAATTTCACAAAAATTCATTAAAACACAAAAAATTTTTTCATCCCCAATAAACTAAATATCGCAAAATATTTGCGTCAATCCTAACTCATACAGCAACAGTCGTATTTTAATTAAAAAATATTTTCTGTTTACAACAACAATAATTTCACTAATGTATCTCATATAATGATTTGTATATTTGACCCATTGGGCATACATGCCTCGTTGAATTACCAAATTCATTAACTTGTTTAGTCCTATTTCATGCCTAATTTGTGTGTGTTAATGGAAATTAAGCAAACAGGGCCATAAATTTTTCATCATTTTTTTTTTTTTTTTGGTGCTGTTTTTTCCATCATATGATTCACGGAGAGAGGAAAATGAAAACAGTCATCGATAAAAGCATGGCCAACAACAATACAAACAATCATGTGAGGAATGAAAAAATCCACAAAAATAAATTTGTTGCTTGGAAATGACGTTTTTAATTTTGGAGGAGAGGGTAAGGATTGGGTGGAGGTGTAGTCAAGAGCTATTTAGGAGAAGAAATAGGATGGGGATTGTAGGATATTATGAGCATCTTGTTGGGGGGTTTGGGGTAACTTTCTCCATCCCCTTACATCTTACTGATCAAATCGTTCCCAAATTGATCATGCTTCCCACAAAATCCTCAGGCAATGCCCTTGGACATAATAGAGAACTTAGTACCTACACTCTATCCCACCCTGATGTGCCCTAGTGCAGGGGAAGATGGGAGGAACTTAGCAACCCCATTCCTTCCACATTGATGCCCTAGTGCTGGGGAAGATGATAGGAACTCACCTCCCACCATCATACCCTACCCTGATGTGCCCTAGTGCAGGGGAAGATGGGAAGAACTCACCAACCCACCAAGGAAAGATGGTAGAAGTACATCTTTACATTATGTCCAAAACATCAAGCCAAGCCTCTAACTTTAGTCTATGATAAACTCATTGATGCGCAACATTACATCATTTAAGAACAGTTCCCACCCAAAAAAACGTAATCGAAATAAAATAATTAACCAGTAAATTATAAACGCATTAAAGGAGTTCCCCCAAAAAAAACAGCGAAAAAGTTATATTTAGAATTAAATCGTGTGGCAAAAAGGAATATGCGATAATAATAATAACAGAGAACCGTGTACATAACAACAGAGCAGAAAAAAAGTTAATATTATTACGAGGTGCTTGCCTTCAAACAAAACAATAAATAAAGTAAAAAAAGCGTAGTGGAACGAAATTGTTGGAGGTGTAAGAAGAAGAACATCCAATTTTCATGTGTGTAATGAATCTCTGACTTCTTTTTTTGTTGTTGTTGTTGTTCCTTCCAACTCTATGTACACAAATAAATATAAATATAATGAAAATCCAGATTTGCTGTTTTTTTTTGCCTGCTTGCTTCATATTTACAAGAACAATAGAGTTGTAGAGGCAACGAAAATAAAAAAGAGAATCAATTAAATGAAGTGTGAAGGAATTGTATCATGCTGTGAGTTGTGCCTTCGTTAATTTTTATTACCATTATATAAATCCTATCATCATCCATCGCAGTCATCCATCGTCATCATCCAAACGTTTGTTACGTGTTAAGTTCTTCTAGCGAAAAGAGTAATGATTCACCTTATTGATTTTGAATATTTTAATATGGTAGACACTCTCACATCGTTTAAGTTGGTGACGTCATGATTAATGAAGTGGAAATTAAATTGAGTTTTACAGTAGAGTGGTCAAAATTTGTGGATGGAATGATGTAATAAGTTAGGATTTTTTTGGCAAAAAAAGGTCAAACTGATATAAGAAAATTTGTAAAGAGTTTTAAGATCTCATATTAAATAGGATTCGAACCTATAGCTTCTCAAATATCCTTAGAATCAAGCTGAATGCTTTTACAACTCGGTTACTAATTCCACTTACAATAATGTGGATTAATTCGGTATATAAAGATTCAAATTAATTTATTCATAATATTAAGTAAGGTTAGAATTATGTATTCAAGGATCTGACTGATTAGACGTCATTTTGACTACTTAGAATTTCATAAAGAATTAGAGTTAGCAACGCAAGTTATTAGGGCTAGTAACTCATTAGCAATTAGAGCTAGTAGCTTAAGTCATTAGGGATAGCAACTCAAGCAATTGTAGCCAGCATCTAAAGCCATGAGAGCTAGCAACTCACCAGCAATTAAGGCAAACAACTCCAGCTATTAGGACTAGTAACTCTATAGCACTTAAGGCTAGCAACTCAAACAATTGGGACTAGCAAGTCATGCAATTAAGGCAAGCAACTCAATAGCATTTAGAACTAGCAACTCACTAGCAATTAGGATAAGCAACTCATTTTGTAAGAGTTAACAACTTAAGCAACTAGGGAAAGAAACTCAATACAAATTCGGACTAGTAACTCACAGGCAATCCTTGACACTTTCATAATAAATCGTACAGTCCCAAAACGTGATTGGGCAGTTAAAGGACATCATTATTGTCAATTCAAACTATAATTTACCTAAGACACATGAAATTCTCAAAAAGCCTTAGCACTTCTGCTAGAAAATTCCCAAAATCAAACCCCCATAACATCGATATCATCCCATATCATCCAAAAACCCCATCACATACTCTCTTCCCAACCAAAACATCATAAACCGTCTCCAAACTATTTATCGCGCCACAAAATATACTCAGTCACACGTCAATATTTTTTTTTGTTTTTTACGATCAATCAGCAACAATAATAAACAATTACGTAATATATCGAGTGCATCGTAAATGATGATACACACGAAAATACACACATTCAACATTAAAAAATTGTGTCACTCGATAAATAAAGAAAAAAAATTTTGTGAGCAACAAGAAAAAGAACTTTTTTTTACAGGCACTGCTTCAATTTTTCATGAACGCCTGTTCCTTTTCTCCTTCTGCAATCTCAATTTTTCTCATGGATCGTTCATATCGTCAAACAACACATTGTTATGCTTCGTATTATTTTTTGAGTTCTTTGCTCTCACCAAGCCAGCCTTTCTCACCATCATCTCCCGATTTTTATTTGTTGTTGCCAAAAAAAACAATGAATCAAGGCTGTTAAAGGTTTGTTTAGGATTTTTTGAGAGGAACAGATGAGAAATTCCTTTAAATTTCTTCCATGCCTTACAACAGCAGCCAAAAATCAATGCGAGAAGCGGGAGAGAATGAGAAGGAGAGAAAAAGGAGCAGCATGTAGTATAGAACAAGAAGTCACCCGAATTTGTGGCATTGACTTGCCTTTTAATTTAAGGAATTTATTTACCGTTTTTTCTCTCGACTCTCTTTGCCTGCCTTGCCATTGCTTGTTACCTTTGTGGTATATATTCTGGCTGCTGTTGCTGATGTGCCGACTTGTGTATGTACATATCGATGAAGGAAGGAAAATTATTGATTATGCGGAACAATAAGAAAGGTCTACATACCATTCCATGCTGTATATCCATATATTTAATATTGTAAAAAGTCAAAAAGTATTGAGCTTGGGAATGGAAAGAGACGAAGAGAATTTACAGACAGCTCAGCTGATGTTTATTTATATTATTTTTTTTTTGTGCTGCCTGCTTTTCCCTTTTTTTACATGTTGCTGTCTTGTGTACTAAAATATTATTATTATTATTATTATTTTTTCTGCTACATGTTGCAACTTCACATGCAAAACAATTCTAATTATTTACAATCGATTGAATCTCTCTCGAATATTATATTGTCTGGCTGTTCATACTCGTCATTTGTCTTTTTTTTTTACAATTTATTTTTATTACTACAGCATTTTTTTATTGATGTTGTTGTTGTTGCGACTATGACGATGTAAATGACTTGACATATATTTTTTTATTCTTATTATTTCTATTACATCATACATGCTGATAGAGCTATAAATACTTAATTTTTTACAAATCTCATTATGAAGGAACACGTCTCGGATTAGGGGGTCGATTGGATGTTACATAATTGCTTTTTGTAAGTCCATAGATGATCATGTTCCTATATTGAGCTTAAGTTGCAATAAAAAGCTGTCCATCTGACTTGGTTGATGGATATGTCGTCCAGTTTGTGTTAAATTCTCTGTCTGCATGTTGAGCTGATACTCTCTAACCATTGTTCTGCGCCAAGTAGCATTGGAAGCTCATGTCCGTCGTTTCTCCTTCCGAATTTCAACCTGGGACATTGTAGCAAATGTAGTGTTGCAGTGTCTATCAGGATCAGAGGAATTATGCGTTTCTGCCCAATAAAACACACATCAATTGGATGTCCACATATGAACCAGCAAATTCTCTCTATTTCCCAATAAACATCACTTACGATTTCCCCCATTTATGACAAAAGTCATAAATTTAAATTAATTTCAACTATAATATTGTGATGCATTCCAACAATGTTGAATTGTGTATGGTCAGGTATCGGAGGTCTATTACATGCCTCATCACATTGATTTACAAATGACATTTGGCATGATGACATGGGTGTACAGTAAGGGCACTATTAAAATCTTATTAAGTTTGCAATGCCAACTAAGCAGGCAGTCTAATCATCAATAAATTATCTTTTTTTTATTACTTACTGTAACTGATTGATTTTAATGACTGTCCAAGGGATCAAATTTTTTGCGACTCTAAAAATCTATCAAATTTTATGTAAAACTCTTAAGCAAGCTACAACTGTTTATCGGCACTAAATATCGACACAACTACGCATAAACAATTTTTTTTAATTATCCAATTCCATTTTTTTCAATTTTTGCAGATTAAAACGCGAAGAAGGTGGAGGTCAAATCATAATTCAAGCAATGGCACAGCCACAACAACTACAAATTCAACAGCAATCTGTTGAACAGCGACAAATGGATCATGATGAGAAAAAGATGCGACGTCAAATTGCCAACAGCAATGAACGTCGTCGTATGCAGAGCATTAATGCTGGTTTCCAAAGTTTACGTCAACTTTTGCCGCATCATGAAGGCGAAAAGCTTAGCAAGGTGAGTGTCGTAAAAAAATTGTATATTAAGGCTCAGAGAGTTCTTTCGCATATAAAGTTAAGGAATAAAAATTGCGTTTTTATTTACATTTTTACCTATAATACGACCGCGTAGTAAGGTATGAGCAAAGCACATAAAAAATAATTTAATGAATACACACTGTGTGCGATGTCCTCGACCAATTCCTCTCTTATTCTGCTGCTAATAATCGCGAAAGTATTACATATGCCAGCTTTACTTATTAAGTGTGATAATTAAGAGAAAAATTTAATCAGATGTGCTGAAAGATGCATTCCCTTGTGGGAAATTGAGAATGAATTTGGTAAGGGATCAGATTGAGATGTAGGATTCAAACTGTGGACAGGAATCAAAGTTTAAGGGGGTTTAATTCATCCTGAAACTGTATTCTAGGGATTCGAACCTTTTGGAGGTCAACAGACATTTTCCTTTGAGCAGCTTATCTATAGAATCATAGCTCAGCTATGGTAGTCCGTAACTCGACTTAGTGCAGTCCAAATCACTTCTTTGATGACATTACTGCCTGTCAGGCTTTAAAGCGAGACTGTAAGCTGCGTATTTGCTTCATATGATTCGAAAAAGAACAGGAGAAACTGCGCTCGTTCCGAGTCTCGAACCCATGACTTTTTGGTCGGTATTACAATAATTAGGTAAATTGCCGAAGTACTAAACCATTCCACCACCGAGTCACTCCAACTTATCAATCCATTCATAACAATTCCCTCTTAAGTTAAAGTCTTAACAAGTGTCCGACACGAATTTCGTCACTTAAACTTAACCTAAGGGAGATGTAATAAGTGAGTGAAAAAAAGGAATGTAATATGTAATATGAAAAAAACTGATGAGGTTGTAAAAAGCAGGCAATTAAGATGTGATTACATTGTTGCTTGCTACTTACATCGTCTGAATAATAATAATCAATTTGTCGAGTCTATGACTGACTACAAATCCTTGCACTCAATTTGCACTTTACGGTTTGATTTTTTTTTTTTCGTATTATTTTCGCAACTTTTCTGCTGTCTCAACAATCGGGAAGTGAATTGTAAACGAAATAAATTGCTATCGAGGCTTAATCTTTAGTATTGAGAGATATTTTTCACTGATTAAGCAATTAAACGCATGAGTAAGTCATAAATTAAAACACTATTGATTGTGATTTTTTTGTCTATTTCTTTTTCTACATCTGCTCACTGATCTTGTAATTAATATTTTTCTCAGCTACACACATTCCAAGTCTACATTGCTATGGCTGAAAATTATTTTCTGCAACATTGTAAGGCATACGTAGTATCCGATATTTACACATAAGTCATACAACAAAATTTCATTGAAAATTGAAAATAAAGATACGATTAGCCTATATTTCGTGTTTGAGACTGACTATATGTAAATTTACACATTCGCACTAATGTCAAAATGTGTTTAATTAAGAGATGAGTAAAGTCTTTGTAGTTTGTTAAGACTTATTGCGGACATTGGGTTGATTTGTTTATTTAGATTAGGATTTTGTTGATTCTGTGAAAGTTATGCAGCATGGATTCGAAGAATTTGATTTTAGAAGATACTTAGAGTGCAATGGAGTTGGAATCGACAGTTTTAAGTTAGGATTTGGTGCTTTTTGGTTCAAAATTCAATTTTGTTAATTCAAAATTCAAATAAAAACAGAAAAAAAACCTTACTGAACGCACTTGATCAAAAAATTTGAATTTAAAAAAATCGTTAAATTTAAAACAATAAAAGTCGTTAGAAATTTATCAAAAAAAAATATTCAATCTCTATATTAATGAAATATTCTTGATTATTCAGAATTTAAAGATTCGAACTTTGACTTTCTCTACCTCATGTCTTCATTACATTATCAACTGTGCTAATCAGTTAAACAATTTCCAATGTTAAATGCATTAACTCACTTAAATACATTGTAAGCAATTGTTTACATTTCTTTATGACTCGATTATACATGAGCAGCACTACAACTGGATGTAATTCACACTTCAAAGTTATGGATGTAAACTTTTGATTATCAAGCAGCATATAACATGTATTTAAGGTCTCTTAAAATTGATTTTTTTATGATTCCAATCATAAATTTATATCCATGCCTAATGCCATTAAGCATTTCCATAACTTCTAACACCTCTTTTTAAAGACATAGAAGTAATAATATTTATGACATTTTTGTCATCTCCTAGATTTTGATCGCATTTGTATTGTCATGTTTACATTCAATGCTGATTTAATGCACCTTTGAGTAGATAATAATAAAAAAAAATCGCAGGCAATTAGGGACAAACAGCACAAAAAAAAAACAATAATAGAGAATGAAAATTGCAATTTAAGAGGCTATTGTGTGGTTTCTCAAACTATGAATATGAAAATCTTAACGATTGATAATTTTTTTTGTGCAAAAAAAAGCACAGCACATGAAGGACAAATGTCACACGTCACAATTAATGACTAAAGCAATGTTCTCTATCCAAAGTTCCCTTGACTCTTTCTACTTTAAAGTCATTATTGGTGTTTGTGTTGCTTAAGTATCGATATATAATGTTAGGCTATTCATAAGCCGATAATAATAATAAAATATTCTTTTAAATGAAGGCCAGTGCATAAAATCACATTGAGTTATATCATAATCACAAATAGGCACTTATACACACTTGATTATTAATGTTTTTTGCTGGCTTGTTGTTGTTCTTAACTAGAATTGAGGGTCGCATTGGGTTTGTTGATGAGAATTGAAATTGGTTCAAAAAGGAGGGATGAGGATTGATGTGCTAGACCGCCTCTTACTTGCTAACTTAATTCGCTGGTTGGACATGTCAATTGTAATCCATGACTGCTCTTAGACTTCTCCTGAAGCTGACTACCGTCTGCCAATCACCGATATGACCAAATATCATGCATTCTCTATCAGCTGCTGTTCTCAGTGAGTTCTTAGGCCTTATTCGCGTTTTCTTGCCATCAACAAAATCCACCCTTCCTCTCCCCTAATTCGCCCCTACTAATTAGTATCAAGAAGAGATTCTGGGGAGTCCAGACTAAGGAATTCTAATATTCCTTGCCAACTCTGGACAAGAATCTAAATTTTTCAGATTTTAACCCGAACTTTACACCTGACCATGTGCTTCTCCGTTCATACCTGGTTCATACTTCTGTATTGCCTCTATCTCCAAACCACTCAATACTCAACTAGTAACTAGTCACTAGCAAACTAGTGAAGAAAATTCTACACACAAAAACCTTTTTTACTCTTTCGTAAACAAGAATCCACGATGATTGCCAATATTTTGATTGCGCAAGCAGCAACAAACACAAGAAGAAGAGAAAAAAGATTGCTCATCGGAAATTGCACATTATTTTGTGGTGTCTCGTACAGAGAATTAAAAATAATAAGAATGTCTTGCAAAAATGTGCATTAAATAAATTTACACGACTTTATAGATTTTTTTTTATAAGCACACATAGTATTTTCTGTGCTGTTTTAATGCGTCGAAAAGTCACGTAGAAAAATCGTTGAGACTTCATTTAATGTCAATGGTTTGGGTGCAATACGATGTGGCTTTTTTTTTGTTGCAATGGGTGCATTTATACATGTGTGATAAAGGCTGAACAAAACGACAGTCTTGTTTCTCTTACACTTAGTTCCAACAGCCATAATAATAATAATAATAACAATATAAGCATGCCAATGCAACAATGTATGTCTCTCTACATGACTGATAAATGAATGAGAGACAATATATATATATACAATTTCATTCATGCCGTGCATCTAAAGTGCAATACATGCCATCATCATCATCGTCACAGCATTACAGTGATTCCGTTTCGTTTATGATTGAGTAGCACTTCTTAATGGCTTTCCACATGACAACTTAGTTTCATCTTCTTGTTTCTCTCTTCATTGCATATTTTTCTCATAAAAAGTAAAGCTACTCATTTTCAGTATGTCTGCACTTTTTTCGTTTGTCCGTCTGTCCGTTCGTCCGTCTGTCCGTTCGCCCGTCTGTCCGTTCGTCCGTCTGTCCGTTCGCCCGTCTGTCCATTCGTCCGTCTGTCTGTATGTCCATCCGTCCTACTGTCCATCCTTCGTCGGCCACTTAACTATACCTCTAGTTCAAGCAGTTATTTGCCTGGAAAATGCGCTTCCGTCGGTCACGAGTGACCACGTCCATACTAGTTGGCACTTTAATGCACTTATTTTAGACTATTGAGGAATAGACATGAAGGAGAAATTAAAAACTTAATTAAATATGTTAAGTACAAGTCTGTGACATTTCTACCTCGAACTCTTTTAATAATAATTATTTGTGTACGGCAATTACACCTTGCAACATTGTTGCACTATTGACGTTGATGACTAGCTGAAACTAGAATATAGTTCGCATAATACTAATAAATGAGTGAGTTTAAATATTTACTGAAGCGGCATTTTTCACATTTTTAAAAAGTTGTCATAAATTTCATTATTAATGCATGTCAACTGCCTCGACATTACTGGCGAATTGGAAATACAAATAGCCTGCCATGTCACATATGAAAGCAGTTTATATATATATAGTCCTTGTCGATGTTCTTTTTTTCCATTTCTATATTAGCTAATATAGAGATATTCATGAAATGTAATAGACATTAATGATGGACATTTTTTTTTCGATCGAGCGAACTGTTGCTGAAAGTCGCGGCTGTGTATTCATTTATTAGATGATGCTTAATTAATTTGAAATTTTTGTAATCATGAAAAATATACACAGATGGGTCTTGTGACGTAAGAAATTAAAATGTAATTATTGTCGAAGATAAAGCAAATAGGAAGTTACTTTATGTAGGAGATAAAAATGAGAGGTATTGGGTACAGGATACAAGGAATCTTAGAAACCTCCTAGCAGTTCCCAGGGTAGGGGATTCGAAACTACGTCTTAATTTCCTTTGATTGAATTGACGGTTCCAAGCTCTTGCTATTGAGCTATCGAAGACAACGTGAATAGTTCGGCTTAATGCCGCATATAAATTATACACGCATTATCAATAAGTTCCTATCCAGGGCAGTTCCTTTGACTTCATTTTTAGCAATGCTGTTGCTTAATAAGGAATCGCTAACGAAATTCAGAAAATTAGTTCATCAACAATGAATTTTTTTGATCATCCCAATCCAACTAGACTTTCCCTAGGATCGAACCCGGATCGTTAGGATCGGTAGATCCGACACTCTAACCACCAAGCCACTGATTCCTATTTGCTGTCTAAACTAGAACTACATTTTGACTAAATTAAAGTAAATGCTTCAATTTGATTGATGACATCATGCTTACGTACTTCATCCATACTCCTTAAATGCTACTTTTACAGACTTTCTTCAACCGCCTAACTTCTAGCATCAAATTCAATATCCAAAGTACATAAAAAAATATTGTTTGTTTCTAGTAATTTTTAATAACATTTTTTTTCTTCCTCTTTTCTCCGCACCCACATGACTGCTCTAGAAAGGCAAGTCGTTTTTTTTTTTTTGCAAACTGACATGAGCATATGTCGATCTCACTGGTAGGCCAGCCGCAGTTGTTTTATTTGTGACCTCATCATAAAAAAATGAAAATAATATTTATTTTCTTGCGGAAATTTGCGATTTTTTTGCCTCTTTTTCTTTGCCTTTCGCTGCTCTTTTATGCAGGATGTCATGTCATTTACGCATATTTCTTTCCTCTCCACCATCTATTAGTGATCGCCATTTCCGTTGAATAACTTTTTTTTCATTTCTTTTTCAAAAAAAAAAAAAACATTTTCATTTACGGCTTGCCTTTCTTAGAAACGGGTACTGATGATGTTGGCATGTGTATGCATATATAACAAAAAATATTACTGAAACTCAAAACCGAGTAAAATTTCCTTCAAACAGAAACAAAACAAAAAAAAAGTTGAATTGAACGCAATAAACATACATCCAACGCATCGACAGCAACAATGTGATTATGAATAATTCACAATAGCTCATGGACGTACATTTTTCGTCGATGATTTTGCACAAAAAAAAATAAACTGAGTGTGTGCTGTGGGGCTCGCGCCCAAGTAAAATGATGCCAGTGATTATGACATGTTAATATTTTTGGGAGGCAAGGTTCCATTAGTGTCAAAACATTGCAAATTATTTTTTGAAAATTACTTTTTTTGTGTGTGCAAAAAAATTTGAAACGAGGACATGTGCTCATCATGTAGCAAGTGGTGTGCGATTTGAAATTTGAGAAGCTTAAATTGGATGGGAAATTGATGTTTTTTTTAAGGTGAAGATGATTTAGCTGTAATTTGTTGTAGATGAGTAAATTGGAATGGCAAGAGTTGTTGGATGTATGAGAATGTCTTCATAATGTTTGAGGGTTCGAATCCTATTGACATTCTATGTATCTGGTGTGGTACTGGGGCATTAGGTTGCCTTATTGATCACTGGGTCATTGTCTAAGTGAAGACCAGGGTATCGCGATAGATGATCACTGGGTCATTGTCTAAGTGAGCACCAGGGCTTCGCCATTGTGAACACTAGGGCATCGCCTTAGTTGAACACTGGGGCATCGCCTTAGTTGAACACTTGGGCATCTCATTAGGTAAACGCTGAGGAATCGCCGTAGTGAACACTGGAGCATCGCCTAGAGACGTCATCGTATTATTTGCCACATTGTCCCACTCGGGGCATTAGCTTTAAGATTCAATCGATCAATAGACAACTCCATCCACATCCAACATCCCCCATACCCTAATTAACTTCAAAACAATCGATAATGAACAAAAAGAAATTTCTGCAAGATAAGCAGGCGTATTTATAAAAATAAAACTAACTATTTTCGAGCCATATCTATATTTGGAAAGTGCTTTGAACTTTTGTGTGTTGGCTGTGAACAACGACATGAAATAAGAAATCAGAAAAAATAAAGGAATTGTAAATTATTGTAAATAAACATTGGTTTCAATTGCCTGCTTATGTCGTATGACAATGCGCCTGTCATCAATGTTTGAAACAACCTTTAACTATTTATTGATGTAATTTATTAAATTTTATAATATATTGAGCTATAAAAATAGTAAAAATAATGCGGCACTATATAACAAGTTTAACTAGCTTTTGTAGTGAAATTGGAGGGGATTAAAGAGCTTCTGCTAGTAAAACTTACTATAATCAGGTGTCAAATATCGTAAAATAATAAATTTCATTCAAAAAATCTTACACATGCGTGACAATCAGATGTCTTTTACACACGAGACAGTCTGACGATTGTCAAATAAATCTGTTAAGTTTTCGAGCACAATTCCTTAAATTGCCTCATTTTAATTGACTTTAAATACGAATAAGCATCATGCAGTCAATGCAAAATTCAAGCATTTATTCATATTCTATCCAATAAAAGTCGTCCAAAGGAGAGTAAAGCTCTCCAAGCACTGAATGGAGTACGATAAAAAAAATCCCTTTTTTTTGGTATGAATGAAAAAAAAATCAACAACAGCGTAAGGAGAAAAAAAATAATCATAATGAACGACGTAGTACGGTAAATGAGTGAGATGGAAGATAAAAATCTAATAATTACAAGATAGAATACGACAGCGTGGCTACTACTTCAACTATAGTACGAGTTTGTAGAGTATTTTTTTTTTTGCTCTCGACTTTACAAATCTCTTTCCTTTCGAGTGGCACTCGTCATATTTTTTTTTATTTTATTGTATCATCTAGAATATACAGCATTTAATGTTGATGGGGTTCCGACATTTTGTACTCAAAAAATGAATAATTTTGTTGATGATTTTTTGACTAGATTGTCATCAATTGGAATTTGTTTCAAGATGTTTTGTGAATTTTGGATGAATTTAGAGTGGGGAGTATCTATTGATTATGTCCAATGATTTCTATCAAAGACTGATCTTATCTTCCACTCATATAGACGTGCAATGCTCACCTCATTTCATTTAACCCCCTATTTTGGATCTTACAGCTTGAATAACTTGAGAGAAGTTCAGCTTGAGTGAAGCTCAGCTTGACTGAAGGTCAGCTTGACTAAAGATCAGCTTGACTGAAGCTCAGCAAGAATGAAGCTCAGCTTGATTGAAGCTCAACTTAAGTGAAGTTCATTTAGAATGAAGCTCAACTGAAGTGAAGCTCAGCTTGAGTGAAGTTCAGCTTGAATGAAGCTAAGCTTTAATGAAGATCAGCTCAACTGAAAATCAGCTTGACTGAAGATCAGCTTGACTGAAAATCAGCTTGAGTGAAGCTCAGCTTGAATGAAGCTCAGCCTTAGTCAAGCTCAGTTTCAATGAAGCTCAGCTTGAGTGAATTTGAACTCAGCTCTATTTGCAGATTCCTTAGACCCAACAAATCCCATAAGTAAATGACCCCCAAATGTCTTCTTGATCTCCCCCACAGAAATAATGTATAAAATCTAGGGTAAAAACCCCATTCAACTATCATCACCTCAGACAATTTAGCAAATAAACAACAGTAGAAAAAAATTTGGCACACATGTGCTTTCCTTCAATTATTTTTTCTAATTTACTCACAAAGAACTGATGAAAGCATTGTCACAAGATCTCTATCCTGACACTCATTGACGAGGCGAAACAGTACTTGAGATTAGCAATTACTTTTTGTGATATTTTTAAAATTTTCTTAATTTCTCTTCAAAATTTGTTGACTTTTTTTGTAAGCAGCTCCCCCTTTTTTGTCATCATTCATTCAATCACTCGACAGTCCTCAAATTTAGAGTAATTTATTTAAATAGACCTCAAGAATCCCACCTTGAGACTTGTCAAATATTTATGAACAACAAGACATTTTGGTTGTGTGACCTACTTTCTGGTCTCTATACACGAATAATTCCTCTCTATTGTTGATATATTTCGAGTTTTTGAGGCGGTCGAATGTACAAAAATTCAAAAAATAACATGTAAGACATGTCAATTGTACAATGTGAAGCCAAAGAAGTAAAAAAAGACACACGAAAAAATCAATCATATTAAAATGTATTGTAAGACACCGGGTCGACATTAGGTATGACGATAAAGTTTGATGGAAGGAAAGGATTTAAAGATAAACAAGTGAAATTTGATTAAATATGAATGACAACAACGCGCATTTTTGATGTTAATGGGCAAGGGAAATAATGACATGTGGTCGAGTCATGTAATGGGTGTGCTTCCGAGGGGTGTGAGGGTATGATGTTATAGGATTGTTGGGGAATGGGGATCTTCTATGGAAGAGGAAGCAAGGAAAATTATTTGGAAGACTTTCTTGATTTTTATACCTAAAAATCTTAGTAAATTGAAAAATTCTTGCTGCTGACGATGGATTTGACTACAAATAAGCCCAAGCTATGTCCCTAATAGTATTTAAAGTATTTTATGGATCTATAATCACTGTAATGTCCTTTCACAATTAGCAGTGCGCTGTACAGCACTACCAATAGCTGGTATGGTGGTTTAGAAGTTGGAATTAGTAGGAATCGAACCTACGTCTTTCAGAAAAATCCATAAATTTTCTAGTTTCCTGCTTAACAACTTGACCATTCAGACCTTAATCGAGTACTGACAGATTATATCAGATATTTATAGTCTAACTACGCTATTTACAGTCTAATCCTTCAATTTTCTAGTTTGTTGCTTAACTACTTGCCATGGTGTGCTGAAAAATTCAGCAATTTCCATATTAATGCCCATCCAAACGACGTCATTCACAAATACCCCATTACAATCCTATTCATAATATTCCAACCAAATATCATGGAATTATATCCTCAAACCTGTTACGTATGCCATCGTCCACACAATTATTACTTCACATTTCCATATGAAATCAGAGAAAATAAAATATAAGTCCAAAAAATTGTTGAATGTGCTTTTGTGGGAAACTTAATATTAGCCCAATTCGTAATCCTATTACAGCAAAAAAAAAATTTACCATAAATTTTACTTCCCCCATATCTACCCCTAACTTCACTTTTAATCCTTCAGTTTTTCATCACTCGCAAAACTTTCTCGTTTCTGTGGGATTTTTTTTTACATTCTACTTACTGGTTTTATGTTCTCAACACAGCACAGCACACACCAAAAAAAGTCGATCCCCATATATATTCATATAAAGCATAGCATGACATCCATAATCCTGTAGATTCTATATGTGATTCAGTTTTTTACACTTTCAACAAGTTAATGTTGGATAGAATTCACAAGCATTGGCAACAATGTATGCATTAATTCAATTTATAACTTGAAATTGTTATTAAGCCAATTAAGTAATAAAGAAATTTATCGTCTTGGCATTTTTTTATATTTTTAATGGTGGGAAAGTGACTGACTGTTGTGTATTTCATATATTTTGCTCTCATTAGTGGCTGTCTCTCATGCTCTTTTTAGTCTCTTTCGTTCATGATGAATATTGTTGCAGACATTTAAGGAATTTGATAAGTATTTTTTGATGAGATCCTCGTAGCTTTCACAGAAGGGTCAGAATTTAGGGTTTAGCTGAAAATTCAAGGTCTGCGCTTCATAAACGCATCCTAAACGCAGTAATTGGTTGGATAAGTCAAATTATTTGGGTATATGTCCTCTAATAATTAGAGTACTTGATGATAACATGCAGCATAACGCGACCAACTGAATTTTGTGCCATAATAATGAATCTAAAGATACCGTTAGAGCCTCTGAAGCACCAGGCGGCTTACTTACTGACTTACTTGATTATGGCGAACGTGGGCTCATTCCCATCAAATCGGTTAATCGATCCAAAATCCGACACCTTGCCAGCATGACTCTGGGAATCTGTGAATCATTTAGAGAATCATTCCAAGTCAGTCAGACTCTGATTGTCACTTGATGTGACTACCAGACTCAAAGAGGTCAGATTTGACCATTTAGTGTCCTTCTGGCTAACAGCACCTAAGAAAAAAAATCCCAATGTGGATGAAATCCTTCCTAAATTCACAACAATTCTGTATCTATTTCCCTCAAGCAATTCATGCCAAAAAGACAACAAACACAAAAATGTAACACCCAACAATATGACAAAGAATCCCAATTTTCCGACTAACTATGGAGACCATAAAATTTACATCTATGGATTTATATACTTTATATATTTTTATGAATGAATTATTGCATGGAGACAGAGAGACTATAGATTCTTTTACATAAATCAGTCCCAAAACCGATGTAAATACTACATCGATATACAACAACAAAAACAATATAAATGTTGTCAGTCAGAGAGTGAAAGCCTAAATAATGCTTATATAGATAAGCACAGAGGGTTCACAAAAAATAATAATAAATAAAATGTCGCATATAGTATATAGGCACAGAAAAAAAAACATATGATTCATTCACAATATATATTGTATGTGATGTAATTTTAATTTTTTTTTTTATTTTGTATATTCACTTGCTGTGCTCGTTCATAAAAGCCGACAATTGACTGGGGCGATGACAGAGAAAGAGCTGTAACTAACTATATATAAAATGAAAATTAAATAATTTTTTTTTGTGTGTGTAATTGTAATAAAGCATTAAGTCACAGACATGACATGAAAGACATTTTCTGATCGCCTCGTGTAGGAGCTTGCTTGGCTGAATGTGCATTGAAAATGTAATGACAAGAATTATAATTACTTAATTAATTAATCGCTATGTCTCGCACAAAATAAATATATATGTATAAAAATAAAATCAATTAATTCGATAGAATGTGCATTTTCTATTGCCAATATGGCACAAGTCTATTGACATTCCGAAAATAGTAATGACACTTTGAGTCTATGAGTTATTGCTACATGTTTTTCTTTCCTTCAATGTAAACTGTTGGCGCAAAAATTAGAAAATAGATGAATGTGAAGAGATTTTGTTCCTTGTGATGGTTTTGTTAGATAGTCTGAGTGGAGTTGGAAGTGATTTTTAGGTTAGTTCCTTAGATTGAGGTCAGAAGTGAGTGTTTCGGTGGACCTTTAGGGGAGTTTGAAGTCTAAAACTTGAGAATCTGCCATTAGACCAACTTTTGACGTCAGAAACCCTTGCTATGCTGCTAGTTACATCGCTAGTGCTTCATGACCTTCCTCAGACGTCTCTTAAAGTTGCCCCTATCGCTGGCTTCCGTCTACCAATTGCCAATACCAAATACCATGCAATCTCTATCAACATCTTCTCTCCATGAGTTCTGATGCCTTCCTAGCTATGCTATACTGCATAGATCCTCACAAAATCCATCCAAGGGCCATCTCCATCTCCATCTCCATTCAACGCGCATTAAAAAAAATCCAATGTCGGCAATTCGAACAGGCACAAACAACTTAATTTTCACTCCCCATCTAGCATCCATATGTCCATTTGTGCCTCAAAGCAAACACATATCACAATTAATTGATACATTAAATGTGTTGACGTGGTATAACGCAGACTTACAATCGACTAACTTGACAGTTCAGTTCACAAAACGCACGCCATATCGTAATGTAACTAAGAAAAATAATAAATACATACACCAGATGCCTAATGATGGAAATCATGTCAATTAGCGACAGAAGAAGGAGAAAAGTAGTAACTAGGAAAGTTTTGAAGGCGCGCAAGAGTTCAACATTTATGCTGATGAATTTTCACTATACAATTAATGCGTGTTGAGCAGCTCCTCCTCATAAATTCACTTTTTTTTTATGAAAATATTCTCATGGGAGCATAAAACAAGCCCATCATATAAATAAATACTATGCGTCATTAATTAGCATTTTTTTTTTTGTTGTCAGACATGGACACACACGGTATGCTCATTCAAATAGAAATATGTTGAACTAAATTAATAGCTATACACAACTCATCACATGGCAAATTCTCTCACAATTTTTTTTTTTTTCTTTTTTTGGTTCCTCTCTTTCCGTCGCTCATTCGCTTGCCTGCTCGTCTTTCTATTTCTTTTTTTTTCATTCATTAATTAAATGTTGATGAACGCTTAATGACTGTAAATGGGAATAAATTTTATGCCCAAAAAAGTGTAGCATGAATGAAGTTTGGTTGAGGGTATGAGTAGCTATTGAAATTTGAATTTTTTGAGGATGTTTTGATGCTCATTTCTACCCCCATGACGTAGTTTTAATTGGAAGGAATTAATTAAGTAGAATTTTGAAGTAATTCGAAGTTGATAATGAGTAGGCTTCAAGATTAATATACTTTTTTGGAGGGAAGATGTAGCCCTCAATGCCTGAGCATGCTGTCATATTATAGAAAGAGCACTATGGTACCTAAGAGCGGTTTCTTAGGCTGTTATGGTTTAACAATTCAATTCAAATGCTACGTCGATTTTCTTACCCAAAACCTCATATAGCCTATCAGCGCGGAAGTCATTAAGTGTAGAAATGAAGGAAAAATCCATCGTCCGGCTGACATGACACTAACCTGGAACTAGATTCAGTATAATCCAGCTTCAAGCCGTCATAACGCTGACTTGGGACTAGATTCAGTGTAATCCAACTTAAGACTAGACTCACGCCCACCGCAGTCCAGTTATCTCCCCATCTTTCATGTCCCTCCCTAAGAGAATCCATGATAATCATCAAAAATTGTCCAAATTCATCTTCAGCTTCTCCAATCCAAAGTTAATCCAGTCAGTCAGTCTCCAAAACACAGCTATAAACAATACCAGACAACCCCAATCAAACATGCTTGTTCTCTTTGCTTGTTAGTCAGCCCGACACATGAAAATAATTATCTCATTGTTATTTGGGTGTGGAATCATTAAATACAGCAGTACAAACCTAAACGATGATGATTCCCTTCTTATTTTCAATGTTAATTTATGAATAATTGTTTATTTGTTATAACCATATGAATTAATTTTATTCATTTTGAAAAGCCATTAATCATACGGACTGACGATTGTGAATATTACGGTTAAAATATAGGTCAAAAAATTATTTTGTGTTCCATATTATTATGATTGTAAACAATTTATTTGAAGAGCGCGAGAGAGATTAGACAAACTTTGATACTATAAAGTCGCTGATAGTTTATACAGCTACATGGGCTTACATATGTCAATTTTAATGAATGAAAATAAACTTTGTATAATTCTAAAAAACATTGTTGTGTAAAAATTTGTGTCAATTGTCATGAAGAGACACTTGTATACATCTAAGTTAAGTGAATGACTTGATAGTTCTCGCGATTTAAACAAAGAAATGTTTTCTATTTATTTTAATAATTGTAATAATGGTCATTGATGTAAATTGGCATGTTTTGCTACTTACATACATCATTGACGTTGGATTCGACAGTTCATTTTTCACTTGGATCTCTCATATCAGATTTTCGTGACTAAAATTTATCTCATTTAAGCAGTAAATCATGAAAATTATCAAGGAATTCTAAACTAAGATACTGAGCACGCAATCTATTAAGATTTCAAATTAATTTGGTAATTAAAAGTCATTAAATTAACAGATTTGATCTTGCATAAAAATTTTTTCAATTATTCAAAGGCTGTATAATTGATATTTAGTCACAATAAGCTTTAAAATAGCACACGATAATAGCTAAAACTCAAGAGAATTGACCTTATAAAGTACATCGTAAATCTGTTTATAGTCTGCATGTAAAACTTCATTTACAGTCAAGCTATCTATTCCATCATAAAACAATCATGACATGAACTGTAATTATTTTACAAAAATTTTTTTTTTTGCCCCAAAGGCAAAATTGAGAGACTAAAAAAATTGCTAAGTAGCTTGTACAATGCCATAGACACATAAGTAATTTAATAGAAAGAGAGCATGTCGAGACATGGAGGTCTACCTGACTCCCTCCTGCATTTATTCATCTACTTATGTTAATTTAATTAAAAAACAATTTATAGTGTTGTGTGCCTTGCAATTTTCATATATGTGATTATTTACCTACACATATCAATAATGCTGTTTATTGCTAAACGGTTATTCGTGAGGTACCTATGAAGGAGCATAAATATATTTTCTGCTCCGAGCTATTGTTTTGATACTTTTTATGCTGCGTGTACATATACTGATTGTTTTTCACATGTATATCCATTCATTCTTAGTATCTACCCACAACCTTACTAGTTTATGAATGAAAAATACAAAACTTTAAATTGAATGAATCGAGTGAGTACAACTTTAAGTCAAGGCAAAAGAGAAATAAGCCCCCGCAAGATATCTGCTTCTTTTAAACTCAAACACTTCAAAATAATCAAACAAATAACAGCGTATTGAAACTGTTTGTTGAATTAAATTGCCATGCATTTACCGTACATATACTCATCACATTCGAGATGGCATTTCGATGAGTATTAATTGCACCATCCAATTTGATGAATGAAAATGCTTGTACATGCTTTCAATTATTTTTTATCTTATCACCACTCGCACACTCCCCTGTTATTATTTATGATGTATGCCGCACTGCAATTGCAAATGATGTTAATTTCATAATAATTTAGCACTTCCGTTCATTTTCTGTAAGCAAGGTTTGTTAAAGATGAGAGTGAGGTTATCTTTTTATTATTTATGAGTGGATGTGAGTCATTTTGAGTGGGTTATGACTTGTTTATAGGTTGTAATGCTGATGATTTAGAATGTAAATATAACAGATTTTGATGATTTTGAATTTTTGTTTGAAATTATTGTAAACAAAGATGGTTTTTTGAGAGAAAAATGGATTTTAAGCTTGAAATTGTGTCTCTAAATGTTATTGTACATCTCTTGCCATGTTTTTCTATCAATTTGAGTGATTTAATTGATATTTGATGGCTTAAATCTGCCAAAAACTCAAAATTATTTTTTGAAGTGGAGAAAAATTTCAAATTTTGTCAGTTGAACAGCGCGTAACCTCAATTCATTCATTGCTTACTTGAATCATCTGTTTTTTTATGCACTTCCGATTTAACTTGAGGTTTTTGTGGAAAAGATCATCAGTCATACACAAGCATTACAAAAACCGGCAATCATCATCATCTGATTCCGGTTGTAGTTAAAATTGTGAATGAATGAAGCTTTTTTTTACAATATACTATAGATTATTTTTACGTTTTGCTTATTTATGTGTTTGTACACACTCAATATAGTGACTTTTTTTTTGCGGGATTATTTTTAGAATCAGAGTTAATCTACCGGATGTGTCATTAAAACACAAAAAAAAATGTACGTAGATTTTTTTGCGCTCATTCTCATAGCACATATTTGTCAAGTAAAAATTTTAAAGTTTTTCCATTCATGTCTCGAATGCTTGCGAATAACAACAGTTTGTGGAATGCCTGTATGCCTCTCTCTCGGCATGGCTATATATGACGTTCAAAATTTTTATATTAATTCCGCCTTTTATGAGAACGAGCGAGAAGAATTTGTTCCACATATGAGAGATTGTTCATTTTGAGCTTGAAACTAAATTAATGAATGAAATAAAAAAGAAGTAAAGAATTTGGCTCTATTTGACGTCACATCATATGTTTCGTTGTCCGCTCAGTCAGTCTGTGTCTGAAAATAGTAAAAAAGTCATCCTCTGTAATATTAATGATTTTGCCGACTGGTCATTCAGTAGTTTTCATCTATAGCTTTACAATTGTGTGGGATGCGACTGACTGCTTTGTGTAGTTTTTTTCATTCATGTAGCAAATTTTTTTGTAATTAAATTATCGTAAAATGAAATGTGGCACATATAGTTAAATAGTAAGCAACTGTTCTACATTTTTACAGTATGTAGATTATTGGATATAAAGAAGGAATTAAAAAAAAGATCAAAGAGATTCGATCGAGATTTTTCTCATTGATCGTCATGCAATGCATGATTTTCTAGCACAAATTGTGGATGAAATTATGGGTGGAAGTTGAGTTGATCTCAGGGTCAGATTATTTTTAGCTACAGATTAACGTAAAGTTGAGCTTTTGCATGACATTTGAGCTTAATAATTGTTAAATGCAAGTGAAATTGTTGAGTATCCGGTCAGAGAAGCAGATAGTTAATGTATATGAGAAATTGCTACTGTGAAATATGAATTGTGATGGCTTAGTGGCAGTCAGTGGCAGCAATCGATAGCTGAGTGATTGATAATCACTTTCTAAGTGTGTTTGGGTTCGAATCTCATGAACTATAAATCAAAGAAAGCCCTAATCAACGCAAGTTACGGGTGTGAACCCACGTCGATGCTTATTGACATCCCCAGCTCTCAATTGACTCTAGCTGCTTAAGATTCTCAATTCCAGTGCCGATCCGGCTTCAAATAAACCTGCTAAATCCTAAAATCCCTTAATTTCCAATACAAATCTAAATACCGTTCCACAAAAAACCGCAAAACAATATTCCAAGCTTTTTACTACTTTGTAACAGAACTTAAAGGACGTTCAATGCCGTCTTTGTCAACAAGCCAATTAATTCAGAACAACCACCTTATAAATGAAAATAAAAATACATTTATTCCAAAACAAAAAAAGCACTTTGTTTATTGCAAAAAATTCCACTTCTAATGAATCAACTTCATTAAATTTCATTGACTTCAACATTATTTTTAGAATAAATGCAGTCACAGGTTCCACATATATTTATTTATTTTAAATTCATTAGTGGATTTTTTTTTGTTCGTTGTTATTGCTTTACTACCAAAAAATACCGCGAAATGTTAAACAATAAACAAAATATTTTCGTCAAGTGTCACTGATTCATTCTGTTTTGCTGTCAATTAGCTGGGGAATTTAGTTCTTTTAAATAACAGAAATTAGTTTGTTGATCGAAAATTGAGCTATAGGCTAACGTGGTGCCGTGCTTGTTGCTCTGCTTGGTGTTTGACTCGATTCAAAACCAACCTGGAATTCTGACGGAGTATGAAGTGCCTGAAGTCACACCTTAGGCTGACTTGACTCTCATCTGAGACTAAATTTCATCGAATCTAGCATGGAGTTAGTGTCAAGTTGGCTTGGGGCTGGATTTTCGTCCATTTTTAGACCATGCGCTTTATGGGCTATAGTCACGCTGGCTTGTAATCGGATTTTCGTCCATTTCTACGCTTTTTGTCTTCTGGGCAAGCGTCAAAATGCCTTGGGATAGGATTCTCGTGCCTTTTGGGTCAAGATTCATACCAACCTGATGCCGGATTCTGAATCAACTTGTGCTTTTGGACTCTGTATGTCAACAATAAATAGTAAATTCCTCAAGTGCCTTTAATTCCTGCGTAAATTTCAAAGAATTCAAAGAGATATTTTCACTGTTTATTATTTTGATTCTCCATAAAGCAAGCAGTCACTTGAGTGACTCATTTTGGAATATTTGTTATTTTTTTTTTCTTCTCTCTACATGTGAATGACGATTTGCATACTGCAAATTGAGTCAACGTAAAGTCGTAAACGACGAAAGAAAACAGAGAAAAAAAAAGCCGTATAAAAATTTTATTGGTGAATGAAATTCTCGGAAAAAATTACTTCATCGTGTAAATATGAACGAGGCATGTGAATATTATGAAAGCAAAACAATTTCAAGGAGATGCAAGTTGGCCATAAAAATTCTATAATTTTTTTTTCTGTGCCTCTCTCATCCATACACAGTTTCCACCATGAATTATATTTTTTTTTTGTATCGGGCGCTAACAAAACAAATAAAAAATAAAATTATGAAAAAAACGTGACGATTCAAATGTTTCGCAAATTCACATGAAATTGACGATTTTTTAACAAAACTCTTGACTTCATTCTTTCTGGTGCGCAATAAATAAGAAAAAAATAGTATATATTTCTAGTTGACTACAAACAAATGATGTCATTAATGAATGGTCGCACGTAATTCGAATGTCTTTTTATGTTCCAATTAATGCTGTGAACTTTTTCTTTTCTAATTCTTTCATCATGTGCCTATGGATTTTGGATGATGTGGTTGGGTTTTTAATCATAATGACAATTGTTATCCGAGTAATTCACCTCTGTCACCCGGTAAATCACGTCTTTCAACTTAACAATCGATTGATATCAGCCGTCTCGATGGCGTTTGGGCAACGTTGCGTTTTATCGTTGAATACAACCTCATGAACACATGTGTCGCATCGGTTGTTGGTCTGTACAAAAAACGGATGCGCTTGACTCACGAAACCCTCCAGTCCCCTCTGGATACTGACATGTCAGACAAGTCAGACAAAGGATGATCTTAAGGTTCTGACTAAGATAGTTGTGAGAAATCTGTGTGCCACGGTAAATTAGTGTGTTTTTTGGATTATGAACAACAAGTATCATCGTGGCTTGACCAAGACCACACTGTATATTTTCTACTTTCTTTAACTTATCAAGTCAGCTTACAACCAACTCTAAATTACATACAATCTAAACATAATCCACAATCTAGTACAAATCATCATAATACATTTTAATGAATCTTTTCCTATCAATTGCCACTTGACATTTGCTGCCTTGCACTTTTTTGCGTTTCCTTTCATGACATTTCAAATCGCACATAATCGTATGTATTACGGACATACGCAATGCCATATCTAAATTGACAAGAGTCATGTTGAGTATCACTTTTTTTTCGCCTAAAGTCGATATTGAATAACGAATATGAGAGCAAAAACTAAATAAATAAATAAGTAGATGTTAATAAAACAAAGAGAATTTTGACATACTTTAGAGCTTGGCTTGTTAATATTTTTAAATTGCAAAATATACAAATTTGAGGTTCATTAATATAAATTTTTGAAAGGTTTTCGACAGAAATTAGTTTAGTGTTTTTGAGTGACATATTGGAAGTCGTGGAGTTTTAAATTAACTTCAAAAATTAGCATTTGCTGATATTTTTTGAAAGGTTGAGTCATAAAGATTGATTCAACTGATTTAAATATTGAAAAGTGCTGTTTGCATTGAAAAGCCGTTGATTTTAGAGAAGTTTTTGAAATTTGAAGTCAATTTTCCCGCACTTTTTTTGTCTCCACTTCAAATTTATATTTGCAAATTTTGAAGCGAGTTTAAGTGCAAATGCAATCAAATTGATGGCTAATGGTAGAAAAACATGGCAAAAATGATCTACAGTAACTGTATTCTTAGTTCTATTGCTTTAAAATGATGAATTTTTACAAAAATACTTCTTTGTTTACATATTTTTCCTGTATAAAACCATTTGAATTTTCAAAACTTCGAACTAAATTCGACAAGAACTTCAAAAATCCAATCTTAATAAATTGAGACAGCTTCTCATCAATTTCAAACCAAAATTCATCAACAACTCTAAAATTCACACAAAATTTTGCAAACAAACACTTTCATTTCCATAGAAATTTATCACAAACCGCACCAAATCACACCAAAACAAAACAAACATGGTATATAAAGTATAGGATATTCAATAGCAACAAGCCAACAAGATTAAAGAAGAAGCAAAAAAAAAAAAGCTTTTAAAAACCATCAACATCGACACACCACAATAACACTACGATTCAACAACAATTTCCGTTTCAGCTTTTTGTTTTCATCACTAACTCTTTTTTTATATTATTGCTGTTGCCGTTCGTAATTGCACGTAATCATTGTTAATCGATGATATGAAATGTGTAATTATGATTGAAAATTATATTTTTTATTCATTATTATTTTTGGTGTGATTTTTTTGTTATCGTGTGTATATCGCGTATTGTGGCATATACTTTATGATTTGGTTTTGGGGAATAATAATAAAAATGTGTATATAAATTGTTGTGTACGAATGTGATCCAATTTCAATGTTTTTATTTATTCAACCTGTTTGAATTTTGATATCAACAACGTGTCGGCAATTTTAAGTGCGTTTGTATTTTGGGGAAGTGAAATTTAATTCATGGCTTGACTTGTCTTGTAGTTTGTTGTATTGGGTAAGGTATGGAGTGATTTTTGAGGTTATGTTCAACATCCTAGGGATGAAGTGCATGGGAATTTTGGGATATTGCTCAATTTTTAACAGTTAAATCTAAAATATCAAGTAATTTGCTTATTCAAGGGCTTTATCATAAGCCCCTCAACTCTTGAGTGACCTCCTTGAATGAGGAGTGGGAGTGAGGGACGGGTGTGAGGAGTGAGAATGAGGGATGGGAGTGAAGGGTGGTAGTTGGTTGTTAAGGTTGGTCGTGGATCTGGAGTCAGAACCTCCCGTATGCAACTCCCAAAAAATTCACCAAAATCCCAAGAAAATCACTAAAACCAACCTCACAACCCCACCAAATCCTCAACATCTGATGCACTTCAACTCATCCATTAATAATTAAATTCAAAAAGGTGAAAAACATCAAACAGATTTAATACTGATTTAATGAGCATAAAGGGATGACTTAACACAGCGGCACAGAGATAAAAATATAAAAAAACAAGCAATTGCTTCATATTTCCAACATATTTATGGTGTCAAATGATAATGACGTTTGAAATGCTGCCATGAATGAAACCAATGAACTTTTCACATTGAATGTCCCCTCCTCTGTTCTCTATCCCTTAAGTTCTTCATCATATTCACTTTGATGTCATGGTACTTTTATGCTTTTTATGTATATATGAGTCTTATTATAAACCACAAACATATTTCAATGGCACAAATAATATCATATACATAAAGCACGTTTGTATGTGAAAATTACAAATGAAATAATTCATTTTCATTCATAAAAAAACAAATAATATGAATACGGATGAGAAATAATAAGAATATAAAGCAGCATAGCAGACAAGAATGAAAGAGCAAAAATAAATCACAAGATATAATACAGTAAAGTATCAAATTAATGAATGGCTTTTTGTATACTATTTTTCATAGGTAATACATTTCTCATGTTTATGCTTTCTCAACTCCTTTCATGTCAACTCTCCTTTCAGCATTCTGTGGAATTGTTTATGTCTTATGCATGATGAATTTCCTTAGAGACATTTTTTGGCTTTATGCTTAAATCTTGTTGTTCATTTTTGTCAAAAAAGGAAATTTTAATGAGATGTAAGTAAAGTGAAAATCAACCACAGAGATATTTTGTCATTCTGCATCTGTAGATTTAAGCAGAGTTGTTGGTTAGGGAGACAGGAATCTAAAATTAGGTATTACTTAGTCGAGTCTAATCGAGCTGAGCCGAATCTAGTCGAGCTGAGCCGAGTCTAATCGAGCTGAGCCGAGTCTAGTCGAGCTGAGCCGAGTCTAATCGAGCTGAGCCGAGTCTAGTCGAGCTGAGCCGAGTCTAATCGAGCTGAGCCGAGTCTAGTCGAGCTTAGCCGAATCTAGTCGAGCTTAGCCGAGTCTAGTCGAGCTTAGCCGAGTCTAGTCGAGCTTAGCCGAGTCTAGTCGAGCTTAGCCGAGTCTAGTTGAGTTTAATCGAGTCTAGTCGAGCTTAGCCGAGTCTAGTCGAGTCGATCTGAGCCGAGTCTAGTCGAGCTGAGCCAAATATAATAATGCTGAGCCGAGTCAAGTCGAACCGAGTCTTGCCAAAAAAAACCCCAAGTCCCATCTCTGTCCATAAAAATACCAAAATTCAAGCTTTTATTTTCCTAACTTTATTTTCTAAATATCAAGTGTGTGAGTGGGAAAATGTCATAGCTACTTCATATAAAGTACTCTCTTTAATATGATGTAATTTTTTTGAGTGACGTGGGATGGTTTTCTTCATAGAAACAGAAAATATTTCTGGCATTGTAACGAAGGATGCTCAAAGGGATGAAAGAATGTCCTATAAAATGTCTCTAAGCAACAATTCTTGTTTTGATTTATATTTTTAGTATACTTTTTTCGGCATCATGTGATACTACATGAATGAATCATTTTATAAATATCACATTACTGTGTAAAGTTTAGCTCAACAAGTAAAAAATCGATCGTAGAAAAACCTTTTTCATGATGCTTTTTATAGAAATTTGTGGAAGAAGAAATTGAAAATAGCACAAACTGTAACTTTCCAAGTTCATTTGTTCTCGATGTCCAGCAGTAACCAAATGAATCATTAATCTTTAAGAGGGGTTGTTCATAAAGACCAGAGTTCGAAGTCGGCTTGACTTTGACATGGTTTTGTGTCAAGTCAAGTTGAGAATCAAGTCAAGTCGAGTCGAGCTAAGAATCAAGTCGAGTCAAGTCGAGTTGAGAGTCTAGTCAAGTTAAGTTGAGAGTCAAGTCGAGTCGAGCTGAGAGTCAAGTCGAGTCGAGTTGAGAGTCAAGTCGAGTCGAGTTGAGAGTCAAGTCGAGTCGAGTTAAGAGTCAAGTCAAGTTGAGAGTCAAGTCGAGTCGAGCTTAGAGTCAAGTCAAGTCGAGTTGAGAGTCAAGTCGAGTCGAGCATCGGACTCCCTAATTCCTGCCAGTTTTTGTTTTAACTGCTCTCTTGACAATGTTAAGGAATAGTCCCAAGAGTCACATGCTGCATTTACATGACACCATTAAAATCCTTTAATATCCCATTCTTCCTTCCTACATCCACTAACAATTACTCTCGTGGGAGTCGTTAATTAAGAACTTAAGCAATGGACACAAATTAACATAATTTCTGCCTCTATTGCCCCTCATGTCCTCTCAAAAAAAAAAGGCTATTTTTAATTATTTGTCAGACAGTTCTAACCCGAAACAAAAATATTTTGCACGAAGGTTTATTGGCCTCTATCGTTCACTAACTGTGAATGACTTGCGATCATTTAGCATATTTGACATAGATATTAATGGACGTACAAAACAAAAATTACTCTAGCAGCAGAAAGAGACGAAAAAATTGACTACACGATCTCGAAAATTGAGCATTTTCGAAATGTGCTTTTTTTTCGTGTGTGGCAACGACCGACCGACCAAAAGCGCTATACACAAAAAAAAACATACAGCATACAGCATAAGAAGAAACGCATAAAAAATTGACTTGCCATTTTCAGCGTAAGTAGGTCAGATGCGAATTTAATCTTTTTTTTATATTTTTTGTTGCCTTCTTTCATGTTTCTTTTTGAAGCATATCCAGGCATATGTGTGGCATTTTCTATATTTTCATCATATATGAAATGAGCGGAGATATCTACATGAAGATTTTTTTTTAAGTCTATAATTAATGAAGCACTTTCAATTAAATAACTTTAAAGTTGTCTTCTGTGAATGACTTGGGACTTCTTTAAAGCATGATAATGGGACCGAGATGAATATCATATTTTTATATGCTTTAATAATTGCTGCCTTTCAATTCCTTTTGAATTGTAAATTCAATTGTACAGCCGCGATAAATCATGAAAAGTTCTCTCTATTTATTAATGACTATAATAGAGAATTATAGTCATAGGAATGGTATTTGCAGGATTATTTGATGAATGATATGGAAGAATTTTTGAGGCGGTAGATTTTGATCAAATTGTAGGACCATCGACTTTTTAATGATAATTTAGGAATGGTTGTGATTTTTCGGAGGTACTCCACCCATTTTTGGGAGGTTAAGGATTCAAACTTGAATGTTTGATGTCAAATATGAGAATTTAAAGATTAAAGAATGTGTTTAGGGTTTCTTAGTTGACAGAAGATGGTCTATAGCTAGCCAAGGAGCTTGAAAAAGCTCTTCTGAATTAGATTTGCACTTTTTACACAAAAAATGGGGTACATTGTCAGCAGATACCCTGTAATTTTCAGAGAATTGTGAATTTGACCCCCGAACCGCTGCTGAGAATCGAACTTACACCCTCACAAAGAAGAAGGCTACAGATAACTTGACTGTGGCTTAAGCTCTCAGCCATGGAGGTCTTGTTATTGCACTGACAGATTCGTTAACATATGACTTGATAACCCAAGATTCCACTATATCCCAATACGACTAAACCTCTATAAATCAGCTAGATTCCAGAAATATCCTAACTTAACATTCTAAATTCTGATTAATTGCTCAATTTTCAAAGGATTTCACCTGAAAGATCACAAGATGCGCCTTCTACCTCCAATAAGACCAACATTTTCTTACCAAAAATTTCCTCTCACCTCTTCACCATGACTGAACATTATGAAGGATTTCACTTGAATTTCGGTACAGAGATGGTTATTGCAAATTGAGGTGCGCTTGATCTCAAAAAAAAAAAAAAATTGACCAAAACAAGTTATTTTTTTATGTAATAAAAAGAAGTTTTTTTAAGGCGGTCAAATGAGGGGGAAAAATATTTGCGCAGCATTATAAAGGCTTTTTTTTGTGGCTAATCCATCAATCTTGTGATTTTTTTACTTCTTATTATTATTATTCACCGCTATAATATTTTTTTTTTCTTGAATGAATAATTGTGTTGAAGGCTTTTAAACTTTATTTATTTCACGGTCTTTTTTTTTGCAATCTCTAATTTCGGGGAAGCCCAAATATTGTTAGAGAGAAATTAATACGTAAATGAGCTAGTCAGGCATCAAAATGTTAAGTAGAGTTGACTTATCGATGATTGATATTTTTGTGCTGATTTGATGAAATTCTTTGCATTTGGTTGTAACTTGATAGAATTAGATCACACGAAATTCGTGGAATTTATTTCATATTTTGATAAAATGTTCAGTTTAGGATACAAAATTTCATCATATTGGAATGAATCACGACATTAGAGCTCTAGAGTTATTAGTAAATATGGTGAAATAGTATTTGAGATATTACGGAGGCTGAGTCAGACTGTAAAATTAATAAATTTACACATATTTGTGGTCAAAATGACTGAGTTAATGGAAAGTGTATCAACTAAGTCTTAGAATTCTAGTCATGATCATATATGGACTCAAGGATCGGTTTCTGAAAGTCAATCCTTCAGACTTTCCCTGGAATCGAACCCGGGACTTTTGAGTCGATTGCCCGACTTCCTGACAAACTTGACCATTGCTACTTTTTCGCTGATTTTGGATAAAACAGCTAAAAAGAATCCAAATCCAACTAGACTTTTTACTGGCCATTTTGCCATAAAGTCAATTAATCCACGATAGCTTAGCTGTAGAATCTAGCAATAAGACGTGGATTCGAGTCCTACTCAGGTCACAATCTCGTCTGTTATACGTTAAATGTCTTGCCAAAGCTTGAAATCGACTCAAATTTCATATGAAGTAGACTCGAACTCAAGTCGATATTTCCATCCAATATCCAAGTCGACTTCTAGCCCTGCATCTGATAAATGCATTTTTCAATTTGAAATTCCAAATCCAATTTCACCATTGGAGTTGGAGGCATTGCAGTTGCCTATCAAATCTAGCAATTTTACGACTTAATGAGAACTTAAAAAATTTCCAAACAAATTCGACCTTTAAGTGAGATTAATTCTATTACGTATGTACCAAACACATGGCGCCATTTAAAAAATCATTATTCATTCTTGACAGAACCGATCAAAAAAAAAAAAGGAAGGCAAAAGAAGAACTTTTTTATGCAATGTTTATAATAAAATAAATTTCAGGCGTTGCCGCTAAACGATCAAAACAAAATAAAAATGTGAAAAATCTCTCGTAAAAGCAACACACAATAAAAAAAGATTAAATTGAATTGCTGATGATGACTGCAATGATTTGACCTTCCATATGAGAAAAAGAAATAAAAAAAAAAAATCACATGGCGTTTAAATTCAATTCAACAATGCAATGATCGTGAAGATTCGTGTGTTGTTTCTTTTTTTTTTGTTGCCATTGCCTCCCCGCTTTATATCTATTTTCAATTTCATTGGTATGTGCAATTCTAATGGGAAAAAAACGGCAACAAGCAGAGTACAATAAAGCCTGCTAAATAACAAACGGCAGCAACAAAAAAAAAACTGCATATAATACAAAAAATTACAAGAGCAATAGGCAGCTAAGCAGTCAGGTCGGCAAATGCGAAGTTACAAAAAAAAAGAGAGAATAACAAAAGCAGCGTGCAAGGCATGAATGGCATATCGGCAGACAGCACAAATTAATGTACATTATCATGCTAAAAATAACATTATATTACAGCATTCTTGACCTAAACTCACTGCTGATGTTGTGCACAGTAGAAAAATGCCAATTATTTACTTCAAAATTCACTTTAGTTTCCTTATTCATTCTTCTCACATTACTGATGCTTGTTATGCTCTTTTTTTTGTTTGCATGCTATGTGAAATGCCGCTCTTTTTTACCTTGATTAGTAATTAAATTATTTAAAATAACAACTGCTCAATGTACACGTGAGATGAACATTATTATATAGGAGAGAAAATTCATTAAAAGTTTCCACTTCATCAAGTTTGATATAAAAATTAGCGAGAAAATGAGATCACGAGATGTCAAGTTGTTGGGATTCTAATGAATTTTATAGACACTATTGGAATTAATTCGTGGAATTTGCGACTGTTGGAGTTAATGAGAATTGTGATGAAATCTTAGAAAAATAACCGTTATTTTTGTTGAATTTTCAAAATTTCCCTATAATTTTTCAAAGCATGCTTTTAATGAAAAAATTAAAATTTTTGGACTTTTCTGATAACTTAGATTGAAGATTAGCATGTAAATCTCTTTGCTCACTCTTTTTAATCATTATAAAGTCAATCAGCAGTAGAATTAAGCTTCTATTGAGTCAAATTTAACGATCAAAATCTTGAGGTGGACATTTTCTTATAGAATTCAAAATTTTCAAATATTTTATCAAATTTACGTTAATATCTTACTAAAAATTCAGCCTACAAACTTCCATTCCCATCCTGTCCTTCATTTTCCCATGAAACGTCATTCAATTTTCATCATCTCAGCAACAACAAAACCTTAAAAGTCCCCCACAGACAACCTTAAAGCACATCAAACATTCAACAATTTCCGACTTTCTACAACTTGTTACACTATCGCATGGCTTAAAACTGTTATTACACTACAAAAAAAAAAGAACTTCCTTCTCGTTCTCATCCTCGGCCATACTATCGTGTGCGACATTCCATTAAGATTCTAATTAATTTTTATTAATTTCAATTTACATATTTTATTAGACGAGCAATGATGAGAATTTTTTTTACTTCATTTCTTTCCTCTCTGCCTTAATTTCAATGTGGATGCGATAGCATAGGCGGGTTCTTCTTCTCATATTTTTTTTTATCATTCATTTCTTAATGATAATGATAATTTTTATTAATTGACCTGAAATTATCATCTCATCAGATCTGAGAGATGTTCTTTTAATGACAACAAAGAGGAACAAGAATCATGTTTGTTGTTGTTGCTATCATCAACAGGATTTACTAATTTTTATGTTCATGAGCTTTGCTGAGGTTGATGCTAATTAGAAATATATTGATGCTGATATTTTGAACATGGCTGTCAGATTGAGCTTTTACTTTGTGTTTATGAAAAGCTTTAATGATTGTTCTTGGGATGGGAGGTTAGGTGGAGAATGGGGGGAATGTATGGCAGTGGTGGACAACCTTTTAATTCTCATGGCACACCTTGGTGGTAAGCGGCGATAGAAACCTCTCAGGACATACGGTTCATGACATTTCCAATCATTTTTGGGATGTGCCGTGGAACACAGGTTGCCCACCACTGGTATATAGCCTTAAATTATAAAAAGCCACTTGTTCCTGAATTCATTTTTTATCTTTGACCCTTTTTTTCATGCTTTCTTCTTGACCGAAACCCCTCTTGACTTCCTTCCGTCATCGTCCTCTTTGCCTATCCTCATTAATTCTTAATCTTACACACCTCACGATTGAAACAAAAAAAGAGCACATCCTTTAAAAACAAAAACATCCAATGGATACTTTACGCATTCACAAAAAACAAGAAGAAGAAGATATTGGAGGGAATCTCAATCTTATGGTAGCCTGACAATGATTGTAAACAGAATCATGCCGATGGCAAAATTTTCCGTTTTTTTTTGCATGCTGTAAATGAAAACATTAGCAAAATGAAGATAACGACCCTAAAAGAATCTGAAACAGTAAAACGAAAATAACCTGTAGACAAATTTCTTTGGATCAGGCGCATCTGTAAATAGCATAATTGAATTGGCTAAACCCGGGATGATGAGAAAGAAGAAGAAGAGATCTTATAAATTAATTCTTCCATTACAAAGTAACATGTAGCATGAATATGTCTGAGCGCATAAAATTACACGCTTTAACGACTTTTTTAGCATCTTGCTTTACATGTTCTTGTTTCAATCCACTGTGACTGCTGTGTATGTTCCACACTCACTGCAAAATATTGCAAATGAAACCTCATACATGACATTATAGGCTTTTGCTATTGCATACATATTATATGTTCACCATTTGTGAATAATAATGTGAAGCCTATCCGCGACAATCTACACACAAGATAAATTTTTTTTTTTTTTTGCTTGCCTTGAGACGTTTGTGACTTTAATTTAGTTTAATTCATTATTGTCTCGGTACCAATTTATTATATCTGTGTCAACTATTTATTTGCGTACAATAATAGATGATGATGATGACTGTAAATTGTTTTCGAGCATAGAATGTCTCGATGGATGTGATTTATTGAATATAATTAGAGTTACAGTAGCGGCCAAAAGTATCCGGACAAACACAAAAATGGCCATAACTTTTGAATGGATTGTCCAATTTTACTCAAATTTTCACTAAAATACGTGTAATTAAGATAGAAACTTATAAAATAACACTTTAAGTCCAAAGCCAGTTCAATTAAAAAATTATTTTGAAAAAATTGAAAAGTGAATGGACAAAAGTATCCGGACAAAACCTAAAAATGAAACTAAATTCAAATATTAACTACTAATACGGCTTAAAGTGGGTTTATATTAAGTTTTTATGTTTAATTCTTCGTAGCAAAACCTTTTGCATCAATCATTCCTTGGTGTCGTCTCGATATGGAATGCACAAGTTTAATCAAAGATGATCCGGACGTTTTACACTAGTCTGCTTATTTGCTTACATTAAAACACTCTGATTTGAGGGTTAATGACCAGAAATTTGTCTCTAAACTTGCTTCTAATTAAGTTTTATCGAATTGAGGTCTGAACTTTATGATTTTCATTCTATTCCTCATATTTTCTTGGTATTAAAAAATTCTTTGACGACCTTTGATTTGTAAAACGATCATTATTCTGCTGAAATATTCAGCCACTAGGCATAATACGCTTAGAATAAGGAATAACTACCTTATTGATTAATTTCTTATCCATTTTGTATTCATAATGTCACTAATATGATGAATCGGGCCAATACCGCCACGACTGAAGAATTCTAAAATCACTACGTTACTTACAACAAGCTTTACTGTCGGTAGTTACTATGTTGGATCATTTCTAAGATCTTTTAAACATATTTTATACTAAATACTATTAGATTCAAATAGAATGAACTTTAATTTATCACTTTATAAAACCTTTGCCCATTATTGTACTATCGAGTTAAGATGATCCATTTAAAATTTCATTCATACACTCCGATTCTTTTATGTAACAAACAGTTTGTTGACGGGACGACGTCTAAATAATTAAGCATCATTCAATCGATGTTTTACTGCCCGTATACTAGCGTTCAATCCATAATATTCCTTAATCTCAGCATTCAATGTTACAGTGTTCTTACGTGGACAAGCAATCGATCCTTTGATCAATAACTTATCTTATCTTTCTGTTGTTTTTCTTGATCTTTCTGACTTTAGTAATACTTGATGATTGTTTCTCTCCCTAAATCGCCAAACAACAACAGCTATTGTTGACTTGTCTGTGCTAAATTGATTGGCATTCTCTTTGTAAACTAGTCATTGATACAAAGTTTTAATTAAGGTTTTTTAACAAGAATATTCATATATTTTCGACTTGAAATGATCATTATAAATACTAAACAGATTTCTAAGTAATCAAAAGTATGAATCAAATAGAAGAATATGTTGAAAAAAATTTTTTTCGCCGAAAACAAGCTTTGTCCGGATACTTTTGTCCATTCATTTTTCAATTTTTTCAAAATAATTTTTTAATTGAACTAGCTTTGGACTTAAAGTGTTATTTTATAAGTTTCTATCTTAATTACACGTATTTTAGTGAAAATTTGAGTAAAATTGGACAATCCATTCAAAAGTTATGGCCATTTTTGTGTTTGTCCGGATACTTTTGGCCGCTACTGTACATAATTGATATTGGATCAGATTTTTACGTTTTTCTATGGATCAGTAGTGGGCAACCTTTTATATTTCGCGGAAAACCTTCGTGGCAAGCTTCAAATGAAGCCGTATTATGCATACGATTCAGGATGTTCCGTGGCACACTGATTCTCCATCTCTGCTCTAGACCCTTCCACTTGGAGTTTTCAGAGACGTAATACTCAGTCATAAGATTGAGATAAGCAGAATTTATTTCATCTTATTGTTGTACTATAATGAGCACGTAATACTGAGAATTATGGATGTTTACTGAATACCAAAAGCAGTCAAAATATACAATTCAAAGTTTTGAAGGATTTTAGGTTATGTAAACAATTAAATAAGTAAGAAAACTAAGGATTTGCTTCGAATTGACATCTTTATTGGTTTTGGGAAGGAATTTTGATGGTTTAGGGCAGTAGTGGGCAACCTGTGTGTAGTGGTATACTAGTGTGTCGCATTTTTGAGGAATTCTCATGACTCACATGGTGTGGCACGAAAAAGGATGCTTAAAACTGAACTAAGGCTTTGTAATACATGAAGACTTCATTGCATAGGGAAGACAGAATCGAAATATGTCAATTAGTTACTCTAGGAGACAAAAAGTATGCTCTGCATCCTGAAAGGACCTGAATATCACAATTCTTTGTCCAAGCAGGAACAGACCGTTCTCTTAAGTGGAAAGCAACCTGAATGTAACGCTCAAGAGCATGATAAGCTAGTATATGAGAGTAGTTAGCTTCATTGCCTGTTAGGGCAACAGACATTACTGCTAAATAACCTGCAACTAGCCTGCAACACATTAAAATGAATCAATAAATTCTCAAGATTCTTAAATTACTTTACAAGTAATTAAAATGTGTCGGCAGATTCTAGGAAATTTTCAACTTTTTAATCATGCCAGTCTCTCTCTCAATTCAATTCGATTATCAGCTAGTTTAATTCAGTATCTGCTGGCATTTTCTCATTTTATTGCTCAAGGAGAATTAATTGAAATGATAAGTTGTTGTGCAAGTATTGCAAACAATAAATATAATTCATGAAAAAAAGAGAGAATAATAAGAAAAAAATGTGTTAAAGGGAGGAGAAGGCAAACAACAGGGCAGAGCAGCAGCAGACAAACAAGCTCCGAAACGAAGACGATGAAGAAAAATGATTGAATAAATAAAAAAAAAAAAGGCTACAGAAAAGTCATCACCATTTATTATTTGTAATGAAGTTCAATTCTTTCTGTCTTTCATGCTTAATGATGGAACTGCATCAATTCCATATATACAACAACAACAAAAAAAAAACAAGAACATTGGCAATGAATGAGATATATAAAGCCCCTGCCTGATTGAATAGCATAAATCGCAACAAGCACATTTCCATTTATTGTATGGGCAACAGACACTGCAAAATGTTGCATTAAGTGATGATGATAATGATGATGGCAAAATAAAAAAATAGTCAAGAAGAAGAAAAGATGATTGCATTGATAAGTTGACTTTCCTTGAGATCAACTGCTGCTGCTGCTGTTGCTGTTGCTTCTTTTATTTCAATAAATATATTTAATTCATTTCGACATTTTCATTTTTTTTTTGTAACACTGGCAATCTTTATTTCTCCCACTACATTTTCACTACTCGACATGTTGAGAAATCTACTTATAATCTTTATAGTGGCTTCACATCGTGTATATTCGTACATATCGTATGAAAAAATTAATTGTGCTGCTAAAATAACCATTTTTTTTGAAGAGACAAACGTGAAGACTGTAGAATGAAAATTCTTGTAAAAAATATATATAATATAATATAAAGGCATCGTGAGACCTTTTAAGCTGCAAATGAAGTCACTAATCTATGTCAAAAGAGGAAACAAAATGAAATCGAGGGAAAAAATTGTTATGTTGGGATTCCTGAGTGTCGTGATTGTTTTTTGAGGCTTCTGAGGAGAATATTTGTGTATTGGGGTTTTGGGGGTGGTTTGAGAATGACGTCATTTGCGGTTTAAAAGGCCATCAACCTCAAAAGTAGCAAATTCTTTTTTTAGACTATCCCGAGCAACTAAGCAATGCCATGACAACATGACTATGTTGTGCTGCTCGAGAGCAACTCCAACCCAATGCTGGACGTTCTTCCTGAACTATTCCCTCACCCATCATTGACCTCCTTACAGGAACGTACCCGGAGTGTTCTATTTGGGAATTATTAATCTACCCATGTTGAGCAACACTATACTAATGCTGGACGTCATTCCTGAACTTCCCCATCCCCTTCTTTTCCCCAATCATTGACCTCCTTACAGGAACGTACCCCGGGGTGTGCACTTTGGGAATTATTTCCCTTTTTCTCCCTTTTGATATCACAACAGATAAGTACAAAAAAGGGTTCGGAATATACCTGGCAGGCACCCAAAGGAGCAATACCGCAGTGCTCAGTCCTCCAATTCACAATGCTTTAATTAATATTAAGCATGATTTTACCCATTCCCAATGAATATCGTTTAATTCTAAAACTAAAACAATTCAAATGGTTTTTTATGTGCAATTTAGATAAATCAACTAAGCATTTTTGATACCAATCGCTCACTTTTACACTCCTTGTTTCTGCTAAACGACATTACTAGTGCAATGCTCAGAACTCTTTTTTTTTTTTTAATTTATTACATTACATTAGCGTTAGTCGCTTAGAAATTGGAAATTATTTACTAACAATTTATATTTCTTTTATTTTCATTCTAGGTAAGGAACTGATATCAATCAATAGAGTAATAAAACTAATAACTCAATTAAGAAGAGGAGCAATAAGTAAGACGACTGATTACAAGTAAGGGGTACTGACTTTATTATGTATATTATGGTAAACCAAAAGGGAATGTTTAATGGTATTAGATCAAGCAATTGATGGAAGGGTACAAAAGAGTTTAAGCGCAAAATGTTTTGAGACATGCGAAAATAAAACCAGCGGTAAAAAATGGATGTGGGGAACAAAACGTCTGGGGACAGGGATGTAGTTGGGAGGATTGGAAGTTTGAAGGGTTTCGGGACGTGCAGATCAGCTGTGATCCATGATATTTCTCATTTGACGTCAAAAACTGGCTCTACCGCTGGGTATCCATTGTCTATTGCCAAAATTAAGTGCTAAACTGTCTCTATCGACAGCCAAGAATATATGAAGGTTTAATCCTAAAATTCTAGACTCAACTAGTCGAGATACCATCACCAAACCACCATACACATCACAACCATCTAACTGCACCACATAAAGCAATAGAACCCCCTCGAGTACACTCGAAGTCTATAGAATAAAACCATATTGTACATGCTTTAGAAACAAAACACAAAAAAAGGCACAATAATGATAAAGATTTCTTCATTTTCTATCATTAAATTGCATTTGACTTGATTATATTCTCTATTGTGGCATTACAATGCATACACACACCGGGGCTACACTCACACACACACATACGTATGCTTTAGAACTAAAAAAATTGCACATTCCAAAAGGGAAATATAATGTATAATGAAACCAATATAATGCCTCAATGTTGTTTTCTGTCTAGCTTTACATCGCATCTAGTCGAGGTTACATTTATTTTATGCAAATAGATCGCATTTTATGCATATAAAAAATAAAGAAGAAAGGAACAACAATTTTTACTGAATCATGTATATATAAAAAAAATTAAAATAACAAGAATGAAAAAATGCATTAATTGCCCGATCAAAAAAAAAAAAGAACGAAATGCTCTCTTATACGTATGATGTAAAATGCTACAAGTACATGCTTCACTTCATTTAAGGTTCTTTTTTTTATATTCTTATATTTTAATGCTTTATTTTTGTTGAAACATGTCCGACATGAGAGTATTTTTTTACAGTTTACATATTGCAAAGAAATTAAAGAAAAAAAATGCAAAATGATTTTTTATAAATCAGAGATTGTGGCGCATTTTGTTTGTGGATTATGCACGTGTGCGTGCTATGCGTGGGGTATAGGAATAAATTATATTTGAAATCTGTTAAACTTTTTATAGAAGATGAAGTGGCTTGGTGGTTGAGTTGTTTAGAGCTTTGGCATCTTGACTCGGTTCTGACTCAGCGGTTAAGGGTTCGAGACTCGGCAGGATCAGTTTGTTACTAGAAATCTTTCATATTCTGTTTTTGAGTTAGGATTGACTTCAAAGTTGAAGTTCGAATCTCCTAACATGAGCTAAATTTAGATTTGAGAACTAAGGTTGATTCCATTGACTATAGACCTCTTGTTAGCCTTTGTAGGGTTTTCGATACCTCGACCAAGACTTCCCACTCACGAGATTGTCGAGAACGGGCGGGGAACCTCATTATCTAGTGACAATTCCTTTAAAGCTTCTACAATCTCAATTTCTTCTAAAACAAGACAAATCCCAGGCATAACTCCACTCATAATCAATTTTCTCTTTAACTGCCCATTCACAATCACTGCCCATAAAAACATATGAACCCAAGATCAAGCAATTCATGATTCAACATTCAATAAAACAGGGCAATAAGAGATGCTCACTGATATGCACAACATAACTTTTCTCCACTCCGGTACATGTACATAAAACATAGTAAGGCGTAGATGGAATGTGCTAAGCTACATAACTCGTTAAAAAGGCCAATTGACTTGATGAGATGAGCAGTTTTCGCCTTGTAATCTATATTCAATTTATTCATATTTATTCGCCATGCATAAAATTGAATTTATATGTTTTACTAGTTCTCACAAAAAAGAGTGTAGTTCCTTCTGTCTTCTATGTAAGCACATGAAAGCAATTTAACATATTTTTTTATTTATTTCAAGTTCAATTTTTCCAACCATTTATGATGTCGATGGCAAACAGCAGTTCATTAAAAAAAAATATTGTTGTACTTTTTGCTGCATTTTTATAATTTTGTACACATACGACTATAGCCGGTCAGTCTAGATGGTTATGCAGCGATAATAATGATGATAATGATGATGTTGCTAGAATATAAGGAATGTCTTCAATTAATTGATAGTGAAACGTAGAGAAAATATCTTGTAGATTGATAAAAAGTAAGAGAACAGATACAATATAGTGGGATTTTAATTGCTGCATTATGCAGAAATGTACATGAAACATTTCACATCTCATTCATCATCAGTTTCTTTTTTTGTGCATTTTTTTTTTTTGCTGAGCATATGTGGAATTTGCTTGATTGCTGAATGAAAAGATGCCAGCAAATGTCAATATGGGTTGGGTTAAATGACTCTTGCCACTTTTTTCTATCAATATCCAGCACATTTGATGATTTAAAGTCTACAGATTTGTAATAATTCAAGAAAAACTTTTCGAAGTGAGAACAAAAAAAATTTCAAATTATTAAAAGTCGTTAAAATTTTTCTCTGCAATTTATTGCTATCTTGTAATCAGCATTATTCATCTTCCATTCATCAATCCATTCTTGATGAAAAATAATTTCCAATTCCAACACAAAGGAGAGTAAAAAAAAAAGCTTCACCGCAGCAGTCGTTAAATGGCATCAATCTCTCACCACAATATTCTATGCATTATCTTGCATATGCTACTCAAATAGCAACAACAAAAAAAATTATGCCTTCATATTTATTTATTTGCTCTCTCTTCTCCTCTCCTCAATCGTATGTCTAGTCTTCGACAATTGAAAATTGTTTGCGGCTTGATGAACGAACTTTGCTTTTTTTTTTTTTAATTTTTTTCGTTCATAAGTCAGAATGTGCTTTGTTTACAAGAGAATTATATCTTATGCGGAATGAAAATAAAGCAGAAGAAGAAGTAAAGAGGAATTGTAATGTACGGTAATGGAACACTCGTTATGAAAATTATTATTTTTTACACAAAAAAAGAGAACTCGTCGTATAAGAGCAATAATGAAGTGAAATGAATGAATGAGTGGATGGATAAATGGCAAACGAAGAAGGCAAGAAAGTAAAAAAAAAACCACATTAAATGCAATTGCCTCATAATGCACACACGAAAGCTAACGAATTGGCTGTGGGGTTAGTTCATAAATGACGTCAATCTTTAGTTTAGGGCAGCATGGCATTTTGAACTTCTTGTAGAAGTAGACTTGACATAGAAGAGATTCAATACATCCAATTCCAAAATAGACCTCACTTCCGTACGTCCCCCCAATGACTGTTACTCTCGTTCCAAGAAAGAATTGTCGCATTTTTCAAGCAGCAACTGCAAAACACTTCGCATGAAGCACACATAAATATATTTTAAATTGTGACTTAAAGGCAGAAAAAAAAATCATAAAAAGAATTGCATCTAGACAAACAGCAACATGAAATATTGTAATCATTGAGAGATGAAATAAAAATTCAAAAACAGCATTTAACATTAGTCTGATTTTCAATGTCTACAACTATTAAAAACCTTTTGAATATGCCATGTATGTAAAACTCCATATAATAATATTTATACATACATATATTTTATTATATGCGAAATGCCGGCTTAATGGATCAGACGTCGCTGTTGATGATTCAAAGAAATAAAAATATATATGGAATAAAAATAAAATAAAATGAATTGCATAGATTTGTTATTCGAACTGAAATGGAAACATAAGTTGTTTTGTATTCAGATGAAAAACTTTTTTAAATGAACGCTTTTAATGAAATGGCTTGGAGTGAGTCATTGAGTGATGATGATGCAGATTTATTTCAAATTGAAGCAATATTGTTATTGATTTTGGCAATTCATTAGAATCTGATAAGATCATCTAGAACTAAGTCAGAGATTAGTACCAAAAATATGTGTCGAAAATTTTTTCCACCTCGCGACTTTGGAGGTTGATAACTTTTGACTAGTTCCATAAATATTCAAAATGTTGACAGAATTATAATCTTAACGAGTGAGCAAACAATTTTTAATAACCAAAAACTCAAAAAACAATTCAAAAAATTTTCACATAACCTCAAAATTAACATAACCTTAAAAGCGTTGAAAAGAAGCATTGATGTTCACATCATTTTATCGTCTACAAATTGAGAGCGATTTATGGATTTTTATTACATATTAAGTCAGAAAAAAATATGCAATTTAAATTTGTTATGTGCAATTCTAGATAAAAATAAAAATAAATATTGATGCATGTGCCTTTTTAGAATTGTATTTTTAAGGTCTCACAGTCTGAAAGAAGAAAATTCAAATGAATTAATCAAAAAAAATATGGGAGAGGGAAAAGTGACCGTGAAATGTATTTTTATACCTCCATATCCATTTTGACAGCACTCGACTCGCTTTACATATTTCAGATGATATTAAATGGCAATAAATAAATAAAAAAATATTCTTGTATGACTTAATACATTATTTAGTTTAATTGTGAGGACTTCTATACGTTTGTGGAGAGAAATAACAATAAAAAAGATATGTAGGAGGACACACATGTGATAAATATGCATACATGTGATGCAGCATAAAAGAGTAAATTAACGAGTTTTTATGGCAATAAAAAGTCCAAAGCCGATAATGGCTTTTAATGTAGATTTTTAATGGCATTCTTTTAATGAAATAATACATAAATGAAGAGAGAAAAAAAACTAGTCGATGTCTGAAGACCTTAATTAACATAAATTGAAAAACATTATTGGCGTTTAAATCAACATAGCGTAAAATACAACAATTATCGAGGCTAATTCATTTTTCTCATGTGATTCTGGGCTCGCGCGAGCATTTAACTGAATAATAATCATGAATTTAAACAAAAGAACTTCCCCAAAAAAAAGAAGTGAATGTGGCCCGCCCACTCAGTACAAAAAAAAATTAAAAATTCATCCTGCTGTTGCTTCACTGCTGACAGCCATGCATGACTTCTAACAAACAGAAAATTGGAATTTTTATCTTGTAATAATAGCTGTCAATTTATCATTATACATTTTAAAATTCATAAGTGGTCACTACGGAGCAGGATGGAGGGAATTTTTTGGAGGGTTAGGAATCTTCTAGTTCAGTGATGGGCAACCTGTGTGATGTGGCATCACTAAGGTGCCATCACACTAGTATGACGCAGTACCACTAATGTGTCACCACACTAGTATGTCGAGGCACCACTGAGATGTCATCATACTAGTATGATGCGTCAAGTATGCTGCAGTACCACTAAGATGTCGCAACACTAGTATGACGCGTAAACATTCAGGTGTCACCAATGTATCGTGGCATCACTAATGTATCGCAACCAATGTGTGACAACACAAGTATGTCGCGTCACACAGTTTGAACAACGCTTGATCCTAGCAAGTACATCTCAATGACCCTTAAAATCCCCCCAAATCCCTCCCCTACTCTACATTCTTTCCACATTTACAATACGGTCTTTTGGGGCCCATGCCGACGAGCTTTCATTGTAGAACAAAAACAAAAATGAGAGTGAAAAGTATTGTAAAGTCACAAATAACCCGTCGAAGCGAGGAAAGAATAAAAGGCTGTAATTATCATTCACACTCCACGTCCCCGGCAATGTAGTAAATTGCCACTTCTCACTCACTCGCTTTACTTTTTTTTTTGTTATTAATTGATTTTCATAAGACGAGAACTGAGTGGAATGAAAAATGTTCATACTGAGAACGGTGAAAATTTTTTTTTTGTTGAAATGAGGAGTGTAGCAGACATACAAAGTAGGGAATTATGATTAACAGATTTACATGATTCAATGCACAATTATAGTGCCAAATTGAAAAATTAGTGATCATTGACGACAATAGTGGCTTGTGGTGAATAGCAAGGAGATAATTAGAATGGGAATGGGGTGTAATTATGGACGGCCTAGCTAAGTGCGTAAATTGAATATACTTAATTTAATTAAATGAATAAACCTTTTTTTCGTCTGTAAATGACCAGTTCAATTTTCCTAACTAATTAAGATTAATAATGAATTTTTAATTTTAATGAAACTAAGCATAATACTTTAATTTAATGGTCATGATTCTTGATGATAATCAGCTGAACATTTTGTTGCTTTTTTTTTTTTTTTTGGAAATTTTTATTTTGTGCAAATAAATAATTTATTACATAATGTGAAAACGTGCCTCAGTGGGGTGTAGAATCTGTTGTTAAAAAGTTATTAATGATCTGTTATGAGATGAATTTCATTGATAATTTACTTCAAGTCATCAACCTTAATAGATTTGGCAATTTTTGTTGAAAAAATTATAAAAAAATTAAATTTTGGACTTTCGAAATTAAGTTTTCGAATATTGAAGTTTGAATTTTCAAAATTAAGTTTTCGAACATTGAAGTTTGCACTTTTAAGATTAAGTTTTCGAACATTAAAGTTCGAATTTTCGAAATTAAGTTTTAAATTTCCTTTGAATTTTTAAATTTTCGAAATTAATTTTTTCACTTTCAAATTTAATTTTTGAAATTTCGATTTCGAATGCGGCTTAATGTTTTGAAGCTTAACTTCGAATTTTCGATTTCGAATTCGAAATTTTAGTATAAATTCTCGATTTCAAATTCGAAATATTTTCAATTTTACTTAAAAATTCAAATTAAATTTTTCAATTTCAAGTTCCAATAATTAATAAATTCTTATCTAACAATATTATGTATCTTCAGCATTAGAAGGGTTGATACAACAACAAAAACATCTCATCATCCCCCTCATCCAACTCAAAATCCCTTTCAATATTTTCAATTCTTCCCAAAATTCTTTGATCTCTGCTTGCCAAAAATTGCTTTAAACGACTGTTACCATCGTCACGGTAAGGTGACTCACAAGAAGTTCAGAGTATCTGCTTTAATTCAATGAATTCATCCCTTAATACAATTAAAAATTCCATTCTTCATGCTTAATTTAAAATGACATCTTTTTCCCCTTTTTTATTAGTTATTCACAAAAATATATCGCGACTTTCTTTATTTTTTGCCGAAAAAATGAAAAAAATTATGATAATTAATTACCGTACTTAGTTTAATTTTATCTTCTTTCGTTTGCTGGCACAATAATAATAATAATGATAATGACTGAGTAAATAGTTTGGCCAATTGTTGTTTTAATAAATTGTAATTAAAATGAGTGAGACAATGTCAGTGGAAATGGTTTTGAGTATCAATGGGAATGTTTGACTGAGGGGGGTCCATAATTAAATATCTCAAAAAGGAGTTACATTATTCATTAAAAAAAATTCCCTATCATAATATTCTGCCTGATTTACTCTAATTAAATATTCATTTATGTTGAAAAACTGTAGCACTGATATACAGGACGAATCGATACGTATAAAGGAACAGATTTCTATATTTATCTTAAAAGTTGATTAATTATTCCACCTAAGCCTTCTTTTTTTTTCAAAACTCAAGTATGCCTACACGTCTAAAATATTCTCATCAACCCGACAATTTTTACCTATTCATCCTTTGGGGCTTAATGTTGCTATACATTCTGGATTTGATATTAATCTTTGTATTTTTACTGCCTACAGTTGTAATTGTTCGCTCACTCTCTTTTATTATAAACTCTTGTACATATGGCTCTTCATCCGCATGTAAACTCATTCAATTTTCATATTATCCTTGCGCATTTCTACATTTTTAATTGCTCCGGAAGATTTTTTTTTTTCTTCTTTTTTTTTGGTGAATTAATTTTTCAAGCACATCATTTCATGTGAGAGTGGGTGTGGGTGGGAGGTAATTTTATGGATGGCTTGCTGATTATTGTTGGAAATCATGAAGGATGAAAAATTTTTTGCAAGGCATTTGGTAGTTTGGAGAATTTTTAGATAAATGTGGTGTTCTAACAGGTATAGAGCATGCTTTCGTGTTGCATAAATACCCTTACGGGTCCTAAAAGCTGTTGTTGTGCCTGTTAGAGGTGGTTTCCCTAACTAAAATCCCTAACAAGCCCGTAACGAAGGGGAATATAGTACTTTCGAGAGCTTGCAAGACTTTAGGTGAAATACGCTGCAGGAACTTGCTCCCAGTTTCCTATATTAAGACTGAATTACTCCAAATAGCAGCAATTGGGTTAATCAATCAACAAGCCGGTCCCAGACTGGCATAACTCTGACTAGGTATCGAATTTGGTTCAATTCCAGCTTCATGCCAGAGTAACATCGTTCTTGTGCCGAATGTTGGATCGATTAATTGACATATTGATCAAAATATTCACCAAACCAGAGCCATGTCTGACTAGATTAATAGATCTATTAACAGAGTTGTTAAATCGAATTCTGAGCAAAGATTAAGTCATGCCTGTCTGGGGCCGGATGTTGGATCGATTACTAGATTTGTCAAACCGAATCCTGTACCAAGCAAGAGTCATTTTATCACTGTTTGTGAAAGACTTTTGATCGACTTAAGAAATTATGCTATTCAGAGCTATATCAACAAGACTTCTATCAATTGCTCCCAATTCGACCCAATTTTCAATCATTTCCACACTCATTCAACCTCCTTTTAATTATGAAAACTGAATTAAACTAAATTTCAATTCACGTAAAAAATGAAACTTTATTGAAAAGTTTTTTTTTTTTCAAAATCTAAGAATGGAAAAAGGTAGGAGGAAGGGGAAATAATAGCGCCATAATCACCTATAAGAAATCCTCTATTATATAGGATTAAATGCTTTAATACAAGTCCCCATTTGTGACATTTGAGTTGGTAGCATAAGAATTCTCATAAGAGCTAGATTAAAGATATCGAATTTATTTACTTTTCTTCTATCGCCTACTCGACAATTGCCATTCCCGCTTTTTTTTCATAAGAAGGTAAATAATTGTAAATTGAATGGGAGGGTGACGAAGTAATAAGAGATGGAAGCTCATAAATTTTCGACTCAACAATGCTAGAAATATAAAGGCTTTTTGACGATAACTACCAATTAAATCATTTCTATTTTTGAGATATATAAAAATGGAAGTAAAGTCACTTAATTTTCCCGTATTTTTTTGTGAATAGTCACATAATTTTCAGTCATAAAATCACATTTACATTACTCCTTAATTTCCTCTCCAATTCCACCTCCTTTATTCAAGCACAAACTTTTCAATTTAGTTTTTAAAGTGTCGCTCATTAACAGTCACAAGTTTCTTGAGCTCGTATTTTAAAGTGTCATTAAATTTCTGTCTAATTGAATAAAGTTTCGCGTGCTTAAACGGAATATCTATCCGATATATTCTATAGATCATTGTAATGTTTATTGTTTATGTGATAAATGATGGAATACCTTCAATGAATGTTAATAGGATTTAATAGAATTGTTGTGAATTTTTGATATTGAATTGAAGACACTAAACGTGATTCAAAGAAAATGAATGATTAATAGCTATTTAAAATAAGGTTGGAGTGAGGGGATATATCCTGAATAGAGTAGTATGGAGATTATAGTGATTTAGGCTGTGCTTTAAATTTGATTTTGGGATTTAGAATTGAGAATCAATGTATTCCAATTGGTAGGCTATTGAGAGCACGTAATTGGTCACTTGATAGAGGGAGGAAGAGCGTTTTTAAAGCCTTTACCCCAGGGCACCAAGAAGCCTCACTATACCACTTAGTGCATAACTCATTTTTCGATCATTTTTGTTGGAGTCCATTCAAAAGGATCAGCAGAATCAAATCTTCGTCATATCGTATTGAATAGCCCTACCTGATGTACGCAATCCTACCCTGTGCACACAGTCCTACTCCATGCACAAAACCTTACCCTGTGCATGAACATCACATTACTTCTGTTCTATGGCATCGAATCAACTATTGGTTCTTGTTATTTCCATGTCGTAAAAGAAAAACAAGCAAAAAAGAAAGAAAATTTTCAATTCTATTCCGTTTTAGATGATCATGATAATGTCAATGATGACAATGGGAAAATGTTTGTATTTGAACACTCGCGGTGTCATGAATATTTAATTTACTACAACTCATTGACATTTTGGTCTTTGTAACTTTTGAGGGTAGCTCCCTGTTTTTTTTTTTTTTTTGGCGGGTTTGATTGAGGTAAAATTAATGAAGATAATTTCATGTCTGACCACTTCATCAACAACCCTGGACAAGCTTTATGAAGTATATAATAACGACTTGTCATATACAAAACAGGATGGAGGAAAATTACAATTTTTCGTGATTAAATGAAGGATTAAATTAAGTTATTCTTCGAACATGTTTGTAAAGTTTATATTACCTACAAAGTATTTTAATTTAGGCACGATAATTCCTTTACAATCGTTAGATTCTGACTTGAAAAATGTTGTGTTGAGTGGAAACTTTTATGATTTATGATTTATATTAAAATTCCTTGGAAAGTATCAAGTTTTTCATGTTATTTTGCAATGATTTAAATTATTAGGATTAGACACTATTATTCATTAGATTTAAGAGTTGAGCTGTAGGGCAAGGTTTGACTGAGTAGTAGGACAGCCTGGGTACCGCGGCACTCGAGTGTATTACCACAAATTTCTAGAAATGCCATGAAATTTTGAAGGATTTTCGAATTTCAAAATTCAAATTTTTCAAATTTCAAATTTCAAAATTGAATAAAATTTGAATTTAAAGCTCTGAAATTGCTCTAAATTTCCGAAAGTAAGACATAATTCATGCATAAATTACCCCAGCACAAAAAAAACTTCCCACAACATAATGTCTTTTGTTTGCCTTTTCATTCCATTACAAAGAAGCACAACAAAAGTATGTAAAAGCTTCTTCATCATGCTTGCTCATTTCTAACCCTTCAAACTGCTTCCCCCCTACCCCATTTTTCCGCAACATAAGGAAGAGCAATGAAAAGAGGAAACAAATAAGACGCTTTGAAATATGAGCGTATAAAATAAACGGAAAACTCACTTTATGTATAAATGTGTGTACATAACATCCCGAAAAAAAGGCTAGACAGGAAATATAGTTTTTTTTTCGGGGTGGATATTGGGGATGGGTGACAAGAGAGAGAGACGAAAATTATGTATTACGACTCATTGCTTCTGTTGCTGCCACTTCTTCTCTCAATTCCTTTCCTATATATTTTTATGTCGACATTGCCATTGTGCTTGTTATGCTTGCATAAAAGCTTCTCTTGTTAAAAAACTTTATTCTGGTTATGGCACATAAAAATATTCTTCTTAATCATATGGCAGGACACATAAAAAACATGCTAGTTCTCTGTGTGCCTTGGTATACAGCACAAAGAAGAAAAAAATCAATGAAAAATTACTAAAATGAACATGAAATCTAATTTTTGCTACTGCTGATGCATGGCAGGAGGAAGTTTCATATAGCATCAAATTGCAATTTTCATCATGTAATTTTTTTATGTGTCATCAACATTGGAAATGAAGTAGGAAGAAATGTGGATGTTTTTTTTTTGTTTCCGATTGTATATAATGGGGTGTTTGAGGACATGTATTGTTTTTTAGGGTATGGATTGGGTGATTTTATGGAATTTGGCAATTTTTTACATGCATTAAGGATGTTTCAGTCTTTAATACAGTGATGAATAGCATTTCATTTTTTGCGATGGTATGCCTTGATCGCCTTGATGTGTAAAATTGAAAAATTCTGAAATTTTGAAAACCAAAAAGTCGTTAAATTTCAAACTTTAAAAACTCAGCAAACTTCAATTTCAAAAAAGTCGTTAAAATTTCAATTTCAAAAAAGTCTTTAAAATTTAAAGTTCAAAAAAGTCGTTAAAAAACCAAATTTAAAGCACCATTAAGACTTCCCATTTCCATCCAATTTGACAATTCTAAATCCATCAAAATTCAGCAATAGCAATCCCCAAAACCTCAACTATCAGCAAGTTAATAAAAATTGACATAAAAATTTCCTTATTCGACATGAAATAAATTTTTAATTTTACCATAAAAGTCAACTATTTCGTCTATTCCCTAATATTTCACATTCTATTCCACTAACATAAAAAAATTGTCATCGATTCTACCGAAAGAAATGTGATTTAAATGTAAAATGAATTCTTCTTGCCTTCTCATTGTTCAGTGGCTCAAAAAGAAATGGAAATAAATTTATATTTTATTCATTTTCGTAATAGTTGTGCTGCCCTTACTTATATTCATTACCATAGAAAAAAAGAGAATTATAAAATGGATATTTTACTACTAGCCACACACACAGACAAATGAGAAACTTTTTTTTGGGCATAAATGCTTCACTAAAAAATTCATGATGAGAAAAATATGATTTTTGTCCGGTGAATAAATAATAAAGTATGTGATGATGGCAAGCGACGGGTCAGGCGAGAGAAGAAAAAAAAAAATTGAGAATTCAGCCGAAATAATCGTCGTTGTTGACGACGTCGTCACAAAGTCTGGACTTTTGTTTATTTCAATTATGTAAAAAGTCTCTCTCTTGTCAGAGGCTGAACAGCAGCAACTAAAAGTGTTGACATAAATCTTCATTATTAGATATAAACTTCCTTTTGAATAACTAGAAGACATGACAATCAACTTCTATAATTAGATTTTTATTTTTACAAGCACGTCAATGAATAGGACGGCATTTTTGGAGGTGGGCCATTAAGCATATGCGATTTCTCACATTTTCGATATTATTAGTAACATGAGGTACTAATGTGAATTCATGAGAATTTAGACAATGGGAAGTAATTGAGGCTATATTCGTGACATGACATGATTTGATAGAAAAAGGAGTTAAAGGTGGTAAATGAGACCTCCTTAATCACATTTCGAATTTTTAATAGTTGGCTGGTTAGTTTCATTAATGGATGTGATGATATGAATTTGAAATTTAGTGGCTGATCAGCACAGCATGTTTGGTAGGGCATAGCTTCCTTAAGTTGCTTTCTTTGTACATTCTTACCATTTCTGGTCTGATTTTGGGACTGCCACCCTTTAGACAAGATGTTTTGGATAGGCACTTACTATAACTTCTAACGTCCTTATCTTGACACATAGCTTAGTCTCATCATCATAAAGCTTCATCGACCTCATTAGCACGGAGTTGCTCTGACGGCACAATAACGATTAATTCCGATGGAAATCCAGGTTGGCTGCATTGTGGCGATTAAGAGTGATTTGAAGACTAACTGATGGTATAACATGGCTAATTCCACAAATGTCAAGTCTTTTACTAGACATAAGGTCAACTTATCGCAGTATGTTGCTCAATACTATAATAACCCCATCCTCAAGTCACAGCATAAACCAATAGCATGATAATCGATCCAAAATCTGACACCAGAGTTGCCTGACTCTGACATGATGCCATATTCAAATCAAATTCAGCACCAACTCAAAGTCACTCCAGTCTGATGCTGGATATTTGGGTCGATTAACCAATTTCCCTATTCGGGTAAACTCCTCAACATTTCCAAGAATTCAAACTACTCTTTTAAATTAAAAAAAAAAGGATATACATCTGTGAGGAGCAACACGAAAAAAAAGTGTCAAATCCTTCAATTATCTGCCTACCTAACACTCCTTGACATCCCATTCGAAATTCATAAAGAAAATTTTTTTCTATCCTCGCATGTCACAAAATGACAATATGATTGAAAATGAAAATAGATAATGGAAGGAAAAAGGGTGACAGCTGAGCAGAACTGAGTGTGTTATTTAGGTACGCGACAAATACTTCCTTTAGAAAGACGGAATCGAGTGCCAAAAAAGAAAGAATCCCTTTTTTTGGATATAAAAGCAAGGAATAAGAAATTATTATGAAAAATGATGGCTCATTTTGATGGATATTCGCGCGCATTTCCATTTTTTACTGTCGTCATATTTTTCGGTCTTGTTTTCATTCTGTTAATGCTATTAAGCATTTTTTATTATTATTATGTCTTCTTTTTTTTTGGTTTTGTTATTGTTGCGGGGTTAGTAGGGAAATGAGATGAATAAAAGCACTTGCCACTTTATAAACATAGCCTAATTGAGGTCGCTCCGTCTTATTTCTTTCTATTGTCACACTCACACTGTATAATTTTTAATATGCTGCGCTCCTATTATTGCCTTCCTTTTGTTATTCTTCCATCATTCTTTTTTTATTATTTTTCCTGATGAGACGCGCGTTTTTTGTTACTTTTTCTTGATGTTGAGGGTTGAATAGGAAGTGTTGGGGTTGTTGGAAGGTTAGAATGTCGTGTTGACTAACTGACTGACTTGCTATATGCATACTAAGTGCAAGAATGTTCCTATATTGAGCTTAGATTACAACAGCAGGCTTTCTATCTGGCATGTTACAGGCTCTGTCTTCTAGATATACAAAATTGGCTGTTAGCACATTAAGCTGTCTTGAAGACAAGGAGCTTTTGGAGCTTCCTGGGCTCAGACTAACTGACTGACTGGTTCAAAGTTCATTTGCCTTAGTCAACGTTGTTCAGTGTTCTAATTATGTCATTATCTTGTAAACTAAGCAGTCTAAACTTCTGAAAAAGCTCAAATTTGTAAGTGACAGGATTCGAACCGATGACCTTTGTATTGCCATTACTAAATTTGATCCGAATGTCTTGCCAATCACTCTGTAGAGTCAGCTAAGTGTCAACTGGCAAACGGTCTACTAATATAAGTTAACCAGATGCGCTTACCATCCTCAAGCCTCCAACTTCCAAAAAATCCATTCCATTCTATTCATTTCTTATATTTTTGTTTATATTACATTAATATTTCTGTCATCTTTCTTATGTTAAGCATAAATTTTATTTGTTACGCAATCTACATCGCTCCTTCATCCCTTTCTACCCCACTCCGACCAATAAGTTTCATTGTTTCTTGTTAAAAATTTCTCTAAAAAAATTTGTACATACACATACAGTCAGACACAGAGACAAGCAACGTAATTTATGTTTCTATCATATGTTCTTACTTACTTACTTGTTGTATAGTCATGAAGAAGTGGTTTGAGGTATATAAAGTTTTTCCTTTTTTTGCGCCTTGACATTGGGGAATTGAGTTAAGCTGAGCTTTACATATGAGAAATGATGGAAGTAAGCGTAACTTGTACCTTAAAAAAAATAGCAAACGGAATTATAAATTATAGAAAATGGAAGCCTTTTTTTGCCATTAACCTTCACACGTGTCATAAAATGAGCAGATATCTCGAGAGTTTCTTCAACTTTATATCGCATCCCCATTTTTGACATAACCCAAATAACTTCACCCCAAACTCCCCAAACCATCATTATCATCATCAACTGTATTTTGGAGTTGAAATAAACAGCATGGATGATGATGAATGTGTTGTATATTTAGCATAAGTTACGGTAAATAGGTTGGCAACATTGCATTGGCACTGACTTCAATGAAATTTGAGGATAAATTGAATAAGAATTCAGCAGAAATTTAAGCATCAAAAATAGACATTGAAATTTCAGCTGAATCTATGAATTTTTTATAAAATATTTTATACCAGCTTCCTACACTCGAAACTTTTTTTTTTGGCGCATTTTTCCATTAAGACATGATTTTTGGGTTGTTGGTTTGTGATGTTGAAGGAAGTTGGGTTTTTAGGGTGGGGTTTTGGGGTTATTGGTGGGAAAACCCTAGAAAATTGGCTAGGGTTGGTGGATATGTCTTACTTACTACTTCACTGACCGTACAGATCAATTTCGGTCCAATGCCTCCTTCAGATGTCGCTCTATCGCTAGCTTCTGTCTGTCAATTATCAATACCTAAGCTATCAGAGGCAATACCATACAAAATCCTAATTCACACCAAACTAAACCATTTTCAGTCACTAACCCATCAAAATCCAAATTCTAAGGACATCACTAATGAACGACATCCACAAGATATCCAATATTTCATTAAAATTCTTAAAATATTCCTCAAATTCGCAAAAATATTGCGTATATCCATTCACAATAATTTTCCGCTTACTCTTTGAATTTTCATTCCTTAATTCCAAGAAAAAAAATAAGGCAAAATCAGGCAGCAAAAGCATGGCAGTTTATATAATAAAAAGCCATAGTCATATGACATACCCAAATATACGATAGAATTTCATTTTATGGCATATTTTTTCCATGCTATGTTGCTTTGTTGTTGTTATTTTCATTCTATAAGTCTATGCTATACAGTCGACGTCGTCATTGCTGTATATACATTATTTCCCGGCTGTGCTCGGAAAAATTTTATTTTGAAGGCAACAAAAATTTTCGGCTTTCATATTTTTTTTTGTGTATTGTATGTTGCCGGGGCAACGACGGTTTATCGATCCATACGAGACGACCGAGTTTATAGCATGAACATTTTCTTTCCTTTTTTAGTACGTACTACTGCCTGCCTGCCTCTCTCTTTTCAATTTTTCCACCCACTCATACCTTTTATTTGTGCTTTCTCATTCTCTACCCTCCTCATCTGTTTCATTATCTTCCTTACCTCATACCATAGTTTAACACCCCTTAATTCATCTGATTCAAACTGGATGGAGGAAGTATTTTTCTTTTTTTTCCCTACTTTTGTGCTGGAAAATGTGTGTTTCTTTATACAATACACAATATTATTGCGTAGTATTTACGCACATCAAGAAACGGATGGAAATAAAAAATATCACAAACAAACATAACAAATACAATGAAAGGATAGACGCACAGCTGTGTGATTTTTATACGTTCATATGCTTTCGCTTATCCGGGCGGCATATTTTTTCCATGTTGTGTATTTTTCTTTCTTGTACATAAAGTGAAATAATTTTTCATTGATGAGATATCAAGCATCGAAATTTTCTCCTCTCGTACTCGACATTCAGCTTCTCGCTGTGCTTTCAGGATTCTTGTTTTTTTGTATTTCTTGGAAATAAATTTGTATTTTATGAAAGGAGTTTTTTTGTATTTGTTTTTATGTCAAAAGCATGCAAATAAAAGAAGCGGGAATTTTTTAGTCAGCAGACTGAATGACTGAATTTATCATGATAATGCTCATATTTGAATAATCCTTTCGATGGAGGATTTTTGAATAGATTTTGTTTTGTATTGACACAAGTGTGATGAGTCAATATTTTTGATAAATTGAAAATTTGGCAGATGTTTAATGGGAATATTTGAGTTTTTCTTTGGATTAGCAGATTAAGAGTGGTTTTTTTAGGCTTAATTACTTGTTCTTTTTGTTCTGGAACGTAATTCGCTATCAATTTGTATTTCTAGAGTCTGAAATCTTTAATTTCAATTTATTTTAACTCTAAATGTTGCTTTTTTTGACTTTAGAGATTATTGTACAATTAATTCTCTGTTAAACTATGTGAATTGCCAGCTTAATCAAAGATTAAACTTATAATTGCAATGAAATTCATGATTTATTAGCTTAAAATCACAAAAAAACTAAATATTGACTTTATTTACCTCTTAAATTCGAAAAATTCGAATTCGAAAGTTCGATTTCGAAAATTCGAAAATTTTGTTTACATTTCTTAGTAAAATTGCTTAAAATGAACAATTAATCCATTTAATGACACAAAACCAAACTACTCAAATCTTCAGCACATAAAATTCGAAAACCTTAACCTCAAAACATCAAAAGAAACTCAAAATCGAAGCGCAAGTCGTGCTCACAACACCTTTTTTTTTATTTAAAAATAAACTTTTTATTCATTAAATTTTTAACTTAATTATGTACAAAGTTTGGATACATTTTATTTGTATTTAAATTTTTAAAGGATTCTGGCTTATCGCATTCATCACTTAGTTTTTGATTTTATTTTGAAATTGTTTTGCTTTAATTTATGTTGTGGTTTATTCGGTGTTTCGCGACGCAAGACGAGTGTTGAAATTCGCTTGCAACTTTCCGACGTAGTCCTCAATAGAGGGTATTTTTGCTTCAGTATGTAGATCTGATATCCTTTCATATCTTGTTTTGTTGAGAACAATTCTCAAGAATTTGTTTTGTAGTACTTGTAGTTTTTGTAGATGTGTTTTTGCCATCCGTTCAAATGCTGGACAGCCGTATGTGAAGATGGGTCTCACGGCTAGCTTATAGATGAGAAGTTTGTTTCGAACGTCGAGATGTGAGTTCCTGCTGATGAGGGGATAAAGTAGTCTTAGTGCAGTGTGAGCTCTGTTGGTCACATATTCTACATGCTGCTTTAATGTCACTCTCTTGTCGATTATCATTCCCAGATATTTAGCTTCGGTTTCCCATTTGATGTTTTCGTTGAGGAATTTGATGTTGTCTCTTGGAAGTTGCCTGGAGTACCTATTTGTGATGAATAAGGCTTGAGTCTTCTGTTTGTTGAGATTTATTTTCCATTTGTTCATGTATTGTTGTACTTTTCTTCCAGTGTGTTGTAGATGTGTTACAATATCGGCTGAGTTTTCTGCAGAATGATACAATGCAGTATCATCTGCGAAGAGTGCGATATTGTTGGTTGTTTCTCTTACAATATCATATGTGTAGATGTTGTAGAGAGTTGGTGAAAGCACTGCTCCTTGTGGTACTCCGAATTTGATTTCATTGGTTTCTGAGAACTGACCTTTAATAAAAACTGAGAAAGTTCTTTCACTTAGGAAAGATCTTACAGTTTTTATAAGTGGTAGTGGAAACCCTAATTTGATCATTTTAAACAAGAGTCCGTTATGCCAGACTCTGTCAAATGCTTTCTCCACATCTAGGAAGATCATTCCTGTTGATTTCTTCCTGCTTATGTTTTCCTTTGCTGTTTTGATTACTTTGATGAGTTGGTGAGATGTTGATCGTCCTGTGCGAAAGCCACACTGCTGAGTCGGAATGATGTTGTTATCCTCCAGATGCTCGTTTATTCTATTCAGCAATACTCTCTCCAATATTTTGCTTAGGGAACTAAGCAAGCTTATTGGCCTATAGCTGCTCACTTCGTTTGCTGGTTTGCCAGGTTTTGGGATCGGGATTACTTTAGCTTTTTTCCAAACTTTCGGAAAATAGTTAAGTTTGAGACACGTGTTGATGATGAACTTCAAATATTCGAAGCCTTTTGGTGGAAGATTTTTGAGGAGTATGTTGTTGACATCGTCTAATCCTGGTGCTTTAGGATTTTTCAGATTTCTTACAATGTATGAGATTTCCTCTACATTTGTAAGTTCTGTGCAGTCACTATTTTCTCCTTCCAATGCTTCCTTCACTGTGTTGTCTACTTCCTGGGTATGTACTGGGTTATTGTCCTCAAGTGGATTTTCGTGAGCTTTACGAAAATAGTCACTGAGAACGCTGGCTTTTTCCTTATTAGTGATGAACGTTCTATCTGCATCAATCAACGGTGGCATCGATTTTGAACCTTTCTTGCAATGCTTTGCAATCCTCCAGACTGTTTGGTTTGATGGTTGGATTTCTGAAAGCCGCTTATTCCAGTTTGTATTTTTGAGTTTCTTAATTTTGTCTTTGATGACTTTCTGTAGAATGTTTAATTCAGTTTTGATTTGATTATCTCTGCTACGTTGCCATCTTCGTCGAAGACTTCTTTTCGTCCTGATTAAGTCTTTGATTTCTGGTGTGAGCTTTGTCGATTCAAAGTTGATCTTTTCTTCTTCACAGTTTTGTTTCTTGAATCCATGATGAGTTCTGAGAATACTTTGATATGATGTTCTATCTCCTCTACGGTGTTGCATGGGTTTTCCAGAGTGCTGTCTTCGATGCGACGAGTTATATAAGATTTAAATTTTTTCCAGTTGGCATTTCTGTAGTCATATCTGTAAACTGTGTTGTCTGTTCTGTCAACTTTGGATGTCCTGATTTGAAAATACACAGCGCAATGGTCACTCATTGCCTCTGTGCATTTTAGTTCTGTAGTGTTCAGACTGGAATTTGAGAGCATTAGGTCGATTGTTGATACAGATTTCGTCGGATCTTCTGGATAATACGTTGGTGAATCGGGGTAGTAGATCATGAACTCCCCGGACATATCCTGTAGTATTGTCCCGGCTTTGTTTGCTACGTTGCAATTCCACTCTCGATGTTTTGCATTGAAATCTCCGCAGATGTAGTAGTTTCCTCTGATGTTTGTTATTTTGTTGATGTCATCTCTTAGATGATCGTCTATTTCCCTTCCTTTGCTTCCTCCTGGAAGATAGACGGAGAGGATGTGGCAGCTTATTGATTCGTTGATGAAGACTTTTATTCCGATGCATTCTATTAGCTTTGTGTTGTAACTTGGTTGAAGCTGATGTTTTAGATTTCTTTTGACAATGATCGCAACACCACCTTTTGGTCTATCAATGCGATCAAATCGATGAATTACGTAGTCAGGATGCGAGTCTACTTTGGAGTTTGGTTTTAGGAATGTTTCCGATATGCACGCAACATCAACGTTTTGCATGCTGAGGTAGTCGAGAAATGCTAACATCTTATCTGCAAGGCTGTTAGCATTCCAGTAAATTACGTTGATTCTTTGGTGACTACAATCCATGTTGACTCATGTAGATTTTGGCAACTTTTTGGCCGATGGCTTGTTGTACCTGTTCCTCTTTTAGGTACTCTGGCTTTTTGGTGATGATTTCGATGAATGAGTTGATGAAGAACATGCATTCATCGATTGTGCCTTGGGCTGGTGAAATTTGTTCCTTTGTATTACCACTGGATGAAGGTTCAGGATCGACCTTGTTTGTTTCCAAGGTTAGTGAATTGAAGTCTAGGTCCATAATTTCTACAACCTGCGTTGAGTTCTGTTGATGATTGTTATTGGTCTTTGGCTTTGACCTGTTGTTATTTCCATTCCTTCCCCTTCTCCTGTTTCTTCGTGTTTTGTTTTGATTTCCCTGATTTGAGGGTTTCTGTTGTGGATGATTATTTTGCGATTTTATGGTGACTGGTGCGGAGGTTTCAGAAGCTGGTTTTCTAGATGTTGTTGGTACCGGTTCTGGGATACTCCTAGCTGGTCTTTGTGATGTAAATTGATCAGATCCGCCTGATCGTTCACCTGCTTTTGATGTTGGTGGAGCATTCCTTTGTCCAGCAGGATTTCTTGGAATCCTTTGTTGTTCACCTGATGGTCTGTTTTGATTTCGGTTGTTGTCGTTCATTGATTTAGCTTTCCACTTCTCGATTATTTGTTTCCTGATGTTGCATTCTTGTGAGATTGCTGTATGTTTCTCGCCGCAGAAGTGACACTTTAGTTTTTCGATTGGGACCTTGTTGGTTTCAATCGAAATGTAAGGACAGGTTTTTGAATCATGCTGTTCAGAGCATCTGAAACAGATTAGTGGTTTGTTACAACCACGTTGTCCATGACCAAACTGCAAACATTTCGAACAGAAAGAAGGTCCGTTACGCCTGTTGTTGTATTTAGCCCATTTTACTTTGAAGCCGTAGACACAGTTAACCTTTCGAAGGTTTTCCAAAATGTTACCTTCCTGTACTTTATTAAAATACAGAAGGTAGTTCTGGTCGTCGTCGTTTTCGTGTCTCCTTTGTTTCATTGTCATTTTGACAATTTTAACTGGTGATATGTTTTCCGTTTTCAACTCCTTTTCCAAGTCTACGATCTCCATCATTGGAAGTCCGTAGAGCACGAATTTCATCTGTGGTTCCTGGTTTGCATAGGTGTGAAAGTGGTGTTGTTTTTCTCTGAGGAGTTTGATGAATCTGTCGTAGTCGTCCCAACTCTCCGTTGATACAACTTTTGTTTTGAGTTTATCCTTTTTGACGTTGATCATAAAACTCCTGGGTTGGTTGTTGATCTGGTTCATCAACCTTCTGATCTCCTGTCCTCCACCACTAGTTATATGGATCGGTGGTGGTTTTGGTTTCTGCTGTGATGTTACGTTGATGTCTTTCGATGGTGATGATATTTCACTTTGTTTTGGTTGTTCTGGTGCTTTGCTGTTATCTCCGCTGAAGTTGAACAATCTGTTATCGTACAGATTCGTCCTGGCATTTGAGAAGTCAAATTGTTTTTTGTTGTCATCTTTCTTTTTGCTAGCACTAGATATCTTTTTGGCTGGCGCACTGAAGATTTCAAGTTGGCTGCGACGTTTTTCTGCCCTTAATGGTTGAACGAATTGATCCATTGTTGTCTGTTTTGTTTTGAGATTTTCCATCTCAATGTCATATTGCTTTTCGTTGTTTATATCCTCGGTGATGAGAGTTGTCACGGGTGCTGAATCTTGTTGTTGAGATTCAGGTTGTTTTTCCGAAAGTTTTTGGTTACTTTCCTCGTTGTTGAGATTTGTTGTTGTTTCTACCATTTTGCCGAACAAGTCAAAACACGTCTGAACAAGTTGAACTGAGATTCGAAACTTTAATCTCTGTTGTTGTTATCTGGAGCTTTTGAGAATTTTGAATTAATTGCGGAGCGAATTAAAAACACGTCTGTTCCCTTTGACGGACCGATGTGAACTGGTGCTCACAACACCATTAACTGACCAAAAATAATATCCAAACAGATAAATATCTCCAAAAAGTAATGAATTTATTTCTATTTAATTTTCTTTACTTCTTTTTCCACCTCATAAATGCTTATTAAATACAACAAAAAACCTACAAATCGTCAAATATCATCATAATTCATGATAATGCGATGTAAAAGAAGAAAAAAAATTAATGAAGAAATATCGAAATGGTCGAGTGAATCGCTATAATTGTACAAATTATTTACTATGAATATGTTGCGCATCGTTCACCGTACTATACACACATGTGTGATTGGACAGTTTATCTAACAAAAAAAAAGGCAAGAAGAAGAAATAATAATAAAATGTCTAGATGAGAAGATGAATAAAAATTTCTAATATAAATAAGTAATGTTGCTATCCGTACACAAAAAATAGAGAAGACTTAACAAATAATAAGAAAGAAAATCTTCCATGGGAGCATGAAAACATTCAATAGAAAATGTTGTAATATGTACACAATCCGTACATAATGTAATAATAAAATACAAATATTCAGCATAAAAGCAGATGAGAAGAAAGAAAAATAAAAAAAAAATTTCCATCCGACCAGTCGATTGCTTTTGTAATGCAATTTTATGTACACAAACCGACCTTGTTTAGGTCGATCTATCCAGTAATCTTACATATTCTCTCTGTCAATAAGCACTGCCACATATTGTGTGGTATTGAAATTATCCACATATTTTTCCCATTTCGATATTAAATATAAAAAAAAAAATTGTATTTCTTTTTAAATGACACGCGGTGATGCCGGATATTTATATTTAACAGGCAAATATGTGTACCCGCAAATATGTTTCTTATTGATACATATCTCATCCGTGGAAAATATAAATCATTGAAGGCTAATATTCAATGTTGAATAGAACGATGTGTACTTATATCTATTGACTGCAATAGCCTCTTGTAAAATTGAATGACGAGAGAGAGAAATTGATGGGGAATAATAAGTCAAGCGGTTATGGTTGTTGTTTGATTTGTTAGATGGATTGGAATTGTTTCTGGAACTTGTTGAGTTGATGTTAGAGTTAGAAGAGTGGGAGTAGAGTGTTGGCTAGAGTATCGGCTGTCTACACTGACGATGCGGGTTCAAATCCTGTAATTTTCACGACACAGGTTTGAATCCTGGAATTTTCAAATCAGATTCGGATGCAACTCGATTTATATGATTCGTAATCCAACTAGTTATGGCTAGGCTTGTTGCATTGATATACCACGAGTCGATGCCAAATGTTCTGGATGTTCAACTCATCATGAGTTATCAATTGTACCCAACACTCCTAAATTAGATTTCTAAAGTTAGAAAATGTCAGTCTATACCAGATGGAACCTTACTGTTCTACCATAACTTCAAGAACAAACCCAAAGCGTCTAGTATCAACTATTCTAGATCGAATAAGGCATACCTTATCATAAAATATACCTATCATCACCTTCACAGACCTTCACTATACTTTATCCTCAAAAACAATTCAATATCCATCTCAGCTGATCATCAACATCCAAAATCTATCTTCATCTTCCATCATTCATACCACCAACTCTTCGACCATCAACTCTGAATGACTCAAAAGGCCTCAAAACATTTGTTTTTACAAAAATAATTTTCTAATAATTCTACCCAATTTCCTCTCGATCACAAGTCATTTATCATGACAATCACAATATAGTTGATGCGAAATATTTTCCTTGAAAATTTCCCAAATAACTTGCGTCACTTTTTTTTTCTCAAGCATTGAATGACTCGTTCTATAAAATTTAATTTATTTTCCCTTTCAATCTTTGCGAAAAAACTTTAAAAAATATTTAAACAAAAATTTACGTAGAAAATTCGACAGAAAATGAGTAAAAATAATGAAGATTATGTGTACAGATGATGACAAATCTTAGAAGGATACATGAGACATGAAGGTCTATGTCAGTGGTGGGCAACCTATGTGATGTGACGCACAAGTAATAGTCATGAACCGTACGTCTTGTGAGGTTTTGGTCGAGGCTAATCACTAGGATGTGGTAAGGAGCCGCGAAATATCACAGGTTGTCCACCACTGGCCTATATGATCTAGTAAAAATTAATTTAAACTCGTTAACCAATACACGTAAATCTACTCAGCCTAATTACGACTATAAATTAGTGAATAATCCACAACTATACATACAAAAAAAATGGACGATATTTATTTTATTTACGACTTACTTTTTATTATCCCTAGCTGTGACTGATTAACCGCACACACAATATTCTCTATGGTTACATGCTCTGCTTTATACTCACTATGTGGTCATACGATATGTCTTAAGATATACACAGAATTATTGTACGATTTAAAACCAATTTATCTTAATAAAATTAAACCTAAAACTTCATTATAATAAAAGAAAATAATGACCTTATTATACAGCTGTGTGCTATGTATCCCATGCTTTCCTTTAAAGCTCATTGAACTGATATCCGCGCTTCAGAAGAGAAAAAAAAAAATAGAAACATAAACAACAAAAAATGTAAAAATAAAGCGGTACGATGTCCTTGTAACAGTTTTTTTGCTTTTTTTCGTGTTTATTCTCTTTTTTTTCTATCAAATTCATAAATAAACTTGATGAGAACTGAGCAAGAGAAAGAGAAAAATTCGTAACTTATTTCTAAATGTGAAATAAGCAGTTGTCGTAAACAAATTAGTTTCATAATGTTTACAAATAACATTTTGGGACGAAAATTGATGAAAAACTATGAAAATTTCATTACATACGTAATGTATTGAATGTAGCCGATGTGGTTCCTTATGGGGAGGATTTATAGGTTACATGAGGTATGGTGAAACTGTTCTGACTGTTCTCTGAATTCACGTAGCTTTCCTATAAATTCATTAAGGACAGTCAGTAAAGTCCTGGAATTTTGGACTTCTGAAACCTCCTTGTCGGGATGTCTTCTGGTGCTTCATGCAGAAAGCCTTCTGCTAATTCGTGGTATCAAGGCGTAAGCGTTAGAATTAGAACTTCAAGATTTAGAACAATAAAGCTACTTCGTTCAATCCCTCAATACCAGATTGATAAACACAATTCCATACTAAAAATACCGACCAAAATTTTCATCAAAAATCATAATCATTTCAATATTTTCACGATTAGAGCAGCTAAGCCCTTAAACATTCTTTCCCTATGACATTGCGTATATCACATGTTGCGACATACTTTCTGTGGCGTTCATTTCGATGTCAAGTGTTTTTATACACACATCATCACACCATACTAATCCCTTCTTAATCGACTAAAGGAACTTATTTTTAAGCTTCACGCTGGTATCTTTTCCCCTATTTTTACAGGCAGTTTAAAGCATTGAATGATATTATTTTTGTGTATTTTGGGGTTGGCGCGGTTCAATGTGGGAATTAGGCTGGTGACTTTATGTTTTTTTGGTGGATGTTTAAAAAGGGATTTATGTGCAAATTTTGGGATTGTGTCTGTGGTGTAAGTGGTGAAGTGTTGAAGGTCATGGGTTCGATTCCAGGTATTGAATACCTGTGAGTGATAAAATAGTAGAGGATCTGACTTTATTTAATAGATTTATGAGGAGTTGAAGCTTGATAGAGACAGTTAAGTCAGTTTTAGAAGTCAACTGATAAAGGCCATGGGCCTCAGCTGATCTGTACGGCCAGCGAAATAAGTAATTAAGCTTGAGGAGCTGAGTAGGCTATTAATTATCAATTGAACAACCTCGCATAACAGAATTAAAAGATATAAACTAATTAAGTCTTTGTCATTTTAATTAATGACTAAAATCAATTAAGCAAGCCGCACTATAGACGCTAATGTCTTAAATCCTGAATTATTGTCTGAGCTACTGACATTTAAAAATCCTAAATGCAATGCAAAAAAAACGATGACGGCATTTTATGTCATGACAACAATTTACTCGTAGAATTTTTTTACTTTCCGTCTCCCTCACACGACTGTTACTTAACATCACATGAAGCGTGGCTGAACGTAATTAATATTGTGGATGTATCAAGGATGAACTTGTTATATATGCATAGAGAGCGAAAGAGAGTTTTTTTAAAAAAAAGGGGCCAATTGAGACAGGCTTATAAACTGTGATTTAAATGCACAAATAGTGCAATATACAGTGGCAATATAATTTGTGATATTTAGACATGCAAACTGCACACACATGGTGGTATAATTAAATTTCTCTCCATAGTAAAAAGCAGCACATAAAAGTTATGTAATGCCTTAATTGAGGGCATCAAATATTCTAAAAGTGAATTTTCAAGCACTAAAAAAAATCGAAAGTCAAATTTAAAATTCATATAAAAAGAGAGAATTATTCACATTTTGCCAGGCATTGTGCCTTAAAAGTTTAATCGACACACACAAAATAAGCAACTGCAGTGGAAAAATAAAAGAAAGAATTTTTCAATACACATGTACAAGCTTTTTATGTAAATAAATATTCCAAACAGTTCAATGCTAAAAAGTGCTCAGAAAGGTCAGAGAATATAGAATGAAAGCAGAGGCAATATTTGTGTATATGCCGTGCACAAATTCTCATTTCATTTCGTATTTTTCGGGTTGAATATTCACAACACTTCCATTTCATTTACTTTTACAGCACATTCTATAAATGTGGTTACATCTTTTATTGACTCCGACCATTGTCAGTCTCATCTTACTGCCCTATAATTTCATTTTATTTATCCTTTTTTTTTATTCTGCTTTCCTTTTCGTTTTCCTTCATTCTTAATATTCATGCACAAGTGACATACTGAAATGAATTTTCCTTTCGTTTATTAAGTATGAAGACTTACGGAATTGAAATTGAAAGAAAGATGACGAAGAAAAAACAAGGAACAATGTCAAGAGGATGGAAAGTGTTTGCTTAAGTTCTTGATGCATTTGCTCTAGCTTTTGATGGATGTTGATTTAGTTTTTATCACTTTTTTTATTGAGTTTCCAGTTACTAGCTTATAGTCTTTTGTTGCTATGGATGTCAATCATCTGAAAATGAAGTTCATGTGATGAATTTCAATGTTGGAGTTACTTTAAATGCAATATTTTTGTCATTGAACTTTAAGAAGCTTTGGATTTGTCTGGAAAAATTGAAAAATGTAAATTTGAGATGAATTGCTGAATAATTTGATGATCGTTTACCTTTTACTAGTTCCAGTAGCTATTTTTTGTTAGTTAAATGCATTTAAAACACTTAAATTTACTTTAATTTAATAAATTTCACAAAAATCAATCAAAATTGATGTAAACAAAATTTCTACAACATGAAGTTGGCTTCGATTGACAAAATTCAAATTTATTTTGTAACGGCTTTTGTCATAAAACAAGAAAAATCATTAGAAAAGTCAATTAGTAGTCCTCCATCCACAATTCATCAACAATCATCTTGCATAATAAATAAAATTGATCCTTTACAGTCTCTAAATTAACCAAAGCTAATAAAAGAAAGCTCAAGAATGAAAATATCAAGATAGTAAAGTAAATTCGATAATAAAGTGTAGAAATGGTTCGGAGGGAAAAGAACTTGGTAGGAAATTTAATCCTGACAGACTCACAACGTGACCATCATGTTTGTTGTTCTTTTTCCACATCCATCCTCACACTGATTCCATCCCTCACACCACCAAAAAAAATTGCCATTCAGTCTCTCATTCTTCATCCAAAAACATAACCATAACAGGCATGAAGCAAAGAAAAGAAAGAAAAAATTCCAGACGCCATATTAAAACATCTGTGCGGTAGTAAGTGAGTGAGTGAGACACAAGACGATGTTAAGTAAATGGATACAAGGAGGAATGAGAAAGCATTTTCATTTCTCCTGCCATTGTCGAATATGGTGGCAGCTACTTACAGCCTTTTTTTTTTGTGGGTGTATAAATGTGGTTGGGTTTTCTCGAAAAGAATCGAAATTCATGTACCGTATCCAACTCACACTTGAAGCATTTTTTTTATTGTTGTTGCCATGCTCCCCATTCCGGCACACAAAAAAAAAATTCTTACTTCCTCATCTTATTTTATTTCCCAAGGATAAAACAAACTTTACTTGCCGTCTAATACTAACTGGATGGAGTAAGGAAGGCATTTCTCTCTCTTGTGGTAAGGCATGAAGTACACAGATATGTGTGGGTTTAAAATTTGATACTGGGTGTATATGGAATAAGATGAAGAAGTGCAGAGAATAACAATAAATGTAAACTTTTTAGGCGAGGAAGATAGGAAGGCTCAAAACTGATACTCAATAGACATTTTGATGTTTCTTTCGCTGCTTCCTTCCTTTCACCCTCTCCTTTAACTGATATCGATATAAATGATACAACGGTTCACTGAACGGCATGAGTATCATGCGTCTATCCATGAAAAATCATTGTCATATGTCTCGTTTTTTGTGTCTTTAGCATATCTTGACTCTTTTTATGACAATGAACGAAATTTGTAAAGATTATGTACATCAGGAATTCCTATACATCCATGATCATCTGTGTGCCGAAAAAGAGAAATTTTGCCATGAGGCAAATGTCGAAAATTCTTCCTTTTTTCATCTTCTATCGTCTCACCTCAAACCCCTATACATATAAAATGTCTCATCTCTTATTGAATGCTTGACGAAATTCGTGGAAAAAGGTAGACGGAGACGCATTTTGTGTAAACAAAAGGAAGAAATTGTCTATTGTCTGGGATGTAAATTTTGGTTAATTTTCGGCGCAATGTCGTTGACTGCATTAAGAGTCGACTGCTTCTAGGGGAGACGAAAACGTGGATACTTTGCTCTACAGATTGTTGAGACGGAATTGAGATTGAGGGTATCCTGAGTTGTCACTCACCAAAAGCCTACAAAGTGGATACTATTGCACTACCAAGTAGCAGGTTGTAGGTTGAACATTTTTGACTGGGGATAGGGGTTTGACCTCTAATCTGATTACGCCGTAGCCAAGTTCAAAAAAGGATTCAAACCCTTCCCCCATTCCTGATTGCACCCCTGCTAATTAGGGAAAGATTGCACAGGGAAGTGGAGTGGATCAAACCCGTTCTGAATACAGCCCTGCTAATTAGGATTGAGACAAGGAGGAGGGTTGGCTCAAACCCTCTCCCCTTCCTGAGTATGCATCTTCTAAGTAAGAACGACTAGAAGGAGCAGATGAGTAGACCCTTAGACCCTTCCTCAATTTGCATCTGCTAAGTATGAAAGAAGGCATATTGGGAGTGAGGTGTGGGTAGGATGTGGGTAGGGTGTGGGTTGACGGTTAGCTGATGTTTAGTAGATTGAACAATAACTGCTCAATTTTCATTCAAAAATTTCAAATGATACTTCCAAGAATTTCAATTAAATCCAAAAATTGCATCCCACACTCAAAATGTCCTTCTCATGAACTCCTCGAAAAATGTAAATATACAGTCAGCATCAAAGACAAATAATTTCATTCAATTTAATTTTTAAATAAGCCCAAAGTGACTATATTTACAGTCCAAAATAAAGCCCCAAAAAATATCACAATCCTAAATACACAAAAAAGACTAAAAGTTAAATGCTTTAAGCCATAACGTTCCAACCATACTTTCTGCTATTGTTGTACACATGATATGCTCAGAGCTAGATGAAAAAAAAAATCATTTTCATTATGCGACATCAACAGCAAGCCATAACAATAGGAAAGAAAGAAAAAAAATTAAAGGAACAAAAATCTGCAAGAAAAAGGAAGAAAATAAAAAAAAACGGCATCAACAGCAGCAGCAGTGGCAAAGAAAGATGAGAAAAAGGAAAAAAGAAGAAAATGAAAAAAAAAATCGAAACTGCACAAGCGCATGAGTTGGGCCTCGATGAGTATAGTAGAATGGTTTTTCACATTTGTAGTACATAAGAGAAGCAGCAGCAGCACAAAAAACCTATTACGGCATGTATGTGTAGTCATACATACAATTGGACAAAACAACTGTTTTTACTCATTCTTACTCCTTGTGTCCCCCACCATCATCACCCCCCTACCTAGCAACACATTATTTGTATGTCGAGGCTAGCCAGTCAGCCAGTTCTAGCCGGATATACGACATACAACTTTTATTCCTCATTTAATGTACTTTTTTTGCGCTTTTCACAAATAATAACATCCATACATGTGTGATTTACATGTGTTAGTAACACTAATACATTCATAGTCATGTGATAGTGTAGACTAAATGGAATCTAAGGGTGCCGTTGCATGTGGATGAAAATCAGATGGTTTTTGTGATTACGTGCTGGATTCATAGTACAGTCTATAGTTGTGGAAAATATGAAAAATAAATGAGAATAAGGACACATTAAATTGGTATTAATGTATGATGTGAAACTTTCTAATAATTCATATCCCAAAACTGCCTTTTTATGTATATATTCCACATATACACACACTCGACTCGAATTTTTCTTTCTATTTTTCATCCTCGAAAATTCTTTTTTTTTATTTTTTGTTCTCTTTCCCTTCTTTTTTTTCGTGTATGATTAATTGCCCTCGTTCTGAATAAAAATTTCATTTTTCATTCTGTTTCTTCTTGTTTTTTATGGCTTGTGCCTCCTTGAATGAAAATGCGCAGCATAAATGTACATATTGAAATTGATCATTGTACGGAGCAATTTTTTTCTGTTTTTTTTTTTTTTTTTGAATGAAAATGAGTAATGTAAATTATGTGAATACTTGGAATTGGATTTCGGGCGCGCAATTTGACAATGAGTTCAATTCAGAACAATGGGAATTTGTTATTACATTTCCTTCTTCCTTCTTGTGGAAATGCACTAAAGAATTAGAAATAACGGAAAATTGTGAATTTTAAAAGGAAATAATCCCCTTTAGTTTTGAGGGGATTGTCAACCAGAATCTATAAATTTTCATCTTTCAAAAATATAAAATTTTAAATTTTGAACTTCGAATTTTCAACTTTCGAATTTCAAAATTCTAACTTTCGAATTCCAAAACTCTTACATTCGAATTTCGATTATTTAAATTTCTAACTTAGAATATTTCATTTTCGAAAATCAAAATTTTGTCTTTTGAAAATCATAGTTTTACTTTCGAAATTCGAATTTTTAACTTTCAAATTTCGAAACTCTTCTTTTCGAATTTCGAACATTAAATTTTCAATTTTTGAAATTTTAACTTTCGAAAATCATAATTTTAACTTTCGAAAATCGAATTTTCAACTTTCGAAATCAAATTTTCAACTTTTGAATTTCATAAAAGGTTCAGAAAGTTAAGCCAGCAATATAACAAAGCATCAAAGGTTGTGCAAAAAAAAGAGCCAAAGGTTTATGTTCACAAAAAATGTAAACACAATGGTCGCCGTCTATATTATCGACTTTTACACACCTACAAGAATGTATGTACATATACATAAAATATTGTATATTCGTGATGAAAACACTTTTTTTCCCTTTTGTTTACGAATAAAGGAAAAACAGAGGAAAATTTTCACTTTTGGAATGGAAAGTTATGTAATAAATTATTCTTATTCTTATTATTTATGTTTATGTGACTAAGGACGAATAAGGTAATGCACATATTTTATGTCACATGATTGATATTGATCATCTGAATACAAAGGGAATAAGGGAATCGGAAGAAAAATTGTGTTTACAGTAGAAAATAATAAAATATGACACGAAGAATGATTGAATGCAGGAAAAAGGCGACAACAAAAAAATTATGGAAATTAAGGCAAAGAGAGAGGAAGGAAAAACTTTTCCTTGATTTCGTCATAATAGTCACTCGTTATTAACTCAATTTTTACATCATCACTGTGACATGAAGTAACAGAATAGAACGAAAACATTTATGTTTGGGAATTGAAATGAATTATTTTTGCATATTTTTCTGATTTTTTTTACTCGGGTGTGTGTTTTTACTGGGGTTGCAATTGTCACCCTTGTTTTTTTGAGGTTTTATAAATGTGATTTGTTAATGAAGCTCTTAAATAAATTTTTAGAGCATTTTAAAAGAGAAGATATCCTTGTGATGGTTTGTTTTGCTAAGTATTCGGGAGGGCAACAAATACTCAAAAGTTAAAATTTCGAAATTTCGAAATTCGAAAGTTATGATTTCGAAATTTGATTTTCGAAAGCTAAAACTTTAAAATTTGGAAACTCAAATTTTAAAATTCGAAATTTAAAATTTCAAAGTTCGAAAGTAAATTTTCGAATTTCGAAATTTTAATGTCAAAATTGTTTTTCTTTTCAAACATTTATTTTGAGCGTTAACATCCTTAAATACGAATGAATGAAGCTAGAAAAGCAAACTTCATGACATTGCACTGTAAAATTTCCGTATCAAAAAGTTGCATGCTTTATCTACATCCCACAATCAGGATACAAAAAAAATTTCCAAATTTAAAAAAATTATGCAAGCAAAAGTCCCAGAAACGAGCTAATTCCAACGAAACGGTTAAATTTACTTTCCCATTCAGTATTCAGTCCTCATTTCCAATTCATTCTTTTCAAAAATATATTCATTCATGAAACACATGCATAAATCATATCTTTATGGTAATTGGATCAAATAAATCCGATGCAAAAATTATTCTGCATTAAAAAAATTTAAGCAACAGAATCAATTCCCCTTTGTTGCATGTGCCGAAACTTTGATGACATTTGCAGTCATTTATCAACTGTCCCCTGCCCTATGTCATGCTTTAACTGCATTTAGAATTAATAGTAAAATAAGGCAAACAAGGATCAGTAAACAGTTCCAATAGAGCAGCATATTATTTATTTGAATATAAAATTTGCATAAATTCAGCACAAAAAAAAAGTCAGCAAGACCAACATCACGTAAAGTTTCGTTCCTTTTGTTATTTCTGTCATCTTCTTCCACTCGTCATTTTGTGGACGCCAACATGATGATTATTATTGCTTGTGGCTCGCGTTATCTTACAAGACACTGTGCGAGAGCCTTTAAGGCATAAAAGAATAAGGATGATGTCTATTGTCAACACCAAACAACACTTTTTTTACTCTTCCGCATTTCAATTCATTATTTTATGCTTTACTACGACGATTATGACTGGATAGGATGGGGTAGGATGCCTGATGAGAATGAATATTATGCCATTACATTATAAACAGTCACATAAATGACATTTTTCATTTTTTGCTTATTAATTTCATTCTTCCCCTCTAACCGTTGTTTGCTCTTTTTGGTTGCTTGCTTGTTTGATTCGACAACTGTAGCATGGAGATGGATACAGTTGACATTACTTGCTAATCTTTATGTTTGGGTTGAGGATTTGTTGTGAATTTGGATTAGTTTGGGCAGTTTGACTGATGATGGGCTGGATGATGAGGATTATGCTTTGGATTAGGTAGGATGGCACCCAACTGTGCTGTCCAGGGTTTCCCTTCTAACCTGGGTTCCTCTTCTGGACTGGGTTATCCTCGTGTCTTGAGCGACCCTCCTGTCTTAGGTTAGTCTCCTGTTCACTACTATTCTGAACAGACAAGAAGCATACTCATGAGTACGTCTGTTAGGGTCGACAGTCCTACCCTCCCCTCCTCCTCTTCCCAACCATAATTCATCCACAAATCCCTCAATATTCCCCCAAATGCGCTTTAATCACCAACAAACCACAACTCATCTAAAATTCCCTTCTCGTAACGAAATAAGATTAAGTGATCAGGCATTATCACAAATGTGCCAGCCATGCATTCACTCATTCATTTCTCATCGTGCGTGTACATGTATTGACATATTATTGCCTCGAATCATTCTTTACCCATGCCCTGCTCTTTGTGAAACAACAGTAATATTGTAAATTATGCAGGCAAGATTGACGACATGAACACATATATATAATATAAGTGAGGAAGGAAGGAGACGAAGAGAAATTCGCCAATATTGATAATCGAATAAAGTAAACGAGAAGAAAATTGTTGAAAAATTACCGAAAATTTGTTCACAATTGACATCAAATATTTCACATAACAAATGTAGCGAGGATGTATTGTAAGAAGCACATGAAATTTATCAAACATAAACACAGAGTCGATGAACATACACAACATGTAATGTTGTTGATTTAAGTGGTTTTACAATTGTGGCGCAATTTTCTCTGTAATTTTGACTTTATTTTTAGACTGTAAACAACTTGCATATGGAATTTATTTTTATCATTATATAATTAATTTTTTATCGATAAAATGTAATAATCACAAAAAAAACTGGGTATTGAGTGCTATCACAGGTACACTTGTTATCTTGAAAAATGATAACGATGGGTTTATTAAGAAATATTATATATATTCACACTTACGAGTCAGATCTGCACTGACAAAAAATTTGTTTTATTTGCTGAACGATATTGCGACGTTTTTATCATGAAATAATCATTATTGAAGCATGTGTGCTACAGAAAAGGGGATGGAAATTTTCAATTCGATTTTCGAAAATTCGAAATTAATTTCGAAAATTTTTCGAACTTAATTTTTCATTATATTTCGATTGGTTTTTGTAATATTAGCTTAAAATACCTAAAAAAAATTAAAAATTCGAAATTGATTTTGAAAAAATTTCGAACTTAAATTTTTCATCGTATTTAAATTATTTTCTTCAAATTTAGCTTAAGTAAAGCTTTAAGAATTTCCAAAACCATCAAATTACCTTCAAAAAAGTGGCAAAAAGTAGTTGATCATCTCCTGAAACACAAATAATCTCATTTTAATGAAATTTTCACAATGTTTACATTTTGAAATTCCAAAAAATCACACATATTTCAATTTTAACTGATAAACACTCATTACTTACCCTTGCAAGCCGCACCTAATCATCAATTGATAGTAAATTTTCACGTGTACGTTAAAAATGTCTTTATTGATATGAAAATAATAAGAATTTCGTGCACATATGCTCTGCATGTGCTAATTTGTATCAATTCTGATGTCATAAAGCTTTTTAAAGGATTAAAAATTGGAATTTCTAATTCCAAAAGTCGATGCCAATCATTTTCTGTGAATTTATTTGCACCAACACCTCAAAATGAACCAAATTAAAGATAAAAATCATGACTTTAAGAAATCCCTCAAAAAGCGCACAACAACCGGCGAAAAAAGAGAGAAAGGCCTTCGGGACATTATTATGGTTACAACATCTCCTGAGATCGATCTGCTACAGTATTTATTTCTTCTTCCCAATTCCAATTCCATTCCTGTTTCCTTTTGATTCGCTTCTTTATTTTCGCACACACGCATATCTCATGCCGAGATTAAATGAACAGATGTGACTGCGTTCACAAATTAAATGTTGTTGTACTGCTTACGATTGCCTGACGACGACGAAGATGATGATGATGATGATATTAATGTATATCGAAATAGAATGAGAATATGATTGGAAATTCATTGAATGATTTCATGTCTTTCTAATTCCCCATCACTTTATTTCTCCACATTACTTGTAATAACAATAATAATTTGATGACGATAAAGCATCAAATTGAACTTTCTATGATTTTTTGTTTACACTTAAAATCTAGATCCATATGGTTTGGTATGGATGATGGTTCGGGAATGAGGTCGATTGAGATATGTGATGCTCAGTGGTTTAGTTCTTCTGTATAAGGAAATTTCAATAACCCGTCTCATCGATCCTGGGTTCGAATCCCAGTCTGACAATTTGTCCTTTTTCAGGTTATTGATACTGAAAATGAAGGTTCAAATCCTAAATATCATTCAAAATTAAGTTTAAAGATCCAAAATCCCCATAAACCTTCACTCCTCCCCAAGACTCACTTAGACATCATAAGTAAAAGAACCCCCAAACAAACCTTCGCGCGCGTTTGGGTGTTGTACTACAGCACATGAAGAACACACAAAATCCACCCACACAATAATCAGAATTTATAGGAAATTGTTATTCCGTAAGCGATAATAATCGTTCAATTCAACGATGCCCTGCTTCAAATGGATTTTTCTTCTCTTTGCTTTCTTCAACTTTTTCGCTCCTTTTTGATTTTTTTTTTAAACATATTCTTTAATGTTGATTATTATTTTTTATGTTTATAGTTCTGCTGTATGCCATGAACATAATTTCATCTTACATTAATCGTTCGATTCACACAAAATGACTGTGCTGTGTGTGTGACTTTAAAGAAATTAACATAAAGTAATAATAAAAATAATAATTTTGTAGGAGATTGTCGTCGCATTTCAATTGAATGAATTTATGGATATGAAGTCAATGACTAAAAATCGTGTCGATTGATGAAAATAATTTCGATATGGATTCAATTTCTCATGATTACTCGTGCGAATACTGTCCAATGACCATAACTAAACAACTAAAATTCCTCAATTTTAATCCAAAAAATTCTCATTTTCTTGGAAGTGTCTAGCATGTCTATCTCCTTCATCATTCTCACCCATGCCTATCCTATGTGCCACAGCAAAAACCGGAAAATGTGGGTTTCGATTAAAAAGAAATGTATGAAATAAGTTATTGCTCACATTTCTTCATTAAATGTACATACTTCTTCATCAACTCTATGCTTCTCTCCCGTTTTATATCAAATAAATTTTATTTATTCAATTCGTTTTGCATTTTATTGAATGGAAGTTGGAGCAGATAATGTTGTGTAAAATGAGAATTAATGAAGAGTGATTGAAAGTTATGATAGTGCTAGACATGCATGAATAAGAAATTGTTAGGCTATTATTATGTTTTATGAAGTTTAAAATGAAGGTCAAGTTGTTTAATTTGAATATAAGAATTGATTGAGATGATTTTGAGTTAAATTCGTATTTCGAATATTCGAAATTGATTTTTAAATATTCGAAAATGATTTCCGAAGGTTCGAACTTGACTTCCGAAGATTCAAATTTAATTTCGAAATTGATTTCGAATTTTCAAACTTGAAGATTCGAACTTGATTTTGAAGAAGATTCGAACTTAATTTCAAAAATTCATAATTTTCAATTTTCACAGCTGAATGACCAAATCAGCACGTTCATGAACAAATGTAGCAATCAATTAACTATATTCCTATAATTTTCATCAATTAAGTGCCGATCTTCATATTCATTTCTATTATATTGTCAACCTCAATAAAGAGGAAGTTCCACCCTCACATTGTACACGCGTAGCCCAAAACAAAAAATTTATAGATTTCATTGATATGAAATAAATTAAGCAAAATTTAATGCAAATATTGTCGACGTTAATAAATAATTAATGTCGAATAAATTGAGCTTCGTTTGACATTTTTGTTCCCATCAGCATTAGTAATTTTAAGACGCAGGTACCCTCCATGATGAAATATTCAAATTAGGTACGAATCTTATGAAATAGAATAAATTTTTTTTCTGTTATTGTTGCTTCATTCAAGTCAACTGGAGGCTTCTACCTTTAAAAAAAAGCAAACTTTACAGTACGGTGAAATTTATGTTTTGATTTTTTTAAGAAACACTGCAAGGCATACGCCTTTACATCATACATGTGATATTTATGCCTACACATTCTGTATTGCTGTAGCAGTAAGAAGAATCTATGCTAATTTAATCATTTAAAATTCAGTCAATCAACAAAAACAAAATAAGATTTTTAGGTTGAATTTCTAGTAAATATTTTTCTGTTTTTAGATCCTCAATCTGAATGGATGAGTGAACTGATAATCAAGAATCAATGCGTAAACAGACATTTGGTGATGTTCTCATCATCAACAATTTTATTATCATCCAATTATAAAGAAATTAAATCTTTTTTCTGATTATTTTAATTTTTTTACTGAATTTGAATTGAATATTTTAGTGTTTTTTGAGTTGAGTTAGTTCCGAGAGGTTGAATCTATTGCAGAAACTTGATGGAAAACTTGAATTTAATCAGAATCAAGAAAATTTTATGATTTTTCAAGTGATTCTTGAAATCAATTCAATCAAATTTGAATTTTTTGAAATAAAGTTCGAATCTTTCGAAACTAAGTTCGAATTTTCGAATTCAAGTTCGAATATCTTTTTCAATAGTGATTAGAAATAAAACAAATAATTAGAAAATTTCTATAAAAATAAAACAATTATTGCGGTAGGGTTCGAAATCGAATATATTCGAAATTCGAATATTTTATGCGAATATATTCGAATGCATATTCGAGCATTATTCAAAAAAATTCCGTTGCAGTTTGAATATTCGAATCAAGTTTGAATATTCGAATTTCAGGCAAGTTCGAATATCATTTGCATCATCATTCTTTCATGTTATTCCGACAATAGCGATCTAAAATCTTAAAACAAACCCTAATTAGCACTAAACGATAAGAAAACTCTTTGAATAAAAAATACAAAACGAAAGCTATAAAAATAAAACATGGCATGTGCTATTGCGGACAGTTTTATGAGATGAATAACCTATCAAATATTTTTCTTACCTTTTTTTCTTATTATACACATTATTATGATGCCCATTGTGGCTATGATACATACCACGCATGCTAGTTTTGTTGTCAATTAAATTCTAAAGATTTATTAGCGTATTTCTTTCTATTTCGATCATTATCCACATCATTTTTCTATTGAGATTGGTCACTCGGCACTCGGCAATGATGTATTCATGATGTAAAGGCTTTATAATAAAAGAAAAAAAAATTGATAAATTGTAATTCATCCACAAACATCCACATATTCTTTGTTCACAAAAAAAAAAAGAGACAGCATAAACATTATAAATCAATATATGTGAAGGAATGCCTTTCAAAAAAAAAGAGCAGAGCAGAAGAAAGAGATGAAAATAAAGTATGAGACAAACTGGAATCTCGATTTAAATCAACCGCAATCGTGGCCATAATGGAAATTGGAATGGCTTGAAAGTCACTTCACAAATCATCCATTTATGGATATATATGTACACATATCGATGAGATTCAATCGTCGTCCAGTTTTGCTTATAGATCTCATTCAATATTTTATTAGCGAATTTATTGAGGATGGTGGAGTGGATTGTTGTGCATTTTGAGTGATAGTTGGATTCAATTGTCGAAATTCGATTGTTAATATTCGAAATTCGATTGCTTATGTTCGAAATTTGATTGTTTTTGTTCGAAATTCGATTGTTTATGTTCGAAATTTGATTGTTTTTGTTCTAATTTTGAATGTTTTTATACAAAATTCGATTATGTTCGAAATTTGATTGTTTTTGTTCGAAATTCGAATGTTTATGTTCGAAGTTTGATTGTTTATGTTCGAATTTTGATTGTTTATGTTCGAAATTCGAATGTTTATGTACGAAATTTGAATGTTTATGTTCGAGATTCAATTCTTTATGTTCGCAATTTGATTGTTTATTTTCGAAATTCTATTGCTTCACCATCAATTCTCATTTAAATTAAACCTCGCTCAATCCACTTCCAATCAATTAAACTTCCCCAACTTATCTAACAACTTATACTTCATATTTCTTGTCCGCTCAATTGGGCGACATAATAATATTTTTACTTTTTATTTTCATACGACTGTACGACGAATAGGAGAGAAATGTGTAGAATATAAAATTTATGTATTGGCTATCGCTATATCGCTTTGAAGCACAAATAAAACAATAATGATGTGTGCGGATAGAAACACTATAAATTATGTTTTTATTATTAAAAAGTTTTTTATATTCTTCTTTCTTTGCCATATCCGAGTTGGTCTTGTTGTTGATATATGGTCGCAAATACAATGTGAGTAAGTTGGGTTTGGAAGAAAAAGGAAATTGTTTTTAATGATATTCATTGCCTTATTTTTTGTGCGGGACACACATTGAATTGTGAATTGTTGTTGTTGTTGGTGATTCAGGGGTGGTGAGTTTTGGATTTTGGCGGGAAATGGGAGTGGGGTAACCTATGACTTTTTGGATTTGAAGAATTGATGGCTTTTTTGGCGGGAAAATGTCGGGAAGGACTTTTGCTTGACTGAATTGGAGCCATCTTAGCCATAAATCATTGCCGGGATAATCAGTAGACTTAGACCTGTCTATAACAATTTCAAATTCTAACTGTATATCCACCTCAATCTCAACAGCACTAAATTAACCATGCTCTGCAACTAAATTATACATGAATTAATTTACATATGGCTGTAAATTCATTTCGAATCGCTACCCACAAATTGCGACCCATCACAACAAGCCATTTTCCGCCACTGGTCACTCGAAAAGATTTATATCTTTTGTTGTACCCAAAACTGAATATTATTTACACAAAGTAGAAGGGCATTTTAGACCATAAAAGCTGATACACTTTACCCAATGTCCATTACAACTTGTTTCGTTCACTGTATTTTTACTCTCTTAATGGATATGATTTAATACAATGTAGTATGTAATTTTATTATTCAGTAAACATGAAATTGCTGCACATTTAAAAAGTAGAAGGAATTTTTATTTCTTTTTTTTTTTGCTCTTTGTTGTAAAAAAAAGTGCATTTTTATAGCATTAAGAAGATGCACAATGAGCAGCAAATACACACATTTATATTTTATCTGAATTGCGAATAATAGCAATGTAATGGGGAGGGTTATAGTATTGCTATAAATTCACAGTCGGTGATTCTTATGATGCAGCAAATTTTGTATGCACTTAGACTCTCTTTAACAGACGAGATGTAATTGTAATATGCTGAGCTTTAAAGGTACTTTGGAGTGGATTAACATTGTGCAACAAAAAATAAAATTATAATGATACGATTTTTATCCATTAATGGAGGTCATGATGCCGACTATTAATTAAGAGAAAAATTCTTGTAGTCGCGGACTTAATTGATAATAATTGATGTTATCTTGGGGACTAGGAGGTGCTGTGGTGTCTATGGATTGATGGATTTGAGTGACATTTGACTTTTCAAGCGTTGGATCTTCAGGATTTCATTTAAAAGCTTATAATTATTCATAGTCTGGTTTCTAAGTGTATCCTTAATATGGAATAGGTATCCGACATGAGGAAGGAGAGTGGCCGGAGTTGGTCTGCAACAACTCATCTCCAATTCCTACCAACACCAAACGCCTAATCTCCACATACTCATCTCCAAAAAAACACAATTTCCATAACAAAATCCATCCATAAAACCATTAAAATCACAAACAAACAGACAAAAAATTCCAAAAAACTTGCAAATTGCCGCCATAAAAATGTTTATTCAAAAGCATTTACAATCTAATTTTAAATAAAATAAAATTAACACAAAATGCTGTGTCCATTTCAATAAATCTTGCCAAAAAATTAGTAATGGAATGACAACTTAATTTGGTCGCACACAAAAAAAGTTGAAACAATGGAACTGAAATTTCTACCGAAAATAAAATAAATATTTGTGAATGTAAAGGAACCTGATTTCCAGTGATCATCAATAAATATCTGCTGTCATTTCTCTAAAAAGGCTGCTTTAAGGCACATGAGAAGACATTTTTGAAGGTCAAACTGCATGCAAGACACTTGCGGATCGCGACAGATAAATTGGTCCATAAATATTTATATTTCTGACACTTTTTCTGCCCCGTTCTCACTTCTTCTGCTCAATAATCATACGACACACATTCAGTCATGACTGTAAGAAGTAGAAATTTGCTGACAAATTTTCGGATATTTCACAAAGAAGATTTTGCTTACATTGTTGCATGCAAAAAATATGTGCGGGAAGTAAATATTGACTACAAGTGCTACTCATATGCTATAAATACCGCAAAGACACAACCATCTGAGAAATAAAAGAAATATTTATTGAGTCTTGAAATGAGCGTCGAGGGAGATGAAAAAAGTTTTATGTCTTGCAGTTTTTACTTGGGATGAACAATTTGTGGGTTTTTGCGGATTGATATGACTGTCTAGGAGGGTATAGCTGCATGACAGACATTAGGAATGACTGTCTGAATCCGATCTTAAGTCTGAATCTGATCTTAAGGATGGTTTGGTGATACAAGAAGTAGAATCAATGCCAAGAGGGATCTGGGCAAAATGCGTCAGTTGCAAGACTAATGGATAGTTCTAAAGTAAAATTTACAGATTTTATTAGGATTCGAACCCCTTCTTTGATGGTATTTGTGATTTAAGCCTCAAAATTGTCATATATAAGATTCGAACTCAGAGATTCGAACTACACGATGCAATATTTGATAACAATAATTGAGTATCCATCCACTGAGCCACCAGCCCACTTCCAACTCAATACTCTATCCTCGCCAATATCAAATCACAATGCGCTTCCTTCATCTCCCCAAACAACTTAAAAACATCTCAAGCATTATTGATGCAATTAGCACTTTCGCGCTGATTGCTTTTGTCTCTCGAGCAACATCCTCAAGGCACACTTTAAAAAAAATTGACAATGAAAAACAATCGTCAAGAATCTCAATCTCACATTCTTAAATTTAATTTAATTTTCACATCCTTTTTTTTGCTCTCAACTTGCAATAATTACAATTGACTGGGGCACTTGAAAATGTGCACTTGCCATAAATTATTATTCAACATAAATTATTGTAATATTAATAATATTACGCTATCCTACATTATATGTACATAAAGCATCCAAAGTAAAGTGTAAGTAAAGGCATTCATTATGAAGTTATCGATGAGAAGGCAATTTTAACGGATCATTTCTAAAGATTAAATCGATAATTTATAAAATATGAGATGAAAAAAAAGAGAGAATATAAGAAAAAAAAAAATGCAATCAAAGTCGCACGATGCAAGGAAGAGTGAGATGTAGGCAAGAAAGAAGAAAAAATTGAAGCTGGAATAATTGCTAATGAGATGTAGAGAAGCAATTGCTTAATAGTTTTCTTACCTCTCTATAATATCCATTATGATGACTGACAGACCGACTGACTTGATCGGTCCATTATCATTATTGCATTATGATATGTGAATATTCATAATGTAAAGTAATAAAAGATAATATCGTGCATGTAAAAAAAAATGCATGCGAGATAATAATTTATATAATGTCGGGTCAATACGGATTAATTAATGACGATTTTATTGAATTATAATGCAATTTTTGTGCGGTGATCAGATCTTGTAGTTTAGATGGCTTTGTGGTCGGTTTAATATGTTAAGAAAACCGTTAAGTAAAAGTTTCAAATTTAAATGAAAATTTCCCGCACTTTTTTCCACTTCAAGATTTTAAATGCAAGTTTTGTGCTCAATTTTGAAGTAAATATGCTCAAAAAGACTTTAAATGCTTTAAAAATGTGGCACAAATCCTTTAGTATAAGCTAAAGCTCTCAATTCTAGCTCTAAAGCACATTTTTTCACAAAAAATTATCAAAAATTTCCTATGTTTACATTTTATCCAAAGCTGAGAATTTTAAACATTCAAAGTCCGTTACAATTGATCGTGTTATGCGTCACTTTATTAATCATTCTCAATACAGCAATCCAAAGAAATTGCAACCTTGTGAAATTTTTTTCATTTATCTCAACAACACAAATAACCTCAACACATTGATCCTCTTAACAGCAATGAAATCGTTATCGATTCAATGGCTACAACTTAATTAACTTATGCATATGCATTCACAACAGTTAAATGATCAGTGGCTTTAAAAATGCGAAAAAGATTAATATGCGATTTTCATTCTCACAATAATCATTATTCATTTCGCATGAATATTTATTGTTGGATTTTTGTGTACATTCTTATTTTTTTATGCTGATGATAATGTTAATGTACACAAAACAGCGAAAAAAGAAAGAGAATGAAAAGGCATTATCATTCTTGTTCATCATCATCATTATCTTTACTTTTTTTATGTACATAACAAAAAAAATGAAAGAAAATGTTTATGATAAGATGAAGAATGGAAATGAATTGACGGATAATGCTGATGATGACTAAATAGTCGTTGAATTGAGGTTAAGGAAGACCATCCATAAACAATCTTTTTTGTCAGAAAACTTATCAAGTCATGGATTTATTTTATTCAAGTTAGCGAGATGAGCACGAGCGACACAGATGAGGAAGGGTCTGCTAAACCTCAATCTTAACGCTTCATGTCGGAACCACATTCGCTACATATCGAAACCACATTCGCTTCATGTCAGAACCACATTCGCTTCATGTCGGAACCACATTCGCTCCATGTCAGAACCACATTTGCTCCATGTCGGAACCACATTCGCTCCATGTCGGAACCACATTCGCTCCATGTCGGAACCACATTCGCTCCATGTCGGAACCACATTCGCTCCATGTAGGAACTATATTCGCTCCATGTCGGAGCCTCAAATGCTCCATGTCAGAACTTGGTCAGAACCTTAAACGCTCCATATCAGAACCTTAAATGATCCATGTCGGAACCTTAACCGTTCCATGTCGGAACCTTAACCACTCCAAGTCGGAACCTTAAATTTCAGCATTAAAACTATACAATGTCCCATATTTGACTAATTCCGTTTGCAACGTACATTCCATATTCTTTCAACTCGATCGATGCTCATCAGCATCCATTACAAGACATCATCTCAGGTATTTTAATGCAGTGTACTTTACATTCATTCCACATAAAAATATAAAAAGTGTAAAGTTTCTCGTCTACAATTCACTACCAATTATCCGTTTATGATTGTAAAGTGCAATAAATCAAATTCACGATGCGAAATCTTCACAGCAGCTATGAATAGATTTATGCTACAACAAAAAAAAAAAAAAGTTGTTCCTTAAGTGTAGCATCATAGAGAGTTGAAATGGTAGAAAAACAACATTATCATCATATTTTATGCGAGCCGCGCGGCATAAAATGAAATTATGGACCGATGGAAAATTATCATAGAAGATTAGGAAGGCAAAAAAAAAATTGCCTAAAGCTCAACTTAACTATGCGGCAAATACACAGAGGGATATTACATATATACATATAAAAAAAGAGGAAAGAAAATTATGGAATGCCTCCATAATTTAATCTCCACAATCTGAAAAACTGTTGTATATATATCTACATAACAACAATATTAATGTAATGTAGAATGGAAGAGAATAAACGATTTGGGACGGGCACGCGGGTGATATAAATTGGATTATCAGAGGCAATGATCATCATCAATGTTGGATTGTGATTGCATAAAAATCACATTCATTCTCATTTAAGAGCATTTTATTATCATTTCTGTTGCTGTTTTTTTTTTTTGATTCAATACACTACTCAGTATGTTCATTCAATACGCTACTCGTACGCTACGGATATTGTTTGCGAAAGTTATTTTATTTTCAATTTATTTATTTGTGTTTCTCTCTTTTTTTATGTTTTGTAAACGATATAATCGTGATTTAGAATGTTAAAAAGGATGTAAATACTGATTAATGAGAATAAATGTGTTGAGACTTATGTGCAAAATCCTGATTGAATGAAAATATAGCGTCAATTGCATTTTATTGCATAGATTGCTGTCTGTTTTTTATTGAGTTGAAATTTTCCCACACTTTTTTGATCTTCCACTTCGAGTTTTGTTTTCTAATTTTTTACTTAATTAGACAATAAAATTCAAGTTTAAGCATGTAAATTGACTGAAAAAAGTGGCAAGAATGCTTAGATTGCTTAAATATCCGCAATTTCATACTTAAAATGCATAATTTTATCAAAATTTCATTAATTGTTTACAAAACAAATGTCAAAATTTAAATCAAATTTCCCAATCAAACCACCATTGATTCCAACAAAAGCTATACTGATTCAAATATAAACCAAATCCAATTACATAAAAATAACACAAATTTCTTCTCATTATTATTCATAAATCACAATTCCCACAACTTTATATGAATAACACGTCCTTCCTTTTCATAATCTCAATAATTTTCTTCATGCATGGCGAGAAGCTATTACAATAAATAATAATCGAGTCTATGTAGGAGGAATAAAGTGAATGTAAAGACAGAAGAAAAAGTGTCTGTCTGTACAAAATCCAATCCAACGATAAAGCCTTTTGTGTGAATTAAGAACAATTGATAATGCAAATTTACATCAATTCAATATGGAATTTGATAGTGGATTTCTCGCAACTATGTTGCATTGTATGTCATCAATAATAAAATAAAATAAAATAAAAAAAAAGTCTCAATTCGCTGCCGCTAACTTAATTGGTATTGAAAAGACATTTTCCTTTTGTACGTATGCTGCTTTTTTGCGACGACGACGACGGAACAGAACAAAAAAACAAGAAATACTTAAAATAAAAACCTTACGATTTTTTTACTCATTCCAACTTCTTATTTTTTATGCCAATTTTGATGCCAACAATGTTGCATGAAGTATCGATCGTAAGCTCTCTCTCTTCTCGTATTTCCCATCTTCTGCTTCTACTTCGAGTAAGACATGCTTTCATTTAAACGACAACGATCACTTGACAAGAAATAAAAAATAAAATCAGGAATAAGAAGAAGGAATCGATTTCACGAACTTAAAAAATCATACATGCTTTGATATATGAATTACAATTTTGTACATCACCAAACCAATTTTTCTTTCTTCTATGCTATTTTCGAGTCTACAGTCTAACAAAAAGAAAGAATGAATGTGTTTATAAAATGAATCTAGTAAGGAAGCTTTGCTGAGTGTGTTATGGCTGTTAAGCGCAAGAATTTGGAACTGGATCTTAAGTTCATGATCATTTCTAGTTCATTTAGGAACATTTATCCGAAAAAATAACCAAATATTGTTGAAAATATCATTAACTGTCATTTTAAATTCAAATTATCTGAGCAACAACTGATGTTTGACTCTCCCCTTTTAAGTTGTTAGTCCCCTTTAGTTTGTTTACAATCTTCAAACAATAAACATCATTTTTACAATTTTAAGTGATTTACAGTTCCTCTACAGCCTAACTTACAGCATATACCTAATTATAGTAAATCTAACAGATAAATAAACATCTAGTTGGACACACAGACAATCAATTCGCAAAGATTTCGCACAATCTGAAAATTGCGCCAAAAAAAAAAAACTTAAATAAAAAGAGATCAGAAAACGTGTAGGAAAATGAGGAAGTCATGCAATAAGACATGTAAGCTATCTAAATGGATTGGCTGTGATGAGAATAGAACAAGAAAATAAAAAAAGTTTTATTTAAAGAGATGAAAACAATTTTTTCGCAATCTGTCTCGGAAATAAATAAGATAGAGGAGTAAAAATAAAAGAATCATCGTAATAAATTGAGTTTAGCACACACAAGTTTTACTTCTTTGCGAAGCACAATCATGTGTTGTTGTTATAAGGAGTAATAATAGAAGTATCGGATGATTGTAAGGAACGAGAGAGAGACAACATAAAGCTCAACATATGGTATCAGACCGCATAAAATATCATGGTAATCGTTAATATTTCAATGGCGAGCATAGGCGAAGATTTAATAACATAAGAATAGCAAAACTGTAATCAAACAGCTGTTAACTCTATTGATATCGATTTATTCTTCCTTATAATTCGCATATTTGTCTGTTCTGCATTGATAATTTCTCTCTTACTTCTTCTCCATTTGTATATGACAAACTAAATGGATGTTAAGGATGAATTATGGGTTCTGCAATAACGCCATTTCATGTAGTCAGATTATTATTCTATTTGTGACAAAAAACTTTCTTTCATGTTGAATACATGTATACCATTCAATATGCTCTAAGTGAGTTTATTGGAAAAGATGGTGGGCACTTTGGGTTGGATGTGGGATTTTGGATCTAGAATATCATTAGTTTTTATTCATAATGAGATGAAGGAGGACAGTGGGTGGACGGACTGGGGGTTTGGCATTGGGTAACTCCTATGATGATCGGTCGTGGGTTCGAATCTTGGCCAGTACTTTGTCATTTTCAGCAGTAGATGGCCTATAGAGTTTGAATTGGGTGTCTGCGAAGCTACAATGATGATGCTGTAGTCATGAGTTCGAATCTCAGCAAATCCTTTGTCATTTTTCAGTGTCTATGCTCTGGATGAAGCTCATAACCACAAAAAATTGTTCGTTATCTACAAGAAAGTCTGTTAAGTCTACATAATGTCCAGATCTTAATTAACCCTCATCTACAGTGACTCTGTTACTCGTTTCCTATCATTTCGTTATGCTTTATGGGATTTATTATTATTATATATATAGAAAAAATATTATTTCAACCTACGTGCCTTACTTATTTGCTTCTCATTGCCAGTTTTTTTTCTGTCTTTCTCGTCATGGATTTATTGATGATTTTAATACATTGGAAATTGTTTATCGAAATGAAACTAAAATCCATGTCGTAGGGAATTATGTTTAGCTGCAAAAAAATTGAGTTTTGCATGAATAAATATTTGTAATTGTCGCACAAATCTGATTCGACACAATATTCATAATATTCTTTTCTTTTTTCTCATTTCAGGTAAGAGATCCAAAATCAGTCATTTTAATCAACATCGGTGCTATAAAAATTTAATAAGCGTCAATTGGAATCTAATCGCTGTAAGTTACGAAAATACCTTTGTCTGTCATAAAAAAATCAGCAATTGTCAAAATAATATTTTTCGGATATAGAAAGTCAAATTGGCCCATGTCAGTCAGCAGGAAACTAAGCATTTGTTTACGCTAATTTTTATTTTATTAGCAAAAAAAAAGTCGAGATGGAAGTCATAAATTTCACAAAATCGTACATGCTCCGACATTCAGCCTGAAAATTCTCAAATACATAAAGTAAATCATTCACTGTGACGTCAATGAACCCCTTTTGTTCATCTGTTCTTCTGTTACAAATATTTTGGGTATACGGAACATTGTTGTTGTAATTTATATGCCAAGTGAACCCCTTGTGTCGTAGCCTACAAATAATAACAATAATGAGAAAAAAAAGGAAAAATTTTTTGAAGGACAAAAAGGAAATTTTCCTACACCCCTTCTGTCGCAGCACATTACAGGCATAAATTCTTGTATTTTATTTTATTTACTTGCTCCGAATTTCTTGTGCTTACTCTTTTTTTGTTCCTTGAATATTAAAAATTATTTCTCGTCCGAAACCCGGAAAAAAAGGAGAGAGTTTAGACGGTAATCCATGTAATCTCATCAGCAAACAACAGACGACGGGAGCATTGTATACATAGAACTATGTTGTACTCAAAAAAAGCATAATCTCTCTCGTGGCAATGTTGACACATATTAGAATATTTTCTTTTTTTTTATTTAACCACATTGACGTCATCATGAGCATGTGTTTGTTATATAATACACATCATATTGATTCACAATGTGCATCGAAAAGGAAAAGAAAAGCACTTTGAAGCATGACGAGGAGAAAGTTTATTTCCTTTTTTGTTGTTGTTGTTGTGATGAAAAGATTTGGAGAATGATGAAGAAGTTTGGGGAGGATGAGGTTAGGGCTGGAATCAAAGAGATTTTCAAGTTTTGGAGCTTAAAAGTTGACATTTCTAATTTTCGAAAATTTATTTCGAGTTTTCTAAATCAATTAAGAAAGTTCGAAAACTTATTTCGAAAGTTCCAAATCAATTTTCGAACTTTCAATTAAAAAATTGGAATTTTTTAAGAATTTGTTATTTTAAGCTTAAATATTCTTCTTAACTCTAACTTAACTACTTATTCACAAAGACTAAAGCTTAATAAAGAAGCTAATCATGTCCGGTCCTTGAAATTTGATCAAATTAAGTCAATTTTCTTGAATTTTTTTCATTGTTTACATTCTGAATTTCTCCAAATTTCATTAATATCTTCATAAAATCATTCAACAGATCAAATTCCAGTCCAATAAACTCCATTCTCCCAAAACTATCAAATCCATATCCCCAATCAGATACAAAATTTGATGGATTGTTTGACATGATGTAACATACTGTTTGCAAAACTATTGATTCATTAAATTCCCATTGTGATTTAGATAGGAAATCAATGCTTCCGGGGGTAAGATTTTTTGTTGTGTTTCTAATTTCCCATCCTCAATTAGTATTCAGGACAAGTTTCAAGAGAACTCTTAACGACCGAATATAAATCCTTAATTAACTTACAAAACGTGAATCAAAATAAAGTGCGAAAAAGTCGTTATCTTCCAACCCAATTTTCATAATGTCGCGATTTATAAAAATTACCTGAACATTTTTCCAATGGAAATTGGTTGTCTCCTGTTTATAGGCACACGAGCCATCATGCAAAATGTCAATTAATTGCCCATACTTATCCTCACTACTCCACAATTTGTCTAAATATTATCAGTGTTTTTGATATAATTAATGCGACAGACACAACAAATAGTTGTGGAAGTAGCAACAAAACCAACAAAAAAAAAAGACACAATAAAATGATAATGACAACAACAGGAAAAACGGGGGAGACTAAAAAGACTGAAAAAAAAATGTTTTGTTAAACACGAAATTAAATTTAGATTGAAATTAATTACAGGCATGGGTTAAGCTCACTAACATTTAACATTTAGAGAACTGTAATTGATGATGATGATTTTTTTTTTGGAGGAACTTTTGGATTTTTTAATGGCGGACGAACTAGAATCTCGTTCTTTCAAGCTTTCTTGTCTGATCGGAACTTTGCCACTATGACGAGGCATCAGTGTACTTAGGGCCAAGGGGTATTCAATTGACGAAAACTACCAAATTTGCCAATTGTTGATGTATTTAGGAGATAAACATTGGAGTCATTCTGGGGCGTAGCCCGAGGGGATGGCATTAGGGTCATGCAGTTACGTAGTCAGAGTGTAAGGCATTGGGGTCAGCTGGTGCATAGCCAGGAAGAAAGCATTGGAGTTATGCAGCAGCGTAGCCAGCGGAAAAGGCATTGAAGTCATGCATGGTGCATTGTCAGGGTCATAAATGAACGTTGTCTGGGGAGAATACATAGGAGTCATGCAGAGGTGTAACCAGAAGGGAAGGCATGGTGTACACCAGCATTGGACGACCACCGCCCTTGAGGTTATGATTATCAAAGAATGCATCTCTTTACCCCATGCCATTCCTCGCTGCTCATGTCAAGAATGTATCAACTTTGTTTAATCTGTAATTCATCCTCTAGACTCTTCCTTCTACATGTTGGACATTTTGTAAACCAAACGACATCATTAACCATAAAATGTCAATAATTTGTAAAATAACAATAAACCAGAGTAAATGCCGTGGCGCGCAAAGCATTCCTTGCTATTTCGCTTGATAAACTTCATTTAACAAATATTTTTCATGCATTAAATGTAAACAACTAAAGTGAGAGTACAAAATAAAAAGGCAGCAGCATTGATGGTGAGGTGAAGCAATTAGTTGAGCAAATGGTTGATAATTAATTCCCTTTATTATTCAATTTTTCATGACATGAATGGCAAACAAAAACAGACAAAAAAAGAACGAGAGTAATTTAATAAAAAAAAGTATATTTTGTATAGGATAATAATTGAATATATAGCATGAGAGTAAAACATTAATTATAAAACGTTTATTTTAGTGGATGGAAAATGGAAATGGGGTAGATTGAGTTCGATGGATGTTCTCGTATTTTTTTTGAAAATTTAATATAAGTTTATGGTTTCATGTATGTCAAAAGCTATGCTGTTGCAATATTGCTGATATTAAATATTTTGGTTGATATGGAAATGATCAAAAGCTTGGTTTTGCGTCTAAAATGCCTTTATATGCTTTATTTTGATGAAAAACAACAAAAATTCCATTTCATATAAAATTCCGTTACAATTTTTTTCAAAAATTACAAAATTGCAGCCAACTTCACTTCATACTTTTGTTTTCGTAAATTTTCAATCAATTTTTGTGACAATTTTGCAACAATTTTGTTAAAATACAAGCAAACGTGAGTATTGAGCATTCAAAAGCAATTCAGCAATTACATAACGATCGAATAACTTGATTGTCACTCAAATAATTCATTAAATTCCAACAAAAAAAAGCCAAAAAATTGAAGAATTTACTGATAAATTCCAAAACCTTTAAATGTCAAGAATCATTTATCTCACGTAAATTGCGCCCAAAAAAAATTGACAAAGAACATTCCTGGTGCATCGTAAAGAATACAAAACAAGGCAGAAGCACAGAGAGTAGAGAAAAAGAAAGGGAAAATAAGAAGATGAAACCAGGAACTGAAAACGATGTTAGTGGTGGTGATGGTGGTTTTAATTAGATTGCACAATCCATCTTCTCTTGCTATGTGTGTTCTATTAAGTTAAAAGCAAAAGAAGAAGTAAAACTTTTTTTTTTATTTGTAAACACGAAAAGTAGAGGAGGAAGAAGCAAAAAAAAACTCTTTTTTTTATTATTTTGTTCTGAATTGTTCGTGCATAACGACGACGAAGAAAGAAGCGAACATCAACCTCAGTGTATATATTTCTTATTTTTTTTGCACATCCAAAATTATATCACGATTTTTTTATATAGTTTTATATTTAGAACAAACCATGAGCCTCGTTGTCTGCTTTTATGTGAAGATTCATTTTTCATTCCGCTCTGTGCTGTTTTATTTTGAAAAAATAAGAAGTATTAGGAAGAAGCATAAAGGAAGGCGGTTGTGTGATGTTTGACTTTAATGTGCTTTTTATCACAATTAATTTTATTATCTTGCACTGACACGGTGAAAAATTATGCTTTTATTTGTTGTAGGTAGTAACTAACTATAAAGTGATACAATCCAACGGATATAACATAAATTGTGAATTTATAGATTACTCAATTACCGTGACATTAATTACTTTCGTTACAGAAAAGTATGAATTTTTTTTCTACATCTTAATTCTCTTTTTGAAATTGTCTAGTTTTATGTCTATCTGTTTATATTTTATAATGCAATCTTCATCTTCTTATTTATTCGTTTTATAATCCACATAAATATCTTGTGGCGTGGAACGATCATTTGCTACTACAACAAATTATTGTTTAATGACCGATTATAAAACAACTTATATCTAATAAATATCTCCAATTATCACAATGTGTTGAAGACCATCTTTATTTTAAGGATTGTCACAATAACTTCTCATGATTATCGATTATTGTTCGATGTCTGGCAGTAATTATGAATGGACATTCAACTATGAATGAAGAGAAAACATTCAAATTTCATTGACTATACAATAACTTATGAATTATTAAACGTGGGACTGACTTCCAAGAAGATGGAATTCACACTTTCTGGTCGTTAGTCCAGATGACTACAGCACTTGCAACTATTCAGTCGTTTTGACAAGGATTTGACATTTATTTGATTGTTTCCAACTCTGCACAGTTGCATAGTCCAGGGTATACACATGCAATCTACCTAGCCACAATTTATATGTCACAAATACACAAACCGAGTTGATTACGTCTTGCAATTGCTAAAAAGCAACCGAATCCGACGAGATTTTCTCCGGAATCGAACCCACTCATTCACTATGTGACTATACTCGTTGTCTGTCAAAGCATCTCTGCTAGAATCAACACAGATTCCTATATCCTAAAATAATATCCACAAAAAAGCACATGAACCTAAAAAACCAAATGACAATCATCTGTTCAGACACATAGTTTAAGGTCATTTACATCCAAATCACCTCATACATCTACCACTACCGCATAGAATTTGCTGACTTTACTTCTCACCGAAACCAAAAAAAAAATAATCATTTCGTGTGGAACAGCTGTTGAAAATTAAAATCGTTCCTCATTCTTTTTTCTAGCTCACTTCGGTGCTGCCTTTTTTTTTCCTCATACTTTATATTTTCATGCTAGCCTAATATAAAGAGTAATGGAACACAACTGAAAATACGATGCGCGATCATCGACGTGTATTTTTACAAAAAAAAAAGATATACAGCATGAGTCACATCTGAGAAAATATTGAAGATATTTGAGATGATGCAACAACATAAGACTGACAAAAATCTTGTTGTTTTGCTTCATCGAATAACAAAAATCTTTTGACTACAGCAAGTAGACATTTTTATATCCAATAAAGCTTCATCAATCCAATTGACAAAGAAATATAAAAATTTGCATGCAATTCAGTGCCAAAAAAAAAACGGAATTGTATGATGGGGTATTATCATAATTCAATTGAACGACACAAATATCAATAACATGAATAATGTAAATAAAGGTGGAAGGCATAAGAAATGGAAATAATATTTGATGGCATATCAGAAATAATAATAATAAAAAAAAAAAAGTTTTTTCGCTTTTGGAAATCCGACCGAAAACAAAGAGAAGGAAAGAAAGTTAGGAATTGATGATTTGGGGTATTGGGCGCATTTTGCAACATTGTGCCTAGTGCAACACTGAACCTAGCGCAACATTGTGTCTTATGCAACATTGTACCTGGTGCAACACTGAACCTAGCGCATCATTGTGTCTTATGCAACATTGTACCTGGTGCAACACTGAACCTAGCGCATCATTGTGTCTTATGCAACATTGTACCTAGTAAAATATTGTATCTAATGCAACATTGTAGTAGACACCCATAACTCACATACCTCAATCATACCACCCAGTCACCAAGAAAATCACACAAATCATTGACAAATGCACATAAAAATAATGTTGACATACATCAAGTACACAAAAAAAAGCGACGACGACATCGAAAAATTCATCGAAATCGATGATGGAATTATTACTTAATCGTAAACCAAACAAAAAAGCAAAAAATTTCCTACCTTACTTTGTCTCCATTCTTCTTATCATCAAACATAATTTATGGTGGCTGAAGCATACATGCATAAGCTTTGTTTGTCATGCAGAGGCCATTGATAAATATTGTTAAATAAATAAAACATTTACATTTCGATTGACAATAAAGAAAAGTTTTAAGGAACATCTTTCATCAACCAATCCAATCCATATGATGTCCACAAAAAAAAATTACGTATTCAGTTCCTTCACTCTTGTATAAATTCTCATTTTAATATTTTTATTCTTCTTTTGCTGACTGCGTATGAATTTTCGATGAGCCATACACATTGGGGTGGATAGAGTGAGTGTGAGATGGGGGCCATTAAAAAAAAGAGACAGTACAAAGTAAGAAGATGGGAAGGAAGGACGGAAGGAAGCAGATATAAATGAATGAATAAGAAGAAAAATCCTCGTACAAATAATTTTTTTTTTCGGTTGTATTTGCCATGAATTTTGATTTTGTGATGAAAATTTGGTGCCGAGATGCACATTGGAGTTGGTAGGATAAGGCTAAGATGCCATGTTGCCGGGATGCATATTAGAGTTGCTAAGGCAAGGCTAAGATGCCATGTTGACGCTAGATATTCATAAAGATGTAGATTTGACTTGACAGGACCTAAATGCCACCTTTAGATCCATTTTGACGTCCAAAAGTGAAATTTCCTGTAGTGTGCTGCTCGGGTTTGGTCCTAAGCAGCTCAGGACTTAAGCTTGTAGCTTATTAAGACAGCTATAGCTACAATACCATAATTTCTATGTTTTTCTAACACTGAAAATTCAATCTGCTGCAATATTCCCTCAATTACTTCTATCCATAGCTCTCAGCTGTCCACAACTATAGCATCGACCAATCCCATACATCCAAAGCTCGGGCAAGAAACAAAAAAAAGGGGAAGAAAATTTTGCACAATTTGTTGCCTCGCAAATATGCTCATGTTTTCGAAATTATGTACATAGAAAAGGAATTAGGCCTTAATCTTCCTTCATCTGTTCAACATAAGGAAAACATGTACAGCTACGACCAAAAAAAATACCGAATATATCGAAAATTGGCGGGCTCAATAGCTTCCAACAATATACACCGCAACCGCATGGCTTTATTCGGCATTTTTCCTTTTGTTTATCCATAAATAAATAATGATATTTTCTTCTCCTTACTCGATATATTATTTTGGAACTGAAGCTTGTATACGTAAGAAATTTGAGCATTTTTTTCGAGCATTTCTTGTGTTCCTTTACATTCGCACATTTGTGTATATATTTTTACTTAATATTTAAAAAGAGCCGCAATTCTTCGTTATCGTTTCAACCAAAATAAGACAACCAGCAACTTCACAACACATTGCAAATTGAAATGAACACAAAAAAAAAGAAGCAAGAAGTAAAGCCAATGAACGACTAATAAAGAACCGGCAAAAATTAGTTTCGTTTTCTTCATCAACATTTCGTAGCTACACACATTGTTGTGTGTTTGGATGACGAAGAAGAATAAGTAACAATTGTAATTTTTTTTTGCCATGTCTTGCTCCAACTGGTCAGAAAATTTGATTAAAGTTGATGAAAATGGAATGAAAATTGGTTTCGAGTGACTTGAAGAATTTGAAATTTGAGAAAATTTTGTAACGGTTTTGTAAAATTTGAAAATTGGCTGTTTTTAACGTTTTTGTAAAAATTTGAATTGAATTGACTGCTTTTAACGGTTTTGTAAAATTTAAAAATTGACAAACTTTTAACGGTTTTGTAAAAATTTGAAATAATTTGACTACTTTTAACGGTTTTGTAAAATTTGAAATGATTTTGGTGCTTTTTGTAAATTTCAAATTTTGATGCTTTTAACGGTTTTGTAAATTTTGAATGAATTTCTCAGTTTAAATTCAATTAAAATTCTCCATCCTCAACTTTTGCAACAATTTCCATCCAAAAAGCCTTAATTGCATACCTATCAAAATATCATCAACACTCCTCTTATCACCTGTCGGCATTCCCATGACAAAAAGCATTCACACACGTCAAATAATGTTGAAAAATAATTAAACGTAGGAAGTACAACATTGTATGTATTGCACCTTATTTAAGCCTTAATCAGATCAGACAACCAAACTGAGCACATTAATTTACCCAAAATATATATAAATCAACTTAGAAACACTAATAAAAATTGACAAGCAGAAGCAGCAGCAATAAACCCAATTTTTGAGCAATTTCCATGGGGCGAGAAATTCAATAATAAAGCCAGAGCAACAGTAATAATCGTGCTAAGCACTTAACACACCACGTGATATGAATTTAAACAAGGGGAACATAAATCGTGGATGTTCAAGCTTCAATAAATAATTTTTAACTTTTCAATGAAAAAGTTCAGGCATTAATGAAGAAGACTTTTGTGTCTCGTCTATCAAGTGACATTTGACTTATCATAAGTAAAGTTATTAAACGTTAAAAGCAATTTGCTGCGTACCATAATGAAATTGCATGTCTGTATAATCTACAACGAGGTGATATACATTCACGGTTAAAGACTTTATGTATGTTGAAAGCTGAGAAGGGTATTTAAATGATAAGTTAACCGACAGAAGAAGTAGAAAAATTAGTTTTTGTATCATAAGCTAAACCACAACGGTAGCAAATGGATATTGGAGGAATTAAATGGCATAGATAGAAATTGCAGCTGGTGAAATGGTTGATGCACTTGTATGGGGAATGCAATGTCAATTGTAGGTTAGAGATGTCGTCTGAAGCTGGCTCTATTGCTGGATGTCACTTGCCAATGCCCAATTGCCTCCCAAAATGTCCAATACTCTGAAAAAGCATAAATTTGAAAATTGTAGGATTCGAACCAACGACTTTCAAGAATCCATGACAAATTTTGAACCAAGTACCTTGCTGATTACTCCGCAGAAGCTCTTATCTGCTTTTATAGCCTATGTGCTAGCATTTAATCATATCTTTAAGTATGTAGCTTGGGAAGCCTATTCTTAGTGACTAGATTTGACTAAGTCTAACTTTGACTCAACCTAGATCTGTGGTGGACACCCTTTCATTTATCGCAGCATGCCTCAGTGGTTTAAACATAAGGCTCATGCCATTTCCAAAACTTTTTGGCGCCACACTTGTACATAACCTCAAAAATCACCACAAAACTAATAAAAACCTTTAAAATTCCCAATTATTCATTAAAGTAAAATAAGGAAACACAGAAAAAGATAAAGCATGCCTCATAAAAATCCACAATATTCCCAATATTTCCAATTAAAGTTTCTTATGCTGATCGTAAAACAGCCGTATTCTCAAAAAAGTAAATCCGTTAAAAAGTGCACATATTAATTTATAGTGATTTTTGATTTTGGAACTCTTTTTAAGCAAAAAAAAACATTGTTCATTAACTTCATTTCTCTTTCACAGTTTGCTGACCGCATATATGCTGCACTCTGTGTGTGTTTTATATTTTTTAAATTCCAAGAAAAAAGAGAGCATTTTAATCATTACGCAAAATATAATATGAAAAGAAACGGTTATGCATGTTTTTTTTCCTCTCATTTTTTTGTTGCTGCCATTAGATTGCTTGGTACTGGAACATAAAAATTAATTGCCGACCATGTCATTAAAGCAGATATTGCTGGACATTGGATAAATATATTGCAAATGTGTATCTATATGCGTTATGAACTCGTTTCACGCACTGTAAGAAGAAAAAGTTATGGTTAAGTTGAGTATGGGGGTCATTTGTGGATGACGTCATGATCGTGGTTGAGGGATTTGAGGGTTATCGTCTAACTAAGCATGTGATTAATAGAGATCAACTCTCTGAATCAGTTCTTCTCAAACTCTGCTTCATATTGAGCATCATTGTACCGCTCGGTTGCATTGTATCGCTCAGTCGAATTCTACCGCTCGAGTCGCATTGCATCGCTCGGTCGCTTTGTACTGCTCGACCGTATTATACCGCTCGGTCGTATTGTACCGCTCGAGTCGCATTGTGCCGCTCGATCGCATTACACTGCTCGGTTTAAATGTACCGCTCAGATTGCATTGTACCGCTCGGTTGCATTGTACCGCTCGGTCATGTTGTACCGCTCGATCGCATTGTACCGCTCGAGTTGCATTGTATCGCTCGAGTTGCATTATACCGCTCGGTAATGTTGAACCGCTCGGTTGCATTGTACCGCTCGGTCGAATTGTCCCGCTCGATCTAATTTAATAACTACAAGCCTCAGTCATTTAGACTTAACTAACAAACATCTCCTTTGGCAATTTCGCTGATTTACTTCTCGTCTTCTTCTCCTCTATCCTATTCACACTCGGTTAACTATGAAAAAAAATTTATTACAATTATTTACCATTTTAAAGTATTAAATTAACGACTTGAAAATAATATAAACAACAATTTTAATGTTCGTGCATAAATTAAGTATGCAAAAAATGTCTCAAAGTGTCTAGCGACATTTTTTTTCTGTATTATTTATTCAATCTGAGCCTTATTTGTATGATTCAACAAAAAAAAAAAAAGATTTGTAATAATCAACATGAGACTAGTATGTGTGTGGATGTATGTTGACTGAATCATTAGATAAATATAATATGTAAATTACACGATTCATCCATATCGCACAAGAAGTTTTGTAACATGTGACTGCTGTACTATAAAAATAAATATTAAAAGAGAGAGCAAGGCACAGAAAAAAATAATTTAATTTATTTTAATTGAAAAATTTTTTTTTTTTAATTCTAATGAGATAAGCCTGGCGTCATTGCTAGTGAGGTATGGCTTAATACGGAGCAATGGATTCAACCACAGCAGAAATTATTTCCATGAGGATATAAAATTAAATTTCTCATATTCGAAGCGAGTTGTAAGTTAGAAAGTCACTGACTTTTTGGGGTGGCTAGAGCGCATTTTTGAACATTAATTCAGCTTTATAAGCTCAAATAACCCCCAAAATGCTATTAAACCTCCACAATCCTTTTAGAATAATGAGCTTATAAAAATTAACATATGATTACGATGAACGTGAGGAATGGCCGTAATCGTATTTGTTCAAGCACTCATCATGAACATGAAATTCCCCAGCAATTTTTTTTTATTTTTATTAATTTTAAGAAAAAAGTTTTTTTCTGTGAAAAACTCTAAACGTGATTTCATACACAAATACACACACACACATGACTTTGTAGTTGATATATGTGTGGAGATATCAAAAAATATAAAAGTTGTGCAAATATTTTTCTTACAACTCACAAATGACAAATGCTGTACGCAGTTGAAATATAGATATAAAAAAATTGTAAAAAAACGAGAAATATTCGAAATTGAGGGAAGAAAGTTTCAAAACTTTTCACTTTTTGCTTCTTATTTCTATTTGTCGTGAAATCTAATTTAAAGTAAGAAGATAAAGAAAACGACACGAAGAAGGTGAATGGTATGTGATGTTCATTACATGATTGATGCTTAGCGCATTTTTATGGTAAATGATGAATTTTGAAGTTAAAAGATATGAAAAGTTAAAAAAAAATACGATTCGGGGTGTGAAACTACGTTTTTTCGATATTTAAAGGGTGCGAAACTACATATTCCCAAAATTTGAGGAGTGTTAAACTTCGTTCCCTCATAATTCGAAGGATGTGAAGCTACATTTTCTCAAAACTCAAAGGATGTGAAACTACACTTTATCAAAACTCAAGGGGTGTGAAACTACGCAAAACTTAATAAAACTTCAATAAAATTCTCAAGATATTGTTGATAAATCAGTTTCAATAATAAAGAATTCGGAACTGTCTCATTTTATATTTAAAAGGGTATCAAACTATGTAATTTCTAAGCTGAAGGGGTCTTATACTAAGTAATTCAGACTAATCGATAATGATATTTATTATTTAAGCTTTAAGGGTACAAAACTACGCCGTTTAGGAGCTCAAAGGGTATTAAACTATGTAACTTGTTAAATTTAAGGGGTGCAAAACTACACACAAAGACATAAATTTTTCCTCAATTTAAACCAATTCTCCATCCTTAACAATGCACCATATTGCAATCTCAAAATCCATTCCTTCTTTAAAGCTTCGTCCAAATCAACTCAATCTCTAACTCAAAGACCTCTACAGCTGCTAACTCATTACTTACATTGAATTTATTTGCGGGTTTTTTTCTCTCTCTGTTTTTATATTATTTTTGAGGCCATGCGTTCGTTTAACTATTAAAACCAGATTAAAGTCAATTGCAGGGATTTCAGCTTAACATTTTCATATTGTATATGAGAAATATTATGTTAAATTCTTATCTATCTCATTATTCTCGTCTCATTGTTAGTGATATCTCAAAACTCCACTCCAACTCGCCTCGATGTTTATTTTTAGAATATCATTCGCATAGGATTTATCTTGAGTCTATGCTTGTGCTGCATGTGTCATTATTTTTTAAAAAAAAAAAAGTTTACATTTTTGTCCTTCATTTGTGGCAATTGCTTGCTCAGTGCATAGTCGCGCTGCACATCGTAAAAAGTAGCTAGAGCAGCAAGTCAAAGCTTAATTTACATGGATATAGCATTGCATTTTATTAAAAAAATATTAAATAATCATTATCATAATAAAAATATATATTAAAAGAAGTAGAAATTAGCATTTAGATGCATCAAGACATAAATATAGTGTGAATCCTCGATGGTGGTCATAAAAAAAGTAGAAGTTGTATGGATGGCCTATTTGCATCCTATAATGCAAATAGCGAAACGATAATAACGAAGATATAATTGCAATATGCGTGGGATGCAAAAAATATATAAATTTATCTTTAGCTTTAATATCACTGACTCCAGCTATATATTTATCATCATCATTCATTGGTGCTCCTTTGTTATTATTGCTCTCTTATCTGTTTTGTACAGCATGACTGTGTGTGGGTGAACAATTTCAGTTTGAAAGGATTTAATACGTAAATTGTCAATTTGGATGGCTTTGAATTAATATTGGATAGATATGAATGGGCAACAATGACACACAGTGTGGACAACATTGACACAAAGTGTGGACAACAATAAACACAGTGTGGACAACACTGACACATAGTGTCGACAACACAGACACACAGTGTGGACAACACAGACACACAGTGTGGACAACACAGACACACAATGTGGACGACACTGACACACAGTGTGGACAACACTGACACACAGTGTGGACAACACAGACACACAGTGTGGACAACACTGACACACAGTGTGGACGACACTGTCACGAAACAGCACTCTAGACACATTACCCTAGTAAACAAAAATTCTTACTCAATTCCCATGAATCCAAAAGGAACGTCAAGATCACATAACAACGAAATGTTGAGGCAGAATGTGCCATATAGTCAGTCAGTCATCCATCCAACCAATTACAATTTTTCATCATTTCTTTTTATTTTATGTCTTCTTCTCAACATTGAGTGACTGAAAACTTTTTTTTTTTTATTTGTTGCTGCAACAATTTTTATCCTTTTTTGGCATGTGTCTTTTGTTATTGCTATTGCATGGCATGCTTGCATATAAGCTTGATTTTTATTTTTCATCTCTCTCTGCATTTTTTTATGGCAAAAACAGCAGAAATGATTTATTTCTTTAAAGTTCTCGTTCGCTTTGCTCTGTAGTGTGTCTCTTCTACCTGCATACCATCCTCTTATTTATATATCTCAACCATGCCATTATGCAGAAAGAAAATTAATTTAAAAAAATATATATACATTTCGCAAGAATCTCCTCTGCCATCTTAAAATGCTTTTGCTTGCTTTCTTGCTCCTCACCATCCAACACAACAAGCGTCTGTAGCCTGGAATGTCACTTATTAACTCAGTATGTTACCATACATATGAGATGCGATGCTCACAACAACACATGACCACTTTTTATACTCTTATCGTTTTTTACGTTCTTTTCAACAAAAAATTCAAAAAAATTATTTATATGCCAATTTGAATCTCTAACTGACTAACACTGTGTGTTTGCCACTGATGCTAATGCTGTGATGCTTTTAAAGGAATTAACTGCTGCGCAATTTATCTCATCGGATGTCGATATATAAAATTATTTTTTCATCATCTCATCTTCGCTTTTTGTATACATACATGCTTAAATAGCCACAGCACAAAATATGAGAACGTTCCAAAAATTCCCAGAAATCAAGTGATATACACGCATATACAGCGAATATTTATGACGTGATATTAGCTTAGAATATTTTATCGTTTTATTAATGGATGATGACGGGATTCTGAGAATATTTTGTGATTGATATTGTTGTTGGCAGTTCCTACAAGCTATAGATGTTGATGACAAGAACTCCAAAATGTGGCGGGAGAATCCAATTTCCAAAAGTGAAATTTTTCCTTTTCATCTTCAACATGAAAGCTTGTGGGAAGCCTTAAAAAATGTTTTTAACTTTTTTAAATCTGAATTCCTTCAAGTAATTTATCTGCTGTTAGCATAACACGCTAATTCAAAGATGTCTCCATTTGTATCCTTAAGGAACTCCATCCACTTTTCATTATCATATCATATCATACGATTGCCATGAAATTTCAGACAGCATGTCGCTCAAAGAGCTAAATTTTCTGCATTTATTCATCTTGTTTGAAGATTCACAGTCGAAAAATACTTGAAGGAATTTGCTTTTATCCATTTAAGTTCTCAAAAGTATCACATATCATAAGAGCAACAGTAATATTTCACTTATAACAACAAAGTCGATATGTTTGTTTATGTTTGCATTTTTTTTGCTATAGAATGTTTTTGGAAGGGATATTGTTGATGTCTGAAAATGGAGTTGACTTTTTGAAGTATTTGCGAATATCTTTCCCGCCATTTTTTTAAGGCTCACTTGAAAATTTAGTTTTGAATTTTTGATGGAATTGAGCATTGAAATGAGATTGTGAGGAATTAAAATGAGAGAAAAAAGTGGCAAGCTATGATTAGAATTGATTTTGTGATTCTAAAGTTACAATTTGTTGATTTTTTAAGTAAAAATTGCTTTTTGTTTACATTTTGTTCGAATTTTTTTTTCGAAATTCGAAAATTTTACTAAATAATGTCAAATCATAGCTTAATCTGAACTATACCATAATCTACAACATATTGCTCAATTTTCAGCTTCATCTCATACATTTTAACCACTTTTCGTCTTAGTTCTTGCAACTTTTCGGTTCCTTTGTTGTAAAAAATATTTGCACAAACAAAGAAAATGTTCTATATTGCCAATAACATGTTAAACCTAGCATCACGAGATACAAAAAAAACAGTTTCTCTTCAAAAATCCACTTGACTTTGCCATCTCCTTCCATCTTCGAAAGTGTAGCTATACGTAGATATTCTTCTAAGCTTTGCTTTCTTTTTATTTCTACCGAATGAAATTTAATAAGACTTATAGCAAAAACTCAACATTTTGTTTTTGTTTTGTTACTGCCATGCCACATTCTTTGTTCCAGCAATACTTTATAACTTTAATTTCTGGAATTTCTTCTTTTCTTTCGCACTTCTTTGTGTATAACTGAACACAAGCCATGCAGATATTGCCAATGGAATGAAAAATAACTTCATTTTTATTTCGATGATTTAAAAGCTAGCAAGAATGATACCGAGCAGCACAAGTCTTAGGAAGTCAAAAATGAATTAAATTTGACGGTTTGATGCTTACTTAAGCTGAATTTGCATTAGAAGAGTATGGCGAGTATTCCCGTAACCCAATAGCGCAGCCAGGAACAGTAAAAAATTCAATGGTTCACTCCTATCACCACCTGGAAGTTCAAATCTCGAAGTTGAGTATATTCGACTTTAAGTAAAGAGAACAGATTGGCCAACTTGGTCTGGCATCAATTTTAAACTAAACTTTCTCAACAATTCTGTGCTGCTCGGGCATTAGTAGAAAATATTGAATGGCAAAAAAGTCTTCTCTGTTGGCTAGCCATTCTACACATATCTTAAACAGTGAGGGTAAGCACGGCATACCATGTGTCGATATTTATTCATATATATGCGGAATGTTTAATGTTCTATCCACATACGTACATTCTTTACATTCGCATGTTATAGGAAAGACGCGAATTAAATAATAATATAGAAAAAGAATTTCACAAAACGCCACTCGCGTGAAGTTCAATGAAACTTCAAAACCATCTCCTCTTATTTTATGAATTTTCAAAAAAAATAGAAGCAGAAGAAATGAAAGGCGATGAATTTTGTAAAATAAGAATTGCTTCTCATCTATTTCGCATACAAGTTTATTGCCTTTCGTATTTCTTTTCTACTTCTGCTGATTCTTCACGAGCTGCTTTAGAACTGCTTAAGCATAGCGAAAGAGAAAGGGAAAGAAGTTCTCGCTCTATGTGGCTCTTTTTTTGATAAATTAAATGCTGAAATGTATCCAACTATTTGTTTGGCAGGAACTGTGTTCTTAGCAGCTCCTCTAGATTTTCATTTCTGTATCTTTATCTCCGTACAAATCAAATCGCAATAAATTTTGGTTTTATGCTTCACATTCTCAATTTACATTATGGTGTAATCGTAAAAGTATTAAGGAATATATGGAATCGATAAATGGATGGAATTTAGCGCATTTTTTTATGGATGTGCAATATGAGAGGACATAAAATTATATTCAACTGTTTTAAGAGGATATAATTTGATATTGGAGTCTGATTTGGTGACTGTGATTGCTGTCAGACTATCGCCATTTCAAATATTGACCGTTATTATTTGAATGAAAAAACGGGGATAAAAACTATGTTTTTAAAAAATAAATGTCCGTTGAAATTTTTTAAAATCGAAAAATACGTTACAAATAAAAAATCAATATTTATTCAAATTCTGATGCATGTAACTGTATGCTTTCAAATGAGCAATGATATTAATGATCATTTGAGTCTTAATTTCATGGAATTTCATGAAAAGAATTTATAATTTTTAAAAAATATTTTTCGTTGTTTGCATTCATATCAACGGTAAAATATTTTTTGAATTTTCGCATACAATTTCGAATCCTTCGAAACCATTGTCGAATCCTTTCGAAATGAAATGGCGCTAGTCTGATTGCTGTGATGTTGATTGGAATTTGAAAATCTTGATAATAAAGATTCCTCTTTCGTTTTAGGGGATTGTCAACCTTAAAAAATGTAAACAAAACAGCTATTTTGTTATTTTCGACTTAATTGCAATGTTTTGAATGATTTGATGCTTCAAACTTACTTAAGCAGTCGCAAATAGTAATTTGAAATGTTTTAAGCAGTTCTAAACCACATTTCCATAGCGAAATTGAGTATTTTCAAAAAATTTCCAAATTTCATACATTTTAATTTCGAAAATTCGAACATTGATAAATTCAGTAATCATAAAGCAGTTTAATGAAGTTCTGACAACTTCTCGCCACTTATCATTCCATATCCTGATAAAAAGCCAATATTTATCATCAATTTCCAGCCTTTTAACACCTTAAAAACCTCTCCTAATCAACAAATAGAAGAAATGACATCAAAGAAAAGTCAAAAACACTCAAAAAGTGCTAAAAAAATATGATTGATGTTTGTCAAATCACAAAAAAGACATTCCAAATGTCCGTCAAAGAAGAAAATTGCTTTAAAGGTGGTCGCAATATTGTTTAAAATAAATATTTCACCAGAATTTTAATGACTCGCTAATTCCTTAACTCACACAAGCGCATCGATGAGAATTTTTATACTCTCTTTTTTTTGCTTTATCGGCATCTCGTATAACAACAATCCAAGCTTGATGACGCTCGCAAAAAAGAAGAATTTTACATAACTTACGTAAGAATATTTGACTTTTTTATCGACGATTTTATATTCAAAAAAAGGTATAGAAACAAATTTTTTTCGCCTTGTTATCGTTCCTTTAAGTCGCGCGATCAATTTTTATGGTCGTCTCATTTATTGACACATTCTGCAAGTGTTTGTGGTGAAAAGAAAATGGATTAAAAGATATAAAGTTGAAATTTTTTAATTTTTAAACATGATAAAGAGCCCAAAAATGGAAATGAGAGGGATTTTAAAGCATGTGAAGATATTAATTAATTGAATTAGTATGAATGTTGTCATTTGTAGCTGATTGGAGCGCATTTTTGTAAAAACATAAATCAACGGTCATAAAAAATTTAAAAATTAACGGTCAAAAATTATTCGAACTTAAAAAATGATCTTAAAACTTCATTTTATCCAAAGATTCATCACTCAAAAAGAAAGAGCTTAACTGTCTATTAATCAGCTGTCCTGAAAAATCATGTAAATTTTTTGAAAAATTCCCCTATAAATCCAAACTCGTCATCCCAAGTCATCATCCGTAACTCCTTTTTCATCTCTTATCTACCAAACTTTTTTTTTTCTCATTCCTGAATGAATAATCGCACAGACAAAGGAAATTTATTGCAATTCTTAAGAGACTGTAAGACAAACACAAAGTCTTTGTTATAACAGCAGTAATTCACAATCAACGTGCGCGTGTGTGCTGAAAATTCTGAAATTTTTCCCACTTCATGTTCCTTATAAGAAGAATGTGTTTGGGTCTTATCAGACATTTAAAGAAAAAAAAGGCGTAAGTAACAAATTGAGGATGATTTACAATTTTTGACATGAAAAGAATCTGGAAATGATTTATAATATTGTCGATGTGATTCACATTTGAGAGCACGAGAGAGCACTTGTCATTAGGAACAAAACAAGCATGTGGTCGACTAAATGGATTGTCGTATCTGATTTCGTGAATATTTAAAGACCCCGAAAACAAGCTTTTAGGTAATGTTAAACAGATTTTCTAATTTTGGAATTCTCAAGAACTTGACATGCACGGGGCAATAAATGGATTTCCCACAGAAACAAGATATAAAGAAGGTATTGAGATATTTGTGTTAAACGGCTTGACTCATTAGTAATCATCATTTCACCCAAAAATCCAGAATTGTCTCAATCTAAAAGCAGCATATAGAGCAGTGCTGGACAACCTTTCGTTTTTGCGGCACACCTTGATTGTAAGAGTTGATCGAAACCGCACATGACATGTGTTTCATGGCATCTCCGTAGCGACACACTAGTGTGACTAGTGTCACTAATGTCAATGTGACAAGTGTCATGTGTCTCACTAGTGTCACTAGTGTGTCGCGTCACACAAGTTACCCATAACTAGTATAGAGTCACGTAGAATATTACAAAATCCAAACATTCAATTACGAATCTCAATTTACCACCCAAAAAAATAAAGTAAACGTTCATTGTTTTTCCAATGTCAAGACTATGGATGATAAATAAAATCCATTTACTATATGTGCTAAAGGTAAAGCCATAAGCGTAGGTGAATATATTGCACTATATTGATATCCATAACGAAAAACCAACAATCCACGATATGCGATTGTTATTCTTACTAGTTACTTTTTCTCATAACTTGATACCAAAAGCCTCTCTACCTACATCCATTTGTCTTCTTCTTCCTTTCGTTTGTTACTCATTCTGAAAGTTGTTTATTTATGCTAAGCATCTTTTCGTGTGCTGTGGGAAATATAAGACTATATGGTGTGTATGTACATACATTGTATGGAATGTGTGATACTCATCGCGCGGGCTCATGACTGCGGAAAATTTTTTTTGAGGTTATTTTAAGGACTTTTTGAATATGTGCTGAATGTTTATTTTAATGTAAGTCATGATGGGGATGACTAAGCAGCTTTTATTTGGGTGGGAAGTGGAAAATTTGTATTTTTTGGTTTACTATGGGGTATGACTTTTTAGTTTATTATGCATTGATATGCAGTAAAAGCATGATTTGGTGTATTTACTATACTAATAGTTCTGGCGTTGCCTGATTCTTAGTTGCAGATATTGGTTTACACTTGAGAAGCCAAAGTGCTAATATTGGGATTCGTAACTTGGAAGTATAAAAACATCCGAAGACATTACTAAGCTGATGCTGGGATTCGAACCCAGGAATTCAAATTCAACATCGATATCGTATCCGACACCCTGCCAAGTGAGCTATTATGGCAATTTTGTTGGTACATTCTGATCTAGTGCTTCGCCCTACCTATTTTACCAAGTGTGCACATAGTGCTCTTTTAACAAGCACAAACCCTAATCTAGTACAATATAACTGAAAATCATGACTGACTTCATATAAATCAAGAAGCAATTCCCTCTAGGTTTCCTGCCAAAACATTGAAAAATACAGTATACCTTCCTAAGAATCCTTCAACAATCACAAACTCTCAAATTCATAAGAATTGCACCAACAAGTTCAAGGAGCTTTTTTATTGTCTCATCATCTCCAATCACAACATGTCCAAAAGCAGTCAAAGGAATTTTATTTATACTTCTTCTCCTTGTTATTGTAGTTCAGTCTACAGAACGGCATTCCTATGTATCGTATGAGTGTACAAACATCGCTGTTAAGAACAACAAACAAATTTTTTTTAATTACGCGCCACACAAAGAAACTGGTTAAGGCACAGAATCTCGATTGTTTGGCCAAAAATGATTAAAAAAACAGAATTTCGTTCATTCTTAAAGACAGCAATTTACTCAGCTGAATATAAGAAGCACAATCTAATCTAATTGAGACCTGCTTACTTCTTCTTTCATACCAAAATCTCTCGGAATGGTTTGTTTAAAGAACTTTTTTTGTGAATGAACAGAACAAAAGAGATTGCGGAGAGGTATCGCATGTGTCGTAGACGAGGTATGCTCTTTATCGTTCTGCTCTGATTGAAAATAAAGAAAGCGAAAAGAAGAGAAATAAAAAAATTTTTAAATTCCACACGCAAGAAAATTTTCACATTTTTTTTGGGTATTTAAATTTGTTTCTCTAAAGGCGCGTAGATGTGCGTACCCAAAAAAAAAGAAACATGAAGAAGAATGAGAAAAATCTCAACAGTCTCTCTGTTGCGTCTTTTTCTTCGAAAATAAAGCTCTTTTAGCTTCCCCGCCATAACAATGCTTTAGAAATATGCGTGTACGCCGACATAAAATGTGTGTAAGGTTATTGTTTGGGTATTTAAACATTTATTATTGTTGTTTACGTACAACATGATGATGAATAAAAGTGCTTTACAACCTTTACATGTTCTTTCTCCCTTCTATCTGCTGACTATAGAGTGAAATTCTTTACGCTATACTTATTCATGACTTGAGTGAAACTTTGTCCATGATAATGATTAACTCACATGATGTTGGATATATTTGCATACACGTGATGAGGTATCTCGAATGTTCTGTGGAAGAAAATTAAATTATTCGTAATTAATGACGATATCAATGGGAAGAAAGATGAAGTAGCTGCACATTTATGAAGCGGTTTTTTGTTTAATAAATTGATGGAATTAATGCGTATATAGGGGTATAATCATAATTATTGATGAGTTTAAAAGATGATTTATTTATATGGAAGCTTGTTAAAGGTACTTTTATGGAAAATATAGTATAATCTGCAAAGATATAGGTTAATTGGTTTCAGATAGGCTGTTCTGTGAGTTAATTTGACGATTGATATTAGATTTTATCGACAATAATTCAATACTTCCTTAGATTAATCAATTCATCTCAAAAACATGATAACATTGCTATTAATATCTGAAAAATTGAATAAAATATCAAAAAAATTCCCGCCGTTTTAATTTTGTCACTTCAGATTTTGATTTTGAGTTTTTAAGCTAGTTTAACGTTAAAATTTCACAACAAACATTAAAATTGATAGAAAAAGTTGGCAAGAAATGATTAGTACGCTATGCAGTCATGGTTTCAAGCTCTAAAATGAAGAATTTGTTGTTTATGTGCATTTTTTGACACGTGTTTCAAAAATAATTTCGAATTTTCGATGATTATGAGGTTTTGTTTGTAGAATTTGAAGAATTTGTTGTTTATGTGCATTTTTTGACACGTGTTTCAAAAATAATTTCGAATTTTCGATGATTATGAGGTTTTGATGATTTTGAAATGTCGTTAAATTTCAAATTCTTTACATTCTGGAATGTTTAATGATTTTTAAATTTCAACAATTGCGTATTTTTGATAATTTTAAATTTTCAATCATTTTTCCTAACAATTTTGAATTTGATAATTTTGAAAAATCAATAATTTCGAATTTTCGAAAATGACTTTCGAATCTAAGCAAATTCTACAATTTCTACCTCAAATTTCACCAGAAAGTAATCAAACAGACTGAAATTGATCTCCCAAAAGACCTCATCTTGTTCAGTAATTGAAAAACTCCACCAAATCACTAAGGAAAAAGTTCCACAGTCAGAATAAGTAGCAAAGCAGAAGAATTATAATAAATTTTAATGAGAATAGGCAAGAAGAAGCTTGAATTAAAGTAGTAAAATTTTATAAATAAATTCCACACTTATTATTCCGTTCTTAAATTAGAACAGAAGTAAAAAAAGTAAAGAAGACATAAGAAGGTTCATAAGAATGGTTGGAATGATAATTATTGTTTACTAAAGCATAACAGATTGGTATCTTCATTACGTGTACAAGGTAGTAAAGAAGATTATGAATACACATGGAAATTTTCAATCGGTGGTTTTTCTTGAGTACATCCATCTCTCTTTCCCTCCCATTCTTATTACGTTTCATTTAATGGGCGCCAAAAAAAAAGATTTTTTTCTTGTTCCTTCATTTCTTGTTGTTTATTTTCTCTTGTGGCTTGTTTGTTGCTTGCTTGCTGCTATTTTACAATCTCATTTTGATGATGAATTTCATGAAATTTAAAAAAAAGTGCTTCATTTCTCCATCCATTCCCTGCTTGTTATTAATAATCCACCGCTTCCCTATGTACTCAACAAAATTGAAGAAAAGAATAAGAGCATATAAAGCGCGTCATGCGAACAAAAAAAACAACGACGATCTGATTTTGAGTGAGTGAATGGAGTGCCGGAAAAGAATGATTTTTTGGCACTCTGAACTGCTCTTATTGCCGGCATATGAAGAAGACTCTCTTTTCATGCTTATTTCTTTTTTTGGTTCCCATGAATTAACTTTTTACACTAATACATTGACAGTCATTCGTATGTGAAGCTTCATATCCAATTAATAATATCCAAACTGTGAAGCCTACAGTGGCTTACTAACAAAGAATGGTTCGGAGAAAATTTTTTCATGACAAATATGGAAGCTCCAAAATTATTGTCGATATTTAAGGTTTAATGAGTCTATTACATCACGTAACTATCATAATATCATAATTCAATGTATCTCTTCCTATGATCTTTGATGCTAACTAGCTGGATATAATTATGAGAATAATTTCCTTTACGCTTTTGTTTACTTTTTGGTAATTCGATGATTTGTGAAATGAGATGATCAGGAATCCAATTAAGTTACCAATTTGGGATGATTTTGAATTATTTTGATGTCTAAATGGCTTAATCTTGATTTTTGATGGAGTTCTTATAAGCATTTATACAGATTTTGATGTTGTGAGTTGAAAATTTATCGGAAATTGTTAAAGCCTCAAATATTAAAACAGTGGACCCCCTATTTGTATGATGGGACTTGACTTCTTTTGTCTTAATCTAGTAAAATTTCAAAAAAATCTAGCTAAGATTGACCAGAAAATTAATTTTAACATCAAAAATCGTCTCAACCTCAAAAATCAAAACAGTAGACCCCCTATTTTTATGAAGGGACATCCTTTGCTTTATGTCATTCTGATAAATTTTTAAAAAATTTAGCCAAAATTTACCGAAAATTTGATCAATATCAAAAACTGTCTTAACCTCAAATATTAAAACAGTGGATCACCTTCTTTTATGATGAGGCCTGTCTTCCCATCCAATAACACCAAATGCATAAAACCACTCAATATATTGTCATCGAATTTTTCTCTGAGTCATTCTCTCACTAACCTTAAACTATGTTTTTTTATGCTTCTCATTAGTGTGTTCGAGGCTCTTTAAGTTTGTTGAACTTGCCGTAGCTTTCATTTTTACTTCTTCTTCTTCTTCATCATCTCCCTGAATATTTATCTTACACTCATTTTTTATTTTGAATATATATTTTTTGTGTTTTACCTTCACGAGATACATGCATGAGATACTTAAGCCTCTCTGTCGAGTTTGCTGTGAACAAATCTCATCAGCAATCAGTGATGTTTATATCGATGACATTAAGTGTACTTAGAGGAATGAAAAAGAAGATGTAAAAAACTTTTTTCTTGAAATAAATTAAAATAAAAAAAAAAGTTAATGAAGAATTTTTTGTTTTTTGGCTCACAAAAACAAATGATAATAAAAAAGCCGAAGATAGAGAGAAGCCCTCGCTCAAAATACTTTAGGGAGGGATTTTTGTTGATGATGTTTAGGAGAAATTTTGGAGGACATTGGGAGTCTGGGATTTATATGACACGTTTTACCATTTTATGTCACTCTTAGGGTTCTCAAAGTGTAGGTTAAGCATATTCTCGTAGTCAGAACAGAGGACAGAGACCGAGACAGGGACAGAAACCGAAACAGGGATAGGGACAGAGACCGAGACAGTGATAGAGACTAAGACAGATACTGAAATCAGGACAGGGACAGAGACTGAAACAGGGACAGATCTTGAGACCGAGACAGGGATAGAGACCGAGATCGAGGGCAAAGACCGAGATCGAGGGCAAAGACCGAGATCGAGGACAGAGACCAAGATCGAGGACAGAGACCAAGAATAAGGATAGAGAACGAGATCGAGGACAGAGACCAAGATCGAGGACAGAGGCCACGACAGAGGCCGAAACTGAGACCAGGACATAAACCGAAACCGGGTCAGAAACCGAAACTACAAGGAAACTCTTTGAAATCTCGGTTTGGGCAATTCTCGACAAATCTCGAGACTGTTGAACAAGACATCCCAGTTTTGAGATTTTGGAAGTCTCAACAAATAAAATCTCGAGATTTGGGAAGTTTCGACTGGAAAATCTTGTTCTCAATCTCAATATCCCTTAGTCCCTCAGCCACAATCATCGTACGTCATCAAAGCACAACTCCCACACACACCAAATGTAAGAAAAAATCGAAGAAAGAATTGATTTCGTAATGCGACTTTGTCAACAACTTTTTTTTTTGAGAATTGAAAGAAAAGAAAGAAAAAAAAAAAGTCTTGACAGAAGCATTAATAATAAGTTTATTGGCGAATGAATTGGCTCTTTTTTTTTTGTGTGTGACTGTTAGTGCGAGAGAAAGAGATGAACAAAAAAAAATTTTGTGATCTTGTCGTTTGGCATTGAAGAAGTAAAGAGAAAAAAAAGCCGGTTTTCAGCTTCTCAACAGAAATAAAATCAGAAAAAAAAAATTATGAAAGCATTTGATGATAAAGAAGAAGTAGCCACAAAAAAAAAGTTTTATATTATTTGAGTGGCTTTCATTAATACAACATTGTATTCATGATTCCTTGACAGTTACGACTTTTGTGAGACCGAAAAAATTATTTGAATGCGCAGAGTCATTTTGCAGCACAAAGAAAATCTTAAATTTAATGCTGTAAATAAAGTTTAATTGCTTAACGACAACGGCAGTTCTTTCACAAAAAATTTATCGGATATTTCAAGTCATTCAAGATTATTTATGCAAATTTTCTTAAATGATACATGAATATATCGAGACTGTTAGTTGCCAGCATTAATGTCTTACTTATCTTGATCTTATGACTAACATTGAGTCATTGACAATGAAATTCTATATCCACCAAAAATATTTTGCAATATCCAATTGACTAGTCCACATTTTAGTGCCATAAAAACATTTAAAAATCTACTAAAATGAATCTCCGTTTAATCCACATGACCAAAATTGTCTAAAGCATCATAAAAAATAAGATTCACAAAAGAATTCCAACAGACATTTTTGGTAAGATGGAGATGCACTCCATGCCACAGACCATAAATGTCCAATAAAATTCAATTAAGACTGTGTGGTGTAAACATTCTGGTGGGAAATGCTTTGTAAGTTATGTCCATCAATGAATTTGATGTTTAATCCACTGTTAGCTGATAGCTACATACTGCTATAGACTGCAAATGTCTAGATTTTGATTCATTCTTGGGATTCCAGTGATACCTTGAATGCATTCCATGAGATCTCATATGGGGGAATTAAGAAGGCGAAGTCCTACTCTGGAGCTGACCAAATGTCATGCTTATACCTAACTGGCAACCTAGCTATCTTCCTGGACATGGAAGACACAGCTGGTGAAATGTCATGTGCATCATGAGAATTCTTGGCATATTGACAACAGTCAATATCACAATCTCTATATGATCGGCCTCTGGTGGGAATCGAACTCACGTCATTGTATAAAAATAAGGTTTCAGATTTCCAGACTGTTGCCTAACCACTCGGTCATGGAGGCTTTCCTCCCAAACTTGCAGATTTACCTACATATGACTCTTTAGCTACAATACCTAAGGTGGGATCCTGTAAGGCTTTTATTCTGCTTTTTAGAATTCAATGTAAGATCTTGTACCTAACTTCATGTCTATCTAGTACTGATACAGCAGTTCTTTTGATCTTACCCTGCTCTCCTGGCATAATAATGATCATCGCAGACCACGAAGTCGACTCAAATTTTGTATGCAAAATTTGACTCAAGTCAACTCGACTCTATATGGATATGAGTCCTGGAACATCACAACCAACCAAACCCCAATCCTCAAGGATCTCTTTCTCAAAACAATTCAATCCCAACGACTCTCCAATATCCAACTTGACATTCAAAAGACTATCATCCATAAACAAATCAACTCGTCATCATCATCGATGGAATGTCACTGCATTCACATGACCAAATATTGTTTCTTTTTCATTCCTTTCTCCACAAACTTTTTTTTTTTGTTTGTTTTATATCCAAAGATTAGTTTGATAAACTAATAATCAAGGTTATTTACCTCATGGTGGACTTTCAGTCATTCACTACATATCACTAACCTGTTAATAGCATTGAACGGTAGATGATTTATCAGTTTTCATATTCTGAACATTCAAAGTTGACACAGATATTATTGAATGTTGCATAATACACACCCAAATGGATATATTTTGCTCTTGCCGTTCCATCTAAATTGACGTCATTTGGATGTACAGCACAGAATGCAATGCAGAATGAGAAGAAAAAAAATCAGGTTAAAGTTCTCAATTGTACTCGGTTGCATAACCCTCTGTTCATGCTACATAATGTGCTGTACTGCAAGCTATGTGATGCTGTACATGAATATCCTTATGTGCTTTTCATTTTACGAGAGCTTTTTTTTCATAGTGGATGGGCTGGGTGTGAGGTTGAATGTATTCACGATACTATGCTAAAGTGGATATAAAGGAACGATGACTGAATGTGCATGCACACAGTCATAACATATTGAATTTGTAGTAAATATATATGAATGGAGCAACAAAAAAAAAAGCATGTACTATGAAAAAAGGGTGTACTGCTCTCGTTGCTGCATAAAATGTGAAACTAGAGCAAGAACGAGATGGAAAATGCACTCAATGCACATGGCGAGAAGCACAAGCAGACGATGAATTATTGATTTTCTTTGAGAGTTGAATGCTTCTATTCAGGTCGATTGCATTTTCCACAAAGCCACCCCAACTCGTGTATAGTAAATAGAGCGAGATAGCAACTTACTATATCCGCTCGTACTCTACTCAGAACACAGCTGTATGTTTGTAGTAAAAACGAGAAGCTTTTTTGATCGTAAAATGGCATAATGAACCCGGAAAAAAAGGCATGGCATTGTTATTGCTATTATTACTGACTGCATAAGGACGTTTTTGCAAATGCGCCAACCTTATAGACTACACGGAACACAAAAAAGTCCTGTTTACAAACACAAATGCGAAAATTTCTGCTGCTGCCTGCAAAAATTGTGCAGTGTAGAATGAGGAATAAAACTAGGTGCGGCATGACTCTCACATGGACTTATTGCTGAAAAATTTTGCCATTATTTTTCCACACGACGCATTAATGTAATTTCTATTATTTCACTATCTTTGTGTATGCATACATGCAATGGCAGGCGAAAGGGATATAACTTTCAAATGGATGGAAGTTTGCAAAAAAAAAGGGAAGTTTATGGAAGAAAAAGAAGAACGACGAAAGGGAAAATAAAGGAAAAAAATCGAATCAGACGGAAATATTGGATTTACATTTAAGGCAGTCAGTAGTAAAACTTTTTACAGTAAAAAGGGTTGAAAATAAATTTACGTTAGTGGGACCCCCCTCGAGGAAGGCTTTATGGTATTTGCCTACACATTCTACCGTCCCAAAAAAGTTCCTATTTTTTTCAAGTTTAAAGTACAACATCTGAATGAATCATCACGAGAATCATTGTTGCTGGTTTCGAATTTAATTTCTAAAATTGTATAAAGGTAGGGATGAGGTTGGGGTGAGGGTATGCCACCCTATAATGGTTGTATATAATGTGCGCACATCCTAACAAATCAGCCTACACATAAAACAGCTGGTGTATCATCATTGAAAAAATTTCATGCTTGTATTTGTGTGGAAAAAGAGACGGAAAATTAGAGACAACGACATCCCAAAATGACAATGGAGAGTGAGGAACTGAATAAAAGAATACAAAATTTTTTTTGTATAATCATCATCATTGCAATCATCAAGCATAGAATAGAATACTACGTGATGTGGAAATTGAAAGTAGTAGATATCGGGGGTGGGGGCTATGCTGCTTGGGGGTGGTATGACATTCAGAAAATTTCTCTCATTTTATTTGAGGCACAAAGACATATAAATTAGCTCGATCTATCTCCGTGTACCCAAATAGCTTTCGACCCATTGTGATACAACTCCTGGAGGATGATGATGGATGTGATGTACGGTGGGGGCCTCTAATGATGATGATGGTAGTAGGATGATGGCTGATGGGGATGTAAATGTTGCTTATGAAAGCAATTTTCTTGAATGATAGATGAATAAATGATTTTTGTGAATATATATACATGAGAGTTTGGAACATCAGCAATAAAGTTTTGCGTATATTTTTGTGAGTTCTTCATTTTCATTCATCCTCAAAGTTGAAACCACTTCAAACAATGAAGCGAGCAGAATATGATTTTTTTTTGTGCTGCTTGCTTCTCTTCTATTTCAAGTCTCATGCGAAAAAATAAGTTCGTTGAATTCTGGCAAATTCGGGTTCTTCTTTGTCTATTTTGTTTTCTGTATTTCCTCACTTCCAATTCTCTTCAACTGGCGTCCACATTAAGCACATTGCCTTTTTGGCTGAATTTTTGAAGAAAATTAGCGATGTTAGGTGTCGTTTTGTCTTTTGGAACAGCTGTTATACTGCTTTAAGCGATGATTGTTAATAAGTCACTGCTTTATAGCTGAAGACACAATTCAAATTCAAAAAGTTCGTTATTTTTCAAATTCAGAAAGTTCGTTAATTTTCAAACTAAATTTAAATTCAAAAAGTTCGTTATTTTTCAAATCTTAAAAATACGTTAAAATTCAACCAAACCTCAAAATCATTCCTATTCCTAAGCACCATTTGCTCTATCCCATCAACTACTGCTGCTATTGTTTGTTATTTCAGTGTGTATAATTTTGATGATTTCTTTTGGATACCGCGCCGCGTAGATTCTTTATTTTATATATATTTTTGGATGGGAAAATGATACTTAAATAAGAAGAAATAAAATAATTTCAGCTGCTTTGCCAGTGCTGTTCTATGATGCCAACGCCCCGAACAGATACTCAAGAGTACAAGAATAAAAAAAAAATATAGAAATAGAAATTGGATTTCTTCTTCTTCTCAACGTTCTCTGCTAGTTTTTTTGCGAATGGGGAAGAAGGAGCGTCCGAAATTTTTTGGCATTATTAAGCATACTTGCTGTATTATAAGCAATAATGTTGCAGAGATTTTTGAGTTTTTTTTTTTTTTTGCTTTTGTACATACGTGAGTTGTTTCATGTTTGAAGCAATAATTCATTTTAGTATGAGAAAATCATTTTCATATTAAATCTCTGTAGTATGTGGTTTAAGAAGCAGCACAGCGACGCTGATGATGATGTGAAATTTTGTAGTTCATTAACTTATTGCCTTGCTAATATTTTTGCCAGTTTCTAACGTTACTTGCTCAAAAAATTGTATTTCATCATCCCATTTTATTTCATTCAAGTGTTTATCACGTTTTGTACATTTCGTATTGCCATTCTATAATGTGCTGATTTGTTTTCCTCTTCTCATCCATCGAATTCTTCTTGGTTATGGATGTTAAAAAGATGTTAAGTGTCTTCAACTTCCCCATTCACATCCAAAAATCAATGACTGATGCTATTTTTGAACTATGGATGAAGAAGAGTCCCAAAATATTGAGGATAGTGTGTCTACTAGAACTTGTGTTGTTGAGAATGGCAGGAATTGAATGAAATTTAATTGTAAATTTCTTGTTTTGAATGTTTGAAATTGAAATTTTGATGAATTGACAGTTGTTTGGTGTTGAATCGAAATTATATCTTATTAGATCAGTGTAAAGCATCAAGCTGGATGTTATGAATCCTACAAAGAATTGAAATGCTTGTTATTTCATTAATTAAAGCTCAAAACTTACCTTTTTTGTCGAAAAATGCTTTATTTTGATTGAATTCAAATTGCAAATGAAAATTAAAATTTCAAAAATTCGTTAAGTTTTGAATTTCAAAAGTCCGTTAGAAGATTTTAAAGAAAAAGCATCAATTATCATGAATCTAAAACACAGAATGCTTAGCCATGCTTCCAAAATTTGAAAAAAACTATAAGTACATAGATTTAAGTACTTTTATTCGAGAAGATGCTCTGTTAGTTTGAAGAAGTAATCTCTTAAGTATCTCAACAACCATAGTTATTACCAAAATGGAATCAAGTTTCTTTTTATATATATTTTATCTAATTCTTGATGAACATGAAAAGGCATTTTGGAAGTTCATTTTTATTGCCCATCTATTTCTATTCTTCTTCATTCTCTTCCTCTTCAAAAAATTTCATTTTTTTGTTCTCTTAATTCTATCCATTTGAATAAAGAAACACTGGATTCGCCTACTTATCAGCATTCATACATTGTTGTACAGAGAAATATTCTAAAATTAGAAAGTCATGAAAACAATGAAAAATTTTTCGTTGGATCATCATCATCACATCGTCGCTTCTTCTCCTACTTCATCATTTTCATGCCTATCTCACACATTATTTCTTTATTATTTTAAACAATCCTCGACTTCAGCCATCGTGTAAATCAATCTCCTATGACTATTTACATTTTACATTTTTTTTTTGATCTATTCGACATTTTTTGTCTTCATTTGTGCTGTATAATTTGGAATTTTTTTTTATTTTTCGTGTGTTGTCTATGGCTAAGCATGTATTGTGTGTATTTAATGAGATGGATCGAAGTATGAGGTATGGAAATTATATTCAAATGAGGAATAAATAATAAAAATATGAATTTGAATGATTAAATGTTTTAAATCCATGGGATTTGCTGCTAATCTTCTGAACGAATTTATAAGCTGTTGCTGGATATTTTTACAAATTGGAGTTTAATTAAATTTTTGTTGAATTTTAAATAGGAATTTATGTTATTTTGGATGTTTTTCATATGTTTTGATTGTAAACTCTTGGGTCTACCTGCCCGAGAGGTATATGGCAATGAAATGGCTGGATATCTGGCTACAGGCTGGTTGACTCTGGTTACAGTTTAGGGATTGATTTCTAATCGACTTAATGGCACGGTTAGGTATTGCAAAGTACCAATATCGTACCATAGCAAGACTATACAGCACTAGCAAGCTCTGCTCAATTGATACCGAACAGGTATATCACTCTGCCATACCAGTGGCGCACCTATATCATGTCGTACTGTACCGTATTACTAACAGAGAAATCAACCCCAAATTCAATGATACCCAGCTTCAAACCAGAGTCAAGTAGACCTGGAGTCAGCTTTTCGGTCATTTCTCCACCATGTGCTTTTAGGTCATTTCTCCACCATGTGCTTTTCGGGCAACTAGTCTGTTTTGAATCAATTAAAAATTTGTTTTTCATCTGCCTACCTTGAGATTAATTGATACTTTAATAAAGAAGAAATTCACTTAAATTTGTACCTAAAAAATCTAATCAGCCGCAATATTATCTTAAAAAGTATCCAACAATTACGTAAAATAAACCATAAAAATTATGTAAATTATTCAATTAGGCACAAATGGAATTTCAACTCATGGAAACAAATAAGATGAAAAGAGATTCGTGACGATGTAAGATTCATGACAGCCTAATAGTCGGTAAATGTGATGGACTTTATTGAAAGAATTTCCAAGAAGGAATATCCAAATGTTCATGTTCATTGTGGGATGAAACAGTTTTGTTGATCTTTATAAAGACTTGTCAATTTGGGATTTTACTTAGGATGTGTCACAGGAGGATCAACTTTAAGAGAATCCAATTTTCTTTTCAATTGAGGATTATTTTGAGTGGAGAAGCTGTTGGGTAGCTTTCTTGGAAAGCGTACGGCGAAGGAATGGCCGAAAAGCTGGCACCAGATTAGCGTGACTGTTGCTTCAGGCATGTGTGACTGTTGCTCTAGGGTAAAGCAACTGTTGCTCTAGGGTAAAGCAACTGTTGCTCCAGGCTAGCGTGACTGTTACTCCAACTAGTGTGACTGTTGCTTTAGGCTTCCAAATTGAATATGAATAACTCCCAAAAAATCTCAAATTCCCCAGTTCCATCACTTACACCCGACCCCATAACTCACACACTATTCAACAAAAAAATCAAAGCGAAATCACAGTTTCGTACGCACACACCAATCTGTGTTTATCTCTCCAACACACATGTTTGACTAATAAAAATTCTGGTCCATAAAAATTCCAAAAAAAAAAATTAGACGTATAAGTCGCTTTTTGCGTCATTCATTTCAGCTGTGCTTATGAGGAAAAAAAATTATTTAATGTAATGTAAACAACAGCACAGAAAAAACATGTGATTATCAGCGGTGAATAACATATGATATTTTTATAGCTTTATATGAAGTAAACAGAACTTAAAAATTCAGGGATAGTGAGGATGTGGGGTTGATTGTCAATGATGTGAGTTTGGGAATTTGGTCCACGTCACAATGACGCCATGTCATGTCACGGTTACGTCAGGTCATGTCAGGGTTACACCAGGCAATGTCATGATGACGCCTGGTCACGTCACGATGACATCAGTCCACGTCACAGTGATGTCATGCCATGTCACAGTGTCGTCATGCTATGTCACAGTGACGTCATGCCATGTCACAGTATCATCAACAGTGCCACAGCGAACATGGTGTGCTGTTTGGGGCTAGACACCTTCAGATCAACCCTAACAATTAAGAATCAGAATTTTGGTATTACCCAGCAGCAAAATCAATACAATCTATATGTAGACATGGAATATCCCCATCAAATTTCATCGTAATTCCAAAGATTCCAATGACAAACCTCACATCTCTTAGAAATGACTCATAATCACATGATTCCAAAAGAAAATTGATAAATATCCAATATCCATTGCTCCAAAACGTAACGAAAACCATCATATGAGATGGAAATACCTGCTAACACACTGACCGTGATGGTAATGATACTTCATAGTAAACAAAAAAATAAGAGACTGAGTGGATACTTTATCATAGCATTGTTCAACCTGACACCTTTCTTTCGGTCTTTATGTATATATATCTGTCCGCAGCTGAAACGCCTCGAGCACCACAATTTATCATGAAAATGTCATCGTCTCATGAAAGGATCCTATAAATCCACACAATATCATAAATCTTTAATTCCATGTCTTTTACTTTCCACAATTGAATTCCAATGTACAACCCCATGTGTCCACCTGTCTCCTCAAAGTTTCATGTCTGAACGTCAATTACTTACCTTTAAATCCATTAAAAGTAATTCTTAGCAAAAATCTATTATGTATGTTCATGCCCATCAATTCCGGGTTCATGATCATCGCCACGCTAACGCCCTAAAACTTCTCGTTACACGCACTTTACCTCTATTGTTGTATATATCCATTAGATCGTCATTATTTGTTATTATTTTATTTCTACTCGTTCATCTTTTCCCTATATTACGGTTCCTTCCTTTTATGTAGACCAGTGGTGGTCAACCTGTTGTTCGCGGCACACCTTGGTGATAAGCTTTGACCGAAACTGCATAAGACATGCAGTTCATGGAATTCTATGTGACACTCTAATGTGCCGCATCACATATGTTGTCCACCACTGATGTAGACACAATATGAAGACACGACACAAAAGAGTAAGAGAAAAGTTGCGTAAAATAAACTTTATATTTCGTGTTGTTGGATATACAGCAAGAGAGAAAAAAAAATGTAAGAATCCCAATGTGTAGTAAGAAAGTGCGTAAACGAGAGTGAATAAAGAAGATTGGAGGGAAACCCGAAACCTAGTCAGTCAGAAAAGACTGCGAACACAACATAAAAAAAGAGAATGAAAAGAAAGAAAAGCTGATTTTGTTTTGACGGCATTTGGGGTTGTATGGAATGGCGGGACTTTTTTTTTTATTATTGTGTATGTTCATTTGGCGCTCTGTAACTTTGTTTATAGCTTTCAATATCAAGCTATATATATATTTACATTCTGTGGAATTCCTGGGTGTAATTTGTTTGAATAGTTGGGGAAGTGCGATATTACATCATGGCATGGCAGGTGTTATGGAGTTATGGATAGATGTGATCCATTTGATCTGTACAGATATAGAGCTTGCATGGTCATGAGATGCTCACTAATTTGATGTCTGTCTGGGCAGTTGTGTGAACATCAGTATGTTGCCTACCACTTCACTTGTGTGTCGCGTCACACAGATTTCCCACAACTGCATTAGGATGTCGTGTTACGCAGGTTGCCCACCACATAACTAATGTGTCACGTCACACATGTTGTCCACTACTGCAGCTGTGTGTCGCGTCACACAGATTTTCCACAACTGCACTAGTATGTCGTGTCACATATGTTGCCTACCACTGCTCTAGTATGTCACGTCACACAGGCTGCTCAACAGTTCACAAGTGTGTTGCGTCACACAGGTTGCTCACCACTATGAGTCGGTTCTCGATCGCTGTATTGCTGTCTATTGCCTTCTAATTATTAGTTCCAACTCTATATTTTATGCCTTAACAGTCAAAAAGATCACTTTTAGGAATCGTAGTGGTCTTACTGTAATATAAAAGCATATTCAATGCCTGTAACGATCAACAACTCATTCCCATGCGCTCTCCAATAATCACCCAATATGGGAGGTGGGATGACATTCCAACAACCCCAAATAATACAGCACTATAAATATTAATTTAATCAATTTTCTTCGACTTCCACAAACACAATCAAAATACAACATTTGTCATAGTAACTCAATTAAACATACGTACAACTAGCACACCATGTGTACGATGACAAACATATATATTTTTTTATATATTTAATTGTTTTTGGCGCTTTCTAGTTCAATGAACATTCTTCTTTATTTTTTGTGTATTTCTGTTTCGGCTCGACAGGTTCACAATTTCTTTATCGATTTCGTACGATACATACGTACAGTAAATATACACAACTTCTATGTTTTGTGTGCGGTTTCCCATAATATAATGAAAATAAATTATTATTTGGTATTTGGGGTTCTCAAACCTTTCACTTCCACTGCTTCTTTTTTTTAAAAAATAAAAACTATAGTTTTTTGACTACTTTGAACCTGTCCGGCATTAACAATGGAATAAATAAGAAGAAAATGATGTAAGAACAAAGTTCATCGGCCCGTAACCGAACCAATTTTTAATGTACCTTTTTACCGGCTGTAAATGCTTCATATAAAAATGTTGAGATTTTTATTTCATATTTTACAGGAGCATAAGTAGATAAGGCAGCAAATTATGGGTTGATTTGAAGTAGCACAACCCCAAAAATAAATATAAAAAACCACATGTATGTGTACATAACTGGATATTGATACTAATATTTATAATCTAATGGCAGGGGTGGGGAACCTTTATTGTGGAATGGCACAACTTGGTATATTTCACATGGAGTCGACTTTGGGTTTCGCATGGATTTGACTTATATTTTGAATGGAGTCAACTTGGGTTTCGCATGGAGTCGACTTGGATTTCGCATGGAATCGACTTGGATTTCGCATGGAGTCGACTTGAATTTCGCATGGAGTCGACTTTAATTTCGCATGGAGTCGACTTGAATTTCGCATGGAGTCGACTTGGATTTCGCATGGAGTCGACTTGAATTTCGCATGGAGTCGACTTGGATTTCGCATGGAGTCGACTTGAATTTCGCATGGAGTCGACTTAGAAGTCGCATGGAGTCGACTTGGATTTCGCATGGAGTCGACTTGGATTTCGCATGGAGTCGACTTTGGATTTCGCATGGAGTCGACTTGGGTTTCGCATGGAGTCGACTCGGATTTCGCATGGAGTATGCTTCATGCCCTTCACAGCACACAAGTTCCCCACCCCTAACTCTAATGCCTACGTCTCAATAAAAAAAATCAATACAAATATGTTGTTGAGGGCTTCTGTCAATAGTTCAATGTAATAAAATACGATAAAAAATTGTTATGGGAGATTCTTTGGATGAGTTGAATTTTTGAAAAAGAGCTTTTACAATCCAAGGTTATTTGAATTTTACTACTAAAAAATGTTTTCATAAAAATCTTACCTAATTTCATATCTTGATAGCTTAAATTGACTTTAAACAGTCATTTATCATTAATTCTTGATATACTAGTAGTTATTTCACATTGAAATGCTAAATTAAGACGAAAATTTGAATTTTTCTGAAAATTTCATTTGGTATTTTTCTACACGGATTAGGAAAAAAAAGCTCAAAAATAACTCGATGACATGATTTTTTACTCAAAGAATCGAAATATCTCTTTAATTAATGACTAATGGTAAGATCTAGTAGCATACAATGATAGATTTAAGTACGATGTATCCATTAGTAGCTGTCTTTTACCTAAAGTATCTTTAATTTTGTCTATTTTTCAATTCTTCGGATGAAAAATAATGAAAGTTCCGATTTTTGTCATCGAGTTATTGTCCGAAGAATCGAAATAACTTAATTAATACATTGTTTAAAGATCCATAATTGAACGAATATGATAGTTTTTGGTCTAATAAACTAGTTAAAGCAATAAACTTAAGAACTTTAGTGGAAATATTTTCCAAAAAATCGATTCTTCGGTAAAAAATTTCAAAAAATCATCCAAAGAAATACCCTTATGAGCTTCTTGTTGTTCCTTAACTATGGGAAAAATTTATGGAAATTGCCTTATTCTGAGCAGCAAGCAACAAAAATTGTGCGTTTAACGTTGAATTAAATTAAATTTAAATTCAGAAAAGAACGACTTTATTGAATTAAATAAAGAGAGAGAAATGCACACACACAAAAAAAGAGAAGCCGGTGTGCCTGAATAAAACCGCATACAATTCATTCAATTTTCATTTTTAATATTCAGTCATGTCTGTAGGGGCCAGCGGATTCGTGCATACAAACAATAAAAAACAGTTACTTTAACATTTTGTTGCGACATATCGATATAAAAACGTTTAGTTTATGGCTTTTAAATATTTATTTCCCACTCTTCCCTCCTTCCTCCCCCAAACTTCTATGTCTTGAATGCAAGTCCATATATGCAAAACTAATAATACAGTTTAAAGTGAAAAACGGTGGGTAAACAGGTGTAAAGTCTTTAAATTTTTTGCTCAATTGAAGTTTCTCTACGTAATACATTGTGTGTGGCATGTGCTTTGGAGCAAGTGGAGAGCTTATGAATGTCAATAAATACTGCGCATTTTGCATTTTACCGATAATCGCTTCATAAAAGTAATTTGTAAAATTAATTTTTTTTGTTAAGCTTTTCTAACTTTTTTTAACGGATTTTTATGATGAAATTGGAGAGCACGTGGAAATTATTTTCTACGCTTTGGAAATAGATTTGAGGGAATTAGTGATTTATAGGAATATAATATTTAATATACAACGGCTTGGAAGTGTTTGTATTGGGATAAAGGAAAAGGATTTACGATGTCTCAATATCGACGGATACTTAAGTTTCGCTAAGCCTATCCGACTCGACTGCCGACTCCAGACTTTCCCTGACTGCCAACTGCAGACTTTGCCTGACCACACGGGAAGTCTCGGTCTCGGCATTATCGGGAACCTTTAACAGATACTCAAGTATTGTCTCGATATCGATCTCGTCTCGAGAGTGTTTCGAATCCAGACAGCACTTGCTAGAGCATAGCTACTCCGGCGTATCGCTGATCACAGCAGGCTGATTTCTATCCATTCTTAACCCAAATTCTCAAGAATTGAATAAAATATTGCAAATTTGTCAAAGATTCCTTCAAAACTTACGATAACTCAAGAATTATGAAGCAGGAATGTTCCAAATGCAAGTCTTAAGGGCTGTATCTGGTTAGTTCTTAGTCAACGCTATCTGTGACTCTTTATACATTCCTAGCAATTTTGTAGATAGATTTTCTTTCACTTGTCCTTTTTTGGGTGAGCCTCTCCCCATTGCAACTAATCACCAAAACTGTGACTACAAGACAGAACTAAATCCCAGCAATTAATTTTCCCAGGCACAAAATGCTCAAAAAAAATATTTATTTGTACACAAAAAAAAACAGTAATGAAGTATAATGAAAACTGAATAAATTACGTAGGATATTTCTGCAATTTGTGACTATGATTGATGTTGAATAGATTACAAATTTTTCATTCTTTTGTTGTTGTTGTTGCTACTGATGAGCGCGTTAGGGAGAAAAAAATGAGGAATTGTCTATGAATTCAATTAGAATATTGTAATGCTCATTAATTAAATTAATAAAATTTGAAATTTCTTTGTAGGGGAAAATTTCCTCATTAAATTTCCACTTCTCGTCCACGTCTGACTTTATTTCCTATCATTCATCATCACATTTCAATCGCCTTTTATTTTTAAATTGGAAAAAAAATAGAAACATCAGTTTTCACAGCAGTGGCAATGGCAACAATCGATCAAAATTCAATTAAAAATCGCCACTGTTTGCTTGTCCAATGTCTACTTTTATTTCATCGTCTTTTATCGTCTCATAGCAAGGCATTGGAAACTTGGAAATTATTGATTAATATCCACATGTAGGAGTTGCCTTACTTATTAGCTGTAATAACAAAGGTTCTGTTGGATCTGAGAGAAAACTCACAGACAGAGATCCAAGTTTGATTCTGAATTAAGGATCCGGAGTGGGAATCGAACCTGCGTCCTAAGATACTCAGTTGCAGTCTTTTACCACTGAGCTATCGAGGGTTAATCGATTGTATGGCAGAACTCTTTATAAACTTGATTCCAAGTGGGACTCGAACCCAAGTCCTGTGATATCCAGCCACATGCTCCTTTAAACTGAGCTACCTGGGGTTAATTAACTATATGGCAGAACGCTATACTTAACAGATCTCGAGTTGGATTCGAACCCACGTCCTGCGATTTCAAGTCGCATGATCCTACCTTTGAGCTATCAAGAGCTATTCGACAAGATGCTTTATATAATAGATCCGAGTGGGATTCGAACCCACGTCTTATAATTCCCAGTCGCACGCTCCAACCTTTGAGCTGTCAGGGGCTATTTGACTGAATGACAGAATGCCATATATAAATCATATACTTCCTATGTTCCTCTTACTGCACTCCTATAGATATACAATTGAATGTCCACTCCTAAAATCCACTTCCAATCAAGTTCCATCCCCTTGACACTCATGTATTGATGACGATAAATAATAATTATATTAGAAAAAAAAAAAGTGCGCAATGCAGTCCACAATTGGCTGTAGCAACAACAAACATTGATGACAACGACAATATTTTATATCATATATAGTCATGGCTGGCAAATAAAAATTACTCATTGCGGATGACTAAATATGGATGGACATTTCCACTTTGTTAGACTATTAAACAACAAAAAAATAACAAAGTTGATAGAAGAACTTGAAATTGCATTTTGTGCTTCTTATTGCATCTTGTGCAACTTTGTATTATCGTGGTGCGTACAACATGCAGCATAAAAACTACAAAATTGAAAACATAATGCCGGAAATTCAATTCTTGATATTAAATTTGTGCTGTACATGTACTGACTGTTGCTACTTGTATATGATCAATTATCATCTGCGGTATTGCTTTATTTGTTGGCAAATACAAAATTACATTATAATTAATTAGCAATTTCATGCATACCTATCTCTATCTAATAATATTATATCTCCCATGTATTGACATTCCATACTTTACGGTTCTACTGCTTTATTGAATATTGAAATTCAATGAGAAAAATTTCAATTCTGCATGCTAAAGTGGATGGGTTGCATTGGTAATAATAATAATACATATTGATAGCATTAATGATGCTGGAATGTGGATGAATCAGACTTTATAGATATATAGTCAGACATCTCATCTATCCGTAGATAAATGGAAATTCTTTATTGCTTATGAAATAACTTTCAGGTCATTTGTCAATGGACTTTTTTGAGATGTAAATTCCTTTCAAGTCGATGTCCTGGATTTCTATTTAATTGAAATATTGATATGTGGCAGTGGTGGGCAACCTGTGTGACGCGGCACACCTTGGTTATAAGATTCAATCAAATTCGCTCATGGCATTCGGCACATAGCATTTCCATGAATTGTGGAGGCATGCTTATGTACCGCGACACACAGGTTGTCCACCACTGATCTATACACTGTCTAGAAACCTTCAAAGCAGAATAATAATTCAAAATGGCATTCTGCAAAGCATTTGAAACAACCACGATAGCACAGTGGTAAGAGTGTAGTGAAAGCTTATGGTAGGAAGTCGGAAGACGCGAGTTCGATTCCCATCCGGAGCAAGATGTTGGAAAAGTGTTCCTTCTTCTCTGCTATATAGTCATCATTAAAGTTATTAAGTACCAAAATTAAGTTTTTACAGAAGCTGGACTCTAAGTCGGATCATTGAGACGAGACCCTGACCTAACTTTAGTAAATCCAATCCCAAGCCCAACATTGATAAGATTCTATGACATTTGAAATATTAATGAATAAACTTTAAAGCTTCATGCCTGCCCCTTAATGATAATGATTATTTCTCATTTGTCGTCACTTTGGCGTCTACGAATTCCAATTCACACTATATATACTTTATATATACATACTTAATTTAAATAAGTCAGTAGTAGCTTTTGCATTTTTCACATTCAATCATCGATTCCTATTAATTAAGTATTAATGGGGCAAGTAAATAAATATCCGTTGAGTGTTCGTACTTACACACAAGCAGATGATACATTCATACGTGCAACTGCACGTGCCACAATCGAATAAATGAAAAAATCTACTATACATATGGAGCTAAAGTATTGACTATCTAATTAATTTACTGGATTATATTTTATGACGTAGTTGTTTGGATATGACTTTTGGACATTTTTAAATGCTATTTGTCATTAATTGCTAATTCATTGTAAATCTCGTGCCGACACTTTGGGGAGGACGGATGAGGGCAGGAGTGCTTACTACCAGATAGCTTGTTAAAGTCAGTAAGCAATTAAAGTGCAATTTTAAATAATAATTTTTTCTACTGTGTTTTGACTATTTATAGTCATCAAGTAAAGTAATGAAATTACAATTCGTGTGTAGTTCTCATGTGTTTTTATTAAACATTCATGAACATACATGACTGTGTATAGCATGAACGCAATCGATGAGTGTATGAATGAATACGACTATATATATCTATATATTTCATTTTGCTGTTTGCTGTCATTCTGGTTGAACTTTGAGCATATGAATGAATAGCAAGTAGTAGCTGGCAAAACATGCCTGACATTACATGTTGTGTATAAAAAAGTTACAACAAAAATGCATTTGGCGTTACTGCCAATACCTTATTATCTATCTCTCAATCTCACTCATCCAATTTTTAATCCATAAATTATTTATAGATTTCTATTACATAGTTTTTTAATTTCCAACAACGACGTAATTACGCTTGTTTTTTATTTCAAGATTGATTTTTGTGGGCTTGCATGAACTGTTTCATGTGCTTTTGGTTGATGGAAGTTTGTGGATTTGTTCGAGTTTTGTAGAGCTTGGTAGATTTTAGATTGTAGCATGCAATGAAATTTTGTCAGAATTTGTGAATGTTTTGAAACATTTGAAATTTTAACGGTTTTGTTGAATTTGAAACTTTCAACGTTTTTGTAAAATTTGAATTCTTTAACAGTTTTGTAATTTTTGAATTTTTCAACAATTTTCTCAATTCTGAATTTTCAACGATTTAATGAAAATTTAAATTTTTAACGGTTTTGTAAAATTTGAATTTTTTAACAGTCTTGTAATTTTTGAATTTTTAAACGGTTTCGTAAAATTTTTAAATTTTTAATCAATTTTGATTCCTTAAATTGCTAATTGTGGAAGCATCAATCATTTTTAAGTCAAAAATTGTCATAAATTCATTGGAATTCCCACCGAAAATTCGAACGTCACAATGAACAGAATCAAAACATTCAGCACACAATCTCACATTTGTCACTTGTTGTGCTTTTTTCATTCAAGCTTACAATCGTCCAATTGATTGACATAACAGGGCGCCATGAACTAAAAAACTATTCAAAATATACAATTTTTCAAATGCATACTAAGTTAGTGCTAAAAAGCAAAATTAATGGCGCGCAAAAAAGTCATTGATAAAACGATACATTTTATTTAATTACGTGTAGCTGGTCTGGCTATGTATTGATTTATTTACATACCAACACCTAACTTCTTTCTACATCGCCTTCAAATGTCAATCAATTTGCCTGTTCAATTTGATTGACTGACTTTCTCACTTTCGAATAATTATAATAAATTAGTAAAACTAGTAACAGCTGTTGATCGAAGGTGTATGTAGATTATAGGAATTTAAGATTGATTGCTTGGCAATTATAAAGAGCGTCTCTATTACCCATTATTCCTTATAATGTCTTCCGAAGTCTATATCCATATTAAAATACAATGCATACTATTCAGCTAGCCCTAATACCAATTTAGCATGAAATGCTTTCTCTACGCCCGCAATAATTTTCATTTCCATTTTCTCACTCTCTCTCACTTGCTCTCTTTCTTGGAAATATAAGTGAATTTATAATAATAACAGACGCTCATGTCTCGTCGCAATTTACTTGTCGGATGCTATTTATAGATTAATATTAAGCCACATTTTGTGCTATATAGTTAATTTATTTTTTATGTTTTTATACTATTTTACATTATTTCATAAAAAAAAGGGACGGTACTTGTTTACTGCAAAATCTTAAAGGCACAGACATGACCCAACTCAATAATATCGTGGTGTATAATTTTCCGGGTGAATGAGGTGTTTTAAGGCTGAATGAGAATGATGGGGAAATTTGTTAATTAAAATCGATTAATTTGAGCGGTTTGGTGGTGGATGGGATTTAGTTTGACTATGATAAGTATGGGAAATTTCATCAATAAGACTTTATTAAGATCAGATTTGAGATATCGAAGTATATGTAGGATTAAATGCTAAAGTGAAAGCGAAGCTGATTCCGAGAGATTAGACTGGATTAAAAATCTGTAATCCTCTCATTCTCTCGAAGATGTGGGTTCGATTCTCAATATAAACTGAGTTTGACAGAGGCAAGTCAGAATCGCAAATTGCTATTGTTATATGATTCCAGTAGCCATTCGTTGACATGATACGATGACGACAGAAGGTAGGAAGTCTGGCTGGTGTGGTTCCATACCGAGTGTCTTCCGTTTGACAGACTTCCATACATATACTAAGTTTGTCAGAATCACAGATTGCTAAGATGTCTTTCAGAAGCCGCATTATGCGCATTATGTGATGATGACACTAGGCAAGGAATCTAGTTGGTCTCAGTCCACGTCGAGTGGCGACTTCTTTCGACTGCTCACTTAGTTCTTTGGTTCAAGCGGACGTGACAGTTCGGAATATCTGTTTCGACACATCCAATTCAGGAATTCTTGGGTCTTCCTCGAGATCTCTTACCATCCACAAAGTCCGATGCAGATACCCTACATACTGGGGCATCCTGTGGGTATATCTGTATTCATGTCCAGTTCATCTCAGGCATTTTTACTCTTTGTAACCATGACTACAATCCCTAAAATAACCTCAAATTCAGAATCAAATCCGACAAACTTCACTCAATTTTATGTGACGAGAAGCATAAAGTTTAGAAGAAAATACACTTAATATGTGACTAATTAATTCAAGCGAGCAATTCACAACAGTCTATTAAAAACTACACACCATAATTCGAGGTGAATAAGTAGTCGCGATAACGATAATATAACTTAAAATGGTGAAACTATACAGCAACAACAAAAAAGTGTAAATAATTAAATTATTTACGGATTTTATATGCAGAGAGACGTAAAGTGGAAGTACTTCTTTGAAAAAAGGGTTTTTTAATTATTTATTTCAAGATTGTAACTCTAAATTCCTGTTTCTTTTTATTATACAACTCACATGAGTGAAAGAAAGGCGGCATGAATGAATGATGAGCTTTCGGCTGTTTTTGAAATATTTACGATCCTTTTATTGCCTCATTCGTACACTGTTTTAATGAGCGGAAGATAATTTTCCAGAAACTTTTGCCACTATTTACTCGAGGCTAATTAGTCATTTGGACTAAATCTTCACTTGCTTTATATCTTTTACAAAACCATATCATGGCAATGATGCGGTCAATATTTTATGAAGTCTTTACGCTTCATTTGGGTTTTATGATGAATTAATGCTTAAATGTTGGATATTAGATGTTCTGGAGCAGTTTTGGATACCCTATTTGCTTTGGTACTCTAGTATGCCATGAACAGTATGCCATGTAAGGTTTCCCAAAGTCTTAATCTGGACAAGTTCTCGAGATTGAGAATCGGATCGAAATCGGCAACCATTTTCGGGTCTGGTCAATGCTCACCATTAAGGTCTGTTGCCAAAAACAAAAAGTTGCTCACCACTACTCGGGATTGACGTCCATTCAAATCCAATTTTCATAGTTTCCGATCCACCATTTAATTTCATTTCTTTTATGGAGTGGTGGACAACCCTTTTGTGCCTCGGAGCACTTTAGTGGTAAGCAACGACCAAAACTATAAATGAAATGGTACTACACGACATGGTGTTACACGACATAATGTTACACGACATGGTGTTACACTACATAGTGTTACACTACATAGTGTTACACGACATAGTGTTATACGACATAGTGTTGCATAACATGGTGTTACACAACATTATGTTACACGACATAATGTTACACGACATGGTGTTATACGACATGCTTGGTTCATGACATTAGTACACCTCGACACATAGGTTGCCCACCACTGCTTTAACGAATACAAGTTTAATTCCTAAATCAGCGACTAATATCCAATTTCCATACCTCTACAGCAATGACCCTGAATACAAGCCGATGCAAATGACCCGCCTTATCTTAACAAACAAAAAAAATTATTTCTTATCGTTCACAATTTTTTCATTAATTAAATTACTTTTACTAAGAATGTAAAGTGCACATAATACGAGGCTTGGTTGAAAATGGCAACAAACATGCTTACAGAAAAAGAGCTATTAATGATTCATAAACATTCAATATTCCTCCGTCTTAATTGCCTTTTTTTTTCTTCAAGTTCTAGTGCTTAAATTATAATTAAGAACGTTGTTGGAAACAAGTTGAACAATCTTAAACTCCCTTGATGTTTACTTACGTGCTGGGTATGGTTGGGAAGAGGGAATTGATGAGTTGGAGTTGGATATTGTGGAATGTGGATGTTATGGACGCATCTGGATGGCATTTAGGGGAGAATCAGTATATTTTCAATTGAATCTGCTTACTAGGACTTGAACCTTTGTCATGATTTGATCCTCTAATCTGTAAGCTAGTGGGATATACTGAATGTCTATCAAAATGCATTCAATGTGCAGCTTCAACCTTTTCAATGATTTAATTAAAAATCTAACGATAAGATGGAATTGTTCCTCAAATAATCACAACCAGCCAGTCACACATAACAAAACCGGATCCACTAATTTCACACAACGTTCCGGGACATAATCTCATCAATTGGCCTGTCATAATAAATCATCACGTTTCCAACGAAAAAATATATGCTACCTGACGTGCGCTATGTGTGTGCAACGATGATAATCACCTGATAGTTATGCCTATTTGCAATTTACTATGAAAAGTTGTTGCTATCATCATGTGCACAAACTGGAATGGAAGGCTCATAAAATTGCATTTTTCAAGACTGGATGGAATTTTAATTCCTCAGAATGTGCAGAAGACTTTATGTCTACTGACTGTATATTCTCATATTTTTATTTACTCATGTACATTAATTAGGTTCCAGTCGATTGTTTCTTTTTTACTGCTGTAAAGTAAAATAATTAAATGCCTGATCTTCTTTCATGAAGGAACTGGAAATAAATTAAATTTTTGTAGCACCTTACGATATACTCAACTGACTTTTTATGACTCTATTCATGCTGAATCTAAAAGCTAATCAATTTTTTTTTATTATCTTGTTTCTCTAGGCTGCAATATTACAACAAACAGCAGAATATATTGACCGATTGGAACTTGAGAAGCAACAGTTGATTGCAGCAAATCAACATCTGCAAAGATTGGTTGATTCAATGGGTGGAACTAATAATAATAATAATAATGAGTGTCCACCACAACAAATTATACAGCAAATTACCTCATCACCATCAACTGGCACCGCTATAAAGAAACGAAAATTGGATCAGGTCATGACCGTTCAGACAATATCCGATTCATCTGATGAGGGTCTTGGCTCAATGTCACCAGAACCTGTTACACAAATGATTTTTCAAAATGGCACGAATGCGAGCAGTACAATAACCAAGACACATTTGGTCAGTGCAAGTGTCACAACGATCAATGTCAAGGACTATGTAAATTTACAAAATCAAATGGAAACTGAGCGACGTCATCGCATTCAATTGGAGGAACAATTGAAACAATTGGAAATGCAAGTTTATTCAAGTCAACATCAACAGCAGCAACAACAAGTTCAACAACAGCAACAACAACAACAACAACAGTCGCCACAACTGCAACCGAATTATCAACATCCAGAAGAGATTGATGAAGTTGATGGACATATTATAAATGGTACAATTGAGGAGAAAATCATTATACGTCAACCAGATGGACAAGATATTCAATATATTGGAACCGTACCACATTCATCACAATTTGTTGTTGTCAGTACCAGTACACCAGGTTCATCACCAAAACATGTAACAATTGTAAATGATGATGATGATAATTCACGTACCTTATCGTCAGATGAATTACATAAGGAAGATGATGTTAAATTGGTATTACGTAAAGTAAATCCAAAGCTCCAGCAAATCAGAATGCCAAGTATTTTGGAGCAAGCAATAAAGGCTGAACCAAAAGTTGAAGTTGAGCGAATTAATTCGCCATGCATAATGCCAATGATTGAGGAGAATGTTGGAATACATTCGCCACCAATACATACACAACGCATCACATCCCCGCCAACAGCAGCTGTTACAATTCGTACAACTTATCCAAATAATAGTCATCAGCGTCCAAATTTGGAGACAATTGTCGAGGCGATTCGTCATTTAGAAGGCGATGCATTTGATATGGATGAGGAGACAGCAACGACGACAGCAACGATTAAGCCACAACAACAACAACAGCATATTATCACCCAAGAAGTTCCATTGGCACTAACGACGAGCAATAAATATCAACAGCAGACAAATGGACAAGTTAAAGAGCCATTTAAATTCCGTCAAAGTGCAACCTCACAATCGGGTTTACCAACATTCGTTAGTGTGCCATCTCATCAGCAACAGCAACAGCAACTAAAAGTTCAACAATATCAACAGCGACCTGGCGTGATTGTCGTAAAGCAAAACTCTTGATTATTAAGCGGCACCGAACGAATTGTATCATCAATGAAAGCGAAAATGTTGATGAACATGCACCGGCAACAGCTGGCTGACAAGGTAACAGCAAGAAAGTTAATCAAGTAAGCTTTTTATTCTCTTTCTTCTTCACACCTCAAGAAAAAAAAATGAAAAAATTCAAAAAAAAAATATGAGTTTAAAAATAAGGAAACACATGCTACCTACCTAAAAACTGGGTGACCTAAAAATTATATTAATAATTATAATTAAAAAATTTAAATTTAATTAATTAATGAGTAATAATTATGGTAAAAAAAAATAATATTAATTGATATACATGCATATATTGAGAATATTACATAAGTATATTTAAAAACAAACAGAAATGATAAAACAAAAATTATATTTGATGAGAAGAATTTTCTTTTCTTTTGCAAGAAGAAAAAATAATCATAAAAGTTTAATGAGAAATGATTAAGAAATCTACTTAAGTTAGGATTTTGAGTATTGTGCGCGTGTAAAGCGCATTATGTACAAGAATTTGTAAGTTTATACAATCAAATCGTTGTATAATGCGTGTATTTTCACATAATGCGTATTTTTTAGTATAATGCGCAATAACTAAAATTTGAACATAATGCGAATATGTGCGTACAATCTCTGAATCCTTATTATTTGAAAATGGAAGCAAAAAATTCAGAGTCGCAAAACAAAAGCTCCAAGCTTGAATATTTGTGCCTCTCGGACATCAATTTGAACTTTTTAAACTTCCCTTTTCAAATAATTTTCTTTCTTATTTTAATTAACAAATTCTAAAGCAAAAAGAAACTCCCACATCTACTCTATATACACAAACAACAGAAGACATAAAACAACAGCAACAAACAACAGAAGAAATAAAAAATATATGACGATAATAATGAATAATAAACTCATTGCATTGCATTAACTAAATTTTTAAAAAAATAAATTAAATTAAGAAAGAAGCCAAGCTTTTGTAAATCATAAGGAATAAAAAAAAATTAGCTAAATTTTTGGATCATGGAAAATTTGATAAAATGCATCTCAAAATTCATTTCATCAGCATTGTAATGTTGCTTATTATTTTCTTCATTTGTTTTGGTGGACATAACTAGTCATTCAGTGTCATTGTCATAAAGTATTCCAAAGGAATCGTAAGGAACAATGTTGAAAGGACTTTGAAAGCGATTTTGGGATTTTACATTGAGGAATTGGCAGAGCTGGAAGTTGACTTGTGTTTTGAATGGGAAAAGGCAACTTGAGTTGAAATTCGAGTCAACTTCGAGCTCTGACTGAATAAGAAAGTTCGAGAACTTTCTAAAATAAGCTTTAGAAACTAGAAATTGGATTATAAAATCCTCAAAATTGAACTATCAATTCTCAGAATCTAAACCAGAACTCGAAGTCGAATCGAATTTTCATACAAAATTCGAATCGACTTCGAGCTCTGATCCAAAGATTCATAAATTCTCAATCTTTAAAAACGACAGCAAATGAACAAAAAAAAAACTCATCAAATGCAGATTTAAATGGACATCCATTAACACTTTCGCACATTAAAATTACCTCAATTTACAAGAGCTTGTATTAGAAGTGTTCATTTTATACCTTATAATCTACTCAAGCGATTGATCTTTAAGATTACTAACTCTAAACTTATATTATCTTAAATAAAAATGTGCGAAAAAAATCAGCCTCAATGTGAAATCATCAAGCTTTCGTCCACCAAAATGTCTAGCAAAAAAAATTTCGGTTCTATAATATTTTTTTCGCATAATGCGCTTTTTGCAAAAAACAAAAAAAAAATTAATTAAAAAATTATTGTATTTAGTTTAGAAAATGTGGAAAAAAAATTAGGAACAAGGATAGTAGAACTAGATGCAGAAAGAAAAAAGTTTAGTGTTTAAGCAACTGCATTAAAACAAAATGGTTTAGAATTAAATTATCTGGAATCTCACTTATTTGGACGCTTCGAGTTGAATTCATTAAGACTCGCAAAATTTTCATTTATCATTAATTTTAATTATTTTTTTTTTTTTATATTTTTCAAATCCTTAAATCAGATTGAACTTGAAATGAAACGAGAAAAATGTTAAATAGAAAATGTTAAGCTTCAAATCTTCAAATATTTTTTATGTTTCATAGTTACATAATCATAACTTTTTCGTCTTGAATCAATAATTAAAACAAAATGTGGTAGCAATTAAGGAGATGGAGACTTTTTCTACACACAGTGTCAGATTAAATTGTAAGAAAGTTTAATTAAGTTAAGCGTTTTTTTTTATTCTTCTAATTTCATTATCAAATCTACTTTTACTTTCGGAATAAAAAAACAAGTTTTATGCTTAAGATGTATTTAAAATGAAAAAATATTATTTGTTGATCAAAATATGACCTTTAGGACGGATAAGTGACTGGCGTGGATGAGAATAAGCTGTTTTTTGGAAGCATTAACTCTCGTATGTGGTCATTAAAAAATGATAAAATGATTTAGTTTCAATTGAAATCTTTAAATAGTCAAAGGGTAGGAGACTTTCACTTACTACGAAACACTCAACTCCTCTTCCCTCCCCCACTTCACCAATAGAGAGGGCAATTATCTATAGACAATTATTTGAGGCCAAGCAACACCCCCTCTTCATCAAACAACATAGAACACTACGTAATAAATGAACGAGCTCCTTATCACAGTGTTGGGCAACCTGTGTGTCGCGGCACACTAGTTTGTCGCTAAGATGTTTTGAAAATGCTATAAACCGTACTTCGTATGCGATCTTGATTGAGGCATACTATCAAGGTTTGCCGCGAAGAATAAAAGGTTGCTCATCACTGCTTTAGATAGACTAGGGAACGTTCACTTGATTCCTTCTCCCCTCCCCATAGAGAGGACCTAACAATTGATCATAATTTGAGCGTAGCAAAATCTCTGCAACATCCCTACCCTCTCCTCCATAGAGTGTTGATGCCTCCATAGAGTGTTGAGTAATAAGTAAACGATCAAAAAGGAAATTTAGACGTCATTCCTGAACGATCCACTCAAGAGAACCTCAAAAACAAAAATACAGATCCAACACCAAACATCCAATCCATCTAAAACAGTCATTTGTCCATTCTTAAGTGTAAACCTCGGTGTTTCCTTTTACAATTCTATTCTATTATTGACTTTTTTTATGTAATATTTTTGTTAACTTATATGAATTATAATAGCTATTTCTTGCAATTTGAACTAGCGTGTCAGGATGAGAAGTTTAAGTTTTTTTTTTTAATTATGTTTTTTAATTTTTATTTTTTATGTAAATTTATATTTTGTGCATTTTTTTTTATCTCCCTCATCGCCAAATTGCAAAATTATGAAGTGCAAACATGAATGGACAAAAATAGTAATATGTCAGCAGATAAATTTGCATAATTAATTAATTCATTAATAATTAATTTTTTTTATTATTATTATTATTATTTTGTTTGTTAATTCGTCAATTACAATTACACGTGCGTTTAATTATTTAATTTCTGTGAAATTGTAAAAGAAAATAAAAAAAAATGGAATAAAATTTTTTTTTTAATAATTTTTAAGTTTTTCTTCGTATTTTCACGGAAGTGTTGTGTTATCCTCGGGTTTTTGGATATGCACATAGAGGATTGAGTGATGGATATGAGTTCTAGAATTAGATTTGATTGGTATAGATTCTGACTAAAATTAAGGTTTTTTAACTGAAAATCTAATTTTTACACGTGTTTATCTATTTTTTCTATTTTTAACTGAATAGTTGAATACCCCTTGTACTGATAAGCGCAGTTTCTGGGCCCTTAGTTCTAAAAATTACAGTTTCTGGTCCCTTGGTTCTAAAAACCGCAATTTTGGGTCTCTTTGTTCTTAAAATCTTAGTTTTGAGTCCTTTAGTTCTAAAAAATGTGCAGTTTCGGGTCTCTTCGTTCTAAAAAGATCAAATTCGTGCCTCTTAGCGCATTCTCGAGACTCTTAGTTCTAAAAATTGCAATTTCGAGTTCCATAGTTCTAAAAAGCACAATTTTTGGGCTTTTAGTTCTAAAAAGCACAGTTTCGGGTCCCTCAGTTCTAAAAACCGTTGTTTGGGCTCCTTAGTTCTAAAAACCGTTGATTTGAATCCCTAGTTCAAAAAAAGTTGCAATTTTGAGCTCTTTAGTTCTAAAAAGCACAACTTTGAGCTTCTTAGATCTAAAAAGCTTAATTTCAAGTTCTGTTTTCAAGATTTTCTTAAAAATCTTCAACAAAACTTCAATTTTTAACCTTAAAATCAATTAAATCCTTAATTCCAAGAATCAATCACTAATTAACAACATACTTGATCTTAAGCCATCCATCGCTCAATCCAAACAACACAAAAATTATCAGAGTGCAGTTAATTAATTAATTAATTAATGCTACTTAAGAGGTACACACAAAAAAATAACTTTCTTTGCCTGTTTCTCCTTTCCTACTTACTTACTCGCGCAATTTCATATCAAAAAAAAACATAAAAATTCATTGTTACTAAATATGTATGTCGTCGTTTCTTCAGTTTTATGATTATTAATTACTTTAAATACATTTCATTTCATTCATACATAATAATTTTTCAGTAGATAAGTAACACACATAACTAATTGAGTAAGGACAACAAAAAAAAGGAAATAAAAAAATACAAAAAAAAAATGTTAATAATTGGTAGAGTAAAGAAGTAGATTGTTAAGTTGAGAATATGCCCGGGAATTAATTAATAATAATTGAATCATTTTTTTATATACTTTAATCTTCAACTTTGATTGCTTTACAATTGATTTGGAGATGAACAAGTTTTCGAGATAAAAAGGAAGTAATAATGTACATTGTATAGTAATGATAGGCACTGATAGACTTTTTTTTATTATTTTATTTTCTTCATAATGTGGTTTGGAACTGAACAGTTTAGAGACTAGCTATGCTCAGCTCTAAACATCTGCACATGATTTTGAAGCTTTTTAAAGGCTGCAAATCAATTTCATTGATCAGATCTCGAAGTCGACTTCAATTTTGACTCCAATCAAAATTGTAGTCAACTTCGACCTCTGCTATTAATTGCTTGCTTAGCATAACCTCAAAACCATCTGTTCAGAACATTAATGCTGTTCATTAGATAAGACTTTCTAGTGAAATTTACTATTTTTTTGAATTTTTCAGACCAAAAAGTCTGAAATTTTCAAGAAAAAAACCTTTATTTAAGATTTATTCTACTAACTACTATAATACCTATCGTAACGGAAATTAGAAATTTAAATAATTTTTCAAAAGTAAAATTTCCGTTAAAAAAAATGTTTATACTGCTTATTGAGAATGCAAAAAAAGGAAATCTTGAATCATTTGAGCGAGAAAGTAATTTTACCATGAGCAAAAAGTCACTCGAGCAATGGGAGTTTAAGGAGGTAGATTTAGTTGTGTTTTTGTGGATCTGGACTTGATCCAGATCTATAAGTTTTGATCGAAGCAATCCAGAAATCGAAGAAAATTTGAATTTTGAATTTATTTGAGTAGAATTTTCATACGAAAACCGAGTAGACTTTGAGATATGGAAGGTCAGAGCTCATTTCCAGTCTCGGTTACTTACTGAATTCTATCTTAAGATAGTCGATAAGAATCTTGCTTAAGATAATAAGTTAGCAAGTCAGTTGACCAAATTCAAATCAAATTCTAACCTAAAATCCATCAAAATCAACTCAAAATTTCAAAAATTCTCCAAAAATCCACAAAATCCAACTAAAATCCTCTCAAAACTCATTTATTGTTCGGGAACGTGAATTGAATGAGTCTGGAATATTAGAAAATAAGGAACTTAAAGCATACGTGTGCGTGTGTGTGTTCAATTTGTAAAGAAAATGTACTTTTTATAGACTTTTTTTCCCCAATTTGTAAGCATTATTTATTTTCGTTATAAAAGTCGACTTTGTTCCTTAACACGAATTTCATACTTTCTTCCTTATTATTTTACCATTATTTTTTTGAATTCAAATTTTAAAAAAAGAAGCAGAAATGAAGAATGTAAATAGAAGAAAATTGTAACTTAAGACATATGGAAAAGGATAAGATGCTAAATCTAAGTAGGCGAATTATTGTTTTTGGATAAGTTAAAAGAGCGGCTTAATGCTTCTTTATTGGAAATAGGATAGGAAACATTTGGACTATAGGGATGTAACAGAATTTAGCATTTTTACGTAGACACAAAAAAGTTAATGAGACATTCGAGTGCTGGGCACCTTCGTTTCGTTGTGTGACTTGAAACTCACTAAAAAATAAAAGGATTTCTTAAGTTGCTTAAAAGTAAATTTTTGGATAGAAAATTTTGAACAATTGATTGCAATTTGTCGTATACGCTCCAAAATTTGGAAAATCATTAAAAAAATTTAAGAATAGTAAAAAAATTATTTTTCACTGTAGATGAAAATTGATAGACGGAATCCAAAGGATTCATTGAAATGCACAGTGATGTTTTTTTATTTTTTTGTCTCAAAAAAATTAGTGTAAATATAAAAAAAATTTCATTTTAAAGCTAAACAATGGTTGGAATGAGAATGGAAAAGTACTAAATGGAGATAAATTAAATATTTATACAGGAAAATTTTCTTATTTTTTTTAAAAAATTTTCATCTCTTTTTTTATTTTCGATAAGCATTAAAAATTCATTCATGATGGAAAGAAATGTTGATGAAATCTTAAGCGATATGTGTGGATGGAAAAACTGTTTGTTTTTTGTGAAAATGCTGGAAAAACTTTTTTTTTTCTTAAAATGTTTGGAACTAATGGGCTTGTGAACGACTTTTCTAAATCTTATGTGACAAAAATGTATAAAAAAAAATTAAAAAATTGTAAGGTGTTAAGGAGCAGTAAATTTATTCTTTGTCCTAGTTTTTTTAATAGGAATAATTCATTAATGATTGGCATTTAAACAAACATTTCATTACAATTTAGATGGAAAATTTCTCTCGATTTTCATTACGCAAATGACATTTTCAGTCCATATGATTAATGGATTTCTAATGACTATTTTCAGAAGAAATCATTTGATTTGTATTAGTCATATGGTTTTATGGAACAGATGATTGAATAAATATCGATTTTTGGATAATTTAAAAATGAATTTTATACAATTATTTGAATTTGATTTTGAAGATTTGAAAGTTTTTAAGGAAAAGTAAACAATATAACCGTTGAAAATTTGAATTAAGGGGTAAACAACTTGGTAGAAATTAGAAAAGAACAAAAGATCAAAGTCAACTTTGATTTTTTATGGAAAAGTTAAATCGACTCCATAAAAAATCCTAGTCGACTTTGAAAATCTGAACAAAAGAAATAAATGATAAATTTTGAAAATCAATCAAAAAAATCATAGCAAACAGAAAATAACCTCAAAAAAAGTTGTTTGCCCCTCTCAAAAATATTCAAAAACGAAAAAAACCGTTAAAATTTCTTTCATGAACACACACAGATCTTAAAATTGTGAGAGAAAAATTATGAATTATTTCGTGACCTAATAATAAAGCAGAGCTAAACTACACATGAATTATTCACAGACGCGGTTAAATAACGTACCTTAAAAATTTGAATAAAAATATAAGCATCTTACAACACTTTTTAAGGAAGTAAAAAAAAATGAAAAAATATTATTTATTTTAAATAAAAGAAATAATTGAAAATAACAACAAAGAATTGTTAAAATGAATTAAAATTTATATCTCATATAAGAAAATTAAATGCGAGAAATTAAAAAAATATTAAAATAATTATCCATTATTGAAAAAGATTGTGTTCTTCTATATTAAAGAAAAATTGAAATTTTTTAAATAAGAATAAAATCGACAACAAAAATGCATAATAATTAAAGAAAAAAAAAAAAAAGAATAAATTTTGTACAAAAAAAATGGAAAGCATAAAAATATTAAGAATAATAATGATAATAAAAATTACTAAAATTAATGTTTGAATGCAGTTTTTAATCAGACAAAATATTCATAAAGTGATTAAGGAACTTTAGTAACTGAATGAATGTTAAAGGTCGTCATCCCGAAAAGCACGTGTTTGCTAGGAACACGCCGTATTAACGGTTGTACATGAAATTTGCCCGATGGCTGCTTTTATGCTTCTCGGGCAGATACAAATGCAATTAATACTTATAAACTAGTTTTTTTACAGTTAAAGTTCAAGCCATAATTGAGGTTAGAATTTCAAATCCATGCAAATTTGCATGCATTTTAGTATGCAAACAGAACAGATGTAATTTCCATAATTCTGCAAATTAGCTACAAAAACTATAAACCTTTTTGACATTCGTTCAGTCACTAATTGATACTTCTTGAATGCAATATGGATAATGACAGCATGCGTAGTATCAAGTACAAATCGATCATAATATTCATACTCGTATTGCTTCAATTTACCAACATGCACTCAAGACATCCTTATTCATTCACATACATAAATACATAAAATGCATATTCATTCATTCATTCATTCCTCATGACTAAATAAGAATGACGGTTGATCTCACATTTTGGATGTTGAATTGAGGATTGAAAGGATATGGATGGAACGAGAAGTCAGCAATTTTTTTCTTTAATTATAGCCTTTTATTCGCAGTTTAAGTTTTGTTTTTCTTTAATTTTTAACTGTATCAGTTCGAAATTTTTATTTTCAAAATTTTATTTTGAGTTTGTTTTTGGAAATTTTAAAAAATTTAAAAAGGAAGTTTGCAGCATAATAAGAATGATAACTTTTGATCGTCAATTTAAAAAAAGAAGAAGTAAAGGATAATTTAAGACATGAGAAATGTAAGGTAAAAAAAATATATAAAAAATTATTCTTAAATGTTTCTTTTTGGTCGTTGAAACCTACTGTGATTGTAATATTAGAGAAAAAAAAAAGTGAAACACAACACATATATTATACTTATAATTTGTAAGTGAACAATATGATCTTATACGTATAATATTGTAAAACATGAAAAAAAATTGTAAATGAAATGAGGATATAAAAAAAATGTTTTTAATATTGACGATCATCAGTAAATTTTCTTTGTCATTGATGAATTGGAGCACATTTTGGATTTAGATTCTTTTCTTTTAACTTACTTTATAATTTTGATTAAAACAATAATAATTGGTAAAGTCTTTTCTTGTTATTGATGTTCAGCCCTTAATGATCATTACAAATAATTGTAGGCAATTGAGATCTACAAATCTAACAGATTTTTGATAAATTTGGGTCTAAATTAATCTTTAATTATGCATTGAAGCTCATCATTTCAACTAGATTAATCTATATTTCTATTACTTCTTCTGGTTTCTTTGCTAGTTGTGTCAATGACTGGTAAAGTATTTTCTTTAAATTGTTACAAATTTAGAGCAATCTCGAAAGAATTGGCCTTTTGGAAATACCAAGTGGACAAAAATTAGTTAGTGACTAGTATTTAATGGTTTTTTCAGATCCTTAGAACCTTAGTTTGAAGCTAGATTTCAAACATCTTTAACCAAAAAAAGATCAAATTGCTCATCTATGAAGGAATTCATCCCGATTGGTTGTCAATACGTTATAACTAGTTGAAGGCAAGTTGATGACAAGTTCTAATGTTTATTGTAAATTCGGACATAGTTTCATTATTTCCCCAAAAGCTTCAATAACAAAAAAACTTTACCAACTAAATTATGAAATTTTCAAATCAATAAATCGCATATTCTTTAAAAAAAGCAAGTGAATGCATCATCAGGCTAAGCTAAAAGAACCAAAACCTGCTTAAAGCTGCCTCATGCTTGTCACCTTGCTACATATTCAATCTTGTACATATTAATGCTTATATTTTTTCATAAAATATTTGGAAATTTTTTTCATTTTTGAAAAAAGGAAGGCAGAAGAGAAGTTTAAGGATGAAATAATGTTGTAAAGGAAGTGAATGATTCAAGAGAAATAAAAAAGTAAAATAAGAATATAAAAAAACGTAGATTTTTATACACGAATGATGAGAAGTAAATTAAATTAATTAACAAAAAAAAAACCACGGTGAATGTTTGAAGAAAAAAAAATGAAAAAAAAAGTGAAAAAAAAATGTTTTAAATGATAAATAAGGAGAAAAAATCATAGATTAGTGGCTGCATTTCTTTCTGTTAATTGATAATTTTTTTTATGAATTAATTTAAATTGACATATTATCACAATAAAATGAATGAAATGAAACATTTAAACACACACATTTAACAATAGGATGCCCAAAATAGACATTTTTGCATACATTTAAATAAGAATAATAAACAAGCAGTAGGGATTAAAAAAAATTTAAGGGATATGAACTATAATTAAAACAAAAAAAATATTTGAAAGTGAGCAGATACCTAAATTCCGATAAATGAAATGGAAAAACTATATAAATCCGGTCGATTCATCTCAATGTTTTGTAATGGTGACGAAAATAAACAAAAAAAAAAGTTGCAATGGAAGTTTAAAAATAAAATTTCTTTCTTGATTTTTTAAGTGTTTTCGGGACTTTCTTGACAAATTTAAATTTAAATTTAATAAAAAATGAAAAAGAAAAGAAGAAAAAAAAAAGAATTATAAAAGTATCTTTTTTGAGATAATTCTGGTAATTTCATGTAATTGTAATGGATGAAACCTTTTAAAAAATAATTCTTATAAAAAATGAGAGAAAAAAAAAATTATTAATTGTGAATGAAAAATATTTAATGATGAAACATATAATAAAAATTTTATTATTAATTAAAAATGTTTTTGTGTGTTCTTAAATGCTTTAATTTACTTAATTTTCAGGAATTTTATGATTTCAGATTATGTAATTTCTGTCGTTTTTCAAACTGAATTTGTTGCTAATCTTTACTTTAGGCAAATCAGGAGAAGCCCTACAATTAGGTTTTCAATCTCGATATTAAAATGTACTGAATCTCAGAATTGATCCCTGATTTACATACAATTCAATTCCGAGATTGAAAAATCTACACGACTACACCGTTAGGTTACTCCGTTAAAACGGCGACTTAGTAGTACCCAAGAGAGCACGTTATGCTGTTCGGACTGTTAAACTAGAGATTAGCAGGTACCTATCACAGCTTGTTACAGGTAGTGATGACAGGTACCAGTCACAGCTAGAGGTGACAGGTTCTATCAAAAGATAAGGCTTCTGTCACAGATTGCAACGCTGTTTTAAATACATGACGAAAGAAATTAAGTTATCACTACAAGAGCAGTGATCCAGCTGTATTTGGAGGTTAAGATACTATATTAAATAAAGTTCAGTTTTCGGTAGTTGATGTGCTACACATGATTAGCGGCTTAGTAATATTTAGAGATTTAAATACCATGCTAAATATCATTTTAGATCATTTTTCGCTAGTTGATGTGCAGCACATAAAGTGTTTTTCTGTTTACTAGTTTATACTTTAAGATTCTGTAAACTCACCTTCCAGCTTACCTCTTTTCCATACATTTTGAATACCTGTGGAAGAAACACTGACTTAGTAAGTAGAATTAGGATTCAAAAATTTCTTACCTTTAACAACTGCACTCAAACTTTAAGTCTCTTTTTCAAAGCATTTCAGTACTTTTAGCGACATCTACTGACAAACACTTTAAACCTAAATTTTCAAATTTTTCAAAACCGTTACAATGAGATGCAAAAATGTATAAATTAATTTACAAGATACAAAATTAAGAGTTATGTCCGTGTAAAGCAAATACTGAGCGTCAATTCCAACAGTAAGCAAGTGACAAAACAAAGAAATATCAAGATAAAATAAAGAACCTTCCTTCATAATTTATTCTTTTTTCCTTACAAGTTAATTCGTAAAGTGTTTATAATGACAATATAGTATAATAATGATTATAATCAATATTTACAGAGGATACACATGTTTCATGAAACTTTTTTTTTGCACACTATCAGTTACCCATAATAAATCTGTATTTTTTTTTTTTTGTCTATTAAATCTCTCTCAATCTAATATTCAAGTGCCCATTCATTCTCTTGTACAAAACCATCAACAACTTCCTTCATTGAATAATTCGGTATGAGTTGTTCAACACTCAATGGTACTCGAGTTACTGGATCAAAATGTCCTACAATAAAACAATACAATTTAGACAATTTTCCAAATCCGTTAAATATTTTGGACTTACCAACTCGCTGCAAATGCTCTTCAATATCTTTCCTTTCATATGTGATGCCTGATGGCGTTATAACTGGTTCCTGAAGAATCTCAAAACTAATTTTACCACATAGATAGTCAGGAACTTCACGTTTACGTCGTCTATCGTCAATTTTTGCAAATAAACTATTTAGTTCTGTACTATAGTTTTCACATTGCTGTTCAGCATCATTAGTTGCTTCCTTTTTTGCATCGTCTGATAAATTCTCGTCAATTTTAAGCTTTTCTAATCGTTCCTCTAAATCTTTCCTAATAAGACGGTTTAAATATGACTGTAATTCAATTTCTTGCTGAATTCGCTTTTCTTCTAATAAGTTCCATCGCTTCTTTCTTGCTAATCTCAATTGACTAGCTATGTCATCACCAAAGTTCAACTTTTGTTCTTTACCGAGATCTTGAGCTAAAATGTACGTAAGACGGTTATAATGTATTTTATCTTATTATGCAACAGAATCAATTGCAGCTTAAACAATAAGCTTAACTCACCTCTCTGAAGGTGTTTGATTGCTTCGTCAAACGCATCAAGTTCCATAAGACTTAAGCCCAAGAAGAAATGTCCCTTAATCAAATTATTATCCATATCCAAGGCTCGTCGACAATCCTGACATGAGGCTTCATATCGCTTTAATTTGATGTAGCAAAGTGCACGATTCGTAAAGTATGTTGGATTATTTGGATTCTTAATCTATTAACAGAAAAAACAGCGTGGAAAAATATAGATAAAGTTAGTATAAAGCTGTTAAATCACGACATATTATTAGCATTTCTATTTAATAATATTATATACATTATAGTTGGTTCATTCACATGTTTTTAATAATGGGGCAAGTGTTCATTCTTCCTTGCGACAATAGAAATAAATCCAATTATGCTCTTTTAAATATAGAAATAGTCACAAAGAATGGAGCTTAAAAATTGATGAGGATATAAGAATTTAAATAAATTTTTTTTTGCAATAATTTCACTTTGTGGATCAATAAATAATTTTTCAGGCACAAAATTTCACTCTTTTTAATGTTTTTCACAGTTCCTGATTCACAGAAGGTGTTATTCACTTAACATTTCTAAAGTAAAAATATCTTCAAGTGTGTAGTGTATTTAATGGAAATGAGTGAGAAAAAAGTAGTAAGATTAATGAAAAATTTTCACTTTTTTTTGTACGTACAATTGCTTTATTATAGCAGGATATGGCATCGTCATATTTTCTGGCTGCAAATAACTTATTTCCGTGATCCTTTAACTCTACATCACTTAATTGAGTCGCTTGTTTACTCATTTTTGTGGATAATTTAATAATATTTGCGTTTTATTATTTTAATCACTTTAAATTTTTTGATTTTTTATAATATTTTTGGACTTATTCTTGATTACACTTTATGCTTCTATAAATCACATATATCTTATGCTTCCTATTTTATATACAGCACGATCAAGTTATGAGAAATGGAATAAATAACACTAAATTAATAATAATGCAATAATTCACAAGATTCTTTCACAGAAGTTCTCGAATTTGTTTTGATGCAGTTCTCGCCCCTGATTTTTTGAAACTTTTTAAACCGTTATTTTGTTTACTTTTTTAATTTAAGTTTCCTTCTTTAATTTGCGTAATTTTGTTATCAATTTAGAACATAATTGTATGTAGAATCCATTTTATTATGCTTTATACATTAAATTAATATTTTAGAGCCAAATTTTATATTTTTTGCAGGTACAATTTACTGGTCATTTGAAATTCAAAGCCAACTCTTGCTCAAAATCAAGTTTAAAAACAATCGAAACTTTTCTGCTCAATATAGGAACGCAATTTTACCTGTTTGATAGTTTATGACTTAAATGTAATTAATTACCTGTTGTGAATCAATTACCGGAATTTATTTTCGCAAAAAATTAGAAAATTTAACGGTTTTTCAGGATTTGAAAATATCGTAGCAGACTTTCCTTCAGTATTTTCTTTGTTTACAAACAAATAAATTTCTTCAAAAATGAAATTGCACAAAAGCATTAAAAAATGCTTTAATTAATAAAATTGAAAATGAAAATTGAGCAACTAGACAAAGTGAGCCAATAACAAACTATTTCCACAACATCCAGCTAATATTGTTCATTATTTATCTTTATATTGCTGTGAGTTATTTTTTTATTAAAAATATTAATAATATTGACTAATGAACAATAAAATCAGTGAAATTATTAAATCATTGTAAGATATAAAGTCATCACATATGAAATCATCATCACAAACATAGGAAAATATGAGAAAATCAATTTTAAAAAATCATTTGTGAAAAATTCAAAGATCAAGTTACACAAAAGTGAACAATTGTCTATCAATAGCTTCAATAGTGCTCAACCAGCCATGCACTTTTCAATTCCAGAAACAGAGCAATTTGTGCAGAATGGTAGCAATGCATTTATAGTGAGTAATACATTCATAATTGACATAATCAGTTTTGATAAAAGTAAAGGACTAATTATAAAATAAAGTCACGTACTTAAAGTACAATAGAAGTGGACAATTTGGCTTATCGATAAGGTTTGAACGAGTTTCATAAGAAACAAAATTAAGTGTATTTCTCACTTTAAAATCCAAGGTTTCTTTATGTTAATTAAAATGTTCCAAAAGAATGGTAAATATTGGCAAAACAGTCGATGGATCAATCAACGTTCGTACGTACGTTCGTGTGAAACAGCTTTTGTTTACTTCAGACCGAGTATAAAAAAGAAAGGAAAGGAAGTAAAGAGAAAAAGAAGAATAGACGTAAATATGATTTACTCAAATCTGACAAAAAAATCATGCAAAAGCCTTCAAGTGCTAAATAAACATTGAAAGGAATATGAATTAGATAATAGATTATTTACTTAATATGATAAACATGCTCTATTCTCAGAAAAAAACTCGTACTCATTTTATATAACTCAAAAGTAATTGCTCATTAAGTAATCTTACTCGAGAAAGATTTGTGCTGTAATTTCATACAATATTTGCATTAATATCACATTAGGAAGCACGGCGCTTCTTCGTTCTTTACTCCCATCCCCCATTCATTGTAATCTGATAAACACTCGAGTGTCTGGTCTTTATGCATTCATATCCGAATACTTAAGTATCGTACGAAATAAACTTCAAGTGCTTCAACAAATATAGAAACTCATTCCGTTCCTTCTTATTCTTCATTCAACTCACTGTTTTTACTAATTGAGAGGAAGAGAAGAATTACTTTTAGGTATATCAGTTACGATAGAAAATCTTATGAATGTAAATTTATGCATATTTAAGATAAATGCTGAACACAAAGTAAGTAAATTGCATTCAATTGTAGCTGCAATGATCATATTGCAGTTTAATGAAGTTATACAGCTTTAATCAGCATTCCATTCAACTTTATTATACTGAATTTCAACAACTCTTTTTTGTGTGAAGTAAATATTTTGAGTTGTCTATTGTAAACTTGTGAAGGAATCTTGTTAGTTCCACAGAGTTGGTTCTTGGATGTTTAAAAGAAGCCGTCCAAAATAAAAGCTATAGCTAGATAGGTCGCACACTTCGAGAACGGAATAGTTATGTGGCTGGAAAAGAGTAACAAGCTTGCTATGCTGTCCACAGTTGGAATCCACAAAAGCAAAGGCGTCTTGATGCTCCAAAAGTTACATTCCATCAGCTGATAATGAAGGAAATCCAGTTGCATGTCAAAACTGAAAATGTGTATCAATTTTGTGATTCGGTCAGCAATAAAGTCGAATGATCCAGCAAGATCCAGTAAGCAAGCTTCCACAATACAAAAATCAGTACCAGATGACGCAAAATGTTTGTTTCCTCCCACACAATTGACCCTGTCAATTGCTAGACAAACAATCTATTAAATCATAGAAACAAACAGCACTGATCCACGACAAATCAATTGTTTTGCTCGTTCTCGAGCCAGCCCACACGATAAGCCAATTTATCAGCAATAGAAAGCAATGCATTTAAGCAATAAAATAACAATTTTCATTATGATAAGAATATCAGTCAAGCCAGTATTTAGCACTTTAAATATAAAGTTGACACTTTCCATTCACGGCTGATTTAATATCATTAATTAAGTTCAATGAACATTCAATGATGAGTCAGAGAATGTATTTGACTGAGTCGTGATTGATTTCTTATTTATTGAAATGTATATCAATTCATTTATTCACATCCAGGGCTATAATATTTATATTAATGGAAGCTTCCATTGTTGTCTACGCTACAAGCAACTCCATAGTCTTCATGAGCAATTGAAGAAATCATTAGCGAATCTCTCACTACCACCATTTCCGCCCAAAAAATTTTTAACACTCACTCAAAGTGAATTGGAACAGCGTCGATTAGGTTTAGAACGATATTTACAATTAAGTGAGTATGATTGATTCTCGGAATTGTTGTTGACAAAATTTCATTAAATGACGCATTTTATATTTTCAGTTGGACAAGATCCAGTTATATCCAAATCAAATTTACTACGTACATTCTTCCTTAATGCACAACAGGAATCAGCATTTATAGATACATATGAAACCACAATAGATGTATTTTTAATGAATGGATATCGTATATCCGTTAATATATCAACAACAGAATGCTCATCAAAAGTACTAGAAAAAGCCTTACGTGCTATCGATTTATCAGAAGATTGTACGTACTATTTTGCCTTATTTTTAATACGTAAGGAATCAAATGGCAATGTAACATTGTTAAGGAAATTACTTGATTTTGAATCACCATTCATATCATTACGTACAGCACATGACTGTGAAATTGTTATTAGACGAAATTATTGGGATTCATCATATGATCTTGATTTAATGCGCGATAGAATTGCTTTAAATTTACTTTATATCCAATCAATTAGTGATGTTGAACGTGGATGGGTTATAGCTAATGTTGATACAAGACATAAATTAAGCTTATTACAAGCATCAGGAAATAAAAGTGAATATATGAGTATTGTGAGAAATTTACAATCTTATGGCTGTCTAAACTTCCCAAATGTCATTTGTGATTTTCCTGATCCAAATACAAATACGACAATAATTGTTGGCAATCAAGAGCTGTCTATTCGAATACAAGTTGGACGACAAATGCAAGAAACAAAATTTCGTGTGACGAGAATGCGATGCTGGCGTGTTACAACGATTCACAATGATAAGGATTACGATAAGAATTTAAAAAACAAGAATCGATACTCATTTGAGTTGTCATTTGAATATCTCATGTCCAAAAATTGTCTCAGATGGATTAAGTTAGTTACTGAACAAGCCATGCTGATCTCTGTTTGTCTGCAGGTAAAAAGTAATCTTCCTACATGCTGAATGTATGATAATTTTGTTCCTAATATTTCCAGAGCATGGTCGATGAGCTTCTAAACCAAAAGAATGGATATGACATTAATAATATTCAAAATTCACATACTTCCGATCTTCAAATTGACTACATTAGACGTGATGATGGTTCCGTCTCAGGAAAAATGTCTGACTCAGCAAGTGATGGATCAATCAATAGTTTGGTAAGTTCATTGTTGATTCCTCTATGGGAATGCCTTAATATCTTTCATACATCCTCTATTTCAGAGTGAATTGAAGCCAATGACACGTAGCAATGAAGTATCCAAAATGAAAATTAAGAAGAAAATGTCAACATCTGTGTTCTTTAAGAATGGCAAAGAATCTGTCCAAAATGAAGCGTTTGAAAATATTGGTGATGATGATCTTTAAAGGAACTGTTTTCTGTTAAGCTGGGAAAAAGCCTTACCTTGAGATTGTAATGGAAGTTGGTTGATGTGACCATGATGTAGTTGATTTATTGAAAGGAACCGAGATATGATCTATTAGGTACCCACATCAAGGAACTTCCATAATCATCTCAAGACTTTCCATACCTTTCCTTTCCATTTTAAGGACATTTCTCTCTTTTTTGGACGTAATCTGTTTAAACATTTTAAGTACCTATGGAATATGACAAGATTATTTTTCTATACTTATTTATCAAGCATTATTCAGTTAAGGTATTTAAGAGATTATTCAAGACCAGACATAAAAAATATGTCAATTGCTTTAAAGCTTCCGCCATAAAATATAAAGAACCTAGAGATTTTATTGAGATTATAGATTAATATTAACAAATCAAGGTTTCCATAAAATATTATACGTAACTTCTAGCAATAATTTAGACTGTCTTAATAGCTCTTGAAAAATCTCTTAAATATATCATTTGGATATAGCTTAATTATGAACTTCCGTAAGTTAAATTTACTATTCTGACAATTTTTAATTTATATGTATTATAATTTATCTTGTATTATTGAATCATGATACTTTTTTTTGTAATAAAATTATACAGTAATAGAGTAACGCACTATTAGTACTCCAAATATGATTGTCTTTAAAGTTTATTTAGAAAGAGCTTTGAGCAAGCTTTGAAATTTCTAGCAGTTTTGAAGCTTTTGAAAAAGCTTTTTTCTTTAAAAGCTCTGATTTGAGCTTTTTGAGTTATTATTCACTGTGAGCAACCTGTTGATCCAATAGAACTTATTTACTTCCTTTGCTGATCGTACAGATCATCTGTGATCCATGGCCGCTCTCAGTTGTCATCTAAAACTAATTCAATAGCTTGCTTCACTTTGCCAATTGCCAATACCAAGTACTACACTGAGCTAATAGAAAGAAATTATAATTCCTAATAATGGATCTCAAGTGGACTCGAACCCATGTTCTACGACTTCCGACTGCTTGTTCCTACAACTGAGCTATAGGTGGTTATTCAACTATCGAGATTTACCACCAAGTTGGCTGCAAAAAATATAAGGTTGCGCACCATTGCACACTATCATCGTAACTTTGAAGAGTTAGAAATCAATCTATCATTGACATTAAATTCCAAGTTATTTAAAAAAAAGTATAAAATTTTTATTAAATTTGATTATTTTACAGTACCAATCGATAATAAATTTTGCCCTTAAGCCATCACAATAGTAAATTTTGAATACAAATTAGTTAATGCCTCTCTTAATGGTAACATAACATATCATAAAAATGGTAAATACACATAATACCCTTCAAAATAATCTTAAAATTTACGTTGAATCTGACGACTGTGTGTTTAGGACATTGTTGATGACATTTGTAAGACCTGTAAGGTTGAGAATCCACTTTCCAAAGTAGTAAAGCATAAACATTTTGAAGATGATGTCTACAGCATATTGACTGGAAGGAAAAAAGGAAGTTATAGCAGATAATCATCAAGAACTAATAAGGAACTTACATTCTCATGTGCAGTCTTGCTCTTGGCAAGTTCTCCAAAGGCTCTTTAAGACAATATTGACGTCCACCCAAAATAACATTCTTCAAATATTCATTCTGATCAACTTCTTCTGTATTTGTGTTGAATATGACTCGTTCCTCAGGCGATAATGTTGTGTTGATCTTCTTATAATTTTCAGACCTAAAGTCCCAAATACGAGTTGTGAAGAACTGCAAGACACCAAGTCCAACATAAATCTTCTTCTGTACACGAATCATGAATCTCCTTTGACAAAAGATGAGCATCAAGAAATCAATAAGAACAGCTGGAATCCATTGACAGAAGAAAAGTGTCAAGTAATGCTTAATTGGATTCATTGTGGCATCACCACCTGGATACCATAGACCAGCATCAAATGGATATTTATAATTAATTTTCTTTCCGTCATTTAAGATTGTTCCCCATGTCACACGCTTATTTTCACTGCATGTAACATTATAGACTGGAATCTTGTTCGGTCTTTCCTTCATTGTACCCATAATATAGGCAATACTGATGATACCACTGATTGCCATATCAACTGGAATAACCTCAGCTGTATATCCCGATTCGCACATCATTGTACGCAAGACTCCCTTACCACCAGCAATCATAATACCAATTGGTCCATTCAATGAATCAACCCATCCTTCAAGTGGTTCCTTCCATGCTGGTGTAACAATCGATGGACGAACAATACAAACATTCAATAATCCTTCATTGTAGATGTCTTTGACAAGAATTTCAGCCATTCTTTTGGTATAAGTGTAAGTATTCGGATGTGGCTTCATCAAAATATTTCCCATTTCACTCATAGCTTCCTCACTCATCCATTTTGAGCATCTTATCAAGTCGAGTGGCTTCTGTTCCCATTCGTAGACTTCTTCATATAAAACATCTTGGTCACAATTACAGAATGCTGTTGATAAATGAAGTACGGCAAGAAGATTCTTCATGCTTTTGCACATTTCAAGAACATTCCAAGTTCCAGTCAAGTTCATCTCAACATTTGGCTTCAATGTTGCCTCTAATTTAAGTGATGCAGCCATATGAAAGACGACGTTTGTTGTGCTGACAACTCGGTTGAATTCTTCATCACTAAGCCCGAGACGATCGGATATGATGTCACCATAAACTGGAGTGATCTTCTTGAATTGATCGGGCATCTCTTTAACGATTCGATGGAAAACCTGAAAAGGAATGGAAATTGTGATTATTTAAGTTGGAATATAATTGACAACAAACTTACTGGAATCTGAGCAAATTCCTGAACTCTTTGTTCACCAGTCTTCCCGCGTTTTGGACGCATCAAGAGGAAAATTTCCTTCAAATCTGAACATGAGTATAGAAGCTTCTCCAGCAATACTTTTCCCATAAATCCACTGCCACCTGTGATGAAGATGGTCTTTCCTCTGAAGAAATCTCTAATTCCGCCTTCTGTCATGGTGCACACTTGTGTCTGTAAGGAACAAAAGGAATAAAGATTGAGTATTCGTGGCAAAATAAATTGGTTCGTGCAGCTAAATTGCATGCTACATATTCAGGAATTTAAAGTGCAATTTGCAAATGCATTATTCAAAGGGAGTCAAACTACAATCCAAATTCCCCAAATTTTGACAATCCTAGCAATCTTTGAATTATAATGCAATTAGAAATCATTTAAAAAGTAATACAAAATTCATTAGAAATCAGCAATAATAACTTATATAAAATGTGAATAATATTGAATAAGAGCAACAGCAACTAATTGAGTTAATTCAATCAAACTATTCAAAACACATCAAGCTTCAAATTAATTTGGAGCAAAAAAATGTTAAAAAGATTAGCGAATAAAGTCTAAAAAGTTGAATAAGCTGTGAATGAGTACAATTTCAGTGTAGCCGTGTGTACTTAATGCTTCAATCCGGCATCCGATTCCAATTTTGATTTCGAAGAATGACTTAGATGAGAAAATGAAAGACAAAGTCAAATGAAGACTTTCAAAGTCCAAAATTTGTTTTTTGGCTTATTTGCGCTAGAGTAAATGAAGCATGTGAAATTTGTACAGTCATTACACAGACATCTTGGCGAGATTACTGACTTATTATATTCGAAATTGAAATAAAAGAGACACGTTTTTTGGGAATATTGTAAACATTAAGACCGGATCTATGTTGATCTCACAGAAAGGATGTAGTTCACTTATTACTGCACTTCCAATTATATGTCGTTAATAGTGCATTACAGGAATTCTGTTCCTACAAGACTAATTTAGGCAGAAAATTTGTTGTTTAGGATTTAACTCCTGTAGAATCCGTGGTGTCTAAGCAGAATGGAATCTGAGGATGAAGGATATTCACATAGTGCTCAGGACATGAATCTACACCTACCACATTTATCAACAATGATTATTTAGTGTAGACGATGTATAGCCACACACATGTTAAAGCACTCAAAAATTTAGAAATCTTTAAGAATGCAATGTCCTCAAAGTGTCAAATACTCAATGAATGCTCATTTTGAACAATTCAATTGTAAACAAGTGGGCTATACCTGTATACATGACATTTTGTGTCTGTTTCTAAATTAGTAGATGTAGCTAACACTTCAATTTTTGGAGAAATGTGGTCGTACATCAAGAAGAAAAACACGAAAAGTGGCAATGTACTCTTGGTTTAATCTCAAGAAATGATAAATTTGAAAGTTTTTTGCATAATAGTAAGTAATGAATATGATATCTATTGCGGATTTCATTCATTTGTTTAGAAATTTCTGTTTTTCAATTCATTTGCTGCAGATTTGCATTTATAGTGTTTCATAAATGGTGGATGCATAAATTCTACAAAACCAGCTCTCCATTGACAGATTTGCATTGCTGGATAAATTTTCATTGCCTAAACGCAGTCAGCTAGAGTGACTTAAGATTTATGCGTGTATATACACTTATACCTGCTTCTGCATGACATTACCCAAGATATACTGCGACAATCTCTTAATTCCCCATTAATTTTTATTATATTAATTGAAAATAAAGGACCAGTTTGCATGCTGTTTACGGAATTGAATTTCCACAGATCAGTTTGCAACTTTCTTGCATCCACGACCCAGATTCGAACTGAAATTGGAAAACGTACGTACTGACTATCTGCATTTATTGAGATGTTCATAATTTATCATTTTATAATGTAATTTAATGTAATGTCAAGTCAGCATCATGTTGCAATACATTCCACGTCTGTACCATTATGTACATATTATATACTTCTCATCCGAAATTACCTTCAACATAAAAATAGTCCGCACTTACAATTCCTATAATTAGTCAACCAAAAAGCTTACATTGTAAGCAATAGAAGCATGTTATACTATCCACAGTTGACTGCACGAATCTAAAGTTTTCTTCTATAAAAAAATATTAATTTTCATCTCCATTAACATTAATTCCATAAATATACACCGGTTTAATGCTTTGCAAAATATATAGACTCGTTTTCCGCATTTATACATCATGAATACGATATACAATGTAACCTAGTGCAGTTATATGCATTGAAGCAAAATATTTAGTTGGTTTTGTTTACATTTTAAACGATACATATACTGTGCATTGAACTTGATTCTGTGGCGCTTTGAAAGTCATAGAGATTGAATTGCAATTATGTTGCACGGACTCTAAAGAATGCTGATGGGCAAAATTTTGCTTTTTGCTGCATATCTTGGTGGATTGTATCGACCGAAACCGCATACGGCATACGATTCATGGCGTTTTCTAGAAAGTTTGACGGTACATAGGTTTGGCGGAACCTCTGTTAAGAGCAGAGACACAGACAAATGCCGTATAATTTCTTAATAATGTGTATGGTTTTACTTCAAGAAAGTTTACGGTTTTTGCCTGTGACAGGTGTCTGTTTTGCAACTCAAGTTAACAGTAATGCGAGTAAGGAGCGACGTTAATAGAGGAACAAGGGAGGATTGTGGCGTGGTTAATCTGATTTATTATAATTCTGTGAATTCCATTGTTCAATTCTGGAAAAAGTTTGTTATTCCGTAACATAATAAGTGAACAGTCCCTAAAAACCTGTACCAACATCTCCTCCTATTATTAATTCCATTACTATAGTCTCAATATCATTAACATTTTTGTGATCAATAGATTGAATAGATTAATAACGCATGAAATACCACAAGACATTTGACAACAAATTATTCATAAAAATCCACAAAAAAAAAGAGTTCAATTGAGGATATAAAGCTATTTGCAGACATCATAACACATTCAAAATAATCTCAATTTCCAAAACAACTTTCGCATTGTCGAAAGCAAATTAGACAGTCTTTCGTCTGCAATTGAAATAGCCGAAATGAGCACAAATTTTTTTGGGAAAGCACAATTTTAGAGAAATTATTTGACTTCAAAGCAATCTTTTTTAAATAATGACGGATAGATTTCGTAATTCTACGTGTTTTTGCTGCTTAGTCTTAAGTGATCACTTCTTATATTTTTGGCTGCCCATTCATCTTCACCTGTGTTTACCTGAAGAAAAAAATTACCGAAAAATACAGCAACTTAAGTTCATTAAATTAATGAAACCTTCATATAGCCTTCATGAGATTTTTTGTTACTTCATCCGAAGCATAGAAAATAATCGATAGCAAAATATGAATATTTTTGGCAGTTGCTTTACGTAAGGCATGGCTATGTAATGAAAGTTTGGAGCAATAAGATGTAATTGTCGTTGTATTGGAGAAAACTGCGTGTTATTTTTGTTAGAATTGATTCGATCAGCTTTGGGGTCATTGGTTAATGATGTGTATCTTGTTTATAGACATATTAGATCATGCCTCTCAACATGACACTTGTCACGGGGTGTGCAACTATGCATATTCTTCAAACAATATCATACGACAACCTCCTTCTCTCCTCCTACATCCTTACATCCTTCTTAAGAGGTCATTGACATTGCATGTCTAACATATTAGAAACACCTGACGTTGCACTTGAATACATAATGTCAACAACAACATAACCTCAAATAAACCTCATTTACGTACAACTCCCCTTATGTAATCTACTCTATACTATACAAGTAGTTGGTCCTATCTAAAAATAGCATTCGTACTCAACATGTTCATTTTGAAATATTATTGTGGATCAGACCAAGTAACTGCGAAATGAGATTTTTTCCTCTTGATAGTCATGTACCACACGGCTTGTTGAATTATATGCTATTCAATCACAAAACACTCAAAAACTTTCTTTCAAATTTTCATAAGCACTTGCTGCATTTAGATGAAAAATAGCCGAAATTAATAAACAAATGAACTGAACCATGCCAAATGTTCAGCATCTTCTTACTTTAATGACTTTGCTTAAACATCGCGAAAAAGTTTTAGTAATGATTTATAAAACTTGAACATAAAGCATTAATGAGCGCTTGCTTTTACTGGATTTTACTGTTAACAGAAATATTAAATATTTATTTTCGCACTTGTTTTGCCATTTAGATGCTCAGATGTGAAGATTCTTTAGAATTTTTAATTGATTCTAAGATTTTTGACATTAATGGAGCTGTATGTGTTGGAAATTTTTTAGAATGATTGTTTTAGTGCTCTAACCTGACTTACATCTCTATCTCTATATAGTACTTAATAAGGATTCTCGATGATGAAACTTCTCGGATAGTCTCGGTCTCGAAAACTTGACGAATTTGTTCCTTAATACTCAAAATACATCTCTTCCTTTGCACTTGACCAAGCAGAAAATCCAACATATTTTATTAATTTGGACTTTCTCAATAATCTTGCTTGATGGATGTCAGGTGTGACTCCAAGCAGCATTTATCACAACATAGATCTATGATCTTCTCTTGAGTTCCATAAACCCATTATGATTTATGCCATAAATTTATTATTTTAGGATATAATCTTGGAATTAGAAATTCATGTAATAGATGAAGGTCTGCGATCATGATCAATGCATTCAAAGGTAAAGGTCGCTCTTTTTAAGCATTACTAATTCTATACCTAACACATAACAATTAAAAGTTAATAAGCAAGGTTTTCTGACAAGAAAATCCATATGCTTAGGTATAAGTATTAGATTAAAGCTCTTTAATTATCATTATTAATTAATGCACAGTGACCATGGATCTTCTATTTAAAATAAGATTCTCACATCTTCATAATAATCTATTCTTCCAAGAAGCACTTTTAAGCATATAAGAATGTAAATATTTGAAACTCAAAGAGGCACAGTTCAAAAATTTAATAACAATATAACTACAATACTTTTCGAATTAAGGTATTACAAAGCTTTTGCACACAAAAAGTGACCATTTCTTGCTCAATTTGAAATCTTTTAAATAATCTCAAACTAAGACCAATTATTTATTATGGAGGCAAGTACTCGATACGATACACAAAAATATTTATAGGTCAAGCGAAAGCGATCGTCGTATAATATTTTTCGGATATTTTACTTTCATTCAAGGTCCTTACATTGCGCGCACGCGAATTCCTACAGTTAAATGTTTTGGTAAACTCAGAAGAAGTCACTTGTGTTTCAAAACAACAAATATTCACTGTTTACTTATTTTGTTTACGCTATTAAGAAGCTTGTGAATGGAATTCTGCAAGATGTTATTCATGAATGACGTTCAACTAAGATGGGATTTGTTATAACGTTCATTTCAGATTTGAATAATATTTATTGCACTTAATTGAAAACCCCTTTTCATATAAAAATTTAGTTTGTTTATAAACTCCAAGGAATAAACATCATTGTCAATAAAATTAGGATTTCTTAATTACATTTACACTATATCACAATTACAAAAGGAGTCAAGCGTTAACCATTAAACCACACTAACTTTGTTTATTAAAAAAATACACGAATACTTTAATTTCTAATTTAATTTAATCTAAGTTACCGCAAGTAAACAAATTGCAAATCAACATATCACATTAATGTAATTCAATATTTTCAAAAATATTCAATAAAACTATTAGAAATAGTACTTACATCGTCTTACGCAATGAATCCAATCAACAGTCCAAAAAAATTATGTTTCATGCAATGTTCAATTTTTTATTTCCTTAACAATTACTTGATGCAATCTTTTTCGGCACACACGACTCGAAGAGCGATTGGTACTGAACGTCTGAATCAAACCACGGTTAAAAAGTAAGTAATTCAAGCAAGTAAATGTAAGTAAGCTGCGAGTACATTTTTGCTTGTTGTTATTTTTTCTTCTTTTGGTCTCTTAAGACTACTGCGATCACATATAAAGAAGTTTTTTTCTGCTTCCGTTTTGATGCTTTGTATTGAGCTATCAAGATTAATAACTATTTTTTGTCTGTAATGGTATGTAAGTACCATATGATGATAGCAAGCTCGACGACGATAAATCATACACAATAGGTGTATTTATAGAATATAAAATGTAATTAAACGGTTTTTTATCGCATTTTTTTATGTGATCGTCGACAGCACTTGCATGCTTAACTAATTTTTATGATTACTCAGATATACAAAAATTAATATTAATGCAGACACGATGAAAATGGATTTTATTAATATGTTGCAGATATTTATTGGACATTTTGAGCTTCAATTGCTTTATTACTCTAATAATTGAAAAATTAATTATGTGTGAAAAATTTACCGTAAAGTAAAGTTGATCAAGTGCAATACAATCAAGTCAAGTTCAACGGTTTTTTAAAATTTGAATATCGTAGGGTGAATTCCTCAATTTTAAATCTAACGGTTTTATTTATTTGTTAATTACAGTAGCTTGATTTATCCTTTTTGGACTGTACAAGATTGATTTTCACAATTTTATTAAGCTTCTTAATTGAATATTAATTGATAGTATTTGGAATTGTTAATAAATTGACATTGAAAAGTGGTTCTATTAATGTGTCATTGTCCTATAAATTTATTCACACCAAACACCTTACATGTAAATATTGAAAATTGATAAGATATGCTTAACAATCGGATATCTTTAAGCCAATAAATCACTGCTTAGTCTGACTTCCAGTCAGTAAATTCTAAATCCAGAACTTCCATGATACTTCTCAAGCAGCTATTAAAAATTGTTTGACAAACATGAAACATGTTAGTAGGCTTTGAAAACAAACATAAATGGTGTGAATATATAGTAAACCACTTGCAGCCTTACTCACAAGTTTTTCATGAAAACAAAAGAAAGAATCGAATCAGCTGAAAAAATATTATAGAAAATTTTAATTTTAACTGTGATAAATTCTTAATTTGATTAATTTACTGCTTAATTCTGCATTACAAAAAAATAAATTTAATTAATTGGAATAGAGTTCCGAGAGATAATTGTTAAATATGGAGAATTCGGAAACTTCGTCGCAAAACCAAAATTCTCCATCAAAAGAAAAAGTAGAAAAATCCACAGAATCGCCAGCAACAACTCCATCAAGCAGCTCAACATGGTGGGGTGGATGGATTTCTCAGGCAAAGGAAAAGGTAAGAATTGTGATATTAATTAAAGATATTCGATAGCCAACACCTCAATAATTTGACACCAATTCTTTCTTCCGTTCACAACATCCAGTCCGCTTCAGTTCTTGAGGCTGTAAAGAATGATTTGAATGAAATTACTACCGCAGTGACTGAAACATTGAATTTAGTTCCAACTGAAGAAGAACTTTTAAAAGAATCATCAAGTGATTCTTCAGATTCTCAACAACAACAACAACATCCAAGTACTGTTAATTTTGCGAATATGAAGCAAAGTATTAGTTCCTCAATTTCAACATTTTTTGGAACGGTGTCAGATGCATTGATTCCTCAAATGGATGAGGATGATGTTAGCGAAGCTATATTAATAACTAATGATGATACAATTGTGCTGACCGGATTTACAAAACACCTCGCCGAAATGCAAGCAAATGACGAAACTTATTTAGAGGAACCTAGCAAGACTGCCGAATTAGCTGAAAAGTATCGAATGTGGCTCGAAGTTGTTGAACAGGATCAATTCACACAACAAAGAGTCGATAAAATGCTTGAGCAATCACAAATTCTTAACGAAAAATAGTAAGCATATCAATTTATCGGATTATTGAATTAACTTCTTCATTATTCTCTTATTTTCTATCTATTTAAGCAACAAATTTGTGCCTAATACCGTTTCACACATGAACTTCTTTAAGCGTTATCTATTTAAGAAAGCTTTATTAGAAGATGAATTGGCGAATGAGGAAAGGAGAAAGAAAGAGGAAATGGTAATAGAAAAACAACCCGAGCCAGTTGCCATTGAGTCACCTCTGCCAGTTGTAGCACAAATTACACAGACAAAGACACAACCACAGCCAACTAGAAAAAATGAAATCAACGGTAAGTTCAATTACATGATTTTCTATAGTTCTATGACTAATAATCATTATTTACGTGATTGAAGATCTTGACATAGCAAATTATGAAATATCCGAAGAGGAACAAGCTAGATTACTTGCTGAGTATGAGCAGGAAATAAAGGAACGTGAAAAGAATAAATCGGATGACGATATTGTACTTCCTGATGAAGACTTAGCCGACATTGAACCGACTCCAAAGCCTAAAGCTCAAAAACCAATGAAAAAATCTACAGTGCAATCTAAAACATCAACTTCGTCTTCTGCTGCTGCTCCTAAAGGTAAGAATATTAAAGATTCCAAAACACAACAGCATCAACATAAGTCGAATCAACAACAGAAAATAAAAAATCCAGAGAAATCAAAGACAGCTACAAAAAAAGCGGACGATCTACTGCCAATTGAGAAGGATCATTTTAAAAAGGAATCGGATACGTCCACAAGTGATGAAAGTTGGGAAAAAGATTTTGACATGTAAGTCATGAATATCCTATAAAAAAAACCTTTAATTTATATTTTTAAAAAAATTTTACACTAAGCATTTCGCCACAAAAATTTATCTCCTGTTTGTGGAGTCACCTTATTGTTTTTGAATAGTTCACAATTTTTTTTTTAATTATAGAAAACAAAACTAATTTCCAGAGCTCCATTTCAATGAAAATCCTTTATTCATTATTTCATTACAAGAAAAAAATTATCTTTAAGAATAGCATGACTTTATTTCAGTATGACGAAGTAATTGGACATTTCAACTTTCAAATTGTGGATGTGATAAAAATGATTGATTTTGGTTTGGAATTTTTGGATATACTTAAAAATTATCAATTTTCATTGATGGAGTGCTTATCTATCTGTTCTATATTTTGAGTATGTTTACTTACTATTTTTAGAAAAGAGTTGACTTATATACGAACGTAGATACGTAATTATATAATATGTATACGTTTACGTAAATGTCTTGTACGTATACGTTTTCTATTATGTTTACGTAAACAGCTTGTCTTGTACGTATAAGTTTACGTAAACAAGTTGACTTGTACCTATACGTTAACGTAAACAACTTATACGTATACGTTTACGTAAAATCTTCTTTGCGTTTACGTAAAGTGTTGAGAACTTACGTTTTTACGCATCGTTATTTTGTTTACGTATATTCACTACGTTTACGTTTCACGTAAGCTTCTATGAAACTTAAACATTTAAAATTTTAATCAAAAAGCAACTAAACTTTTTGCCATTTTCAATCATTTTTATCACAGCACATAATGAACATATTTTTTATTGATGCAATCTTTATTTTTAAAATTTAAATTAATTTATAATTTCAACAGTTATTTAATAACAGATAAAAATTGTATATTTACTAATATATCTAAATAAAGATTATTAAAAATTTATTGAAATTATTGAGTTTTAATTCCACTATTTTTAACTGACTTAGTTGAGTCGTGTTCGTTTTGTATAAGCCGCATGCCTCTTATGTTTGGTGAAAAAGTACAGAATTATACTACGTGACTGCGGAAAATGGAACGTGTAGATGACTTATTAATTAATTTATTTGGAATATCTTTTCAAATTCTAAAAGTTGAATAAATTTGATGAAAATTTACAAAAACTTTTCAAAGATTTCACTTAATTTAACTAACAAATTTCAACTTTTTCATTTTCAAATTCAGTCCATCCATCAATAACTTGTATATATCACCATAGAGTCAGAGTGAGATAGAACTTATTTGAAATACGTATAGTCATATGTGTATGGTGAGTAAGTAAAACAGAAAATAAATCATACAGAAGATGAAGAAACAACGAGTATTTAAGTCCATAACTCTCTGAGCTCACAAACAGTCTATACCCAAAAGCAAGCAAGCAAACAAGAAGAAAATTTTTTCAAAAAAATTATTTAAATTAACAGAATTAAAAAATTTGTGAAAGCACTTGAAGGTTTTCGTATTATTCGTCTGTGCTAAGAATTGATAAAGAATTTTCTGTGAAAAAAAATGTCTTCAAACTTCATGAAATTGAAACAACCAATGCAGATGGCCGCATCTATGAAAGGTGAGAATTAAGTTGTCAACAGACAAAAAATTTAAAAATTTTTTATATCCGAGAATCTCAAGTCATGAATTAAGCCGGTATAATTGAGATGAATTATTTGCATTTTAAGTACGGAATTGAATTTTAAATTTGAATTTTTTTCAACTCCATTTTCTAATTTTATGTGCATTGATACATGCCTGACAAGTAAAAAAATCAGAAAGATTCTCAAAACTACCTCAAAGACAATTCCCAAAATATTTCCCAAAACAAGATTATAAAAAAGGTTCATTTGGGGTAACTTAATACATGCATTAACAAATGCATGCAACAGTAAAAGAGAAAGAGATTATTCAATGGAAGAAGACATTAATCACATTTTATTGTATACGTGCAATTTGGCACATAAATATAAAAATGTTCTCTGCATCTTTCATTCCCTTTATGTTGTTTCGCTGTTGAGCATGAATATGTTCGACTAAAACAATTTTTTTAGAAGCGATTGCGCGATGTTTCTCACGTGCACTACTTTTTCTCTTCTCTATGACTCTATGCCGTACGCATAATGTAATGTATTTCAATGCTGTTGTGACTTGTTATTTCCAATTATATTATGTAAGGTACACATTTAAAGACCTAGAATAATTATTAAATAATATTGCACAATTTTCTATCGACTTCCATTCGTGCCTCGATAAAGATTTAGTTGTTGTTATTTGATCGCCGCAGCAACGGCAATAAGAAGAAAACATGAAGAAAAAGTCTCGTGCAAAAAAAATGAAAAATTGACGTAGGTTCAATGAACATGAATGAGCGAAAGATATTCATGCAAGCTAATCGCCGCACTTTTCTAGTCTATTTGGACTTCCATTAAATTATTATTAAATGTCATTGATCAAACACAGAAGAGGTAAATGACCTTATATAGTTTATGGATAATTCAGAATGAGATTAATAATAGTCAGAATGTAGTCATTAAGTCTGGTGGTTTTTGTGTACTTAATTGAGGTCATGACAATTTGTGCACAGTAATTTTTGAATAGGCATGATGTTAGGGGTGGATAAGAAGTGATGTCGGATGGAAATTTGGGGTTGGACTAAGTATTTGAGGTATGGAATCCAATTTAACTCATTTTAATGCTTAGACCTGTGAGAAAAGGTTTAAATGTGCATTATGTCACGTTCTCAAGCAACTCTCGTTAGCTCAGTAGGAAATAGCACTTGACATGTATTTTAGAATGCTTCGGTTCGAATCCTACTCAGACAATATGTAGTTATGGTTCTCCAAGTATCATTTTCTTTAGAAACTTAAATTCCCGAACATCCTGGTCTCTTAAGGTTACAGAGTACGTGACCTAACCCTTGTATATGAATTTTGGAAGTAGCTTATGTCAACTCCCATAAGAATCCCCAAAAAGAAGGCATATACCCTCAAATTCACCACTTTCGTCCACAGAACAGTTCATGAACTTTACTTGTTGCCATATCCAAATTCAAACACTTTTCTGTGTATGTGAGGTCAGTCAGGTATTTCAGTCACGTAGTCGCATACGCTAAAAATAATGAAAAATCACTGTAGAAATTCGGAAAAAGAATCACAAGAAGAAATGAGTCGATCCACATGTTCATATGAGAAAAACTTGACTGAAGGACATGAAAGTAAGCGTAGCAACAGATGAAAAGAAATTTAATATAGAATGACTGCAATGACAGCAAGACTGCGAATGAAAAAATTAAATAAACGTAACAAAAGAAGCTACTGACATGATTCCTTCTTCTTGTCAACTCCGTTAATCATGTGAGAAATTTGTATTAATCGTCATAATGCGGCGTACGTGATATGCACAATGTAGTTTTTAAATACCAAAGCTGTGTATTAAGCTATAAAAAAATGAACGGCATTGCATTATGTGAACATCTATTGATGAACTTGCAAAATTACAGTAGCTTAATTTTAATGACTTACTATAGACGTAAAAAAAGTGTGGGATACGTGAGTCAATTGACGTTCAATCTTTTTTTACTCTTTTGTCATTTACCCAATGTACGGAAATATCCATCAGACATAAGAAGAAATAATTTGCACAGTACAGTACTCAATAATGAACAAATTTCGGTACGGTCGATAAAATAAAAAAAGCCGAAATTTCACGGTTTACTACGATTGCAAATGCATGACTTTTGGACTCTTTATCAATTCATCATTGACTAATAATATTTTTTTTTTATTGTATTTACAGTTCCATCAATGACGTCAGCATCATTGATGTCAAATTTCAATAAAAGCGGAGCCTCAACGAAAGTAATGAGCTTCAAGAACACACTTTATGAACGTGCCATTGGAAAGCATTTATATAAAATAACACCGGCACATAATAATCCAACAAGATATGGAGATTTTGAAGTATCGGGACGAGTCAGCGATTTTTAAAGGCTCGATCGTCACTATAATTTTTGATACTTATTGAAACCTGAATTTGACGTAGATGTAGATTGATGCACTTAAAAATTATAAAGATATGATTAATCTTTATCTACCTACTTATGGTTTGCATGAAATGAAATGAAATAATAAGGAAAAAATTGAGAATGAGAATGTCCAGTCAGATGTGATGCATGGAAGTTAGAATTTAATTCGTTGAAATTGGTGTCTAAATCATCGATTTGCTAACAAATTAGTATACGACAAGTTCAAAGATAAAGTTTAAGGTCCCGGAATTTATTGGCGTAGTTGTTTTTCATTAAATTAATGAAGGAATAATGCTATGTAAATTTATTAAGTATGAATACAGTCAGTTAATAATCTTTTTTTATTGATTTTATTTTCCAAGTAATTTTTTTATGTCCATCATGATTTTTTATATACGTAATAATGAAATATCAAGTTAAATGTAAGGAAAATTATTATTATTAAACTACATAAAAGTTATTATGAAAGTATGTAGCTCATTAGAGCTTGTAATAGTAAAAAAAAGGCAATGTTGAGGCGAAGAATGTAGATCGACGGAATGGAAAGAAGAAAAGAAAATAAAGACTTGCAAAAAAATTATAAATAAAACGTATTTCTCTCTTTTTATACATTAGACTTTGATTGACAGCTTAGCGAAAAAGAAAAACCAGTTTCGTGCTCTCTGAATTAAATGGAATTACAATCAAATTGATCTGTAAGATAAGACAATGACTCAAATTAACGGATAAAATTTGAAATTTCATTACTTTTTTAAGTTGACGTTCCCCTTGTTTACATCAGATTGCTTTGAAGTTTTATTGAAAAATTATTAATTATTTCGTAGATAACGAGTGAATTAAATAAAATAACTAGCTATTATTTCTTCCCAAGATGATAAGAATACAGAGTGCATTGAGAATAACAAAGTTCATAAATGGAACAACGAGCTTACGAGGTATTATTGAAATATTTGTTCCTTATCGTCACAATTACCAAATCAAAACAAATGGAAAGCGTGTAAAAAATTAAAATTCAATCAAATTAATTTGCATACCTAATTGAATTTCGCTTAGCGATGAATTTACGTCGTAACTCCTGTTCATAATATGTATTAAACCTGATGCAATTCAAAATGAAGGTCAATTTAATATAAATTTTTCAAATTTCCTCAATCATCCAGTAATGACGACATAGTTAAATAATTTGTCCTAATTAATTCCATTTCATCCATCACTGTAGGATTTATTTCTTTAAAAACAAAATTCCATGATAAAGAAATCCTTAAAAAATTCAATTCAGAACTCCAGCTGTAAAGAAACTCAATCGAGTAAACAAAAACAATCAAACCGGCTGTAATAAACAGTTAACTTGTTTACTATCCCATTTCGCCGGTTTAAATCATTCTACGCTGTATTCTCATGCTTTGAAAAATGTGACTAGCAGTAATTGGCAAAACACAATAATTTTCAAAGCTGTCACAATTGCACTTGCATAATTTTCCGCTTTGTACCAGTCAATGATATTGCGATGTAAACTAAAAGATATGTTTACCTTTCCATTGAATACATAGATGCATACCGCTCTGCTTTTGGAGAGAAACTTCAAGAATAATAAGTTGAAAGTCCATTTCCAATGCTGTTTTACCGTAATATGTACAAAATTACAACAATGTTAAAGCATGAATAGAAATCAACATCATGCGACCAAAACGTGATTTTTTATGCTATCAGCTTCGTTAGATTAATAATATCATCGTTAATAATAAATCGTATTTATTGTCAAATGAAGGAAATACATAACCATTGTGCTGCAGTAGCAAGTTTCAATTATAAATCCATTCAAAAGTAATTACAAGAAGGAACTTAAATACATTGATGGGATCGAATTTCTATTCTCTGTCAAGGTCTCTTGAAGGATTTGCAAAAATACTAGATTCTCGTTCTTGATTACTTTGATTGACGAGTTAGACGCACAAAATTCTTTCTGAATTGTTTCAAGCATACCCAATTAAATTGATTAGAGAATATTTGGCAATTAGAAGTAATTGAAGAAAGTGAAGATCTATCTCATTTAAGCATGAAATGATCAGTGACTGACTCATTTTTGACACAATCATTGATGCTTATTCCAGCTTATCAAATCAAAATTAATCATAGTTACCAATAAAATACTTTAGAAATCATGCAAATTACAAACTAGGAAGACCTTTAACTAATGATATTCGAAATTAACAGTGCCGAACGTAACTTACGGAACTGAAGCATACAATTTTAACTGAAATTCGAAAGGAACTATACGGAAATGCATTAGACAACTCGAACCATAAACATTCATTCAACACTTTTTCCTTGAAGTTGGTTTTATGGCCTGCAGAGTTGATCTTATTTGTATTGTTCTTACAAAATTCAGGTCAGTTTTTAGAGCAATAAAAGATTGTAAAGGCAAAATAGGTCGAGAAATTGTTTAAAGTATAGAGCTTCATTCAAGAGAATATTGTACTCAATAGAATTGGAAGTGAGGCATTCCATAAACAAAATGAAGAATTATATCCACTCTGGTTCCAATAACATTCAAACTTCAAGAGTTGTTTATGTCTCTAAAGCAACAGGCTTATAAACTAATCTGCAGTCTTCAATGCCATATTGATCAATGCGTTTGCGAAATGGGAAGTAAACAAAGTATCGTTATCGTATGAAATTCATCCCTTTATTATTGCCTGCCGATAACAAAATGAAGTTCAATAACGAAAAACACAATTCGAAGGTCCACATATGGCTTATAAACATATTATTGCTTATGGACAAATTATGAAGATTCTTCAGTATTTATTTATTCTTGAAATATCCACTCGAGAATTGACGTTATCACTTACATATTAATATTGGTCACGAACGATGGTCTAAAAACATTCAAATTATTGTTATGGAAACAACTTGAAATACTTGTTATTATCGCTTCATGTCACAAATTTACACATTTGGATATGATTATTGTGATTATGAGGAACAAGAATTGCCTACGCAAATGAAGAAATTGTGATCATATTGTATAGACTCTCTCTTTGTTTATGAATCAACAAAAGAAAAATGGTGACTTGTACAGCATATATACATGTATTTTTAAAAATATGTAAAAAATGGCAATGACTTGGCATTTCACTTACTTTAAAATAATTGCGAAAAAAAAGAAAGATTTTTAAAAGTCAGGCAATGAATGAACGCAAAACGTCTATAAATAAAATTATTAGAGGTGATTCGCAGGTCGGTCGTTATGTCTTTGAGAGTTCACTTGCTATTCACATGATTTTCACCAACCAGATGTGATGCTTTTTTGGGGCAAATTTAATAAATATTGACACAGGCCTAAAATTTATTGATAATTTATTTTGCATTAGTGAAACTTAATGCTCTAATTGCTAGTAAACAAACAATTAATCTTCTTATCATCACCATATGATTAATGTGGAAGTGTTTCTTGGCGTTGTGGAAGGTCAGTGACTTGTTAGTAAACATGTTTTGCATTTTACAGTTCTGATAATTTTGATGAATCAATAAAAAATCATTCATATAAAAAATATAAACAAAGGAACCATAGTACAATTTTTTAAGCCACAATTCTCGTGCGGTCGTGACGATTTGCATGTCGTTGCATTCATTCTACATGCAGCTTGTAGCAAACAACATCGTAAAATTGTTTAATGCAACAGCCCTTTATTAGCAAACTAAAAATAAAATTTCTGGTTTTTAGCGAACTTCCACTTTAAATATGTTGATTTAAATAGTCGTATTTGCTGACGATAATTAAATTATTTTGATAACATTTGACTGATTTCACTTATAAAATGCTTCATTTCTATTTTGAGATTCATTCCTTTGTTGATAGGAAATTAGCGATTTTAAACAAATGGCAATTTGCATCATCAATCCTGTAGACGAAACACAGTCAATAATTTCAATTTAAAAAAGTATTAAGAAATATTGAAAGGCAACCACATGTTCATGTCTTGCTGTATAGATTATCAGATAGCTTCATGCACGACCATTTTTTAAGTATGGTGTATAGCAAATTAAAGGTAGCAAGCTAAGCCGCCTAAGCGGATTTTCTAATTTTAAAACTTTCATTAAATGTTTGTCTGCAGTTCCCTTTCTTCTTATGCCTTGAAGATGTGTTTAGGCTAGCTATATACTTGACTAATCATATGAGTGTGTATGTAGACATGGATATTGAGATTTCTATTGATTACCGAACATATCTTGTTCAAATATTGGACAAATGGCTAGAATGCATAAAAATGACAGATGCAAAACTTAAGTCATATAGCCTGCCTGATTATATCACCCAAACACATCTTTCATCAAGCAATTAAACTGAATGCACATCATTTTAATAACAAGCATCCGCAGTTTGCAGAAATTAAATTCAATTAAACTTCATGCTGCATGAATCGGAGTAATTTAGGCCAGTGGCAAAGGATCGACTCGTTCACAAATTGTAGCTTTTCATTGCTGATTGCAACAATTTAAAGAATTAATCATTGTTATTTCTTTGTTCTTGGAACTAAATTCCTAGTAAACAAGTAGAACTCTATTCTATAGGAAATCACATCACCTTGAGAATTGCTCAAGTAAGCCCTAACATTTTGTTGTCGGATGAGATTGATAAACGCGATTATTTAAATAAAGGCGCAATTTATATTGAAATTTTGTTTCCATTTTTTTTTTTTGTTTGGCGATAACGTGAGCTCAAACTCCACTCAAAATATAAACAGAATTAAAATTACTAAGTTATTCAGTCAACCAGATTCAACCAGACCTTATGTGACGTTGTACGCGATTAAGAATTCTATATTAAGACCACAATACTGTATTCATTTAATATGATTAATGTGAATAGATTACATAAGGGCCCCAAAATTTCGAAAAATAAACAGCATTTTCAAGTTTTTTTCTCTATGCTGGCCATGTTGAGTGATTAATGTCGCTGACTTTTAAGTAAATAAGAACACAACTAATGTGTTACGGAATGTTTTAGGCCTTTGACTTATTTTCATTTCATATAAACTTGAATCACATTTCTTTATAGGAATTCACGTGTTGATGCATTGAGTTTATTCTGTTTACTGCTGTTTACAATGTTTTGTTTTCTTTCTATGAATGAATTGCAGACATAACGAGGTCTTTAACGTTGTCATCACAATTACTACACGATGATCATCACAAAGACGATGAGAAACTTAGTCCAAGAATGAAGGAATTCAAAGAGAAGCTACGCCAAAAGACACCGATTGGAAAATTGGATGAGATTGAGGGTAAACATCCATACCAAGAGAAAGAGCCATTAGAAGCATGGCCTGATAACACAAATCCAAAAACTGGAGAAGTTGGTGGACCTCGTGGACCAGAGCCTACTAGATATGGCGATTGGGAACGAAAGGGAAGAGTATCAGACTTTTAGCAACAAGAATCTTTATATAGGAAATGAACAAATAATTAATGTGCTAATAAAAATAATGTTTTGTGTCTATAGAAGCTTATATTGTTGTTCTTTCTACGATCTTCAGGTATAATCTCTCTTATAGTAAACAAGCTTAGAGAATTCTCTTCCTTAAGCGTGTATAGCTATGATAATATTTGCCATTCGAATACAATTGTGCGGAATAAAACCAGTTCTATGCTTGTGAATGAGAAAAACATTTGTTTATACCGGCATGCTCGTTGAGTATTTGACTTCTTTTTGGGATGTAAACAACCTTTTTATCGTTCTATTGACAAATATTCTTCAGCAACCTTTAGATGGAAGTCTTTCAAAACCACAAATTATTACGCAGTACCTGATAACTGGAAAGAATTGATAAGAAACTATATAATTAGTAAGTAAAGCAGTCACCACGTGTAAGGCACTGTGATAAACAAAATCTTGTGCAATAAACATCAATGAAACTGTCTATGGAATCAACATGTTGATTGTGCAAAAAGTGTCTGAGAAGATAACATTCAGAATGTAAACAGACAGTTGATCACAATGACAGTGTGTGATGAGACCCGAAAATAAAGGAAGTTCAACTGTCGCTGTCATACTTAATTTGATATTAAAATAATGAAAATCAAGAATTTCCACTTGTTTTAATTTCATACACACTTGAATGAATCACGAACGAAAACAAGACGTAGTCAGCAAAACGAGGAAACTCTGAATTATTTATCAAGTCATTATCGCGCGTCCACACAGTAAACAATATGTGATTTGTTATTGAATGTTATGCAACAGAACTCCATCGCAAGAATTTTTAATCTAAATGGGAACATGCTTCGATAAAACTAGGAATACATGGAAGTTATTTTTATTCCAAAAATACACAAAATGTGTGTAGCATATTGTAAACAATTGCGTAATTTGTAATTGCATGTATTACGTTGTATCATCAAAGGCATGAAACGTGTCGTCTGTAAGTTAAGGCGTATAACAATTCTAACCTACGTAATTATTCCTTATTTTTGTTTTTTGAAGCGTTGTCATTCTGTAATAATTTTAAGGAATACTTGGAAGGCATGAATCACAATTGATCTGTAGGGCCAGCTAAGTAAGTAACCATTATGCAACGATTTCTAGCGATCTGTGATCTTATGATAAGAAATACATAGGAAGTTATTCGTCATACAATATATATATAGGACAAAGAAGGAAGAGTCATATAGTTCGAACGTGACTAGTTACTTAGATATTCCCATATTCAATATCTAAACTAAGTTAAGACTTATAATGACGTTTTTGTCATCTGATCATACTGAGGTTCAATAACAACAGAATAATAGTTACTAAGAAATGAAACACGTCTACCTGACTTTATAAACGAAGAAAAGAGGTGCAAATCTCAATTTGCTCAATGTATGCTTATACCCGAACAATACAACGTAACCGAGTGGCAAAATGCGTTTAGCTACATTTCTTGCCGTAGAATTGGGATGTAATCCGTCGTCAGATCCACTTCGCGTCTTAAGTTAATACGGGAACGCGCCGGGAACTTAACGAACCCTTATGATGTTGAAACGCATTTGTTATGACGTCACCTATGTCAACTATAAGATGTGAAGTTGTTCTAACGACTACGTGATGTCTAATGCGATTCGCTGCATTGTGCTTCTCGGCTATAGTATTTCAATGCTTTACACATTCGATTCGCGAGTGATAAGTAGTTGATGTCGTGAGAGTTCTATTAAAGGTGAAATTCCTTGAATAATTTCGCGCAAAAAAAAACAATAACAAAACATTTGAAGATGAAATTTTTGCACAAAACGTGATCAACGCATGATCATGCAAATGCTCTCCTGCTTGTTTCCTTTCCTTAGCCACAGAGAATAAAAAGTTTATTGGTCGTAAAAATCTCCGCGAAAATGTTATGACTGGTCAGTTAGTTCTCATTTCAAACAAACCTTGTCAATGACTAGTTCCTTCATAAAATATTTAACAGCATTTGTCATTAAACATACTAGGCCACCTGAAATGTTTCGTGAAAATAATCACGTCCACCCTCTGTTGCTCATCCCATCTTTCTTATTTAAAATGTACGAAACTCCACGATGTGTGAAAATCGAACAAGAGCAAGAAGGAAGAAGAAGAAGAAACATGCATCAAAACAGAGAAAAGAGTCGCGGAAAAACAGAATATTTTCTTCAATGGATCGAATATAAAAGAGCGTACATCGACTAGATAAAAAACATTTTAAATCAAGCATTGCAAGCAACCACAAGCTTGTAGCCATTGAGAGGAAGAGATGAGAGTGGAAGTTGACGATTAGCATGGAAGATCAATATCATCATCAGTCTTTCCAAATATTTAAAAACAACAACATGTTTTTTTCGTAATTTTTTAAAATAAATTAATTTAAGTATATATATACATTGATTTAAAATATTTAGTTCATAGTGAAGAGTAATTGTGGATCTTGCACAAAGTGAATCAATTATTAAGTGATAATTTGGTGTTGTTGATGCATAATTGAGGCCAAATTATAAAAAATTTCAACTAGGTTTAGTGATAATGTGTAAAATTGCATAAATTTTACATAATTTTTGTATATAGTGTATTTAAACTTCTCTAGTGCATAACTAGAAAAGAAATTAAATTCATCAAGTCCCATTAAGACGGTGTGCAGTGATCAATTGCAAGTGAATCGTGAGATCCAGTGAAATAATTTTTCATAGACACAACATCCAGTCAACTTTCAATCAACATCCAGTGAACATTCAATCAACATCCAGTCAACATTACATCAACATTCAATCAACATCGGAAATCTAAAATAATATTGTGCGTTAGACAAAAAGGCTAATTGAGGCAAAATTGCTAGGAAGAATGGATGGGAATGTAGCCATTGAGAGGAAGAGATGAGAGTGGAAGTTGACGATTAGCATGGAAGATCAATATCATCATCAGTCATTCCAAATATTTAAAAGTCGAGAGTTATCTTTGAATCATCAACGAATAAACAAAGAAATTTTTTCTTGAATTTATAAAATCAAAATTATTAATTGGATACATTTATATATTGTTAACATAGATCATTTAAACTTTTTGTTGCTCTCACACAGCATAATTAAATGAATTAATTCCTTAGTTTGGTCTTGTTCAACTCATACTTGAAGCTAAACTATTTTTCATTAGGTTAAGTCAAAAACTTGAAATATAAAGATACAAATTACTGAACTACAAAAGAAAGTGTTTCAATCTTTAGTGAATATCATATTAAAAAAGTTAAAGTGTATGAATGGTGATACTCAATTTTCATGGCTACATTGTAGATATATAATTTACAGTGAATTAGAGTACGGGCGACCAAGAGGATTTAATCCAGTGTTGACACAGACTCTTACTGTAATACAACAATTTGACCCAAGAGTAGGAGATTTTAGACCGATCGTAGTTCCTATCACCCAAATACTTGACCCATTTGGAGAGGTATCCTTCCATACATTGCAAAATAACAGCTTCTTTCCAGCTAACACAATTCAACTTCCACAACTCCCTCAAATTCTTGCGAACAACAACCAAAACAACACCGGTTCCGCTACAAGCTTCACTAAAAGTGAGCCTAGAAAGCGAAAATTATCAAAAACCCAAAGTGAAATTTCAATTTCAAAACAGAGTGAAAATCGAACAGTGAACATCAAATTGAGTTCAAGAACATCCAAAAGATTGTGAAAGAGAATATCTAACTGACATAAAACAGAATTTGTGAACTTAAAGAATTCAATTAAAATCAACCGAATATGTTCCCAAACATTCTCAAGCATGAAGCACAAATGGCAACACGATTAAGATGTAATACTTACTTAATATGTCAATTATCAGATCATTTACTAAACTTATTATATTTCCATAACTATAGTGCCACAAATATCATACGAGACGATGACAAACATGGTTAAAAATAGCAGAGTAGCTGCAAGTTTAACACATTTCAAGAACAGTGCATACGAACGTGCTATTGGTCAGCATTTGTACAAATCACCAACACCTCATAAAAATCCCACAAGATTCGGTGACTTTGAAGTGAACGGACGAGTTAGTGACTTTTAGATGCCAATAACAATAGAGTCTATAAAAACATTGTGTGATTTAATGTACTTAATAATTATACCTAAGTGTTCCTTTTGATGTTTAGTATTAGAGTGAATATCACTTAATCTTATCGAATATTTTTTATATATTATCGAATTTTATTGATTTTATCAAAAGATATTAAGCATGAATTAATCAAGTTATGACATTTTTATAAAATGTTTAAATAAAGAAAAAATTGATAAAAATTTAAAATTTCTTGCCTACTGTGATCAAAAAAACAACAAAAACGTGTCAAATGTAAACATTCTCAGTAGTCCATGCATTGAAATTCTCTCAACAATAACAAATTCTCCCCTTTCTCATGTCCTACAAGTTGCGCATGCCTCAAAAAAAAATTGTTTTAAGGAAGTCGTGTATTTTTTAAGAAAAAAAGTCATCGGAATTTTTATAGATAACAAAAAAATGTTTTTAAAATCATCCATAACTCTTTCAATATTATTGTTAGTTATAGAAATTAACGCAAAACACGGACCACATCATCCGCGCAATAGCTATGTAGTAAAACGCGAAACTAGGAAGCAAGAGTTCAATGAACATCTTAATAGTCACGATAAAGAGTAAAATGAGAACATTTAAAGGAAAATAAATGAACTCATAAAAGTTTAAAATTAAAATTTATTTCAGGCATTTAGCAGAAGATCTAACAGGAATGCATGTTAAGCATAAAGATGTGTCAGAAATGAGTGACGATGAGAAAAGTTTCTATTACTTTAAGGTGCATGACACCGACAATAATAATAATTTGGATGGACTAGAAATGATTAAAGCTGCTCTACATAGACACGGCGAATCCAATACACAGGACGAGCTGTCACACATAACAAGTAAATTGATTACTATTTTACCATGACTTTTTCTTATTTAGTGACCTACATTAGATCATTTTTCAAGGAAGTATTTCGATCGCCATGAATTATTTATAAAAATTTGTTGTCATAAAGTTTTATGACTATTTTGTGTCATGGCACGTAGTACATCCATTGTATGAACTGGTATGAACTCTTAGTTCTCATGTTATTGGTTCATTTACATTACTTAGGATGTTAATGGCAATTCATTAAAAAGTTCTTGGACTTGTTCTTAATGATCTATAAATCACGCAGTGATCACGTTATGTCCTCTTCATGCTGTTCCTTAAATGTATTTTCATACTCTCTTGTCAATCTTCTTAATGAATCACATATTGTATATCCTAAAATAGCTCATAAGCAATTCATATATCTCATTTCAATTTTAGGTGTCGTAGATGAATTTTTGGACTTTGCTGATCTCGATAAAAATGGATTTTTGAATTATGCTGAATATGTTAAAGCAATGAATGCATCAAATGAAGATAAAAATAATGAGGAACCGCCTCAATCGATCACATCATCGGATAGTGCAGAAACTCATCAAGGCTAAATTCAATTAATCTTGTAACTTTGTGATAAATTAATAATGGTGTAGTTTGCAATAGTTTAATTATGTTTTCTGAAGAATCTCATTTATGATCTCATTACTTATATTCCATAAATCTGTAGCCAAATTTTCATTTAGTGATAATTTTGATGATTGACAAATATAGCAGTTGTTAAAGTATAAACCACTTATTCCTTTTAATTCGTCAGCCACTGAGCAATAAATTGTTGTACTTGCAGCTTGTTGGAGATTCTTAGTGAATGGTTTGACGGCAGCAAAGAGTAATTTATAGAACCACCAATTACGCGAGAGATTCGTTGATACTAAATTTCCTGGATGGACGGCAAAGACACTGACTCCTTTTGATTGCCATCTTTTAGCTAATTCCATTGCAAATAGGATATTACAGAGTTTTACATTATTGTATTGCAGCATACTCCAATATTTTGAAGGCGGTGGATTCAAAATTTCCTTCGTTAATGGCATTGCCGGTAAGTTTGCAAAACGGTGAGATTCTGACGACACAACAATGACACGTGAATTTTCATTCAACATTGAAGACAACTGTTGAGTGATGTAGAAATGTGACAAATGACAGACTTGGAAAGTTGTCTCTAAGTTGTCTGATGTCATAGAGTAAGGCAGTCCAAACACTCCAGCATTTAAGATTAAATAATTGATATGTTGATATTGAGTCTTGACTTTATCACAGAAGGTTTTACAGGATTTCAAATTCGTAAGATCCACTTGGATGAAATTAAGCTTAGCACGGCTATTTTCTTGTTCCAGTTCCTTCATTTTCTCCATAGTCAGTTTTTCGTTTCTACAAGCAAAAATGATCTCACATCCGAAATTTGACAATGATTTTGCAGTTTCATATCCAATTCCACTTGATGATCCAGTAATTAAAGCTACATGTCCAGTCAAATTCTTCCCGTAAAGTATTGAAACTGCTTTTGTAGATGAATCGAATCGTTGACGAAGCTTGTCATTTGAAAATTCTTGAGAAAAAGCTAAACGTGGATCTGTGGATGTTTCACGATTCTCTAGTTCATTATAGTAAGTGACTTTATTATTCTCATCGACTCTTTTCTTCCAGTTGTAAGGCAGATCAAGTGGAACTCTCTTCATTTTGTTTGTTCTTGGATGATTTCTACAAAACAAAGTAAATTAGTATGACTAATGTGCATTCTCTAACAAGTCAACATTTGCTATTCATAAATTAAGGAAGTAAGTATAAGATTAACAAGTTCAATGAACTTTTATAAATGATACTTACAACTGGATGTGATTTTTTGCCACATTAACGTAATGAACGAATCCATTGGCTGATACCCGTTCTTCCCAGTTGCTTGGAAGCTCATCCTCGCTATCAGTTTCCACATGACAATGATCCATATTAATTAAAATGTTATTAATTGTGTTTTGTTTATATTTTCTGAAATTAAATGTAAATAACCGTTAAAACCTCTCAAAAGCGAATTATTTTTGAATTTTTAACAGAATTTTTCCCGCACTTTTTTTTAAAGCCAAGTTATGAAGTTTTTCTCTGAGTGAACATTGTTTTCTTATAATAAATTAAAAATATAATTTTTGCAGTTTTAACATAGTATATTTAAGACGTTAATAAAATATTTAGTGTGATAATAATCCTTGTACCTTCATCTGTCCAAAAAAAGTGAATTATTGGCTGTATAAGTAAAAATTTTTACAAAATTTTAAAATTGCATGAAAAAGTTTTAGATAGAATTTTTAATTGGTGTATTTTATGATTAAAAATGACTATAATTTAGATAAATTGCTTTAATTAACCATACTGAATTGAGTAGTAATTAAGTGTAGTTTTCAAAATATGTACAAATTGTATCAAAAAGAATTTTCGTGAAATTCGTCAATATTTACGGAAAATTACGTTTTTCAATTTAATATCATCACTTCCAGAGCTGCTTCAAACTGTTTAGTGCCACTAATTTGTCAATGAATAACAAATCAGCAAGTATAGTTCAATTAGCCTCAGGCAATGTCTACATGTTAGACCATTAAAGCCTCAGGCATTTAATCAACAGCTCTGTCATTCTCTTATCAAGTTTTTAAAGCTGATTTATAGAATTTTTACCGATTGATCGATGATGATTCATACTATTACATGAAAGAATAGTCAGACTTTTGTTCCGTTATTCCATTATATACACGAATAGATGACGTTTAATGGATTTAAAGAAGTTTTTCAATTGGCGCATTTCATTACAAATTCAAGTTTTTCAACTTACACATATAAATGACCTTGAAAAAGGAAAAATGAAAACATATTGCAAGTGGATGACTAACAAAAACATTTTTTTTTCCTGTCATTAGATTAAACCTTTTGTTACTACTTTATACTACCTATATATATATGTAACACTTTTTTATATTCATTTCAATAATTCACAATATTCTCCTCCTCTTATTGTTTTATGTTTTATCATTTCTATATATATATATACAATATTATATTCTTTTAATGATTTTTGTGGGTTTAGCAAGGCAGAAATAATATAATCTATATATGAATGAAGTGCTGTGAAACAAAGTAGAAATGGATTATAATAACACAGGGTTGTTAGCAATTGTGATAGAAAAGACTATAGCAACTCTATGTGGTGTAGATGGTGGGCCAGAATATCGTATTGATGTACATCGTGGAACACTGGTTGATATCAAAGAAGCTGTTAATAATTATTGTAAAGTCATGATTGTTGATTATTATCAGAAAAATCTAGCATTTGAGAATAATTTATATATGATGAAATATAGTACATTGCTGGAAGTAACAAATGATGTATGGCCATATCTAGTCGCTATATCAGATCCACATGAACGTGCAAATGTTGCCAAAGATAGAGAATTCATCGAATATTTTCAAACATTAAGAGAACAGAGCTTTGTGGCAATAAATGGCCAATTCTTCAGCATCTATCCAATGAAACAATCACTACAATTTCTACCAGAACGTGAGCCAAAAAATCGTGCACTTGACTATGATTGTATCATACGTTATATGGGTCCTGTTGGAGAAATCGGACCGGGTTTCTACATTGGTTTAGAACTATTGGTAAATTTATTATTGATAAGCACACACAAAGAATTTCCCACGAAAAAATATTTAATGATAAAACAATTTTCGTTTAATTTCTTCCTTTGTACACCCACTCAAAGACTCCCACAAAAATAAATATTTATGCTGCCTGCTCGGTAGTTTGTTTTTCTTTTGTTGTTACTTCCATTCTCGTTCTTTCATTCTTTCTAATTTTGGTTTTATTCGAGTTCTGATTTGTAGATTTAAGGTTTTTTAGAGCGCATTTATGCTTTCACTTTAATTGATTCTGGAATCAGTGTCTGATAAGCTACATGAATGATATAACGGTCAAAAAATATTTGAAAATAACGGTCGAAAATTATTCAAAATTTATGTTTTGATTTGAATTTTTAGAAATCGTTAGAAAGCTTTGAAGCTTAACAGACACTATCCAGTGGACCAAAATTGGTGCAATAGCTTAACAATGCAAAATGCTTGTAAATACATTCAAAATGAATAATTATTAAAAATTAACTAGTTTTGTCAAAAATACATGCAAAGTAGTCTTGGTGAAAGCATAAATGTGCAGACAGATTTGGATAGTTATTTACACATTTTTCTCTCTTATTACTTTATTCAGATTTTCATTAAGGTTTTTAGATGGGATAATATAAATTTTTAAAAAGCTTTGATTCCTTTTATTCTTTAATTTTGTTTTTTTGAGGAATGAGTATGAAAAATAATTGGATGTATAACATATTATTTACTTATATGAGATGAGATGTGTAAGAGAAGCAAATCACAAAAAAAGAGCATCTTACACGCTTGATGACGAAGAAGAAATAAAAAAAGGAAGCCTCGAAAATGATATCTAAGAGAACGGCATTATTCATTTTCTCTGTAATGGTCTTTTCGTGACTTCCTTTAATATCACTTCATTATGTTGAGCATATTTCACATTAATTCTCATATTTTTTTGTTTTGTTTCGTTTGGTCTACAGAATCTTGTGAAAGGACACTCGCCGCAAGAGAAAGAAATCGAAAAATTTTCATTCAAATACATCAACTGTAAGGCAGATCTTGCATTCATCCTTCCCGTTAATTTTTTGAAGAAACCATCTCTCCCGAAAAAGAACAATAAGTCAACATTTAGTAGTATTTTGTGTGGTATTAAAGACAAAGTTAAATCACATTCCAATCGACATTCCTATATTGATAACAGTGTTACTGACTCAGCAAGTGAATATTCATCAGCATCAACAAAACGTTCCTTAACACCTGAATTGGTGAATTATAATACAATTAATACCAATTATGGAAAGATGAATGCATCAAATAAATTTCCATCGTCCATATCGAGTCCTAATTTATCGAAACAAGATAGCGGCTCATCGACAACAAGCAGCTCGCAGAATCGCTTCAATAATTTAGACTCGAATAATTTGTCTGAAGATTACAGTCAAATTGTTGCTGAACGTGAAAGGAAAATGGAAGAAAGACGAATGTCTGGATCTCGTAGCATACAAACGCCATCGACGAGTAGTGCTAATGGTGAAGCACGTACGCCGAAAAGTAAGAAAAAGACAGTTTTGATTCCATCAGCACCGAATCGTGATATTAGGCCATCTACAATTCTACGCTTAGAAGATCGTGACTTGATTGTGATTGATAAACAAGACATTAAGGAAGCAGTACGAAATGAAAGCGACGTAATTATTGTAGATCCACCGACACTTCCCCAAACGCCATCAGATAATGACCATGCTGACTTGACAGATATTCTTGGTGGCGCATGGCCTGACTTAGCAGGCGCGAGTGGAACATTGCTGAATAATGACAGAAAATCAGGTTCGATCAACAATGGTTATCGAAGTATTGAACGTAATAAAAGTCCAAACATTGCTTCACATTTTACAAATTCGAGGCCACGTTATGATTCACATAATGGATATCGGAAAAGTGAGTAATCTTTAATTCTATTAAATTGTTTTTAAGTCTCGAGAAGATGTCATATTATAGACACGCGAGTTTTTATTCAATTAGTGCTTGCACACGGATGTATAGAAAGAATGTCTATAAGCAGCATATGTAGTCACATGTGATGAAAGAAGAATGTGCAGTTTTGTCACATAAATTGGATTGCCAATTCTAACGATCGGTAGAAATACAAACGGATTAAAGTGTTTGAAAAATATTCCTAAAAATAACGGCTTCAAGATATTTGAAAAATCAAAATTTTACGTAAATTTACGTAACGTAATGAGCTTTTACGTAGTTCAATAATATTTACGTAACGTAAGATTTTTTGCGTAACACAGTGATTTACGTAACGTAGCATATTTTACGTAACGTAATAAGATTATTTCATTTAAACTTATTTTGCAACATATTTCAAGAATAATAGATATGATAATCATGTTGGTAAACACACAAATGATATCGAATCATGAAACTCATGGTAACTGTTATGAAAAATTGTCTGATAATTCGAAATGATGAAAGGAGAAATTACAAATGGCACGAAATCGTTTAGACTGCACGATTTTCAAATATAATGATTTATTAACAGTTACAAAATGCACGTGTTTGTCTGATGCTGTATTCTGGTTTATTTATAAGAGTAATAATGTTTAGAACCTCTAGACAATAACGGGAATGTCAGTTGTACACAATGTAAATCCCCAAATGAAAAATACCCCTTTTGCATGCATTATTCATTCTTAATACATGAAGCTTGGGCTTAATAAAAAGACAAGTTATTATGGATTCTCATCTCAATCGTTTTAGCATATTGCTGTTTAGCTGAGACGACTTGGTGCCAGTTTCATATTATATTTCCTCTCAGTTTACATTTAACGCTCAAGCAGACAAAATCTGGTCCCGAAAAAATTACATTATTTTTAGATCGGAGAAGGAGAAGAGGAAAAAAGAAGAAAAATTTCTCCCAACTCTCAGTTTTTCTCGCTCGTGAAAAACTTTTTTTTTTATATATATATACTTTAAATCCTCATTTTGTGATTTTTCTCGTGTGCGTTTAGCAAGAATCAATATTTTTACTCAAATTTCTCAATTCTTTCATTTCTATCTTGTCTATTGCAACAGAAGTGCCTTAATTTCTTCGTGTATAAACATAAGAATATTTTCAAATTTTACAAGCATCCAATAATTTGTTGTGTAAAGTGAGCCTTCCAATTTATTAAAAAAATTTTTGTGTCTGAATAAGAAGTGAAAAAAAAAATTTGTTGTTTTATTTTTGGTGTTGCATCATCATCATAATTCATAATTAGACTGACTTTAGTTACCGTCTCTTTTTTTTTATCGCTATTAAATGCTACCATATCATCCAAATTACTACACAAATTTTCAGTTTGATGATTATCGTGATCTTCCTGTAACAGTTCTTGAACATTTTGAATGGGCTCATAACAATCATGAAGGTTTTCATTATATTCATATTTTTAATTTATTATCTCCCTCTTTTTGTTGTTTGCTCCTTACCAAATTCTCCACATTCCTTATTTAGACTAAAAACTAGTGTAGATTAATTAAATTTGGTTGACTCAAGCGCATTTTCCACATTTAACGGTCAAAAATAATTTAAATTTTGTCAAAAATTACTCATTTGAAAAATAACGGTCATGGAAATTTCAAAAAATAACGGCTACAAAATATTTGAAAAATAACGGTCAAAAATACTTTGAAAATTATGCTTTACGTAATACGTACGTAAAATTAACGACAAACTGACGAACAAAAAGTCGTTAATTAAATCTCAGCTAAAGGAAAATGTGCTAAAAAAATTCTCATCGTCTATCCAACGTGACTCTTTGTTCTTGTTCTCAAATGAAAAATTCTAATTAAAAAATTCTCATTTCTTTATTTATAGAACAAAACGGACAGTACGACAACTTTGATCAGGATTCGGTGTCATCAGTTGATCAAATATCAGATTGTATCGTACCCTCGCCACTATTTGACATTCCAAATTCATCTTTGGAAATTGGCACAGTTGTAGAAGTAGCAATAGAAGGTGGAAAGAATCTTCATGGTGTTATTCGTTGGATTGGACATAAATATCAAGAAGACGCTTTAAAGATGTCTAATGGATATAATAATAACAATAATAGTAGTGAATTAGTTGTTGGTGTTGAATTAGATGAGCCGTGTAATGAGCGAGGCTTGAGACTTACTGATGGAATTTATAATGGACAAAGATGCTTCCGATGTCCTGATCGTCGTGCTATATTTGTATCGCCTAAGCAATGTACGAAAGACAGACGATTTCTTGAAGAAGGAACATCTAAAGCATCAACAATTCGATCAAATACACCGAGTGATGGAAAGGCTTTTGGTGCTGATTGTCCGATAATTGAAGGTTCTGTGTCAGCTTTAAGTAAGTTATTTCCATTTAATAATTAAAGTCAGCTTTACCAAAATTGTTATTTACTTTCAGCATTTGAAAATTACGATGATCTCGACGCACATTGTGGAAAATTTAAAGGCATTCAAGGACATCATAATTCATGTTATTTGGATGCAACACTTTTTGCAATGTTCACATTTACGAGTGTTTTTGACTCGATTTTATTTCGTCCACGTGATTCCGATGATCACGAACAATATGAAGAAGTTCAGAGAGTTTTACGTGAAGAAATTGTTAATCCATTAAGGAAGAATTTGTTTGTTCGAGCTGATCGCGTATTAAAATTGAGAAAATTATTAGATAAATTAACGTCGGTGAAAGGATTAATGAATGAGGAAAAGGACCCGGAAGAGTTTTTGAATTCACTTTTGGCACAGACATTGAGAGCAGAACCATTTTTGAAGGTAATAATGCCTACATATTTAACATAAAGCATATTAATTTATATTTAATTTAATCCAGTTGAGTTCCGGACAAGATGCATATTTTTATCAACTTTTTCTCGAGAAAGACGAAAAACTAAGCCTACCTACAGTACAGCAATTATTTGAGCAATCATTCTTAACATCAGACGTAAAATTAAAAGAAGTTCCATCATGCTTAATAATTCAAATGCCTCGATATGGAAAGAATTTTAAAATGTATCCACGGATATTGCCATCTCAAGTTCTCGATGTGACTGATATTATTGAGGATTGTAAGTGTAAATTTATGAATTAATTAAGAAACTTTTACTAATAATTGAAATACTTTTAGCACCACGTCAATGCACAATATGTGGAGCATTGGCAGAATTTGAATGTAAAGAATGTTTTGGTGTGCTACAAACAGGCTCAGGATTAGAATCGACGGCATTTTGTCAGAAATGTTTAACAACAGCACATTCGCATCACAAGCGTAAAGATCATACACCAAAAGCTATATCCATTCCTCATGATTTTAAGATAATTTCCGATTATAATCCAGTTCCTAGATTATTTATGGAACTATTTGCTGTTATTTGTATCGAGACATCGCATTATGTGGCATTTGTTAAGGCTGGTTCAGGCTCCGATTCCCCATGGGTATTTTTCGATTCAATGGCTGATCGTAAAGGAGAACAAAATGGTTATAATATTCCTGAGATGATTTCCGTACCTAATTTACCAACATGGTTATCTGAGGAAGGTGCAAGGAATTTACATGAAGCAAATTTGCAGGACAAACATCTTCCAGTATTCGCAAAACGTCTATTGTGTGATGCATCATTGATGCTATATCAATCGCAGGAGATGATGATGTATCGATAAGTTACAAGTTCCGTTAATTGCTGAGACAAAAAAACTTTATTATTATCAACTTTTTTGGATTTACTGAAATGACTTGAATTTATATATTGAGAAAGTAGTGAGAATATCCATCAGAATTTTATGGATAAAATATTAATCATTAAGCATTTATGTCCATTGAAGATTAATGCTTACAAATCTTTTAAATGACAGTATAATTAGATTGAAAAATGGATATTGGATATGATATATCTACTGAATTAATAATTATAAATGAAAAAAAAAGGAATATTATTCTTAAAACAAAATTAATACAAATTCTCTTTGCAATTCCTTTATCTTCCTACAAAAAATGAGCAAGTTCTAAATTATTGAATCGACAAATGAGATTAAAAAAAAACTTTAAACGCAACAAAATATATTACAAATATATATAGAGAAATCTGTTACCTTTAGCGAAAATTCAAATAGTACATTGATTCAAATTCATCAAGATGCTTGAGGTGGATGTGATGATTATCTGATTTAATAATAATTTGCAAATGGCTTTAAAATATTCTTCAAATTAATGTGCACATCTACATTGTTGAGCTTACGTATTTAAATTTACGTACGTCAAAATAACGTACGTTTTCTATCTTACGTAAAAATGCGTGCGTTTTCTAGCTTACGTAAAAATGCGTACGTTTTTCAGCTTACGTATTTCAATTAACGTACTTAATAATACGTACGATATTGAGCTTAAGTACAATTACGTACGTAATTTAAAATAAACTAAATTCCTCTAAATAATCAGATATTCAATCATTTCTGCCTCAACATGTTATAGACCTAATTTATCATACAAAAATAGAAAACATATATAAGATGATCCTGACGAACAGAAAAAAAAAGATTTTTCAAATACAATATCCAATGAAAGGAAATATATTTTTATAAAAAAAGCCAAAAAGAGATGAATTAATAAAACTTTAAATGAAGACCGTTTTTTCCGGAAAAAGTGTAATGCATTAAATGCTATAAATGAAAAAAAGAAGAAATAATAATAATACTAATTATTAATAATGTTATTTAATCGCTTAAATTCTTGTAAAGCGTTATAATAATATTAATGAACAAAACTTAGCAAAAAATTTCAATAAAAATGATACGAAAAGATGAATCACGAAATTATCTAGTTTATTTTTATGACTTGTATGTTTCTGATTCATTTCCAGGCCGTCTTTTCTGAAATATCAGCTTAATTTTTGATTACGTTACGTAAAATAATTGCTACGTAAAAATACGTACGTCAAATTTGTCCTTGAAATCCACAACTCACACCCAAACTGTTGATGTTGATCATCAATGACACCACATTACATCCACCTGTAACCCTTCAACCTCAATATTCAAAATCCAGCATAAAATAGACACATCATTTGACTTTTTCTTGAAATTATCATTTTTATTGGTTCCAATTTTCACATTTTTTTTTTCGTGGGCAGGCATTCAAAGAGAAATAATCGAGGCTCGGACACTGAACATTTTCAATTGTGAGAAGAAAATTGGAGTTTCGAGTGTCGGTGCCATATAAAAGTAGAAAATAAAAGATATAAAATTTTCTTTACAAATTTGAGAGAAATAAAATGACTTTTTTTTGCTGTCTCAAAGAATAGGACATGAAAAAAAAGAATAAAGAAGTGATAACATGATGAAGCAATAAAGCGGCATTTTAGCTTCTATTATAGCGATTTCCATATCCTCGACGATGGTCATCTTTATATTCGTCAAAATTACGTGCATGATCCAAATATTCAGGATCATCATTTTCGATTTTCTGTTCCTTTTCTTCTTCCTCCTTGGCTTGTTCGGCTTCTTGATCGACATCACAACGACCTTGTAATGAAGCATTTTTTGCAACTTGTTCTGCACTTGGGAAGATTCCTTCCTCAACTCGCTGATCATAAAATTCCTGAACTGTATATGTTGGTAATGATGGATATCCGGCACCATAGACAGCTTTTTGTATTGCATCCTTTGTAATAATTATTGGCTTTAATGGTGCCGACTTATGATGATGATGAGGAGGCCTTTTTGAGGAACTAGCCTTATCTGACGTATCATCCACATAATCTGGATCATTTTGTTTTAATTTGGCGATATGCTCGAGAATTTCACATTCCTGCTCTAATGTACTCAATTCGTCCTGCGTTTCCCATACACATGATTTGATGAGCTTTAAATAGAAATTTCTCTTAATTTCTTCATCCGTATGATCTCGTTCCATTGCAACTTTCAATTGCTTAATTTGATCTTTCAACTCCTTTTTCTGTTGATACTTTTGTAATTTTTGGTTTCTCTGTTGAGCCATTTGTGTAATTCTTTGAATTTCATCACGTAATATTATATCCTTATTTTTCGACACAGCAGTTGTACTTCTCTCACATAAACCATATTCTTCACATCGACTTAGGTAATCATCATAATAAATTTTTGCAACATCTACGACATTCTTTCGATCCTGTACATTTGTTAATTTAAGTGTAACTTGTGCAAGGAGAAACGGCAATAGTAAATATTTTAAATTATCCGTGGCTATTTCTTCGTGCGATTCATTCTGGCTAAACATTCCGGTTAGACTAACAAGTCTAGTTGCATCCTCTAGCATTTTAATACATTTTCTTACGTCTTCCTGGAAGTTGAAAAAATTATTTAATTATTATACGCAGAACATTTTGGATCAAAACAAAACAAAAACAAAAATGCAATTTCGTGAAATCATGAAAATCCACATTTTTATGGATTTATACTTAATAACTTTATATTACCTGAAATTCGGGGCTGTTTGATGGATCGTCGCGCTTGTCAAATTCCTCAAATAGTTTATATGCATTATCAAAAAGTTCAAATAACTTAATTTCACCTTCCATTTTTTTTATATTTTCTATATCCAAGGTGTGGGTAATTCATGGCATCTTTTGAAAAGTCATGTCTTTTGGTCAATCATTGTTTTAACGCACGACAACTTGCTAAATGTGTTCTATGATGAATACAATGAAATACTTTTGAATATAATTAAGTAAATTAATGTCTAACTGTTTTAATTGACGAAAATATATTCTGAAAAGTTTTCAAAATTCTCATCCCTTGGCTTGCTTGGATGTTCAAAAATTTAAAATATTTTTAGTCGTTATTTTTTATCCCATAAATTTTATTGATGTTTACCATGAACTACATGATTCTTTTATTTAATTTTATACAATTTTGACATAACACTGTTTAAAATGAATCGACTCTGGGTCCTGGATTCTGGTATTTCTCTTTGAGTTCTCCAGACCAATATTGTTTCGTTCTTTCATTGCGCATTGCCTAAAATCAATCAGTTTAATTAACATAAATATTTTTAAGAAATAAGTAACAACTTACAAGTGCTCTCATAGTTCTCTTGGTCATTGTTAAGCACTCATTGAAATCCTCAATTAAATCTCGGCACTTTAATTTGCCTCTATCCTGTCCGTAAGCTTCCAAACATTCAATTACGTCCAATTCGAACTGTCCACATTTGTCGTAATGCTGAGCATTGATCAAACCACCGGTGAAATCGGTAAATGGTGTTCGGAAGAATGGTGTGAGCGGCATCTACGTAAATTAACAATTTTCAAAATAATCAAAATGATTGAATAACACGGAAAATTTAATTTTTTTATGATTTTTTGGAAATTCCATAGAAATTCACATTGCGATTGATACAACTATTTGTTTATGTGGTAAACAAGGATAGTTAATTATAGAAAACAGTGGTTAATACCTTGAAATCGAGGAACTAAGCCGAAAATATAATGTTCAATATTTTGACTGAAAAAAACAATACCGTAGATTAATCAAAGTAATCTAGTACAAAAATTCAAAATTTTGAAATCCGTTAAGAATTTTTTAAAAATTCAAATTCAAAAAAAGTCGTTAATTTTTTGGTTTATAAATTTTTATTTCTTTAACTCATTCATCTTTTTTTTATGTACACATTTTAACTACATTATGTTTGTTTTTCATCAGTTTTTTTCATTCAATAGTCAAAACATTTTCTCATTAGATTTTTTTCCAGAACATAAAATTAAAAAAAAAAGGAGAAGAATTTCTTGAATGCATACAAACATTATTCATCCTTAATGGCATTCTGCTCCTTGTGCTTGATGATTTTTCATTTTAAAATAATCAATCAATATTGATTCTCTAAAAAAACATCTTTCCACTTTATTTTTTATTATTTTTTTAAGTTTGAAGACAGAAAATTCCTCACAAATTTCCAGAACAAAAATCCTCTTTCCGAGTCCCTATTAAAATAACGAATTTTAAAAATTCGAAACTTCATTTTTACGAAGCTTTTTTTTCAACCATATCATTTTTCGAAAAATTCTTCATATAATCTCTTATAATTTTCAAATTTTAAAAAACCGTTAATTTTTTCAAGCATTTTAATTTTCTTAAACATATATTTTACAGCTAAGTTTTCTACTTATATTAAAGAACTATGCTAATTTAATTGTTTTTAATGTGAATAACCAGTTTTATTGTAGAAAACATTAGAAACTTGATGTATTAATGCTTGAAAAAATTCAACGGTTTTTTAAAATTTGAAAATTATAAGAGATTTGCATGAAGAATTTTTCGAAAAAATGATACGGTTGAAAAAATGAAGTGTTCGTAAAAATGAAGTTTCGAATTTTTAAAATTCGTTATTTTAATAGGGACTCCCTCTTTCCTTAGCAATTTTTTTTATTATGTTTCGTCTCTTTTTTTGGCAAAAATATTTTTTTAATTATTTTTTTTTACCTCTTGTATTTCTTTTTTTTTAATTAAAAAGGACGGGATTTGAATATATTTAATTTAAATTATGCTATATAATAACTTATGCGGGTATTAAACTAGATTATGAATATGCAGAAGAAAAATAGAGTAACATGTGACTATACATGAACTAAGATTGAAAGTTTTATGAGAAATATTTTCTTTTTTTTTTCTTATCAAAGCAGTTAGTATCGAGGGATGTAATGCTAACTTGATGTGTGATGATTTCTATGCTTTAAAACTCGAATTAATTATGTCTAATTCATGTTTTAATGTATTGTCATTTTTAACCGACTTTTCAAATTTGAATTTAAGTCTATGTAGTATATTTTTTGAATTTTTGAAAACCGTTAATATTTTGAATTCCAGAAAACCGTTACAAATTCTAAGTTAATTTTACTAAATACAGTTCTACAACAGCAATAAGGAACTATCCATCAAGTTTCGAGTTTCAAATCATAGAAAAACTATAAAAATCTTTGCTATTTCATCACACAATCGTGGCTAAATCCCTCGAGTAGCATAAAAATAAAGGTTATAAAATATAGACTAGATATTGACAACTAGAGACACTAAAAATGAATCAAATAAATAGGACAAAGGAATTACTAAGTAATAGAGAGATAAAAATATCACAAAAATATTGTTAAAAAGAAGCTACAGCGATTGTCAAACTTCACTGTATTCATGTACTATTTTAGATTGAAAACTTCATTAATTCGTTTATTTCCATTTTTTTTTCACTTATCGTTTCTTCATTATTAAGTTCATTTAAGGATTGTAGTTATGGGAGATCTCTCTTAACGTAGATTGATTTATCGCTGAAATTATATGAAGTGATATTTGACCTCGATTTTCCTCATTTTCTTTTTTTTTTAAGTTTTTGTTGTATTAATGAACACTTTTCTCCTGAGAATTCATCGTGATATTTTTGCCTAATTTACCATCAGCGATAAAGCAATCTTCAGCGAGGTGGGTGCAAAATAAAACAAGTATAAATGTGGTCAATCGCGCCCAAGACAAGCGCATTTTAATAGCATACGATTAGATTTTTATCAAATGCAACTGAACTAGTGAGGCTTAACCATTGAAATCGACAATTTGAAATGAATTTCGAAGAAAAAAAAAAGATTGAAAAATAACTGTAAAGAAATGTTTGAATAACGTACGTTTAATATACGTACGTAACTAAAAACCTACGTTAAATGTACAAAACTCAAAAACGTACGTTTAGTTTACGTAACTCAAAAACGTACGTTAAGTGTACGTAACTGAAAAACGTACGTTAAGTGTACGTAATCAAAAAACGTACGTTAAATGTACGTAACCGTAAAACGTACGTAAAATCAAACGTCAAAATGATAATGAAGATTGTAGAAAATAGAATCAGTCGAATTAAGGACAATGGCGTCATTCCTTATTTTTGTTGATAAAATGCGCTAACAAGGAACAGATAGGGGAGACAGAATTAGGCAAGCGGAAGAAGCCAGAGAGTGTGTTTTTAAATGTCAATACTATTTCAAATACATAAATTATTTTTTGACTGTTTCAGTTTTACATCAATGGCTCGATTACAGAAATTTGTGTCTTTTTTTGCATTACATAAATTGTTTTACTCATCGTCATCATCGTCGTCATCACGAATGAACTAAATTATTACTTTTTTTTGTTTAATTACTTTAGGTATTAATGACCACCACATGGCAATTTATTTTTAAATTTTTTTGATTTAACTACATCATGACCCTACGAAAATATTTTCTTATGTTTTCTTGTTATCTCAATATATATCCTGTACGTACAATCATTTCTTTTTCACGATTTTTTTTTATTTTTTCAATATTTCATTATTATTTTTTTTTTTATTTCTCGTTATAATAATTATAAATAATTATTGTTAAGTTATTGTTCTTTCAAAAACGCATTATTATTTCATATGGCTGGAATCAAGTTATAATGCATAATCATGTCCAAGACATTTTACCGTACAACGGTAAAAGACATCAAAAAGGTTTTTCCTAATTCCACATTATATCATTGATTAATCATTCACATCATCTATTTACAAAAAATATTAATGCAAGGCGTTATGTCAATTTAAAATTTTTTATTTCCTTAAAAAAATTTAACTTTTTCCACTTTTAAGAAAATTGAAAAAAAAATAGTTAAAAAATGAAGAAATTTGCAAAAAACTCTTTTTTTTTTACTTCATTTATAATTCGAAAAATGTGAGACATTCAGAAATTTAACGTGTGTGTTAATGTGTGGGGGTGTTTGTGTCATTGAACTTGATGTAAAAATTTTTTCTTTTTTAAATATTTTCCATTTTTTTTTTAGTAAAAAAATTAAATGAAGCTTTATTTCTTCAACATGCTCTTATGTAAAAAGAAATTATCTACAAATATATATATAGCGTATATCATCATCATCATCATGAAAGAAGCCACGAAAGATTATGCTACAAATCTACAAATCAGAGATGAAGGAACTGTTGGCAATGATTCTGTGCTATCTTTTTTTGCTTTCCTTGATTGACTTTAAAAAGGATCGAAAAGAAAATACTTTATTGACATGGGATTTTTGTCAATGTCTAATGACAGGAAAATAATGACGTAAACGTTAATCCTCACGCAATTATTTATGTATTATATCATTACGACTTTTATTTTTGGGATATGGATCAATTTTGTCCTATTAAATTTTTGAGTAGGTTAGAACAATTAAAGTCGTAATACGTGAATAGGTAGCTGTATTACGTAAGGGTTTTGAGCTTATGCAGTGAGTAAACCTTACAAGTCCCTCATTGATATTTAGAAATATAGCTACGAAATATGTATACGTAAAAAGTGTACGTAATACGTTTACGTATAATTTTTAACGTAATACTTATACGTAGAACCTTTTTACGTAATATTATTACGCAATACTTATACGTAGGAGTGTTTACGTAACAAGTGTACGTAATACGTATTCGAAGAATTGTAAACGTAATTCTTATACGTAAGAGTTTTTACGTAACAATTTTAAAACAAATTACGTTCAAGTTTCATTGCATAACATTCTTTACGTAAGTAGTGTACGTATCACTTATACGTTGACGTCTTACGTAATCATAATACAAAGAATAGTCTCATTCCCAAGTCAAAACAAGGAAGAAAAAGCCAGACACCAATCAAATTACAACAACAATCCTCATCCCTGCTACAAACAGGAAGGAAAATATCTTCACATTTCTTTTTTTTTTGTCATATGCTAAAAAATATGATGTGAAAAAGGGGTGTATACAATTAAAGATAGCAATTGTCACGAAGAAATAGATAGATAAATAGATATAGTGAGCGAGAACTAAATAAGAAAATGATTGACAAAAGTGTGATTCTCATGTTGTTACAAAAATTTAAAGCTTCTTGGTTTCATTCGTGTTATATATATTCATAATAATGTCATTCGTAAATCGTGAATTACATTTCTATAAATGGTATTTTTTTAATGTAGTTTTAATCTCATTGTATATGATGAACAACTTTTTAATATATTCGATGAGGAAGGAAGGGTCAAATGTTTCATTTTTTTATGTATTGGAATGAACAAAAAAATTTTCTTATTTTTCATCTCACTTCGGTGTGTAACTTTTTCACTTTTCCTATTCGCATGTTCTTGTTCATACAATTTATTTTTTTGTTTTGTTAAAGATTAAGACAAAAAAGAAGGAAAAAAAAAGTCGTGACGCTTAGAGCCATTCGAGCGATTTTTATATACAACTAATATACTTTTCTAATTATTTACCCGCAAAAATGGTTGTTTCTCATATACATTCACTCATCCACACTGTTTTTTTAATCATTCATTCATTCGCGCCAAATCTCTGTTATTATCACGCAAACTTATGTCCTGGATTTATTGGAATTATTAGCTCATCATCATCATCCTGATCGTCAAAGCCATCGTGATCGATTATGAATGTGGGACTTTGACGTGATGTTGATGCTATTGGTTGATAATGATATCCTTGACGATTTTTACGCATTGAACCCAATGTTGGCTTTTGATTATATACCTGGTCAGGTCGTTTTACTGTAAAAGAAGATTTAATGGATGTTAGATAAATGGTAAATATTGGATAAATTTAGTGATAGATTCAGACTTGACTCACTTGGAATATAAGCTGGCTTTTGATTCGGCATTGGCATTTCTATATCACCTTCAAGTTGCTCTCTTATCGTATCTGTTACAGATCTCTTCATTGTTTTATTGTAATGATTTGGAATATTGCTGACTTTACTACGTTTATCACCAATATCGTTACTACTTAACGGACTTAGCTCTCTATCATGCAAACCCATTTGATCTTCAGTCAAACGTCGTCTGAATCGTCGACGACAATATGGAAAGCATGCTAAAATTGCTAGTATAAATGCTTCTAACGCACAACAATAACCAAGTATCTGAAATTAAAATTATTTATTAATTAGCATATAATAATTGTAGCTTTAAAAGAACTTACAGCTGATACAAATAACGTATCCTTTGTATATTTGGCTACCCATACAAACTCCTCAGCAAAGAAGACCATATGAATGATCAGCGATGAGCTGAGGATGAATAACAATCCAATCGTCAGGTACAACCACGCATTCTAAAGAAAATGGTAGAACCAAAAAAGCTTTTTAAACACTGTCAAGTAAATTTTCAGGATGCGTAAGCTTTAAATCATTAAAAATAAATTTTCTTTTTGAATTTTGAATTTTAGCAAACTTATAAAGGAACTGAATAATAATGAAAATGAAATTTAAATTATAAATAGCACTGCATTCTGCTAATGACATTTCCATCTTGAGCTGCCATGAATGGCGATAATGTCATTTATGCAGAAATAGCAGTAACAAAATTATGGAAAATTCCTTCATGACTTTAAAGTGAATTAAGGCACCAGCCATGAAGACATTTTCATACATAGAACAGTTAATAGAGTTAGTAAATAGATTTAGAAGCCACCAATAAATCAAACTTCCAATGTTTTTTTTTAATAATCGATCCAGCTGATCCCGAATACATACAAGCATACTTACTAATTTCCCCCAATTAAAGGGAAACATCAGTGCAATATGTGAGATATCCAAAAAGAGCATTAAACATGTTACTAGCAATGAGAAAAGTGCACAAAAAACCTATACCAAGAAAGAAAGAGATGTTAAGATTCTTTTGTTAGTGATGATTATTAGTTAATTAGCTACACATTAAATGTTATTATTCATAATTATTAGCAATGTTAATGGGATGTCAGTATTATTAAAATATCAAATTCCTTATTCTACAAGAAGCTACAACACACAGATATATAACAATACAAGGATAGAAAGTATAGTTTGGGAGATAGAGGCACAAATGCGCATTTTTTAAGGATGTTTTATTTACATACGTAGCAAAAGTTTAACGTTAACGTAATACGTATACGTAAGAAAAGTTCTTACGTAAAAAATAAAAACGTAACGTTTGACGTATACGTAAGAAAAAACGTAAAGTTTACATAACAAAGATGATACGTAACGTTTAACGTAAACGTAAGAAAAACGTAACGTTTAACGCAAACGTAAACTTTACGTAACTTAAGATCTCATCAATGACAGACATTTAGTTAGTTTTAAGACAAAAAATTACCGTTTCGGATAGTTATTCCTCCATAAAACAGTCAGACAAATCTATATCCATCCCCATCTCCCTCAGGAACAATCAATGAAACTGTGGATATGTAAAGAACTTTTGAATATTTCAAGGAAGATTTTAATACACCCAAAGGAATAAATACACAGCTAATGTTAAGTGTTTAGACGAAAACTCGGTCACATTTAACTCAAATCATTTATTTTTCCGTCCTGATTTCTTAAATGTGTTTCGCGGAAAGAAAACTTTCGCACAAAAAAAATGTGTATAAAATGTGATTTGTCATTTAGAGTATTTTGTAAAATTATGGAAATCATAAATATCACATACACTTTTTGGTTGTCACACATTTTTGTGTTTTATGAACCATATTCATTCAATTGAGATAAATGAACGATTCCTACTGAGATAATGCCCGACTCAATTCAAATCACATGAAAAGCTGTTCATCCATTAAATTGAAGTAGAGTTATCATATTTGTATCATATATGCGAATAGCTTGACAACGATTCATTGATTCCGTTAGTGATTTATGAATAAGAACTAGCCCTCTACTTAAAGACAACCACCATGGATGGTTAAGAAGGAGAGGAAAGTGATAAAATGATGAGTGTTTAACGTATTTTTCCATTACGTAGACATGGAACAAGGAAGATGGAAGGAACACAAAAAAAATATATAAAATGTAAAGTAAGTGAGTACATACCATCAATCTTAATCGTCCAATCAATGGCAGTAAAAAAAGTCCAACTTGTACTGTTCCAGCAGAACATTCAAACGCCAAGCAACAAGCTGATGATATCTAAAAATTATGATAATTTTTTAATAAGAGGAGACGAAAGAGAAAATGAGAAACAATGAGGCTAGGAGGAAGGAAAAAAGAATTTTCATAAATGTATGTATGTACATGACTGTACGTATGTACAAAATAATACAAATGAAACAGAAATGAGAAGAGAACTTGTTGAGTGGAAGAACCAAAAAAAATATGAAAATTGAAAAATTATTTAAAGGCATTAAGACTTACAACCAATAAAATTCGAACAATTCCTGTTGGTGTTTTAAGATGTGACGCATCACAATGAAGAACGACACCTCCCCATCCCATTTGATTTTGTCCAAGACGTTCACGATAATTGAGATGCGAATCCCAAGATGAGCATGTTTCCAACGGCGATTCAAGAGGTTCGAGCGGTGTTGTAATTGATATTTCTCCGGCTCTGCTGCCCGCAATCTCAAAATCTTGTAAATCCTCGTGACAGCAGGCCGGCTCCAAATCGCGTATTTCTTCCAGCAGAAAGTCTATTTCATCCGTACCATAAATATCAGAGACTGAGCGAATCGGAGGCGGCTGTTGTTGCTGCATTTCCCCATTTCCCAAAGCCCCTACTATTTCGAATCCGGCTGATTTGGAGCACTATTTTATTCACCCGCTCTCCACACCTTCCTTTCCTTCCTTCTACTTCTGCTGCTTACGTTCCTAACGTAGTGCCTCCTTACAACGACTTACTCCCTTAATTTTTTTTTTCAATTTATTTTTTTAAATAAGAAAATTGTGTAAAATGAAAAATAAAATATATTCTTCTATTAATATACACTCATAGTACTATTAACATAAAATCGATTATAATATAAAAGCATAGTTGAGTTGATGGGGATCATTCACAAATGACGTCCACTAACTATTCTGATATCTTATGCTCGTCGACTTATTTAATCGAGATATTACAGATGTTCATCTGTAAATTGGGAAATTCGACTTTTCCTCTAGATGTGTTAGAGAAACTGAATGAAGCGAATTGATGACAGCAAATTCAAATTTGAAAACCATACATTGAATTTGTACGGTTTTGAAAAATTCAAATTTTAAATGACCGTTAGAAATCCTTTTCTGATTACTTTAAAATAAAATGACACAAGAAATTAACTAAAATTTGGACGTCATTTACAACAATCCCCGATGGCAATTCTCGTGTTTTTCACATTTTTTCTTCAACTCTAAAGTCCTTGTCTAGTCTCTTTTATTTCATTATAATGTTCTCATTTTTTCTTCTTTTTATGATTATTATGTATGGTATATACATAATGAAATTTTATACACAGCACACAACATGCATTCACTTCCTTTTATGTGATAACAAGATCGTTTATAATGATTTTAATCATCTTCACTATTGTTAATTGATAGGACTTTGTAAAGTACCATAAAATTGCACTTAAAATTGCCTATTGACAATGCCTATGATATGAAGAGTTATTGTGCGATGTAGAAGTGTCGATTTTATAGTGAATAAGTAGGTTACAGCACCACTCAAATGAAAAAGGAATGTGAGAATTTATGTGGGAAAAAAGTGAAAAGCGGGAGGAATTTGGTGTAAAAAAATCGTATGCGAGGGTTGTACGATTTCAGGATATTCTTTTTTTCCTCCTTGTACACATATACACTGTGCTAGTTCCTCTTATCACTTAATATTCACTCACGACTCACACGAAAAATTGAAACTTTTGAGATTTTTTGCACAAATTTTGCAGGAAATGCCTTTAAACATACTTTAATAAATTTTAATGTTTCGTTATTTCATTCCATGCTCGTAAGCAGGACACATTGCGATGAATGAATGAATGCTACTTGCATATTTCCTTTAATGAAAAAAAAAACATAAATCGATAATTTTTCATTCAAGGAAAATGCATTTTAATTTATGTTTTCACACTTCCAGCACACTATTCTTCATGATATTCATTATCTTTACACTCTTAACTAAATTATTATTCACCTTTTTCTTCTTAAATACTTAATGTAACTTAATTAAATGCATTATTTTAAAAATCTTTCCTAGCATTTTCAATTTTTTTTACTCTCAGCTTTTTATCCTTATTCTCTTCTAAATTCTCTCTTGGCTCTCACGATGTCCTTTCGCAATTCAAATTTTACAATACTGTTGTGCAATTTTCCTGCTCCTTGATCCTGTGCTTTATGGGTACATCCGGTTTTAATGATGTAAATTATTAACAGATTCGCTGACCTAAATTGCATTAAATTTTAATTAATGATCTCAACTGCATTGACTCTTATAGTCATTAAACCATGACTTACTAAGATTCAGTTCATTTTTCCTTGCATTGTAAAATTAAAATCGGTTGATATCCACGTGTTAGCAATCTTTTGAAAGTAACGAACAAATTTTGAATTTCAGAGGGTAAACAACTAAGCAATCACAGACAAAATCAAAACAAACCTATTAAAAATCTATAATTTAAGATTTTAAGCATAATTAAGTAGTTTAGGTACGAAAAAGCAATCACTTGTACTTACAACATCAATTAAACACCATGACAGATCAAACAAGCACAATTACTCGGATAGATTTAGAAGTTCTCGAAGTACTTTCATTTTTCGATGACATTAATTTAATTAATCTGTAAGTTAATCACTTGTATTTAATATTTGCAGCGATTAACCTGATTAAATTGATAATTATTGTAGATCTGAATTAGACGTAGCGGAATTGGAAGATGTCACGATTTCATTGACCAAGAATTTTGTTATTCTCACAACGTGCTTCAAAGCTGGATCTGTGGATATTCTGAAATTTAAGGAACATTCACTAAACTGTATCAAATACTTAAAGGTCATATGCTCAAAAGGTTCTTCCTTTCAAAATTTAATAGCCAACACAAATGGAATGCTTGAAAGTGTCAAAATAATACTCGAATCTCCTTGTGAAGAAGATATTAAGTTGAGATCCTTTCAATTACTAGCAAATCTATGCGTACAGAATGACAGAGCTCAAAAGAAATTATGGACTGAACTGAATATCTTGATCATGGAAAAATTCAATTCAAATGAAACAGCATATATCAATGTGGCAGCTATGATAATTTACAACATTTTATTGCACAATTCGGAAATAATTGATAAGAATCTAGTGCTAACAGATAGTTTGAGTCATTATGACAAGTTTTTAAAAGAAGAGTCCCCAAAGGTTCCTGATTACTTCCACATATTATTAGAATACTTTATTTGTGAATTTGATGAAGTAGTTGTCGCTTACGAGAATTTAGAAGACGACCTAAAAAAGATATTTTTGTACTACTTACACGATCACGTCGAGCATGAATCAAATCCGTGAGTATACATTATTATTTTGCTTATTCTGTAATATTTAATAAACAAATTACTTTACAGAGTTGTGAGCAAACCGTTACTTAATCATATTTCGTTAGAATTTAAAAAGAAATCAGATTGCATACTTAAGACTGTCACGAATTACGTTGATAACATCGATCCTGAATTTGTCGTTATTTTATTGGATATCATATCATCAGCTACGACACACGAGAAATATTTAAACATATTGAAAGACGATCGTTCATTATTTTTAAACATTGGATGTCTTCTTCAAGCTCTTCATAAACTCGGAAAGAAGTCTGACAATTTATTTACTCCAATACAAAATTTAGAAGCATTAACACCATCATCATCGGTTAGTTCCGATTTTGAGAAGGAAATTTCATTTGCATTCAAATCCAAACTGGTTAAATCACTCGCAAATTTATCATATCGGAATAAGAAGAATCAAGAATTGGCACGAGAAATGGAAATTATGCATAGCATCTTTGAATGTACGACTGCCGATGCTCGAAATCCATTGATTAAGGAATGGAGCATATTAGCGATTAGAAATTTGTGTGAAGATAATGCAGAGAATCAAGAGATTGTAAGAAGTTTGACGAAAGTTGGCAATGCTGAAAATCCAGTTTTGAGTGATTTTAAACTTGATGATGGAATCTTTCGTATTATTAAATAAACATATCGCTAATAACGGTATCATCATCATTTTATATAAATAAACATTTTTCTTTTATTCACACCTTTTATCCACAGATAAGTCAGTCTGAATGCCTTGATTATTGTTAATGTAAATAGATTTTACGTACGTTTTTTTTTACATATCATTTACGTACGTTTTTTTACGTAGTGTTTACGTACGTTATTTACTTAGACTTTACGTACGCAATAATTAATTTAAGAAAATTATATCCAAAATTCCCTGTAAGTATTCAAAGACAGAATCGATAAAACTTTACACTATCTTCTCTTGTCTAGAATGTGACAATAATGTGTGCAGTCATTAATTAAAAATTATAATTACAATGTTAAATTGTGTCATAAAGTAAAAATAATCGATAGAGAGGTGTGGTGGGAATACTCTTGCGAATACATGCTGCCTATATAATAGTAGTTTTATGTTCCTGCCAGTTAGTTTCAAAATTATCTTAGCGTGTTATAACATTCAAGTTGGGAAATTTATTGGAAAATTTGTGGAAAACGCACTTTCAAAGGTAACTTTTCTAAATTTCTAGTAGAGAACAAACGTGGAAAAATTACTAAAATTAATAATATTATCAATATTTGAACAGCTTTATTAGCCATACATACATAAACAGAGAGGTAGACAAATATAATATTCGACACGCCACTGAAAAAATGAACGGAACTGCCAGTTTATATAAACAACTAACACAAACATTTTTGTTATTAAAGTGAAAAGTATGAATCATAGGATATATGGTAAAAATATATTTGTGTAAAGTAGTTTAACTGCAAAAGACGTACGATGTGGATGCACAAATTTAAGCTGCTTTTGTGGAAGAACTGGATTCTTGTTAAAAGACATCCAATTGCCGGTAATTATTGATATTTTCAAAATAAAGTTACAGTGATTTAATTTATTTATTCACAGCAATCTTCGAAGTGTTATTTCCAATCTTGATTGTTACTTTATTTACTGTTTTGAGAAAGGAATCAACAGTTCAAGAACATCCAGAAATAAATTTTGAATCATTTGAATCTTCACATGAGCCATGTATTGTTGGATATATTTTTGCTGCACAGCTAATTACAAAATTAGGATTTGCCCCAAATAATCCTTTCTATTCGGATCTCGTAAAATCTGCACTTGGAACTAAGTTTAAGTTGTCTGGATTTGAAAATGAAGACGAATTAAATGATTGGATACGAAATAAATCAGCCAGTGAGCCTGTTGCTGCGATAAACTTTGACATTTTACAATCTGTAAGTCTAATTGATACAAAAGCATGAATATCGATTAATTTTATTGCATTAATTATTAACATCATTGTAATTAGTACATGCTATCAACAACTGTTGATTCACATTATTTGTACTTCTAGAATATGACAGCCCCAAAGCAACTAAGCTACACAATTCGTATGCCGCAAGATCCATCTGAAGATAATTGGGGTACTGATCGTTTATTCTATCTTAGTCCATCAAAACAAAGTCGCGTTGGATCAGAGAAAGGAATACCAAACGTTCCACCTTATTATGGATCATGCTTTCTCCACATCCAAGATCATCTCGATCGAGCATTCATAAAGCAGCAAAACTCATCTATTGATATTCCAATATTGGCACTAAATCCTTTCCCATATCCTAGTGTCGTTGAGGATTTATTCTTGTTATTTGCAACTGCATTATTTCCTATGCTGTTTGTCATGTCAATGATATTGCCTGTTAAAAATATGATCAAAGTAAGTTATTGATATGAAAATTTTAAAGCTTTTGTCAATTAATTAATTAATGACTTTATGTCTATTTTCTAGAATATAACTGTGGAAAAGGAGGCACAATTGAAGGAAAGTATGAAAATGATGGGATTGTCGAGCGGTATGCACTGGATATCGTGGTTCACAAAATGTTTCATCATGCTCATCATTCCATTCACCATTAATTGCATTTTAATGACAACAACAATAGCAACTGACCATGCAATGTTTTTAAAGTCCAATCCATTAATTGTTTGGATCTTTCTAGTCATTTATATAATATCCGTGATAATGCTTTGTTTTATGATTGCCGTACTTTTCACAAAGTCATCGACCGCAACCAATGTAGGATCACTGCTATTCTTCCTTACAATCTTACCGTACTCATATTTTGGAGAGAAATTTCATTCATTTCCGTACATCCTCAAGATGATTTTTGCTTTATTGCCAAACACTAATATGGGAGTTGCTGTCTCAATGCTATTAAATGCTGAGTCAAATAGAGACGGTCTTCATTTTATGAATTTATTTAAACGTGATCTAGATATGAAGTTTTCATTTGGTGAACTATTGTTGTACATGCTTATTGGCAGTATTGTGCAATTGCTTCTCACTATCTACATTGAACGAGTATTTCCGGGTGAAGTTGGAATTTCTGAGCCTTGGTATTTTCCATTTGTGCCATTTATTAAGTATATGAAGAAGAAGATGGGATATGCAACGCTGTCAAATGAATCAGTACTGACTGAACGAAAATTATCAAATCCTGATTATGAGGAAGAGCCTGATAACTTACGTGCTGGTATTAGAATTGTTAATTTAAGTAAGAAATTTGATGATAAATTCGCTGTTGATAAATTGTGCCTGAATTTGTATGAAAATCAAATAAGTGTGCTGCTCGGACATAACGGTGCGGGCAAAACGACAACCATGTCAATGTTAACGGGACTTTTTTCGCCAACTGCTGGAACTGCCTATATTGATGGCAAGGATATTAGGACAGAACTCGATGAAGCAAGGAAGTCACTTGGAATTTGCTGTCAACATAACGTATTATTTGATGAATTGACCGTCCGAGAACATTTAATGTTCTTCTGTTCCTTAAAAGGTGTTCAAGATGCACGATTAGTAATTGAAGAAACCAAGAAATATACTGACATTCTTGGATTGACTGAAAAACTTGACTCAATGAGTAAAGAATTGTCTGGTGGAATGAAGCGACGACTGTCAATAGCTATTGCACTGTGCGGAGATGCCAAGATTGTAATATTAGATGAACCAACTTCGGGTATGGATCCTGAAGCTCGTCGTAAGCTATGGGATTTGTTAATTGAGGAGAAAAGAGGACGTACTATCTTGCTAAGCACACATTTTATGGGTAAGCTGACTATTGACCTTTATTGCAGCATTTCTAATTCCTTAATTTCATTCATAGATGAAGCTGACATTCTTGGTGACAGAATTGCAATAATGGTTGAAGGACAATTAAGGACAGTTGGTTCCTCATTTTTCCTAAAAAAGAAATTTGGAGCTGGATATCGATTGATATGTGTAAAGAAATTTGGATTTCAAAGTATAGATGTGCTGAATGTCCTACACAAATATGCACCGGAAGCAATGATTGAATCAGAAACACAAACTGAAGCTACATTCGTGATTAGTGAAGATAAATTGCCATTGTTTGAACAAATATTTAAGGATCTAGAAGATAATTCAGAGGAACTTGGAGTATCAAGTTTTGGATGTAGTTTGACGACATTAGAAGAAGTATTTCTTAAATTAGGAATAGAAAATCTCTCGCATGGAGATAGAACTGATGATACAGATGGAAATCAGCATGCCATAGATATAGACAGAGAAACATCTGTCAAAGTGACTGGATATAAGTTGGTTCTATATCAGATTTATGCAATTTTACTGAAACGATACCACGTTTTCCGTCGAGCGTGGAAAAGTCTCTTATATGTGGCACTAATCTCAATCTGGATGATTGTTGTTATTATGAATGTTCCTCGATTGAGCTTCAATGACGCTACTAAGCTTAAGATATCATTGGATGTTTATGAGGAGACATATACTGTGATTGAGGATAGAGGATCTGATTTTTTGGCATCATATAAAGGCTTATTGATAGGCAAGGATCACGTCGAAGTTATAAAGACAAGCTTTAAGCCTTATATACTACAAAAGTCAAATGAATCATTCTCAACAGTCATGCAGAAATATCTTGTTGGTGTCACATTAGAAAAAGGCTCTATAACAGCTTGGTATAATTCACAGCCATACCATACACTTCCGCTGACCATCTCAATGATTAATCGAGCGATATTAAAAAGTGTAGCTGGTAATGAATATGATATTACTGTCTACAATAAGCCGTACTCAATGCCATTAAATGATAATGAATCTCATATTGCAATTTATGAGGAACCACGAAATGTTATTTTTGCCTTAGTCATAATATTCTTTTTGTTGACATATTGGCCAGTCATATTTATCGGACCGTATATAAAGGAACGTGTATGTCGTGCAAAGTTGTTACTTTACATTAGTGGAGCAAATCGATTTACTTACTGGTTGACGTCATTCTTTTTTGATTATATTGTGTTTATGATCATTTCTGCTTTTATTATTGGAATGATTGGAGCTTATCAACGTGATCATTATGCTACAGCTGGTGAATTGGGAACATTGATGGTTATTTGCATGTTTTATAGCTTCGGGATGTTGCCGTTTATTTACGCATTTTCATATCTGTTTACTAAGCACTCATCTGGTGAAACTTATCTGTCGCTGATATCCTTGTTATGTGAGTATTAACTTGTTCTGTTGATATTTACGTACGTAAAACGTAGCTTAAATTTTCAAATATTATTTGACCGTTAAATTATCAATTATTTTTCAGTGGGTCTTCTGTTTGGAGTCTATCAACTTTTGAAGTACAGCGTTGATAATGCATTGCTGAAGGGACTTGTTGGATTAATATATTGGATTGGGTTGATGCTTGCACCATTTTCATTGACCGAAGAACTAGTCAAATTAGGATTTTCATTCCTTAATCAAAAAAGTAAGTCCTTAATGTAGATTTGTGAGGCTTAATATTAATTGACCTGTTCCCATTTCAGCAATCTTTTCATTCGACAGAGAGACAGGAATTGGAATTAATATTGTATTTCATCTGCTTTCTGGATTTCTGTTCCTTGGATTCTGTATTGTAAAAGATCATCTTGTGTTCGAATGGATATACTACAAGTTCCTTAATCGTCCAAGAATGTTGCCATTACTTAGTGAAAATTTAGACAGTGACGTGAATGCCGAGATACAGAAAGTTAAGGAAATGTCAATGGATGAAGTTAAGAATAGCAATTTGGTGCTGAAAGGAGTCAGTAAATATTATGGCAATCTCCTAGCTGTAAATCAATTGTATTTAGATGTTGAAAGTAGTGAATGCTTTGGACTTCTCGGAATTAATGGTGCTGGCAAGACCACAACCTTTAAATTACTGACTGGCGATGAATTGGTAACAGCAGGCGATGCCTTTATACGTGGATTTAGTATGAAAAGTGAATTACAAAAAGTTCATCGACTTATTGGATATACACCACAATATGATGCCTTAATTCCAGAGTTGTCTGGAAATGAAACCCTAAACATCTTTTCCTTAATTAGAGGAATTCCAAAATATGAAATTCATCAAAATATCAATCGAATGGCTAGTGAAATGGGATTCCAACAGCATCTCAGTAAGCAAATTAAAGCATTTAGTGGTGGAAATAAGAGGAAAATGTCGACATGCTTGGCACTGCTTGGATATCCACAGCTTATCTTTTTGGATGTAAGTTTGACTTTCTACTTCCTGTATTACGATAAAATCTATGAATTTCTCTTCTAGGAACCAACAACTGGCATTGATCCACAAGCAAAGCGTCAGTTATGGGATGTGATTAATAAAACCCGCAATTCTGGTCGAGCAATTGTTATAACTTCACACAGTATGGAAGAATGTGAGAATCTCTGCACAAAAATCGGAATTATGGTCAATGGACAATTTAAGTGTCTTGGATCTGTTCAATATCTCAAAAATAAGTACTCGAAAGGCTTTGTGCTGACTATTAAAATGGGAAAAGATGATACAGATTTCCAAATTGAGATACAAAATCGAGTATTGGAAGCATTTCCAACAGCTGAATTGAAAGAAAAGTATTTAGACATCCTTACTTTCCATATTGACTCAACAAATCTCCAATGGTCTCAAGTATTTGGTATTTGTGCTCAAATGAAGAATGCCATCAATATTAGTGATTATTCTCTCTGTCAAATGTCCTTAGAGCAAGTGTTTTTGTTGTTTAGTAAGAGTGGAATTTACCAAAATGTATAAAAATCTTGAATTTGAATTCTCAGCACCATATGACTCTGTTTAACAAATACTTTCGTATGCCTCATTATTATTATTTTAATGCCTAAATTTTAAGTCATTATATGAGTGAGTTATTGAAAATAAATAAGAATTATGTCTAATTATGAAGTATAAATTAGAATTAAACTTTTATTGCTGACTGTTGCATCCATAATGCTTCTTTTAATATAATATGGAGTCAATTGGATCTGTTAACCTTAACATAAAATTTAGACTTATGATCACTTGATGTTGAAACATCAGAAACATCAGAACTAGGATCAAGAGTATTAAGTACTGATTTTAAAGCCTTATTCACTTCCAGTTTTTCAATTCCTCTCAGAAGTTGCGTATGTGGCATTTCAGCATGTTTTTTGGTTGAAGTATTAGCTTGCTGATGTGATGGATTCCATTTGCAGTAATAATTCTTCCATAAACCAATGTAATGCATTGTTGTGACGGGATTGATGACATCATGTTGAGAACGTTGGTATGACTTGTTTTTGTAGAGATCTAATGATGAATTAATCCAGGACCATAAAGAGATAGTTCGGTGCCTGGCTTCAATTATCCTTTCACGTTCTGTATTACATAAGAATGTCCCAAATCTGCAGGAATAGAGATGATCCAAAATTGTCAAAAGGAACCGTTCATTAAATTCCATAGCAGTTGGAAATTGTTGCTGTATCTGCCAAACACAATCCATGAATTGGACGAAAATGGGCGATCGTTCCTCATCTTTGTAATTCATATGTCCATGTCCGCATCTTTGTTGGAATTTATGTCCGAAACTCATCCATTCCTTTTCAATAAGAACTTCAAATCCTTTGATCGTGCGATAGTAAGGATCAAGCATAAACATTGCTAGTGATGTAACTTGAGTTGTTCTGTCCCATCCATCACTGCAATGGACGACCACAGAATTGTCACTTTTTATTCTATCTACAACTAACACTGCTGTTATAAGGACTTGCTTAATATGTTTCAGCCACAATGTATTTTCAACTGTTGAGAACCATTTTTCCACAATTAGTGAGTTTAGACAGACTAACTGTAAATTTTTCAAACTATGTCGCATCACATGAATGTTTGGGATGTTCATGAAAAGTATTTCAACTTCTGGATAAGCACTGGATGTCTCATAGCCACCTCCTTTAGCCTTATTAATCGCTGCATTGGCAATCGGTCTACAATCAACTATAGTTAATTTATGTTGAAAGGAATGAGCACATCTAATCACGTTCATGTATCGTTCATCTTCAACAGATCTGTTTCCATATAATCCAACAAGTGGCTGACTGCATCTTGTAATTGTAGAGAAATTTTCCGGATGTATCCATGATAAAACAGGCAAACGACCTTTAGAACGAAAATTGGCAACTGACTGTAGTTCATTATCCTTTAATCCTGGCACAGCTAATATCGCTGGATATGTCTCACATAGCTTATAACTCCTATTTGCATAAGTAATTCGCCATTTTGCATTCATATCTCCAGTTTTTATTCCCATACGCTCAAATTCAGCGACTGGATTGTAAATTTTCCATCCATCTTCTATAAACTTTTCCGAGTAACTATATGCAAAAACTTTAGCGTCAAAACTAAGTGGATAAGTATTGGCTGTCAATGCTTCTAAGAATAACTTGGATGATGCACTATTTTCAATCTCAAAACTCAATCTTCGGACATCTTTACATGTTATATTAATTAAATATGTTTTTTGGTCATTCGGCGTTTTTTTGATCTTATGTATTGAACATAACGGCACTTCTAAAGGCTTAGTTTCAAGTCCAACCGGTTGAAAATACAATCGATAATTTGTTACGTATAAAACTCCACTTTCATTTACACTATAAGGACAGACGTAAATCACTTGATGTCTATGCTTTAACACTTCACCTATAAGAACTAAAAATCCTTTTGGAAGGTGTATATGAACGCTTCTTTCCTCAGATCTTGATCTTTTGTAGACAACTGTTTTCATCTTTTTGTTTTAGGTTTTGATTCTTTGTAGACCGAATGTGTACTGAATGTATCATCTAGTTAAGAGCATACTGTGTGATGATTTATCTAAATTGTGAGATAAAATAATATTAGTCAGAGTTGGAAATATAGGGAAGTACATTTATATTTACTTGACTAATTAATAAAGTTTGTTGACATGAAAACTGTCAAATTTTGAATATCTAAATAAGGGACACGAAACTACGTTGAAATAAATAATTTCAAATTTAAAATGACCGTTAAGTAGTTCAAAAAAAGTTCGTATCTTTATTTTTTCTTTGTTTTCTTTTAAACGTGTAAATGCAATGAATTATAATTAATTGATAAAAAATGCACAATTTAAGGCGATATTCGTATATAATAAACATTAATGTACCTAAACGTTAACTATCAAAAAAACAATTTATTCTTAAAACTAACATCATCATTAATTATGATTCAGGAAATGACAAATTTTATGTGAAAAAAAAATATATGCAAATGAATGAATAATTGAGATGGTGAAAAGATTTCTCTTTAAAGTATCGTGTGACTAGTTAACAAAAATATTATTAATCTTAAGAACATCATTTTCATCTTCATTAACAAATTTAATTCATTTTTTGACACAATCTTTTGCCTTTAAAATATTGTTTCACTTTTTTTTGTTTCAAATTCTTCTAACAAATTTCCCTGAAGTTTCTTGTATTTGTTGGTTTCGTTGATGAATTAAGGCATTTTGGCGTTTAATCTGTAATCAGAAATGAGAAGTAAAAATTTAACGGTTATTAAAAATTCAAAAATTTGATATGTAATTATAAGAAAACGTACATATCGATTACGTAATGAAAACGTACGTAACGCTCACGTAAATAAAAAACGTACGTAAAAATTACGTAATGAAAAACGTACGTTCTTCTACGTAACAAAAATTAATCAAATTTACCTGTCTTCTTTCTCATGCTGACTTGGTCAGTTGATAAGCTGTCAGTATCATCCTCATTTCTTTCCTTCTTAGGCCTTGTCCATTTTATCATTGTTTCAGGCGAGCGATACAGGAATATTAATTTGGCAAATAGATCTTCTTCAAGTGTAAATTCAAGCGATTCACGGACGAGATAAATATCGAGACAAAGTTGAAGTACACGATCAACATACGGTAAGTCCTCGAACATAATTTTGGAACTAGCTCCTGAGAAGATAGTTGATCGTAACATGCGCGAGAACACGAATATCAAAGTGGTGTACAGTCCAACGATACCTAATAATTAGTTAAAGGCATTAAAAAATTGGAAAACATCAAATAATAATTGAAATTACCTCCAGCAGCAATGGAACTAATTGTACTTGGGAAGATTTTGTCACAAAACATGTACATCATCATATATTTCTTACAATCAGCATACAAGTTGTTGCCTGATGTATCTTTGTAATAAAATTCATCACAAGATTCTGTAACTTCCCACCATAATTGTGGCATAGCTAAAACAACATCTCCAAGCTGCTCTTCATATAACTTCAATGTTAAATTACGGAAATTAATTTCATCGTCATCCGAGTCGGCGCCTTTAATAAGCTGATGTGCAGGACGTAAAAGACCATTATTTTTAACTTTTAAGAATTTTGGCATCATAAATGGCACAACAGTTGACAGTGGAGTTTTGGTATCTTCCAACATTTTTCTCAATTGCATACCAATTGTATCATTTCCTTTAAAGTCATAAGTATGTTCGTCATCAACAGCTCCTGGATTCTCCTTCGAATGTGACTTCCTCTTTACATTATACTTAAATCTCGTCGTTAATGTCTTATTCTCATAAAGATCCTTTAAAAGTCGTTCCTTGTCTGGTGGTGATATGTTCCATATTGTTGATGAATTTGAACCTAGCTTAACTGCTGCTACATCCGATGGCTCATAATTTGATAAGAATGTAATTGCTGACTTATCCTTTGAATATCGTTTAAGGAAGTAATCCCAATCATTTTGTTTCAATTCAAAAATGTCAGCTCCTTGTGCACTCATTGCATAAACAGGCTCATAAGGACCAATTCTTAGTGACACTGAAACATCTTCTGGTCTGTTTGGTTCACCGACTGTATTACTAAATGCAAATAATGCCAATGGGAACCAAATGACTGTAATTATTCCAATAATCATTCCACCGCCCATAAGATATTTAACGACAGGTCCTTTCTTTTGACCTCTTGGTGCCGGTAAGTCACTTTCCATTTGACGAGAGCATTTAAGTTGATAAATATTGGCAAATATGTCTTCCATCTTAAGCCAATCGAAAAGTGTCATTGATGTGTCTGTCCAGACCCAATCCATCAATGTTCTTAGTTCCATTAAGAATGGAATATTCATAAAAACTTTAAAGCCAGCAAAATTAAGCATTGTGAATCCTTTAGTGAGGAAATTACCCAAAATTCTACTTGGATATCCACACCTGATTTGATAAGCTGAGAAAAGCAGGTAAAAGCACTTAATCATATAATAAATAACTGGTGGACGTGATTTATTGAAGCTACGTTCTGTTGTGGCAGGTAAAACGAAAAACATCCAAATGTGTAATCCAATGATCAAGAAGAACTGGAATATGATCTTTCCAAACATGTTCTTCCTCAAATAAAGTGCACGGTCAATGACAATGAAGAAGAATTGAATGATCAGCATCAATAAGAAAGTTATTGGAACTTTATTTTCCTCAAAGTATGATAGAACTCCACCGTCACCTTCTTGTGTACCAAATGCTGAGAATCCAAAAAGAATCACAAAGAAGTTTATAAAGTCACACAAAAATAGAAATCCATAAACATCGGCTGATCGTTTGGACTGTCTATCAAAAAGTTGATTAATGAATTCCTTTATGGATGAGATGTACTTTTGACATGATAATTTAAACATGACAACAAAACCTGTAGCTTCATCATCTGATTCCTCAACCATTACTGTATCTCTGTTGTCAATCATTGTGACTGACTTTCCATTCTCGTCTGGCTTCTTCTTATCATTATTTTTAAGCAGGACAATTTCATTCGATTCCTTCTCAATTTCCTTATTGACTGCTTCAACTTGATACTTTTCACCTGGTATTAATTTGTCGGTTGTTACTTCCGATTTCCATAATCCAAGTGACTTCAAAATAATTCGATGACAAAAGACAACAAGCAACAGAATCAAATCATATGTAGCATATCCATTCTTCTTCTCAATTCCTAAAATTCGTGCTGCTGCAAATGGCTGATTTGGTGGAATAGCAGCTGTATTCCATGAGAATATATCAAATTGGAACGCACATTTTATGAGTACAACAGCTTGTGTGTAGGCAATCAATGTGACCCAAAATGTTTTCGATGGACGTGGGAATGTCAATGTTCCCCACAAAAGTACCATAAATGGTAATGGTAACGATAATATACTTGCTGATTTTATCTGTAATTAAATCAATAATTGAGTTGTTAATAAGTTTGCAGCAATTAAATAATTATGAAGCTAATTGAGACGATTTATATCCATATTAGATACTTAAAGACTTACTTGATTTAAAAACACCATCGCATAACATATAAAGTCTGTGTGAGACAACACGACATACCATAATGCTTGGAATCTGTGAATTAAATTTGAAAAGAAATTGAGTTTAAAATAAGTAATACGAATTACGTACGTAAAAATTTACGTAACATAAAATACGTACGTAAATCTACGTAACATAAAATACGCACGTAAGCTTACGTAATAGAAAATACGTACGTAAGCTTACGTAACACAAAATACGTACGTAAACTTACGCAACATAAAAATACGTACGTAAAATTAAGTTTAACCCATAAGAATTACTTACAGTTCAACAAAAATGTTATGTTCCTTGCTTGCAAAATCATCTTCTTCCGGCTCATCTTCAATTTTCACAACAACATCCTTTGTTTTACTATAAATCATCAATATAAATCAAAATTAGCAAAATATCCAATTTAACTTATAACAATAAGATCGAAGCATAAAGTTATTTACAACAAAGCATTAATAACGTGCAAAAGTCATGCTAAGAATTGTGAATTTTATGAGGAAGCAAATCATTTAGTCACAAGAAAATCACCTTTGGACGGATATCAAAGAATCACACCTAAATGAGTCGGAATCCTCATTATCAATGCCGTGATCTAATGATGGAGCTAATATACGAATTTCAGGCGCTATCCATGACGATCGACGTCTTTAAGTCAGCAATAAATTATTATATTTAATGACAAAAAATATATTTATTTTAAAAAGCATTAATCACTAGCTACAAGGAATATATAAATCAACTGCTATATTGGGTTAGCAAATTAAGACACAAAATGTGATTCGTGTTTTGGGCGTCATGAGAATGTGCAATGATATTGGGGGGCAATTACCGCTAGTCCACGATGCAATAAAAATACTACTTAATTTTTTCAAGCTACTTTAAGGTCTATTTTAAAATAATGACAATAGATGTATGGAAAGTATACACGACTTACACTTCTTCAGACGGTGGCGGCGGTGGAGGTGGTGCTGCACGATCGCGATCTCTTTGCATTAATGCGAATGCTGCACCAATTCCACCCATTGGATGAAGCCTTATGATAGCATTAGTTAAATAGAGACAGAAACAAGCGATAAGTTAGTTAATGAATGTTAGTCATAGCTAGGCTTAAAGTCAATTCCATCAAGTCTCATTCAGACTTTAGAAACAACCTTAAGCTATTAATAATCCTAAATAAATATTATTAATGAAAATGGGATTAGTAATGAACATAAAATACAGACATAAAGCAGGCTAAGCAAGCATATATAATTACCCTTCAGATCCACTCAATCGAGCAACTGATGATATCATTGAGTCCCGATCTGTACGATCATCTAATGTCATTTTTAATGAATCTGCTTGGGCAATGCAATTGGAACTACTCAAACTATCACTATCTCTACTAATAATAATATCCTGTACAGGTGCCGTTTCGGCCGAGTCTCCTGACTCAGCTGGCGATCTTCTAAATGTTTATTTATGTCACATATTATAAAATTTACAATTATGATTGATATTGAGGCAAGGGACAGTATTTACAATGGGGGAATTTGGGATGTAATTAAATAATTAATTAATAAACATACCGTGATGTTTTTGCATGCTGAATCGGCGTCCATATCATATTCGTTCCACTCCTGAATCCAGCACCAAATCCAGGTGAATGCTGTGAATCATAAAATCATGAAAAACCTTGAAAAATCAATCAAAATTTAATCGTACCTTCAAAGTTTTCTTTTCTCTTGCCAAGACTCTCATGACATATCGATAACTCCTCGAGACACGATGTAGTCGTAAAGTAATTGATACTAAAACACTCGACAAGAAATCCGGAATCATTTTAAGTTTTTTGATTATCAATTTTCTCTTTCGTTCTGCTTCTGTTTCCTTCTTTTCGCCGTCTTCTCCTTCATCCTTTCCACCGTCTTTATCCTTAATTAATTTTGATCTTTCATCGGCGAGACTTGTATCCTCATCATCTCTAAATCCACGACTTGTACTTGGTCGTGCACCATCGGCTTGAATTAGGCCTTCTGTTTCGTCGTCGAATGAGGAAATTGGTTCCTAAATATTCGAAAATGTTAGTTAAGTTTTAATGATTGAATAGCATTCTAGACTATCGACTCATACATGTATAAACTGTGAATCGTGTGTTAAAAAAGAAGAAAAAAATCACCACAAAAAATAATTAATGAAAGCTGCACTTGAAGATGCCAATCTTAAGTCTAACTTTTAATCCCAAGATTTATTTAATCTCAAGTTTAATCCTAGGATTTAAATCTTAAAATTCTGTCAAACTTTGAAAATTATAAAGAATTTAGCCACTCTAACTATAAGAACTGTTCATTAAAACACCTAATGATAAGCAATACCTAATAATAAGCATACCGAATTACTGGAAAATTATAAAATTAAACAAAAAAGTAAACTTAACTCCAAAAAATTCAAATTAATTAATTTTAAGCAACGACTGAAACAAAAGCATGTTAGTATAATTAATGCTAGAAACTATAACTAATCTAAGATTAAAGAAAAGAAAAATTACAATTTTACGATAGAAAAAGCCAAAAAACAAGACAAATTAACGAATGTGCCAAACGTGCCTAACAAAAGCTTAAAAGTCAAGAAACTAAAACTCACAAAATGAGTACGCGGAATCGGTTCAGAATGAGCGGATCGCTCAATAGTGTCTGGCTGTTGGGAAGTATGACGCAAAACTGGAGACGAACTTCTCCGTGCCATAATTTTTTTCTTTTCAAGTTCCTCTTGTTCCAATTGTTCAATCCTTTCCTTTTCTGTGTCTTCTTTCATTTTGTTCAGATACTGAACATTATTATTTTTTATTGGAAGTATAAAGCAGGTTGGGGATTTCATTGCGTAGTAAAAATTTTGAGAAAATAAATATTTCACATCATAGAGAAAATGAGAGGATTATTCATAAATTACGTCCAAAACTATAAATATTGAAATAACGTCCAAAAAATATTTGAAAATTTAACGGTTATTAATTATTTGAAAAAACTAAATTCATAGTTTTAAACCCCTTTTTAAACAGATTTGGATGTAATTTATGAATGATTCCCAAGATTCATGTTAAATATATCCATAAATGTATCGTTAAATCACAAAAAAATTGCATAATAATTTATTACCTGAGAGAAATTCATCTTCTTGCTGAGACGTCGACGTGTTGCAGACTTCTTTTCCTCTTCATCATCCGAATCACGCTGATTAATAATATCAAGTTCAAATTCATCTTCTACATCTTCAAACATATAGTAGTCTCCTGACCGTATAGCTGTTAAGTAGGAAGAAATACGAAAAAAATTTGTTTAATTTTTTGTTGTTTTAAAAAAGTTTTTCTTGGAACTGGAAATATAAATGAATTAATATCTTTTTATTAGAAATAAATGTGCTGAGATTCTTGGATGTGCAATGACATTAGGAGGAAATATTCAATAAAAAAAATCATAATGTGAATGAGAATAATTAAATGTGTCAGACAAAGGACGAGAAATTATATAAAATTTCACCATAACGACCCAACTGAGTGGATATCGACAGCTCAAGATAAACAATATGATTGGGGGGATCAAGTAAAAGTTTGGAGAATATCATAAAGACATAAGCAACAAATCATTCCATGAATAGATGTGACTTATGTCAGATTTATTTTTTTCATACACTAAGAGAAATTTTTTGTAAGTAGGCATTAATGTGAGTTTAAAACGCAATGATCCTATATAATAGAACCTAGAAACCTATGTTCTATTGTAAATATAGTATTCATAGCAGACGTTTTGCTTCCAAGCAGCAAAATGTGGCAAACCGCCGTAAAAATGGTCGAAATCAATCGTCACGGCACCGACAGGGCAACCACGCGATTTTAAGTTAACACGACGACATAACAGTGCCCTAACAAATACGCTGTACTGTTCGGTGCTATTCTCAGAATGAATGTCATCTCAGAATGGAACTGTCGTATGACACAGTTCTTTTGATTTGACAAACAATGATTATGGTCACTGTCTCAGATGCTTACCTAAAATGTATCATGGTTAGATGAACATTTTAAGTCTGATCTGATGTCAGCAACCTCTCTAAAATGCTCAATCTAGTTTGAATCATTTGAGATTGAGTAAAACTCAATCATCCCTACCCCAAAAAATTTCTCATAATGTACAAATCACAAGGGAGAAGGTACAGAAGACACAAGAAGGTAACTAAATATTATTCTAACTAAAAGAAATTTGATGTTAAATGTGTATGATACAGACATAGAGAAATAGAATAAAAATAAATTTGAAACATATTTGTGATCGAACGAACGAACGCAAACACCAAAAGCGTCTTGATGGATGAAGGAAGTAAGTTTCTATTCTAATAAACACTTTTTGTCACAACGAATGTGAACCACCAAAACTCCAAAGAACATGATGATGTCCTGTCACCCAACAATAAAAGTAACATCACGACTTGTTATCGTGCTTAAGCTGTGGAAACATAGAGATATTGTATTTGTATTTGAAATTATGAGTCTTGTAGAGGAATTAGTAATTGTGAATTTGTTCTGTATTTATAACCAAATCTACCAAAATATGAAGAAACAGCTTGATTAGTTGAAATAAGAGTAATTAATACATGAAATTATGAACAAAGTGTTGTTTTTTCAATAGATTCAAAAATTAAAAACGTTACCACGTCTTTCTCTCGAAAATCGATGACTTCCATCTAGAAAAATACAGTTTATTGGATTACACAAAATAAAATAAAATTAAGTATAACAAATGTATGAAGATCTTTTAATCACAAAAGAGGAAATAATTTGTTCTCTGAGTGTAGATATAGGTGCGGAATATAATGTCTTTTGGCATAGAGTTTCTGTGTCACTTGAGAATCAAATAAAACAATAATAAAAAAAATAATTATTTTTTCACTTTATTCATTTAAATTCTTATTTACAATATTCATTTCCATAGGATTTATTGCATTGTCAAGTCTTGTTGCTCCTCCTTACCTCCTTTAAAACTGTTTTGTACGTTTCAGTTACGACTTATAAATCAGACTGCTACAGCGCAAATAAGTATCAAATAATTCAATTTTTGTTGATATTATTTACAGTATAAAGTATAAAAAAAATTTCTTTTGTATCGTGTTGGAATTGGAAAAATGATGAAAAGCGTGTGTGGGAAATTAAAATGGAAATAATTTTTCTTTGTTCTCTAAAATAATAAAGAATCAAAAAGAAGAAAAAAATGTAAATTTTCAGAAGCAATAGTCAAATATTTACAACGTAGTTAAGGATCATAAAGCAGCAAATTGGAAAGCATTAGACATCAATCAGAATTAGTCCGATTATTTATTTACATAGCAGCGTAAACGCCCATTAGATTGTTAGAAATTTTTTAAAGAGCAACAAATGAGGGTCATTCAGTCATGATGTCCAACATTCAAGGGTTCCCTTAGGGACCGTTCACTTATTACGATACAGAATAACGAACTTTTTTCAAAAATGAACAATGGAATTCTCAGAATTCTACCCCAAAACCCCCACTGAACGGTCCTTAATTAAATTCATTCCTAATTGGACATCACTAATGAACAAACCCCACACAAAAGCAAATCGCATGCCAATTGAGAAATAATGACCAATTAATTACATTCGTGATGAGATACAGGCGATCGTGAGGAAGCAGAACGAATAGAATCGCGAAAGCCAGCCTCTCCAGCCGGTCCCCAACTATATTGTCGTCGTCTCGAAGCTCTCGTGGTTAATGGCTCATCATCATCAATATTCCATGTTGTAACGAAACTAGATCGACGTCTTGATGATGGATCTAATGTCAATTCATCGGGTGCAATCGATGTGCTATAACTAAATTTACGTCGTGGGGATTTAGCTCGTGGCGATGCAAATGACTTTTCATCTTCATCTGCCTCCTTTTAATATAGAAATTGAAAATTTTAAAACATCCATAAATGATCTGATATGTCAAGTTTATTACTTGAGGTGCTTGATCCGTGCTTGTAACTGTTGACATACGACGTGGTCTTGGACTTACTGTTAATTCATTAGGATTAGGCCATGAGACTGTATTTAAACTAGATAATCTTCTATGTCTCCTAGCTGACCCACCACTACCTATTGGACTTCCACTAGTCATTTGACCACTAAGATTTGGTGGAACTAACATATTCTGATCTATTTCACGTGAATCTCGATCCTAACAATCAACAAATTTATATCAAATTTAAAGGAATTAAGGAACAAAAATAATTTTAAAGACATTTACATCGAATGGAGGTGGAGAAAAGACGGGAAAAGTTTCGTCGGGACTCGAGATTCGTGGCATAATTTCATAATCAGCTGGCGAGCCATATGAGATTCTCGTTGGATCTAAATAAGCATCAAGTGAAATTGTCATTACTGCTGAACTTGGTGAAGGTGCTTGAGTTGTACCAATGAATGATTCACCTCGGGAAACTGATATACCAGGCAAATCAGTCGGAATTTCCGATAATCCTTCTCCTTCCACAAACATTGATTCAGCAACATCATCTACCTCTTCGTCGTCAGCATCCTCATCATCGTCGTCGTCCTCAACAGGTGTATGATATCCAATTGCTGATGATAAACTTTGTGTCCTTGCAAGCGGCGCAGAGCCGTCTAATAAATTTGATTTGTTATTTTTGTTGGATATAAACTTAAATTTAAAATTCTTTTCAGACTGATCGTGGGTACTCACTTTATGTCCGGTATCAAAAAATAGTTTTTTATGTCAAAAAAGTCTTGACTCAAAAATCAAAAATTTTCACTTTTATCACATAATAATTTCGGTATAAATAATAAACGCGGAACTAAAGAAGTTACGAACATACATCAAGTATCAATGCTCTATTTTTACCTGCCGCATGAGTTTTCGGCTCATTCTCCTCCAATACGCGTTGCTGTGTTGCTTTGATTCGGTCCATTTTCATCTTGATTTTCTGTAAAATTTGTGCTTCTCGCTCGGCTTCTTGGGACATTTCCTTCTTCCTCAATTCCTCGATCAGTTCATTACCTCTTGACGCTAGAATTAAGCTTGCCTTTGCCTCATTTATTACATGACAGAAATAATGACTTGAAAACATTCGTCTTTGTAGAATTAGAAATGCAAAACAAACTCCATCCCAGAATAATCCACCATCCTCTAATGGCACTTTACAGTTATCTGGTAATTGTGGATCATCTTGACTATCTCCGCTGGAATATTTTGTTCTGCATATGCATGTGACACCGAACAGCTGTGTATAATAATAGAATTAAGTTTTGTAAGTTTACGAGAGGATTTTAAAGTAAGCAGTCACGATTCTCACCTGAATAAACGTACATCCACTGTCGGTCAATGATAGTCTCAATACCAAGCAACCAACCAACTGAATCAATGTTTTGATTGCGACAACGGACACGTTATAAGCGATCAGATAATTCCACCATCTGTGTATGAAAAAAATGTTAAGTATAGATGTACATCTAGCAACAAAATTGATGCTTACCTCAAGATGACGTATATCGGACGCAAACTAAGCAGGATTAAAAGAATTAAAATCAATTTTAATTAATTTCAAACAAAAATTTTAAGAAGCTTACTAAAAGTCAGTGCCTTGCCACAGGAATATAAAGCTGCCAATTATATAACCCAACGATAATAGATTCACTCGGCTGGTTCCTGTGAGAAAAACTATCGCTAATGTTGCCCAAAAGAATATGATGAAGATGAATCGCTTCAGTATGTCCAAATAATTTCGAATCTTATCAATAAAGTCATGTGTTGGATTGTCAAATGGAACAACACCAAGTTGATCAATATCTTGAAGAATTGATTTGTTACTTCCGCCCGGGAAGTTTACGACAGAATTGTCATAACGCGCTTCAATTCTGAACACAATTAGTTGACGACACATCATTAAAAGTAAAATAAAATCAAGCAGAAGAAGCTTTGCACGATCTTTAAATTCTAATGAACTGTCTGGTAAAAATGCAAAGATATTAAAATCTTTAAGGAAGTCAACATTCTTCCATGGATAATCGATGCATAAACCTGGAGGTAATCCAACTAATGATATATATTGTATTGGAATTGATGCAATTAAGAAATATGTCGCATAACTCCAAATTTTCTTTGCTTCATTACGATCTAATTTGTATAGGAAGCATAACCATATAGCATAAAAGCATGCGACAATATCCATACGATAACCAATAACCATTAAATATCCAATCAAGCATATTTCAACTCCAAATTTATAAAACCCGTAATTAATGAGATATTTTATGAGATGTGGTATATCACGGTCAGCATCTACTCGTCGTATATGCTTAAATACTACAGTTGGTGTTCGTGCTGGTTTATGTTGTCTAATTCTCCTGATTGTCTGAAAGAGGATCATGAACGAATGTATTGAGACGAGAATGATGTATGCTAAATATGGACGTATGAGATCAGCAAGCTTAATTTCCTTAGTTTCCTTCCTAAATCCAATCCATACTGCATTATTTGTCACTTCTTTTGTGGGATCTGATGCATTTGTGCAATTTGATTCATAATTATTATGTGAGATATAATCAACTTGATAAATCATTGTCGAAATAAGCAAAATTGATGATACAACAGCAGCAATTCTGGTCACTAAAAATTGTGATTCTGTTTTGGCTCGTAAACCAGCAACGCCCAATATTACAAATGATATATGTAACAGCTCAACTCCGCGTACAGCGAGTAAAAATGCGCATAACAGCATGATTTTATAAAAATGAATTTCGAGGAACAACAAAATAATGTCCAAATAAATAAGGAGTTTCCCAAACAATCTCTTTGCAGCTCCTTCAATTTCTTGTCTTGATAATTTTCTAATTTTAATTTCATTTAAAATATCCAAATTTTCATCTGTTGTATCATTGTCATCATCATCGTCAGATCTACTAACAGCAAATGTTCCATAAGCAACGGAACTTGTTTTTGAGATATTGTCCGCTGGACTTTCGGGAATTTCTGAAAATTCTAAGAATTTTGTATGACAATAGTGAAGTTGAATGACTGTAATAATGACAATCATTGTTGGCGTCACTAAATGTAAAAAGAGTTGCTTTGCATCGTATCGTTCCAGTCCTATATCTCGTTGTCTGTGGATCAATAGAATTTTTATTAGAAATGGTTCAAATTGTTCAGGAATTGTAGACTTACAGAGTTTTTGATATGTGCAAGTATTTCTCGAAATATTCAGACGTTTTGTCAAATTGATACGTGTAAACAAGAATTAAAATAATCATAGAATACAGGATAACTAGGAGCCAAAATCCGTACATAAATTTCCTCCATACACTAAACGAGAACTGTGGAATGCGAGAAATTTAATTACATTTATGTCTCTCCATGTTGTATACTGCATAAGGAGTTGTTCATATATGATATTCAGTATGCTAGAAATAAGCACAGGGACGTACAAATTGTCTAAAGGAAGTCATTTATGAACAACTCCTCAAAATGCATAAAAGATGTGAAACTTGCCTGGAATGTAAGTACGAATATAAGAAATAGTGTCATATAAACTATTCTAAATCCAGTCATTTCTTGACCACTTATGCCGCATACAAATAATGTTATAGACACGACAATTATCCAAAATTTAATTAAAAATGCATTGATAAATTTTGCTGCCTTTGTAATAAAGGCAGACTCCTTTTCTGCCTTCTTTTGAATTCCTTCACGTGCTGTTGCAGCCCCGACAGTTAATTGAAGTGGTGCCACCATGTCTGCTAATGCTGTAGTTTGCCGTTCTGCTTGCTTCTCTTGTACCATTTGTCGTAACGACGACAAAAACATAACAGTAAATAATGATTTCAACATTATTGGACCGATCGGGAAGTGAGGATATTTAATGAATCCAATTTGTGGTAAATTTATTCCACTGACTTTAACATTCGCTGGCAATTCATCATCGGTGAGATTCATTCCATAAAGATATGTTGCAAGAAGAAGAAATTCAGCATATGCAACTAAAAATGGACTTGATCTCAACATATTCTTGCGTTGATTTGGTATGATCCAAATTAAATTTGCCCAAATTAGAAGCACAAAGCCAAGCCAAGAATGATAAATGATACTCCATGCCTATGAAATTAAATATGAATAAGAAATGAGCATAAATTGAATCATGATGGACACAAGAGGTCAATTAAATATCAGGGATGGAATGAGTTTGCTACTTTATATCTATTTAAATTCAATTGTCATTCCAACATTCTCAACCCTGATGATTCATCACTAAATAGACATATATGATAAAATGCTCACCATCATTACTACATTCGTGAATATATAGCTATTTTTATAAATGAATTCGGCTATACTACTAGCTGCTATTGCGATTTGTTCACAAAAACCCGTACTTTGTTCGTCCTCCTCGTTCTCATCCTTTTCTGTAATAGTCATTTTGTTTCCTTTATAACAAAGTCAAAAAAAATAGGCAAAAAAGGTGTTGCAAAAAATCAAAAAAACTAAAAAAAAATGTCTAAAAAATTGTTAAAGGAACAAGGTTTTCAAGCTGATAGGATAGGATGACTAAGCATAAATAAAAACCATAAAAACCTCCACCTTTAAGGCATTGAATGTCTTACCAATTTCACTCATTGGAATTGTGTCACTGTCTTTCCTAATTGGCGCATCAGGCTTCGAATCAGCAACTTTCCTCGTTCCACTACGCATCAACTAAAATATTTTTTCATAGAAATAGCGTGCATGAATGTATCGGGTATAGATAAAACAGAAATTGATTGATTATTGGAAGTTCAATGACCTCCGATAAGTTAAAAACAAAAAATAAATCATGTAAGATAACAAACTGAATAGAAAAGATAAGTTGTGCATCTTAAATAAATACTTTCATGATCAACATCACGAAAGTATTGTGCATGATAAGAAAGAATAGTTAAAACTGTTATTGGACATCGTCGTTAAGTTTCACAGCACTCAATTAATGAAGATATAAAGAATTAGATGCGAGAAATTAAGGGCGATAAGATTGATGCATAGTTAATACATACAGGCGTTCTTTCATTAGGTTCAGTATCACGCGTCAGTTCAGGACATTCTTTACGAACATATCCCTAAAATAGCAAAGAATAAAAAACCAAAAAGGCCAAGATAGTAAAAATGAAAACGTAACGTAAGTAAGTATGCATTAAAAATTATGATCAAATTATTTAGAAACACATAAAGCAACACAAAATCAAGCAAACTCACAGTTGGAACTGATTAACAATACATTAAGTTTAATTTCGGTTAGTCACAAACAGACATGGACTAGGAAAATTAGTATAAGGAAATAAATGAAAGGAAAAGTTAAAAGAAGGAAAAAGGAAATAAAGTTAAGGTTAATTAATTTGTTTTCACAAGATATGTTCGTTCACTTGGATGTCAATGGCCTGAATATCCTTATTTTTGAGCTGTCCAATTTCAATTTAACTTAAAAAGTCACAAATTATGATTTTTGAGAATTAAACCATAAAAAAGAAATTTTGAGACACCAATAGGCTCGAATAATGGCTTGACGTCCTTAAATATGTGACAATGTTCTGAGTAGCCTATAATTTGATCTAAGACATTACAGCCGTGAAGCCTCATTTCTGTTTGCTGTCCGAGCAACTGTGGTTGACCCCTAAAATCACTTTCCCCTAATATACCCTCTGCTAAGATCGACCACTGGAGCAGTGATGGGCAACCTTTTATTTTTCACAGCACACTTTGATGTTAAACTTCATCGTTGCGTTCTGTTGGAAGCTGAACACGGCATACGGTTCATGACATTTCCAAAAGATTTTGGTGTCACACTTTTGTGTCGCGACACACATGTTTTACACCACTGCAACGTAGAGGGGTCGAGCATGTAGTGTAGTATAATGTCCTTCTTGGGTATCTCCGGCTCTTCAAATTAAGTAGCAACACACCGTATTATTGCCAATCAAGACCAATTTGAACATCCATATTATCACATGATCTAAGACACATCCAGCCATTATTCTCAATGAACCATCTTACTTGTGTTCGAATTTTCACCCTCCGTGCAGCACCTTTCCACTTATCACTTGTAGCAAATGTTTTACGTAAAATACTTTTTCTTTGCATACGAAATGATACCTGACGTTGAGTCTTATTGACACCACTTTCAAGCTGAGAAAATGGACCGATTGTTTCAGATTTCGTTTCTTCAGGCTTTTTTTTCATATTTAATGCCCCCAATGGTAAAAATGATTTAAGTGACAAAATTTTGAGTTCAAATCCAATTGTTATTTAGTGTAGCAATGAGAATGGCAAGCAATAAAATGGAGAAAATGGGATAAAAAAATTTCACATTTGAAATACTCCTTGACACAAATGATTAGTTAGAATACACTGTACAATTTGGTTTAGCGATAATTCTCTATTTTTAGTAAGCATTTCAAATGACAAATTACCTGTGGCTCGAGTAAAATAATGGACGTTAAAGTCACAACCAAATAACATATGATGAGTGCAATGGGATTTAAATAATGATCCAAATCCAAGTCTTCATTGAAATTAATGATTCTAATGTCGGTTGCATTGTCGCATGATGATGTGTAAATTGCAGGAAAGCCCAGTACTCTAATTAAATTAAAAGAATAGAGAATGATATTAATTATACAGCTATAGGGATTCACAGCTGATTCAGAATACAGCTTTAATAGGTCATTCACAGCTATCCATAGCACGAAGTGGACTTTAAGAATCGACTTTGAGCTCTGCAGTTATCTAAAGAATTTACAAACCTTGGAAGTGTCGTGTTTGGCTCTAAAAATTCTTGTGGCCATGGATTTTGATATCCAAGGAAAGCAATAATGTGTAACATCATAAAAACTATCACAATTCGTAACACGATTGCAAACGCCCTGTAAAGTAACCGATGTTAATTAAATATAAAGATTATCAGACAATAAATCTCCGTTTAACTACCTTTCGAGTTGTTTGTTCATCGCCCACCATGTTGCAGAACCAAGAAAAACTAAATAGTATATAACACTTAAAGCTGACGGTTGTAGCGCACCCGTAGCACAAAGAGATAATAATGATAAGATTTTTCCTGCTTTTACAAGGATTCTCCATTTTTCTAATCCAATTTCATGAACATCGGGAAGTTGTTGTGTCGGTGGTGATTGATTATTGGATGTTCCTTCATTATTCGTATCAGTATCTAATGCTTGAACATTCACAGCAGACGAACGTCTTAATATGATGGTAACGATTATTGATCCAAAAAATGCAATAACTTCTGGTGCCAGCCATTGTATGATTGATAAAACATCTAAATTATCAAGTCTTACAAATCCAACATGACGTAACAGAATTTCCAAAAATTCACATTTTGCAATTACATCATTGCCAACAACAGCCAAAAATATTTGAAAACCAATTTGTGCAAGACATAGTAAGACACTAACAGATATCAGTAATGCCAAATAAATTCCTGTATGACCTAAATATAAAAAAAGGAATGGAATGAAACGTTTATCATGTCAATAATCTATTATAACATCGTTAAAATAACAATAATAAAAAATAATCGCCGTAACTTACCCTTTATTGACCGATAGTTTGCGACAGGAATGAATGGCAGATAGAAAAGAAACAGGAGATATGGCAATGAAATCGCAACGGGCCTTAAAAGGCAACCTAAAATGACGGAGAAAAGAAAAAAAGAAAGAATGGAATGAAAATAAAATAGCGGAAATTATCATTTCCTAAATATTATATGTTATGGTCAAATCACTGTTGGGGTAATTTCATAAATGACGTCTATTAGGATTTCAGTTATGTGGTGTGATGAGGAATCGGTTTTACATTCTTAACGATTCAGAATATCCGAATCTACTGAAATTTCCTATCCTACCTCTAATCATGAACTAGACGTCACTACTGAACATCCCCAACTTTCCTTCCAGCGCATATCACAAAAGAATTTTTGTAAAAATATTAAATTTAGCACTTTGTCATTTTATGCATCGCACGAGACTCATTGGACATTAAAGCATGCTACTATCACAATTATTTATGCATTTCCGCAATAACAGCTCGAGTCACATGTGAAATAATGTGGAATCAATAAAAAGAATTCATATATATGTTAACAAAAGAAATTGAAATATCCGTATAGTATGGCTTGTGAATAAGTTATAAAATTTGTGTGATGGATTTTCTAAACAATTTATCTGCATAGAGCAATATTAAGTATAGACACAATCTAAAGCAATTCAAAAATCATCGAAGTGTAAACTGTTTTTTGGAGGATGTGCTAGATGCACAAGTTCTCTGTTTTAGATCTAAATATTGGTCTATTAATAAACTAGATCATGTGTAGAATGTAGAATGATTTTATGGACTCTTGTGTGTAATTTTTACACAAAGATACACAATAAAGAACTATTGAGGCTGAACTTATGTTGAGAAATAAACATTTTTCCAGCAGTATTAACGTAAATTCAGAATTTGAAAAATCCAAGTTCAAAATTTGAACTTCATAATTTTTGGCGCCAAAAAGCAATCGGAAATTAATTTTAATGAGAACGGTTCAGGAGCAACAATTGAGATCCTGTTTTTAAATGTAGATTAAATTATTATGTATCCGCGCCGGAAGCTTCATTTGCAGTCGTAAAAATCGACCATAAACAGACGTTCGTGCACTTCTTCATCTGGCTTCAATCTAGAGATACCCCAATGTCTACAAATTCCTCCTCATGACAGTTCAGACATGCCAGCATTTAAAATTATACGCAGTAGATCCCCAACCACAATAAACTTCCTACTTAATACAAAGTTGCAGTTGTCTATAGCCTCATAACATTACATGACTACATTTTACATCCAATGTTTTTCTCTAGAAGGAATTTTACCATCATTTTCACCATGACCTATTTTCTTTTCCTCAGCACTGCCATTTACATATCCTCACACTCCTTTTAGAGACAATTTTTACTTTTAAAGTCATTGTTCATCCTCAATTGTCCGTGACTATCATTTCCATTCTATACGAGTTAATATTCAGTCATTAATCATAATATTGTTGTTGTATATAAAGTATTGGATATGCTATTACAATAATCAACAAATCAACTGATAAGAATCATACACTCATTAACTATTTACAACTGTATATTAAGCAATAACACTCAAGTATTTACTCCGTGCCATGCAATTTTCTAATTATTCATAAAATATTCATGACTGATTGAGTTGGTGACATCCGATAATAGCCGCATATTTAAATTAATTACCAATTTGAGGTTACTATCGACACCCAACACGTCAATTTCACGCAAAGCAAACATGCCGACCAATCGAATGACATCGGAAAATATTTTGGATATAAGAGAACTAAATGGTAAAGGAAGGAGAGAGGAAAAAAATTTCATTCATAAAATTGAGCCACGCTTGTGTACATAAATGAAAATCCACATGATTTTTTCCAGCATTGTTGTTGCTCTTGCCTCATTTACTGCTGTACATAACTGAAAAGAGCGTGGATATACGCATTTTTCGTGTTGATGGCCAATTTTCATGAATGTCTCCCTTTTTATAAAAGTGCGAATTGGGAACGGAATCATGAACATAGAGGCTTAATAGACATGTAAGCATAAACGAATCACGTATGTTAATATGTTCATGAATATTATAATTAACAGCTTATACTTGCTTCCTTCTTTTTCTTGATGTTGAGCGGGACATTTTCGTGGAAAAATGACGATTTTTAGCTAGACATTCCCTGATTCACTGTTTGTTGTGCTAATGTCAGATTAATATTGTATTTGAACTTCTGAATAATACAAACAGATAACAAAGAAGACAGAGAACAATGTTATAAAATATTATTTCATATCATTATGAAATTTACTGGAACAGCTTTATTAGTCATATTATTTGGCGTATTTACATACTGCTTGATAAATATATAAAATGAGTCTTCAGAGAAAGTTTGTCAAAAATTTTATTATTATTTGAGTTCTCCCGAATAGCACATGTTCATTAGAACATCGCTACGACCTTATTAACACAAAAACTAGAAGATGCTCTGACTACACGTTGGGGGCGGATTTCGATCTATTTTTTTACAGCATAAAATGCGGTTTACCGAGTTGTGTCGCTCGGGTAACGGTTATGTGAGCTCCAAATAGGAGTTAAAACATCAAATCACAGATTTATAACATTCAGCATGACATGTTATAGTAAGAATTGAATTGAATCCTCATTTATTTCTTAGTAAATAAGCTGCTGTTAAGCCTCATAATTGTTAATAGAAGTATCATTCCCAAAATCTTCGCGTATTGCGAGGTAGGGATGCCATAGCAAACACGTTGTTCTGTTCGAGATTGCACATTGAATAAGAAATGGTCAAGTTGTAGGGTCAGGTTAAGGAGTAATATAAGGGAAGACAATAATCGGAACTAATTTTAACAATAGACGAAGTAAATTTAAAACTGCACAGTATAGTCTCTAGTGCGTCGCGTTGATAGCAAAGTGGAAGGTGTCACTTACTTTGGGCCAGGTCGAGCCATTCAAATAATGTTACGAGAAGGCCTAACATTGTTATAATATTGATCTTGGTAAGTATGAAATGCATTACAATGAGTTAAGTCCCAAATGATTATTTCATTTAGCAAGGTGACATGCAAGCCTAACGACCCCTTAGGAATAACATTTTAATATCATAAAATTTCCCTTTAATCCTCCTTAATGTAACCTCGTAATCAACACTCGAAACTTCATAAACTATTCATAGTCAAAAAATATTAGAACAAGGTGAAATGCGTCTGAATTTCTCAATTCACTAATAGAACAATGTACTGTATTTCATGACCGATCATTAGTTCTACATAAATTGACATTGTAATTTGATAAAACAGCACGATATGTGGAATAAGTAAATATTTGAAGTTTAAGTTTCTATCAAAGCTTTTAGTCAACATGAATGTGACATAAGTTGTGCCTTTATCGTGTTCTAATTTTAAACTATACAGTAAATAACCATATAGCCACATACATTTTAACACATTTGTATTACACCACTAATTATAGTAAGGAATGTCTTAAATTTGCATATTTACGCGATTTATAGAAAGCAACGAAGTTCAAGTGTAAAATTTCGTATGCAAATAGAGGAAGAAATTAATTCCAATTTACGGAAAAACTGACATGATTATCACTTTTACCCTATACGAATGACTATTTGTCAGAATATTTAAATAAAATGTAATTAAGTAATGAAAACATTAGTAAAATACGTGGCAGACATTCCTACAAATCTGACTAAATAAAATCAAAAGAAGAACACAAATTAATTTATAACCGGTATTGAGAATAGCTAAATTTGTGATCTTTTCGGAGAATATCACATAAAAAGTGTATGAGCAACAATAGGCGCCTTCATTAAGACTAATTCTATGTATTACAATATGACTTACGATTTCACAGAAGCTTCTTAAGAGAGGAAATTTGAATGGGACATTCATAAATGACATCTGACAATTAAGATTGAGGTAAGGAATCTATAGCTGTATTTGAATTCGAATTGTGAAATACATGAATATGGCAAGTATAATGATGACATCATGGGAATTTGCAATCTATAGCCAGCAATAAAATTAGCTTAAGGTGATCTTTTTTGCGGTTAATGAATCACAATTGCTTACTTTGCTGGTCGTACAGATCAATTTTGTGTACCACCAGCGAAATAAGCAAGTAAGTACCCACAGGGGTCGCCCGGGATTACATACATTTTGATCCCGGGATTGAAAACCCTAGTAACTAAGTATCGCAAGTATTACGCACGTCATTGACAGATCATCCCACAAATCCCAAAAAATTCTACAGAAATAAATTTATTTATGGATGCGGATTTCAATTATACTAAAAAATCCGCCTCATGTATGTATTAAAAATCCCATGACAAATGCGATATACTCAGAAAGCAACAAGTCAAATAAATGAGAAATTAGTTGTTGATAAGGTTTTGTTCAGTTTCACATCTTGAGTCAGCGTGCATGAGATAATCACGTTTTGGTTTAGAATTTTATCGTCTTTATAGCCTTGAGATGATGATGATGATCTGCATACTAGCAATAATCTTTGATAATTAATTCCAATTAAATCTAGAAAATGACTGTTATCTAATATCTTAATCATTCAAGCATTAACGATCATGATCAATACAACCAGTATAATAAAACTAATACAATTTGATTTTTGAGTAGCACAATGTGGCGAACTGTATTAATCGCCGAAACAATGAATCGAATTCAGCAATCACGATGCCGACAGGACACCTTCACGTGTTACCGGTTATAGTAATACGTATCGATGCCCTAGCGAACTCACTGTGCTAATATTTTTAGAATCATTTCTTTGGTTTATTGAACTTGTGGATTTTCGATAAAATCATGATTTAACTTCATTGGAAGTTGTTAATGTTCTTATAATTTCATTAATATTCAACCTACACCTGATTGCTCAGTATGTAAAGATTAGACAAACATATACAAAACATTTTGAAGTTGTTTGGGAATAAAAGTTCTTGAACAGTGTTGAAAAGGTAGACATCTGAACATATTGTAAAGGCTCAAAGACTTAGAATCATTAAAAATCTAAAGACCCACAAGTAAGGACTGTATCTTCATTTTATTCGACTAAAACAAACATTTAAATACCAACACTGCTTCCAACCACCTCAGTTAGCACTTCCAGTACACATTCATGTAGATGAAATATTAGATAATAAATGTAAGTCATAAATTGCAAAATATTATTGAACTTGCTAGCTTATTACATTTTCAGCCTATTACAAAAAGACATTATTCATACAAGGAAATCGTAGTCGAGTATTTCTCATCCCACAAAAATGAAGTAAGTCATAGAACAAAAACTCAGAAATACTTTTTGGCATTTAAAATTCATTCATGGAAATTTCACATAGTCACACAAAGTGTTAATTGAAAGCATTGCTTATTCAGCTACAGAACTTAGTTCTATTGTAAAATGTTTCTCACAAACAAGAATTTTCCATTAAAAATTTCTACTTTAAGGTTATAGAACTGAATAAATCAATCTACACTATCACATGTTCTTGCCAACTTTCAACTCAAATTACATATTTACAATTCTGCGTTCATATCCATCGCGATGGGCTTGTCATCTAATTGGTCGAGTCATGCAATTCATTTTCGTTCATATTAAGGAACAGCAATAAAAAGAAGTCATTTAAGCTAGTTTCATATTTCAAGTGAGTCAAGATCATTTTTGGATAGATAACAATGTTCTTCACACACAAAACTTTCACTTTCACAGTAAGTAACCGTAAATGGAAAATGCAAAATATTTGATGATGAAATTTCAGTATGTAGTCTATGTATCATATAATCAAGCCGGTATTGCTCTATATGGCTGATGTACAATATAAGAGAAATGAGGTCATGAGTAAATATCAGTAAATAAGTTTATTTGACGATTTTGGGGTGGAAGTTGATTTTTGGCAGTGAGATCTATTCCGTTCTGTTGAACATTTTGAGACCTAGAAAGACTGTCGACTTTTAGAACTGACAAATTGTTGGTGTAGATGTGAGCAACATGTCATATATCAAGATATTACACGCATTACCTTTCGGGAAATTGATTCCCTTATAAAACCATAAAAACTTTGCCCATTCAATTACTAATATTGCCATTTTGTCTCATAAAGGAATCATTGGAGCTGTGCTGTTTTCAGAAATTGAATAAATAATATTTGTGCATGTCCAGTTATTTACAAGAATTTATTCCTCATTAATTTCGGGCTATATTATGACACATTCCTACAATTTTAAGCACATACACGTAGGTATGGATATAAAAAGTTTTAGGAACAAGTTCAAATTTAAGTTTGAACTAGAAAATACGTTGGACACACAATATTTAATTAATGTAATTGAAATTTTCATGACACAATGTAACGTAAATAGTTTCAATAAACTGTTCCCTCGCATCTCTCGTCACGTAAAACGTAGTCATCGCACATCACCTACGGTTACATTTCTATATATTGACTGTCAACTCTTGTTTTTTATCACTGCACATCACGAAAGTTGATTAAATTAAAAAACCCTTTTTAATTCAGCATGGACAGAAATGACATGGGTTGATGCTTAAATGATGTCTAATGTTTAGGGACTGAAGTGGAAGACGTGCTGAGAAGAGATGATTGTATGTAATGCTTAGTTGAATTCAGAGCTCGAAGTCGACTCAAATTTTCTATGGAATCGAGCCTAGTAAGATTCTCTATTCAATGATCTAATCACTTAATTTGGTTCTCAGGCAAGATGAAGAGCATTACAGAAATTTTAAAACTGACTTGTGTCTTGCAAGAGATGCCGATTATAATCCTTTGAGTTGTTAATTCAAATGTGCTACTGTATAACAAATCAATATAATTCTGAGTGAACAATTCGTTGAACGGGTTAGAACTAGTCATCAACTAGACATTAACTTGCCATCAACTAGTTACAATGTGTTTCAGTCCACTCGGGAATTGATTAAATGTTCTCAGAATTAAGACCAATAAATCATGTTTGATCGATTTTTCTAAGCTAATCCATTTCAAGTTACTCAAATATTTGGAATCGAGTAGATTTTATTCAAGCTATTGAGAATTGATTCCAATTAAATCAGTGATAAACAACCTGTTTGCGGCCGGTACGGAATGTTTTGGATTAAATCATCATTCCCTTATCACAATCACAAAACCTGATAAATTACCAATTTATTAAACGACATCATTAATTAACAATCCCCCATTGTGAACCGTGGAGAATCAAATGAACAAAACAGAAAATAAAGAAAAAGAAAGACTCATTATCAAAGCAGGTTCAAGGTCATATTAGCATTTTAGCCGGCAAATTATAGAAAATCAAGTTTTTCCATTCATTTCATAATATATTACGACGTTTCAATTGATTCCACATTCCACATTGACGCGTTTTTTGTAGCTTCAATTCAATGATTTTCATACAAACAGGAAAGTTGTAAATTTATACAGTAACTGATTGAAAATAATTAAAGAATGAATACTTACATGTGCTCAGTAGAATCGGAAGAATCAAACGTTGAACAATTAAGCTTACGATGTAATTAGCCATTGATTTACTTTATCTGGAAATAAACAATAGATTATTATTAATCACCACGATCTGTTTAATTACATTAAAGCAAATATAATGAAATCATCCATCACAATCATCCAGACATCGGAAATAAATAACGAGGAATTTAAACAAAAAAAAAAATGACCGAGTTCGAAGCGAAGCCAAAAGAATGCAGTGGTTTGTTTAAAACTTTGAATGGATGAACAACAACAACATACGCGAATTATTTACGTGTTTCATTCCAACTCATACAAGAATCATTAAACTATTAAAAATAATTTACACAAAAATGCTGAAATATATTTCAATTATCGGGAAGATCTCGAATAAAATAATAAGTAACAAGTTGTGAAGACTGTATGTATAGGCAGTGATTCTTAAGCTTTTTCAACTTCTGGATCTTGAAGCTTGATAAGTCAGAATATAGGAATACAGGAATATAATAATTCACAAGGTTTTGGAACCCCTGCACTAAGACAATCATATAGACCAGTGCTAGACAACCTTTGATTGTGCCACGGCATACCTTGATGGTAAACCACTACTGAAATCGCATATAGCATTCGGAAATGCATTCCAAAAATACATTTGGCACACAGGTTGCCTACCACTGATTTATAGTGCACTTTTGTACCGCTACACACAATTTTAGAACCCCTGCATTAAGACAATGATACAAACGTTTATCGCTAATGTGTTAATGCTATTAAGCTCAATTTCATAATGAATTAGCTCCTCAACAATCCATGATTTCTGCAAATTAGAGATACAGAAATAATTTGCAGTCATCGAAGCATTTTATGACAAATTCAAATAATTTTCTGACACCTTAATAGAGTCAGACAGTTAGTACATTCCAACGAACAGACAGATTCATTTGTCAACATCTCACAATAAAGTCAGTCAATCAACAAAATGACACATGTGATTACGAACTTGACAAAATCGTGCTAAATGTATCAAGCATGCAAGAAACGTACATCATAAAAATCAACGAGAACATAAGCAGACATACATTGTTAAATCCCTTTCATACAATTATACATCACATGAGAAATTGATTCTTCTTATCCATAAATTCTTACATCCAATGTTGTCATAATTAAAGCTAATGAAGTTCTGACACTGCACCTACTTTTTTTTTCTCTTCTCTCAAGTGCAGTTATGAGCAATAGACACAAAAAATAAATAGTATATTATTGTCCAATACGATTACATTCAATAATTGCGATTGTAGAGAATGAAGTTAAGGCATACAATGCAATAATCATAAAAATGAAACAAATCATTGAAGCGAGGAAATAAGAAGTAAAATGAAAAGTTGATAAAGAGTCGTGAAAACGATCAATGATCTCACGAAATTAGTCAAGAACACAAAAAAATTGATTTCCGTACCTTAAAAAACTTTACAAATAAACACAATCATCTGTACAGGTTTAATAATCACTCGTTGAGATTATAAAGTCAAATTTTTGATTGAATCCAGATGTGAATCGAATTGCAAATGTATTGTGCTATTTAAAATGACTGTAAGTTTACACAGGAATAGCAAAAAGCTCAAAAAGCAGAGACTAAAAAATAGTGGCAGTCAGAAAGGCGCGTTGTCATACTCACTGTACTGATAAGATTTTCTCACATTAATATGTACAAATGAACAAAAAAAGCTGTCTTTTTTAAGGAGTGACCGAAACCCATCACGCAAAATTTTTCATTCACAAAAAACCTATCAAGTAGCAGTTAGAGAAGTGAAAAATCGAATGTTTAATGAGAAGTGAATTTTCATTGTTTTCATAGAGGAAGGAAGGAAAGAGAATTTATGTTTGCTTCTTTAAATGGCAATCAATTGTTCTTTGGCTGTTTTTTATGGAGTGGTTTACTGTCGTTCCTTTTTGCCGACTCAGTCATTTTGAGGTTTTTTTTGTTTGACATTGAATTTCGCAATGAATTGTTTAAAACCAAAGTTGAAGGAACTGACTGTCACGATTCATTAATTTAGTGCAATCTACTACTGCTGATCTGATGTGGGGTCGTGGGGATGTGATGTGACGTTATAAGCTGTCATTCTTAATTAGCTATTCACAATAGAATGTAAATGGATTATGAAGGAAGAATTCTCACACCTTTTTTCTGATTCTTAGTGCTACGGAACATCCAAATCAACTCTTAACTTAATTAAAATTGCGAATTATGCTCTTCAGTTTATGCGAAACTGTATCTTAAATACAAGCGCTGATGTTAATAAAATTATATTTCCTACTTAAGAAGCTAAAGAGTAACTAATTATATATAAATACATTTTTTGAGAGAATATATACAGGCATGATCTCTTAAGAGAATAAAATTGATTGAATCATTTCAGAATAAACAGATTCTTTCATTATAATGTCGGCACACAGAGTATATTCTATATATGCCTCTCATTTTTCGTAGTGTTTAATTCGATAATCTTTATGGATTTTTTTTGTGGACACAAATAAATGTATGAGAAGCAAATGTTAGAGAATGTAGCAAGTTAAAATTAAATAATCCATTCCATTGCACAAACAGCTGTCGATTTCCTCTCTGAACTTCAAAATTGATTTTCATAAACACACATTTTGGAGGAAAATACGAAATATATTTAAATTCTCAAAGCATACAAGCACTTTAAAGCTTGAGTCAATCAATAGAAAAATTAAGCAAAAAATTTTCTTTTTTCTACATTTGCTCTAATTTTTTATGGCTAGCATTCCTATTCGTGTGTTTTTGTTATTTCTTTCTTTTCACTTTTCAATTATTTTAAAACTTTCGGCATATTATGAATCATATTAAGCCACGATTCTAAATATAAATCGATCGTAGCTGTATGTTATATGATGATAAGAGCAGCTATTAAAATTTGATATGAGATCATTCAAAGAATATGCATTCATACACTGCGATAATGTCATGAACTCATCAATGCATGACGATCGTACTTACATTTATCAAGTAAAATCCAATAATGGCACTTAAATTCGTTCTTGTGCGAGCAAATTAATCCAGCTATTATAATCCAAATGCATCAGTATTTATTTTTATATTTTTCACTTCCACACTAATTTCTTTTCACTTTAATATTATTTTTTCTTGTGAAATTCAGCTTAATCACTATATTATTCACCTTATTTCCTTAATTTCTATACATTATTCTATTGATTTTTAATTTTATTAACCAAATATATTTTCAAAACAAACAATTTGTGCAATTTTAATGCATTTTTTTGGTATTCTTGTGATGTAAAAATATTTGCCGAAGAACGAGAAAACAGGTCTTGACTTATCAGCGGTAAATACTCGACTGAATCACACAGAAAAATGAATTAATGGAATTAAATTGAATTTGGGACAATGTTTACAAAAAACCACGCCATCTATGATTTGGTCTGCAAAATTTAAATTTTTTTTCTCAACTGCCAATTTAAGTTTTTTAAATTTGAACTGAATTTTGCAGAAAAATAAAAATATTAAATTGTGATTGATTCATAACATAATTTAAAGTTTAATTATATTAATTATATTGACAAAGACATATACTATTCGGGAAAAATGTCAGCTCCAATTTTATTAAGCCATTTAAAAGGTAAACTTCAATTTAATGATTTTTCACTGACCGTTGCTAAAAAAAATAATTTTTCAACTTACAGGAAACAGAAATACAATAACATCTATTGTTTTTAATGATAATGATCAGTTTGCGGCATCGTCTCTTGATAAAACAATTGGGATTTATTCACTTAAAAATAAGAATGCGAGATGCCTTCGATTTGAAATGCCATTTGAGGTCTATGATATGGACTGGAGTGTCAAGAATATATTTGCAGCTGTTGGAAATAGCAAGATAGCAAATGTATGTGAAGCCGTTCTCCACAAAGGATATGCTGAACAGATTGTAGCTCATCAAAATTCTATCAGAAGTGTTCATTTTTCGACTTCAGGAAATCGAATAATCACTGGAAGTGACGATAAATCCATTAAAATGTTCCGTCTATCACATCGAAATTTTATTGCTTCTTTTACTGGACACACCAATTGGATTCACTGTGCACGATTCTCACCTAACAATAAAATGATTGCATCATGTGCTGAAGATAAGACAATGAAGGTGTTTGATGTTCAAAGTGGTCAACTAATTCATAGCTTTAAAGACGAAAAGGGATATGGCAATCAGCTAGTGTGGCACAAGGACAATAACACAATAGCAATAGCACAAGAAAATCATCGTTTGAAAATTTATGACTTAAAGCAACGAAAACTGATTCAGTATTACCGTATTTATGACTGTGCTGTCAATGCACTTGACTTCCATCCATCTGGATATTTTATGCTGACTGGCGACAATAAAGGCTCAACAAAAATTCTAGATTTATTAGAAGGAAGAGATATTTACACGATTTATGGTCATCAAGATGCTGTTACAGCTGTTAGATTCAGCAAGGATGGTGAATATTTTGTCACAGGATCTAAAGATAAGCATTTAATGGTATTTAAGTCCAATATTGAAGCAATTGACTTTAACGAGTCGACCGAATCTTCGATTGAAGAAATCCCACATCCAGATCATGCTGATAACAAAGAAAATCAAAAGGACGACAAGAAATCAATTGTTGTCGATTCCCGAAAATCTGTCCATTACAATTACTTAAATAATGATTCCGTTAATGTCTAAAATTATTTTATATTCCCAAAATAAAGCTTTTATTTAACAATGATATAAAAAATTTAATTCTAGTAGCCTTTGAAATTATTTAATTTAAAATTTTATCAATTTGCTGTTAAATTTTAACAAAAATGGATGAAAATATGTCAACTTTATATCCGGAGATTAACACAGACTGGCTGTACAGCAGCAATCCAAATCAGCAATTAATGTGCCTGCGTTTGATTCGAAAGAAATTGTCCCAAAAGGATCCAGATATTGAAGGAATGCTTAATCTCAACGTTATTCCACGAGTGTTGGAACTGATGATGGAACGAGACGATCCAGAATGTCAACTTGAGTGTGGATGGATAATGACTAATCTTGCATCTGGTAAGTTTTTTGAAGTCAACGGCTACTTTGATCATTAATCACATTTTTTCTCGTTTCAGGATACAAGCATGGAGTTGCTGAGATACTTAAACTGAATGGAACTGAATACCTTAAGAAACTGATTGAAAAATCGCCAGATTTAAACGTTAAGAATCAATGCTTCTGGGCACTTTCGAATGTTGCATGCGAAGATAAACATTGTCGCGATCATGTGCTGTCTTTGGGAATTTTTGACAGTCTGATTGAATTTATCGATGAAGTTGATCAGCATAATGACGAGGATATACTGAAAATTTGTATCTGGGCCTTAACAAACTTCTTCTTGACTAGATTTCCACCACTTAATGAGACTTTATGCTATAAAGGATTAAACGTATTTTTCAAGTATTTCCGACATTCAAATAAGACAATAAGAAAGGAATCAGCATTTGGTATATCTCATATCATGGAAAATCGTCAGTACATAAATGCAATTATTGAATCCGGCATTCTGAAAGACATCCGTAAAGAATTGGAAGTAGAGAAGGACACGAAAACATTGTCATGCTTAACACAAATTATCGGGAACGTTGCTTTTGGAAATGATCAGCAAACTCAGCACATAATTGATAATGGCTTTCTTCCTGTTTTTCACAAGCTGCTGGACACTAAGAATAAAGTTCTATTAAAGGAAGTCGCATGGATCTTGTCAAACATTGCGGCAGGCAATCACACACAAGTAAAGGCAATTATGGAAGGTGACTTATTTCCAAAAATAATTCACATCCTTAATGAAGAAAATTTCAAGATTCGACGAGAAGCTGTTTGGACAATCAATAATTCGACACAAAATGGTGAATGTGAAGTCGTAAGTTTACAAAAGTCGCACAATGCATGCGTTTTTATGTATCTTTAACTTGTAACCTTAGTTATATTTGATATTCAGGTTAATAGTGGTTAAAGCTCTGCGGTTTTTGGTTGTTCACCACAAACCTTCCTAGTTCTGAGGCTTAATAGCTGCAATTCTTGTTGCATTCTTACAGCATGCAATTTATAGGTGCGAAATCAATAAAAATCTTTTTATTTCCAGATCATTCACCTTGTCAAACTGGAAGTATTAAAATATTTAACGACACTTCTGGATGATGAAAATTATGAAATTGTTAAGGCTTGCTGTGATGCTATATACAATATTTTGTTAATCGGAGAAGTTTATTTTAAAAACGTTAATTTATTTGCTATCTTAGTGGACAAGTATGGAGCATTGAAGAAAATTGAGAATCTTCAGTTTCACAAGTCATGGAACATTGTGGACAAAGTCTTACGTATTTTAGAAGCATTTTACAAGCGAGACGTCAAGGAAGTTCCGAAAATTGCTTAGTTTGCATGTCATAGCTTGCTGTTTATTTTTTACTTTATAAAATCACAATATTGACATCAAAAATTTGTTTACTAATGACCGAGAATTTCATTTGCATATTTTATAAATTACACTATCATTCTGTCCTAATTATTATTCATATTTGTGACCTGATTTCATTGATAATATAATGTCTCTGTATCAATAATTTACGCATTTCAAAATGAGCTAATTTTTAATTCGTGATTTATTTTTTGTGTACTTTAACTGCAGGAAGCAGTGTCACTGTTCTAATTATGTCTGGTGTCTGCACTAAGCCTAATGAATTTTGTCAGCCTGAATATTTAACTGTCAAAATTTGAAAAATCTGAAGGGAATTCAACTATCTTTGATTTTTAAATATTTTTTAGCCGTTAAATTTTCAAATTTTAAAAAAAGAAAATTTAATAATTTAGTTTCGCATTTAAATGTGAACGGATGCGCTTTCATCAATACTAAGTGACCCGAGTCTATACAAAACTATACATGTGATTTTTTGCATCGTCCAAAAAACATGTGAGAGAATCGAGAGAGTGACCTTGAGACATCAGACGATCTCCTTGCACTTTATAGCATTCTACACTCAATGTTGCACCAAGCATAATATCTTGATAATTAATATTAGCTGACCGCAGATTTAGTTTAGTCGCTATTGTCGCTCTCACGGTTGATGTAGCAAAAGTTTTCTCTTCATCGCAAAAAAAATGTTTAAAATAATTTTTTTAATTTGGTGTTTTTTAAGTTTTGTGACATCAAATGAGTTAATTTGTAACTTTATACAGCATATTGATGGATATAATTGTGAAATAAGTAATTCATTTAAGGAAAAAGTGACATCAATTAAGGGCAAACATTTTTCTAATAAAAATAATACAGACATCGATGTGCTTTTTGCACCATTAAGGTCAAACTTATCAAATTTCCCAAGTGAAGCATGTCTGCAATTTGAGAATCTTCTTAAATTCGATATCAACGGCCCTTATGTGACTGAACTTTCAAGGCCAATATTTCATGGATGTAAAAAAGTACAACAAGTCAATATCATGTATACAAAAATTCAAGAATTTGATGAAAACTTGTTTAACGACTTATTTACTTTAGAAATATTAACAATTAGCGAAAATTCATTGGAACATCTACAGAGAAATTTACTTAAATACAATAAGAACTTAAAGACACTTGATTTATCGTATAATAAAATTACATCAATATCTACAATTATTCCATCATCTGTTAACATTGTCAAGTTATTTAATAATCCATGTGCCGATCGTACATTTCATCCTAGAGACTTTAATAAAATACACGATCTATGCCCTGACGAGAATAAGAAGTTGTCACTTAACTTGACTGATGCAATGAATAAATTTCAAGAATTACATATGATGATTATGAAAACATCTGCAAAGTTGGACGATTTTGGTGACATTTCTGAATCGGCATTAAATGAACTTGACGGGAGATTGGTTGTGGCTGAAAATAACCAAAAATCATATGCAAATAGGACGCAAGATGATGAAAGAGAATGGATTGAACGATATAAAGCTATCGAAGTGCTCAAAAGAGATATGAAGAACTTGTCGTCAAAAATTGACAAGCAAAATGTGGAAATGAACAGTTTTAAAGAACAACAGACAGCAAACTATGAAAGAGTTATAGATCAAATGGACAAAGTACAACAACATTTAAATACTCTTTCAAATGACCGGATCGAGTTTGACAAGCTCTTAGAAAGAAATGCTTTGGAATCAAGTTTTGATGTAGACAGAAAATTTATTTACATCGGTTTCGCAATCAATGCCTTGATGTTTGCAATGTTTTTACTTTTGGCATTCATTAAATTCAATCGTCCGAACAAGCGAGATGCCTTTCTTCTCAATTCATTTGATAGTTAGGCTGTGTGGAAGTGATTGTGAGAGTTTTGGAATTGTAAACTATTTGTGGATGTTCCTGAAAACTGTTTTAATACTTACTGGATGTTCAGAGTTGTCAATTCTTAATTGTTGATTTACTGGATCTTCAATATAACTTAAAAGTAATTGTGCCTTATATAACTTAAAAGTAATTTTAGAATAGAATGATGTCGGATCAGTTCCTTGAAATTGTAAAAAATGTCTTTTTGGATTTTCAAAAAATATTTCTATAAAAAAATGATTAGATATGTAGGATTACCGTCCATTAAACCGAGTATTGAATGTTTAAGCACTGGATTAATCTAATGTAGCCTGTAATCAATAAACTGAAATAAAAATAAATAAAATTTTATAAAAATAAAGTCAGACATTTTGATTATTTTTCTTCAAATCTTTCATCTTGTGATGCATTTTTATTATATTTTTTTATTATCATTAAACGACTTCATCTTTACGTTCACAAATGATCTCTTACTCTGATTTTTCATTCCACTAAAAAGGAGAAAAAACAAGTGACAGAAATGTTTAAAGGAGGCGGCTAATAGCTCAAAAAGTTTTTTTTTTTTACAATCATCCTTTTTTTGCATTTAATTATAATCATTTACAATAGTTTCTATTTTTTAAAATTTTTAAATGTTTTTCTTGTTAAATAACAATTTAAAGTTTTTTTTTGTTTCATAGATTTTATTTCATTTTGCATTAATTTTTGTGATAGTCAAAAAATAAAGAACTTCTTTTTTGTTATATTATGTTCAAATGAAGGATTTGGATGAGGAGCTTTTCGTGGACAATTTGCTGTTTTTAATTTAAAATTAAAAAATAATTAAATTTTTAACGGTCAAAATTATTTTGAAAATTTGTAAGGTTTTAGACAAATCTAGAAGAATTTGTATGGTTTTGGAACATTTCTCACTTATTTTTGAAACATTCAACATTATGAATTGAAAACATCAAATTGAATGTTTTCCAGAGAACCATACAACAGTTTAGAATTACTTGAAAATTGTAAGGTTCCAGAAAATTAACAAGACTTGGAATCAATGGATCTTCAAATGAAAACCATATAAATGTTTTCCAAATAAAACTGGAATTATAGGGTTCTACAACATTCTAACAAAACAGAAGACTCAAAGACCTCATCCAATCCTTTAATCATCATTTCATCTATTGAAAAATCCCATCGAACGCAAAGCAATTTAATGACATCCAAAAAAGAGTTGTTACATCAAATTGCCAAACATATGATGGACATTAAACACAATTATTTTATGCTACAAGTTGTTCACTGAAATATATCATTAATATTGAGGAAACTCAGTAGAATAATCTCAAAGAGTCCCCAATTTTTTGTTTTATTTACAAGAAAATTGTGAGTTTGAAAAAGCATGAAAAGTTGTAGTCAAAAAACAATAATTTTTTTATTTTATTGAGCGAAAATTTTCCTCTCCATTTTGAGAAACACCAGGAAAAATCGATTTTCTATCGCATTGGAAAGAGCAAAAAGATTTTCATTCTGTTTCTGTTGGATCAATAAGCATGATCGCGCGTCAGGTACACTTAACATTATTTAGCAAAAACCAAAAAAAAAATAATATAAAGGAAATTAAAAATTTAAATAAATTTGAGTGAATTTTAAATTAATAAAATGACAGTTTCAATTTATCCATCATTAAAGTTATGTTCCTTAATATTTTCTTTTTTTTCACTCGCGTTAATCAGTTCTTTTTAAAAGACTGAGGGACAAGAGTTTACAACAAATATATATTAATTAAATTTGAACTTAAAAATTAATTAAACATCATCATCATCATCACATTAATTAAATTAATATGTTTTCTCATTCATTCTGGATTTTTTGGTGCATTTCACTCAGCATAATTTTTAAATATTTTTCGGTCGTTATTTCTTCAAACATTTTTTGAATATTAGTTTGCCGTTATTTTTTAAATATTTTTTGACCGTTATTTTTCAATGATAATTTCTTTGCTTATTATATGCAGGAAATGCACCATTTGTTGGTCACGAATGACCATATCTAAACTAGATTTTTTAAGGATCTCATTTACTTTTACAAAGCCCATTATATTAAATTTTTGTCTAGGATTTTGCCCAGTCATTAAAATTAACTAAATATAATTTTATTAAAACAACTACTTAATAACGGCTGAGGTTCAGTAGATACACTTATATTAATTAATAAGGTAAGGTAAGAAAAGAAATTAATTAAAACACATTAAACATAATTAATCAACCGTTAAGTGTCCATTGCATTCCTATTTCTTCTTATATAAAAAAAATGATTTTAAATCAACATTTAATATTATCTTCTCAATTTCTAGTTATTGCACGACGATTTGGAACTTTGACAAAGCACAAAACAAGACAAGTGTGATCAAACAATATCTTCAGAAAATTCCCAATCATCAAATGTCGTTAAATCTCAAAAATTATCAAAATCATCCTCAAAATGATCATTAAAATTTCCCTCGTGTCATACACATGATTCTCTTGGTTCTTCTTCGCACCAGCTCACTTCCATTGGTGTATTATTATGTTCTTTCCATCTTAATAAAGCATCTTCAATAGACTCAATTGGCTGCTCATTTCCACTACTTGATGTTGATGATGAGCTTATTGATGGCGTTGAAGGACCTGTCGATACCGTTGACGATGCAGACGATGTATTTGAGTGATCTTCGTCTTCTTCCTCTTCGGAATTTGATCCACTACCACTAAATTTAATTTCACCAGCACTAACTTTTGGTCTACGAAGTTTCTTAATGTCTGTACTTAATGCCGCTGTATCGCATGTTATTAATCCACGATTCTCACGAGATTTCTTAAAATTTGGAGCTGTATCTCGATGAAATGATTCACATTCGTCATTTACGACTACTGGGACACTATCATCGAGAAAAAACTCATTTTTTGATGCTGCAGATTCAAAATCCTCATCAATAATCAACTCATCGCCTATTGATTCACCAATTGTGACTTTCTTTGGATTCGGTGAGCTTGTTTTCATTGCTAAATTGTGATGTTTCCATGCCGTTTCACTGAGATTCTTAATTACAGCACCATTACCAGACATTGATCGAACCATTTGTGGAATTGCTTTAACTCGTGGCTCAATTGCTTTTGAAGCACTAACCGATTTTGATCGTAGTCGTCCATTAAGAGTTTTAAGTGGTGATGGTTCAGAATGTTGTCGAATAATTGATGTCGCTGAAGCTGATTGTTGAATGCTTGAGTTATTTTGACATTTTTGTTTCTTTGGAACCGGAGATGGTGAACATTTATCAGATCTAAATGATCCAGCACGTCGTACCATGCGATTTGCCAATACTTCTGGTGTTTCATCATCCATCTCTAAAACCCATGAAACAGAATCACTTTTCTCGACAACACCTTTAATTATTGGCGATGCTGGTGGTGAATTTGTTACATCATCATCTTCTAAAGTTGATCCATTGCCTCTACCGCTGATATCAAGATCACTTGTTCGATTACACATAAAGCTTGAACTTTCGTGGTAACTTTTTGATAGCTCATTAATTGTCATTGAGTATCGTTCAGCATTTTGTTTTAAACGCCATTGAAGTTCCTCATTATGTAGTGATAAACGAGATGATTTCTTTTGAATAAGATCATTTTGCTCTTGAAGTGTCTTCAATTTCTGCAATAGTTCCCTAAAAAATAAATACTTATTAGTATTTTGGTTCCAATTGATTGCATTAATTAATTTAACTTACTTTTCTTCCTCATTTTTGGCGTGCAATTGTACTTGGAGATCCTCAACTCGTGATTCTAATGCAGAACATCTAATTTGTGCAGAAATAGCTTCGTCAGCTGCTCTCTGAAGCTCACAATTTGCCTTCCTTAATTCAGAGATTTCATGCTGTTTAAGCTCAAGTACGCATCTAAGAGATTCAACTTCATCCTGCAGACTTGTATTAAGTGTTCGATTTTGGAATGATTCATTATTGCAGGAATTTCTAGAGTTTCGTAGAACTGATAGTTCGTCTTGTGTTAAATTAAGCTTTTCTTCCAATTCTACCCTTTCTAATTCTGACTGAACCCTCATGTCATCAAGAACTTTTGTGAGCTGATTGATTTTGTCACTAAGATCTCGTTCCTTTATTGATGCATGCTGTAACTTTTCACTGTAATCTAACTCACTTGAATGTACCTAATTGATGGGAAATTATTGTTTAATTAATATGATTTTAATTAGAAATTATGTTGCAAAATTTACCTTCTCGCGAAGTTCATTCTCTGTAGCTGTTAATCGCTGTATCCTCTTCATTAAGTCACCTTCACGGTCCTTGATTTTATTAAGTTCTTGATCACGTAAATTAAGCTTTTCTTCACAATCTTTTGAAAGTTTTCTTATTTTCTCTTCATTTGCTAATTTCATTTCTGTTATCAGCACTTCCTTTGATAATTTCTCGTTCTCAAGATCTTCTAATGACTTTTTGGCTATAAATAATACATAAACTTATATTAATTAAACTATAATTTAATGGTTAAATAAATATTCATGCTAATTTTATAAACACAAAAAAATGTGACAAAAATTCAACGTCAAAAAAATTTTTGAATAAAATTTTGACAAATTTTTAAATTTTTGAAAAACGTTAAAATTTAATTCTTACCTTTAGCCATTTCACAGCGATGAAGCTCTTGAAGTTCCAACTCTCGTTTACTGAAAAATTCTTCACGTACATTTAACTTCTCCTCCAAGCATTGATAAGATGACTTCATTTCGTCAATAAAATCGTGAGCTTTGAGAAGTTGCTTCTGTGTTTTTTGTTGTGATTTCTTTATGGATGGGCAAGAAAAAGCATCCAGCTGTTTAAATAAATTAAGAATATCCATTAGTAAAGAAGTTAATATTTAATTCATGTCTTATGAATGCGAATAAGGACTTGATCACTAACATTTCTCTTCCATAAATCGTTAACCAATTCGGCTATTTTAGGACTTAATTTTGGTGCCATTTTTGTAATAATTTTCGGATATCCAATAAATAATAAATTAATTTAATGTGATTAAATCACAAAGTTTACTGATATTAACAAAAATAAATAATTTCACTTTTTATAACAAAATTCTGTAGTTATTTTAAATAGTCACAGACACTGTATCCATTTTTTCAGAGCTGTATATGATCCAGCTTATTTTTCTTCGATGTGAACTGTTGAAAGTTTAGTGTAGAACTGAATATTTTCATCCTCACATCGATGCTCATTCCCCAAAAAAATTCGTTATTTTAGTTCAGGTAGTCTTCCTGCTCTTTTCTGTATCTTTTAATTACATTCATGGCATGCTTTAAAATGATCAACAAGAAAAGAAGGGAGACTTCAGGTACTTCTGTTAGGTTTTCAAACTGAGAGCAAGAGAATGCAAATGAGAGCGTGTCGTGTCCTTCAAGACAAACAAAGATAATATTATCATTTAGAATGCATCGCCAAGATGAAAAAGAAGGAGGATTTTTTATCACAATGGGACATATTGTATTTATGGAATGGATCAGTTTATTATTTTTTGGATTTAAAGGAGGAGGACTTCTTTTTTTGGTCAGGGCTGAAATTCTTAATTGTTGACTCCGAGACATACTTTAAAGTCCTCTCTTTCGCCGACCCTGTGACTGCATCTTTTGTTCCATACTCATTGTACTGGATTAAATACGATCAGCACGAGATGGAACCGAAAATATAACAAAGATCCTTAATCCACACATTTGTTAAAAGCATGTCGGGGAATTTTTGGTCGTGTCTTTCTCCTTATTAACATGAATTTCATGCTTTTTACATAAAATTGAGTAAAGCAATGCTGATTGTAGTCAGATTTATGTTCATGACAATAACAAAAGAAAAAGTTCAATAATTTCGGCAGAAAAATTCAATTTTTAATAATATCTAGTTTTATTGTTGCTGCTTGTGAGTTATGACACATTGAAATAGGACGATAACAAGCCGCACATCAATAATGTATGTTTTGAAAGGAGATATTTTGGGTTCTGTCTGGAAGTTTGTAGAGACAAAGATAAAATTGAATTTATACGATGGAATTAGATACTGAGGACTTAAAACTGTCTGTCTGGCTATCCTTTAAGTAAGTATTTGATCAACTGATCATTTCCTATGCTGAAAGCAGTTAAAAATCATTTCTGGAAGTTCTTTGTTAATTTATGTTACGTAAAAATACGTACGTAAAATCAAATTACGTAACCTTATAAAATTTTGAATAATTTTTGACAGTTATTTTCTAAATCCTGGACAATTGACTCAAAAATACAAGCGCCAACCATTTCAGAGACAAAAACCAATAATATCTATCGATATCCGGCTACCGACATTAGAATGTCTAGACATGACACTTATGTTCTTAACAAAAAGCCACCCAAACAATCATTAACGTTTTTGACTCATAAAGACATTAACTGAAGTGGAATTTTACTTAAAGGATGTAACTTGGGATGCTTGTTTTTCAAACTCATTATCGTCGCCTCCATGGATCCACGAGAAAATCATAATTTATTGTCAATAATATTCAGTTCCAATGGAAAATAATTTCAAATAAATTTTTAAAATTTATAGCAAAACTTTGGCAGGAAGTTCAAAATTTATTTTTCAGGTAACTCGATATGTTTTGTCTTATAACCAAAAAGGGAATTAAAAACTGCATGAAATATGGCATATTAATTTATATGCATGTCATCGAACAGCATTTAAATACTTTTGTTAAATCAGCATAAAAATTCCCAGACTCACGCATCTTCTTAGAAATTTGTATGTGCTCCGCATGTGTTTGTGGATGTTCAGGTCCCAATTTCTTTTGCTTTCTCATTAAAATGCAATTTTGCATCATTTGGAAGCTATTTGTTTGCTTAGTCTGGTTCTAATAATTGATTTGAAAAATTTCAATGATTAACGGAAATTTAAGATTTGAAAGACAATCAAGATTATTGGAAGTTCAAAGTTCAAAGCATAAGTTCAAAATTTAGTGAAATTTGTAAATTAAATTTAAAAGCATTAAAAAACCTGATAGAAGGAATATTTTAGCATGAATAAATAAGGTAACATATCAGCATGACTATTACTATCCATGCAATTATTCATGGTGGACATATGGTTTGTAAATATGTAAATTAAAGCATGCAATCACAGTTGTGTGACGAATAGCAAAAGTGAAGCGAATAATCCTTCAAACAACCTCAATCGTCAGATTGTAAAAGTCTCTGACCGAGTGGAACTAAAATATATATCAGTCTAGAAGATAATGTCTCAATCACATCATTCTGTGTCATCAAAGCACTTAACATTTTCAAAATAATCTGCAGTCTACATAGATATATATTATTACATCTACGCAGACTCTTAATGCATTTCATCATCTACCTGAAAAGTCTAATGATGCATACAATAAGAAATAAAATGATAACACCTCTTAAAATTCATTTTATGGAACGAAAAGGCGGGAAAGATGCAAGTGATTGGCACTAAATTAAAGCTAGCTGGAAATTGACTCAGATTTAGTGTGGAAAAAGTCGAGTCAAATTGGAATATAAACTTATGATTCAGGAATGACGAAATCATCATAAACGAGAAGTTAAGGGACAAACAAAATGCAAACAGCACGTGTGGATGACACAAGCAATAACAAATTTTGACATAAAATCCTAATAAGACACTTTTATTAAGCCTAAATTGATACTTAATGTTGCTTAATGTAAGGAACGATTAGATTTATGCATCATAACGTCATTTTAAAATTATTATTTTTAATACAAAATTAACTTTTTTTTGGTCAGCATTTAAAAACCACACAAAATTTATAAGCACATCACGTTAAAAATCAGCATAAAGTTTCCAAACCTACGCATTGTTATGAAAGTTTGTGTGACTGTATGTGTGTGAATCATAAACTTTATGACTCTTATATCTTAATCCTTTCTTGGTTCAGACTAGTTCTACATCTCATTTAAATCAGTTCAGTTAAAATGATTAATTTGGAAAGATCATTACAGTTGGCTATCTTGGGGAGAAATGAAGCAGAATTCAAAAAAAGAGTAAATGGGGTTTTCGGTTTCTTAATTCTCTTAATGGTCATCAAGTTTGGCAGTAACTTCATCAATACGTTTATGCATCCGAGAGAATGTTTAGTTCATTACCTCAATAAGAATGACTACTCACAAAATTATTATCTAGAAAATGTCAAGGATGCTGAAAAATTCGTTGGACCAGACGATATGTGCATGAAACTAGCTAGGGATGTTGTTAAAGATAAACGGAAATTAAGTTTGGAAAGTTTAAAGGAATCCAATTATGATCAGAAGTTGATTGATTGTATCATGAAAAAGTATGACGACAGCAGCATTCGTCTTGATACAGTATTTATCAGGTACCTTAACATGTCAAATGAATCAAAAAAATTCACGGATACTGAACTTGAACGACACAAAAGATTGACTGATGAAGTAACTGACATAGTAAAATTGAAGCTTGATCTTTTTAACTATGACTGCCAGAGCGATGATGATTTGACTATAGAATTTGAGGAACTTTTGACAGCGGTACATAGATCAACTTTGAGTCATGTAGATGATATTGCTGATAAATGTTATGCTGATTATTTGAAGTTAAGGAATGACAATAATGATGAAAAACAGGAAAAGGTTTTTGAAGATCCAACAGACATTTGTAACAAGAACTACATATTGCCATTAACAGAGAAGGTAGAGGAAATATTCCATCATACAAAAGGATTAGCAATTTTCAAAGAATATCCAAAATTTAGGGAATGTTTCATGCAAAAAGTTAATGATCTAGATTTGATAAATAAAATGACATTAATAAGCATCAAAGGAAGACATGGACTGAACAGTGCCTTAACAACTGCTGAATTTAATAACTTTTCAAATATTATGGCTGAGTTTAAGAATAGCTTGTACAATTACTGCCTTAAAAATTATCAATACTCTTAAATATTAAGGAATTAAAGCACTTAAACTGAAAATTAGTTTAAGTACTTAATAGATTAAAGTATCATGTCTTCACTTGTCACATTCCAATTTCTTTTTAAACAGAACTAGAATTAATTTCAATTACGAATAGAATTAGAACATTAAGGACAGAAAAGGGTACACAAAAGAGCATTAAGATTAGCACCAAATCAGATCAGAACATAAAAGATTGATACACTTTTGGAACCTTTTGTAAATCTTAAGGATCTTTAAGATGCAGTTCTTAATGTACTTCATATTTTAGATATTTTATAGCTGCAAAAAATAAAAATTATTTTAAAATTCTCGAAAAAAAATCTTTTTTTAACACATTAGCATTGAAAAAATTGTTTACAGCTCATTTTGTTTACCATGCCTGCTTAGTTTGAGGTTTGTGATATTTTTATGGCTTATTTTGTTTTCTATATGCTAAAAATTTATTATTCTGCAAACATCTTAAACGATTTGTTTATGAAAAATATTAGAAAGAGGACGAATATTAATCTGATCCGTGTGCCTGGTTATCAGTTTCTTTAGTTATTCATTGTTTACTTTGTTATCTTTCACGTGCCTGCTGTGGATGATGCTGTATGGCAAATCTTTGTCATAACGGTCGTTTAAAGATGATGTCCATTAGATGCCAATTCATAGATTACTGAGTAAATCCATATCTAATGTCATTTAATAAATACCTCATTAAATGGAAGTGTTATCAAGATTTTTAAAGGTTAAACCTGAGCAGCACACATCGTTTATAGTCATCACAGCTTCGATAGGTCTTATTAAAGCTTCTACTACGTTTTCTCATCACCCTGTTGACATATCTGACTGGATACAAGGATCTATTTGAAAGGTATTTGTATCAACCCCTCCTACTACTTTGTGTCGTTCGGGATGTCAGTTCTGGCAACCAAGAACATTACAACATGTTTTCTAGATCGTTGTATTCATAACAAGACTGGAAGTTGCTCTGAAGGCTCTGATTTTGATCAATTTTTAAATCAAAAATGCAGTTTCCGTCTTGTGCAGCTCAAGAACAACATTATGTTGCTCGGTAAAGAATTCTACAAATTCAACCATAGAAGAACTATCAGAGAAAGTTTTCTACTACGTTTGGTCATGAACGGGTTATAACGGTATCGCATAAATATTTATTAATGTTCATGTTATTTGCCAATGTCAATGTTCAGTAACGTTATTGCTTGCAAAGTGTCGACAGCAGTAGAACTTGAGGAAAATGTTTAAATATTTTGTGACAATTTCTTCACTTTTTGCGTTGACTTTATCAGCACCAACTGTGAGGATTAATAATGATACAATATCATTAGAAAATACATACAATTGTTATGCTGACTATTTAAAACGTCATGGAATTATTGAGGATAATTTTGAGTCAAAGCCATTTGATGGCGAAGACATTTTATGTGAAATGATTTTGGAATCGACTGTTAATCGAGTTTATGCTGAATTGTATAAGGAATTTAGTGCTAATGAGAATTTCAAGACATCTGCTGAATGTATTGTGACAAGTCTTAGGAATTCAAAATGGAGTGACTTGGATATAAAGGAACAAATTTATGAAGTTTCTGATTTGTTGACAGTTCCAGAAAAGCAACTTAAAATTCTAGAAATTAAGCAGCAACAAGAGAAAATCAGCAGCGACGCAATTTTTTCATGTTTATCAGAACAGGAATTTGGTGAACTTTTTGACACAATCATTGGCAATGCCAAATTTGACGAAGATGATCTTGTCGGTGACTATTGTGCACGCAAATATGGAATTGAAAATAAATTGATTGACACGACTGAATATGAAATTAATGTAAATCCAGCAAATATCATCACTACATACATCCAATGTGATGTTGTCAATAGAAAACATTTTGATGATGCTGAAAGTGAATTACGTAAACATTTATTGACTGATGTCAAAGTTGATGAGGAAAAGGTTAATTGCTATATGCAGAAATATCACGAAAATCATTATTTTGATAAGACATTGGCAGTAGCACTTCTTGGTGAATTGAAGCTCAACGATCAACAACGCGAACGTGAGAGAAAGAAATTTTTGTCGACAATGATCAACATTACACGCATCATATCCGAATGTTAAATTTATTAGCAAGATTTCTTTGTATTTTCTGCAAATATGAATTTTTTTGTGTGTACTCAATATGACTTATAATGAGACTGGATGTGGCATTATTATCCACAGGAATTATTTATTTGATATATTTAGTATATTGGTTATTTTAGACATAAGAACGAATGCTTTGTTACTGCGCTGGGGAGGATTGAGACGCATTATTGCTGGATTTATTTCGCGTTTACGTAATTTTACGTACGTTTTGGTTACGTTTACGTCAATTTACGTACGTTTTGGTTACGTTTACATCAGATTACGTACGTTTTTTTGCTTTTACGTGAATTTTACGTACGTTTTCGACTAATTCTAAGTTTCTTTACGTAAATCACATTCAAATAACAAAAATACGTTAAAATTTGAAAATGAAGGCAATTTTTGATATTAAAAACCCAAAATGCGTCCAATAACATCAATCAAAAGCAGTTAAATTAATTTTATTATCCACTTATTGACCAAATTTGTTAACACTTAACACATCGGTACTTTAAATTCTATTTAAGTCATATCTTATTGATGGGATAATTTTAGTTAGTCTTGAAATTTCGTCTTGTTAAAAAGTCAGAATTAAATAATAAAAATGAAGTGAGATAAGAAATATTATTCATAAGCATCTTGAGAAATCATTACAAATTTTATACTCATTTCAGCGGCATTTTCATCACTTTTATTTTCATCATTTCAATTATCAATCAATCATCAGCACAAAGTTACGATAATGCGAAAATAAATTGTTTCATTCGTCACTTAAAGGAAAAGAAAATTTTGGCATCCGATTTTGACGAAGCGCCATCAATAAGAACAATTAAACGGTGTGACAAAATAGTCGATAATGTTAAAAATGTTTATTATGAAAAGCTTAAAGCCACAACAGCACTTGACCTTGGAACATTAAATTTTGAAAATAGTTTAGATAAGGAACGTGGATGCTTTAGTAAAGAAATCAAGTCACGTGAAGTTGGTGATCATATGCTGAAATTAATCGTCTACAAGTCATTAGGGGTTATTTCATACAATCTAGTGCTGGATCAGGAAAAGACAAAAACTTTAATAACAGAATTAATTGCAGATGCAGCTTCACTGTGCACATTTAATACAATTTATGAGACATTCAATTACGAGAGAATCAAGAACTTTTGTAAACGAAAGTATGTCATCGATCACAATGTTTTGGGATTAAAGGAATACAATCTTACACTTAATCCATTTAATGTGAAAATCCCGGACGTAAATTACGAAGACATTATCTCAAAAATAGTTAAAGAGAATGCCAATTTCATCGAGAGTCGTATTAATGCTGAACGAAGTAAAGACGAAGCATCAGCAAAATCACTTTTTAAATTTACGGATGATAATGAGGCATTGAACTTCCTTAGCAAAAATTGGGCTGTTATTTTTCTCACTGAAATTAATATTACGGATGATGAGAGAAAGGAAAAGGAGAAAATGTATGCACAAGAAGTATTGGACTTTCATAAACAAAAGAACATCATTCCATTGAATGATTTGTGTTGTGATCATAGCCGATCATAGATTGTTAACATAAAGTTTGTTTTTTAACGTATTTTTTATATTTAAAATTAAGTAAGGTGCATTTCGTACGTATTTTGGTACGTTGACGTTATTTTACGTACGTATTTGATGTGTAACGTTATTTTTCGTACGTATTTCATGTGTAACATTATTTTACGTACGTATTTCATGTGTAACGTTATTTTACGTACGTTTTCTACTAAATTGACGTTATTTCACGTACGTTTTATCACATCTTTATCGTAATTTACATCAAAAACTGATAAATTGCAGCAGACTATCCAATCCAATAAATGAAGGCGTGAAGGTTGCCATGATCATGTGAAAATTAACTTATTATGAAACATATTTTGTATTACAATGATTAATGTGATAAACTTTATGGTAAATAAAACGTATATGAAGTCTATGAAAAAAATATTATTTATTTTTCAATCAATCGTAGCTGTCTGAGTCCATCACATTTTAAACACATTCCAATTTTAAGAGATTTTTGTGTCAAAATATTTAATTTCAAGTGATTCTAATTTCTCAATTTGCTATGGTTCAAATGTTCTTTATAGGCTGATAAGAGAGTCAAGAAAATTTATTTATTAAATCATTGTCAGTTTATATTTATATTTTAATCGAGGCACACACAACGCTCTACTTAATTTTTTTTTCTACAATGAAATTTTTGTAAGGAACTTTTGTCAATTGACATTTTGTTTGGCTTCCGTTTTACTTTTCTGTGTCATAAAGTAGTGCATCACGTGAAATATTATAATTGAAATCTAGGACATTTTGTGTATACATTGTGGGAAATAATTGTAAATTTGAATTTTAAAACCAGATTTTGTCTAGTATAAACTGAAATTATTAGTATAAACAATGTTTAGACTGACTAGAAACCGCAGTTAATTAATTTAATTTTTGCACGTACTCATCTCATTTGATTTATTTGAATAATGAGTAGTTAGTTTATTATGGGTTAAGACTTGGAGCTTGATTATTTAACAATTTTTAATTCTTTGTGTTTTTACACTCAAATCCCACAGATGTGATGACTAAGGAAAGAGAACATTAATTAATTAAAATGTAAAATCTTTAAAAAATGTCGTTAAATTTCAAAATTTTAAAATTCAAATTTCAAAAGTCCGTTATATTTCAATTTATAAAAATACGTTATGAAACTTTCAAATGATCCTTAAACAATTGCTTATTATTCCTGATTTAATCAATAAAGCAATATTTATTTACAGATTAATTATCTCTCTTATTACATTGCTGTCAATTGACAAATTACATGCTCGAGAGGTCATAGATTATTCAACACAATCGTTAATCAATTGCTACATTCGTCACTTAAAAGTCTTAAAGAGAATCGAGTCAAACTTTCCCGAATTACAGACGAGAAATACCATAACCGACTGTGAATTGAGAATTAAAAATGTTAAAACTGAGATTTTTAAGGCAGTCAAAACAAGAATGAGAAAGAGCAAGAAAACAGCTCCAATAGCTGATTGTATTGTTGATTATTTAAAGGCAGAATATTGGGCAGAGATTCAAATGAAGCATGCAATTTATGACGCGTCAGCATTATCAGATGATGTCAAAAAACAGAAAATTGACGAAGTTAGACAATTGTCAGATTATGAATCAGAACTGGCTAGTAAATACTGTTCATATGAGGATGAGCTTGGCATTTTGTATGACGATTTTTATGATAATGAGGGAGACACAGAAGATGATAAGGTGACATTGTATTGTACACGAAAGTATGTCATTGATAATGGACTGCTTAACATTCAATCAGCTAATCTAACATTAGATCCAGATGTTGAGGTAGCAACAAAAGATTGCGACGATATCATTGACACTTTCATTAAAGACACTGAGGATTCATTGACGGAGAATTTAAGAGAAGAGAAGCCTGATGTTACTAATGAGCAGATTGATTGTACTTTACAGAAGTATCGTAATGGAAAATATACAGAAAAGATAATAGAAACAGCTGTTGTGGCCAGGATCAATTTAAGCAGTGAGGAAAAGTCAAAACATAGACGAAATTTCATTAAATTTATCTCTGTTGTCATCAATGAAGTCACAAAGTGCTTTAGTGATCAGAATTAGACAACACGAAACATTGTAAATAAAATCAGATTAAATAAATCCGATGGATTAAAATTAAATCCTTCGGATTAAAAAAAATAAATTCAGAACATTTAAAATCAAAACAATTCTAATGATTACTTAATTTCATAATACATCATTAGCATTAATCACATGCTAAATTTTGACAAGTGAGAATGATAAGGGTATATCCGAAAATTGTGTGACTGTCTCACCCCAACAAATCATGATCCAAATTTGTCCTCAATAACCTTGTTCTTTTACGTAATGTCTGACCGTTCCTTAATCAATTTAGTTTATAAGGATTATTTACGATTGTCGTAAATAACACACCGCATTAACGCATTAAGAGTTGAAGATTTTGTTTAAATGGCACATGTCATCTAAAGAGTTCTAAAAAGTGAAAGTACTCGTGTTATTGAATCACTTCAGCGCATTTTTGCTCAGTGATCAGTAATTTATTGTCAAAAAAAAGCTAATCAGTACGAGGAACTCACTTCTTCGTTTAAACATTTCAAGATCCATTGCATTAAAAATAACGGTCAAATATTTTTTGAAAATTAACGGCTAAAGAAAATTCAAACTTTTGCCGAGGGGAAAATTTCCAGAAGTAATTTTGTAAAAAACCAATGGACAGTCCTAAAGCTTCAAACTCAAGATCTCACGCCTCATCCAACTACTCGATCAAAGTGAAATTATAGACGTAGGTAATTCATTCCAAAAATGTGCTAACAATATCACTTAAAGTCTTAGTGTCATTTAAAATCTCATTCTCTCATCATTATTTTCATTAATTTTAGTATAAATTGTAAGATTTTCTTACTTCTCATCACATTCAGTCACTGATTTTATAATCAACATGAAGTTTCATCAAATAATCGCATTATTAATTCTTATCAGCTATTCGTCTGTGAAAGCTGCAAAGAGTTACAGCCCGGGAATCATCAACTGTTACATAAACCACCTAAAAGCTAAAAACTTGCTTGGCGATGAGATCCAGGAACTTCCAAGTGTACTTAAAATAACAGATTGTTCTGGTCTAATTGACAATGTAAAATCGGAACTGGTTCAGGAAACAATGGTGAACATTAAGAAGCGTCTGGAAATTAATAATAAGGAACAATGCGTTGAGGATACTTTGTCTAAGAATAACATCCTCGATGTTACTTTTGTGGCTGTAGTTTATGAAGTTCTACAAGAAAGTTCTGACAAGAAATATGAGAAGGAAGTAAATGACGCTAATGAGAAGCTTGAAAACGTCATCGAAGATTCAGTGACTTATTGTTTATTTGAGGATGATTTTGGTGATATTTTCGATGGATTATTCACAGACGATAAGAAAAAAGAAGAAGATACAGAAACTGATTATTGCGCTAGAAAGCACGTACTTGATAATCAATTGTTGGACACGTCTGTTTACACTTTGAAATTAAATCCAAATAACATCAGCACAGACAGTATCGATTGTGACGAAAAGATTAAGCTGTTGATTAAAGATATTGAAGATGATTTGGTTGACGGAACGAAGAAGGAACCAGTTAAGGAATATGAATGTCGTTTGAATGCCTTCAGACGCGATAAAGTTTCTGATAGAATGATGGCTACGTATTTTTTCGGTGAAATTAATATGACTGATGAGCAAAAGCAAGCTGAGAAGGCAAAGTTCATTATTATGATGGGAAAAATAGCATTTCAGGCTGTCGAGTGTGAGGAAGATTAGATGTTAAGTGCTTATTATGATGAAAATTATTCAATAAAAATTAATTATTTTGCATGAGAATCACAAAATCGCATGTTCAATACGGTTTTTGACCAATCTTAGTAAACTTATCCTTTCATAGGTTAGGTTGAATAAAATCACAAAATCGTACGTTCATAACGACTTTACATCAATTTTATTAGGTATATTAACAATCTTTTTGGAGGTTAGATCGAAAATCGTTTGTTCATTACGACTTTTGACCATTTTCATATTAAATAAGCTTTATCTTAAGGTATTTTGTCAAATTATTATTATTCCTAAACTGCACGAGCCACACGACTTTATTCAATTATCATGTAATTCGTCTGAATCATACGATTTTTGTTATTTCAATCAAAGTTCAAACAGGTCATTCAATTCTTTAGCATGAGAATCGTGCTATGGAAATTACTTGTCACGCTTAGTTCTATGTCTAAGATTAGTTATTTTTAGTGACTCGACAGTGATTTGTTAATCTGATTAGTAATGTTAGTGGATGATGTCAAGGATTTGTACAGGTTGTGCAGGTGCTAAACCATGTAATATCCAAAAATGGACTTATTTAATAAAGATCCAGACACAAAAGATCCAAAAATTCTAATTTTTAATGTCCATCACTTATGCATATCCCCTAATAATGCCTATAAACAGATTATAAACAAAAAATAATTCTTGAACAATTAGATAAATTCATAAAGTGCCAAAAAAGGTGTCAAAGGAAGCCTCAAAAACATGCCTAATCAAAAAATTTACTTCATTCAAATGCAAATGATGGAATTGACGATAATAAAACGTAAATTTATTGCAGTCACACATTTTAAGTTTGAACCTGTCCTTTCTTGTGCATGCACAGGTACGCACAAAAATGGTTATAATTGTCATATAAAGTCTGACAACATAGCATACATCCAACAGATATTTCATACAAAATTATGGTAATTCCTGTCGTAAAAAAAATATTTTTTAATATTTTTTAATATTTTTTTGGATATTTATTGCAGTTTCCTCGTTTGTTGTTTTAAGATTCAAGCAGGTAGTGTGAACTAATCATGAAGGTGTTTATTTGTGTATTACTGAATATTTTCTTCCTTTTAGACCTAAAACAGAACATCTGTTAAGATCCTTTAATAACATAAATATTCATGAGATATGCAAATCTGCTTACTAATCATGAATTCTATTCTCGTGGCTTGAATTGTCTATGTCAAGTGATCTAATAACGCATCCATAAAATCATTTCAAGTGTAATTGGGGGAAAATACTCACATTAAAGACTAAGTATTGAACAAGTACGCCTAACGCTTCAACATTTTTATTTGCATGCAATAGTTCCAACATCTGCTTTTGTTTCTCAAGTGCTTGCTGATCAATGATTTGCTGAAGCAGCTGTTCCTGTTGCATTTTATTAACATTCGCGTTATTCTTATTGACTATTTTACTGCTATTATTGTTTTCAAGTTCCTTAGCTTTAGATTTTGGTGATACATTTAGCGATTCAATAATTCCATTACGATTATTGGTGTTAGGCGGTGGTGTTGCGGCCTTTGACGAATGTGTCGAGCGTATTGAGCTTCTTGGTGATCCATTTACTGGCGATTGCTGTTGAGACAATCGATTGTGATCTAAAATGATAAGAAAAAGATCATAACGATTAAAATTTGAATACATAAAAAGATCAAAATTTAAAATTTAACGGACAAAATTTGCATAAAATTTATTTTTAATCATAATATGCCATGATTCTAATTAACTCTTCATTTGTGTATTAACTGTCATTGTAATCGGACGCATTTGATAAGAAGCTCTTGACATTTAATTTAATTCATTCAAAAGATGTCAAATCAAGTCTTTACAAGCACTCCAAAACATCAGGAAGAGACCGAGACAACAGCTTTACGTGAAAAGAAGTGGCAAAATATCATTGAAAAGTCTGAAAAATTTGACAAACAACGTAAGCAACGATTTTTCCCAAGAAAGCCTTGTGAGTCAAAGGAAAATCGTCGTCGTGTGAATTTCAAGAGCCCAAAGAAGTACATTGATCCAAATAATGCATTAGCTGAAAAACGTCGCAAGCAAGCAGTTGAATCGATGCAAATTGCTGAGCAACGTCGCATACGTAAGATGAAGGAACAAAATAATATTGACAAGCTTGCTGAGGAACTTGGCATGATGGAAATAAATAATCACACTGAACTTTTGCCTGATGGACGTTTGAAGTTGTCAAAGAAGCAATTACAAGCACGTAAAATTAAGCAAGCTCGCATTCGTCAATTTTATGAAGATCAGCAAGCTCGGAAGAAAAAATCTGTAACTTTCCGTACTTCAATTGCTTCAAATGATCGAGCTTACCGTGTTCCACGAAAATACATGACTAATAAGGCACAAAAACCAGTCCAGAAGAAAGCAGAAATCCAAGATGTCGATATATCGATGCCAACCAAGTCTGTTTTGCGTTATACAAAGGATCAACTTCGTGAAATGTGTCCATTTGGATATTATTTTTTCCAATAATTCAATTAATTTATTTAACAAGTCTTCGTACTATGATATTTTATGTTAATTCGTCTGTTATGCAGCTATTTTATCGAAATATATAAACTTCTGTCTATTTTTTCGTTCTGTGAACCTTAAATTACTGCTATTTATTCTAATGATGATTAATTAAATTAAGATTCAATTGTAAACAAACAGGTTACGTAATACGTAGCTAAAAATACGTACGAAACATACGTAAACGTAAGGCTGCTACGCTATACCTTTTTTTTTGAAATTTAACGGTTATTTTCGACTTAATCATGAAAAGACACACTTCATACTCTGTAAGCGTACTTCCAAACACGTTCTGAATGTCTCTACACATTTCCCGTCTCGACCGGACATTTTCTTCGTCAAATCACATACAGTACATTGTATACAATATGGATATGACTTAATTAGCTCGAATATATCGACAAGTTCCTATGAAATTCATTATAAACACAACAAAAAAGTTATTTGAATGGATATTTTGAAGTAATTAAAGCATCACATGAATAAATTTTTGACACTTAATGCTCACAGCTCGTTTGATGAATTGATTTTTTCCGACAATTTTCTTTGTAGCAGGAATGAAAAATAAAAAAGATTAATTTTAGAAATAGGAAGCATGAAATGAAGCTGTACATAAATTGTTAAGTAGCAAGTGTTGATGAAAATATTTTTTCTCATTTTCCTTTCTTCTTGATTTTAATTTCATCAAAAAAATGCTCAAGGAAATTTTTTGTCTTTAATTAACCCAAAAAATTTCATTTTTTTCATGTCTGTTGATTGAAATGGAAGCGACTCAAACAATATCCAATTGCGGTAGGTTTCAAGTTACTTATTCTTATTTAATTGTTATGTTGTAAAGGAAATTCCAGCTGAGAATTTTTCTTTTGACGGAAAAACTTTTTTCCATATGAATAAATTAATGGATGTTGTAAGCAGTCAGGCAAGCAGCATGTAGGTGTAAATAACAATAACAATTTTCTCAAGTTTCAGTTTTTCTCGGAAAATAAAAAATTTTTCATTTTGAATTTTGTAATGCACGGCTGCATGTGCTACACAAAATATTACATCAATTTGTAATTTAATATTTTAGAATTCATCTATTTGCTCACGTCGTGTTGTGGCTACTTTTTGAGTCATTATGCCTCAATTCTCTATTAACGATCAATCGACCATGATATGACGTACTATTAATTAATGTATCGCATGTCAATCATATTCATTGAGTTGCAATTTGGAATGAATTCAATGCATTTACAAGGAAGTGATCAAAATTTCTAACGGCTCTTTAAAATTCAAAATATAACGGCTTTTCAAAATTCAAATAAGCGAATCTAAAGCGCCGCTTTCAATTGAATTCGCTTTGCTTTTTAAAATTTGAAATTTCCGTTTGAATTTGACTAAAAAAAATATGTGATTATTTAATGAATTTTATAAGGAAGTACTGAGAAGAAGCGGTAGCTTAATACGTGACTTTTTGCATATACACATTACGCAAGAATGAAATGAAAAAAAAATTAGCATTTCTCCATGTACGGATGCACATGTGCATTACTTTTGGAATCAAGAAAACTCTTTAAGACTGACTGGTCAGCTAGACATGCAGGCAGCAACAGTAATTTTATTCTGAATTATAAGAATGTCTAGCTAGAATGTAAGTCAAGGACAATAGAGGAATTATGTCACATTCCACAAGCAACATTAATATTTATGCTGTTGTGGGGGAACTTAATGATTTCCTAGTACGATCTTGATTTCTTAATTACCTAATTATCGTTTGCACTAAATTCATCGTGGCTGCTATGAATTTCCTTGAAAGTAGCTTAAACAATGTAATAAGATTTTTTGTATGGTGATAAATGTGTGTGCATGGAAGTAAATTTAAAGGCATTTGATTTAGTATTCATGCAGAAATAATAAAGTTCATTTCCATTTCATTAAGACTTGTACTTTTCCGTGCCGTGATGCCGGCATCAACTCAAAGCGGTCGTCATTGTGTGTATATATGGAAATTTACTTATGAAGATGCTGCACGATATGCTGCATATTTTTCTGATTAATTTATAATTTGTTTGAGATTACATTTATATCATCATTGCATCATACACGATTGTTTCCAACAATTTTGTATTTTAATCGCATAATTACAAGTTACTACTTATTGCTATATTCGAATAAATTTTTGCCATTCACAATGTGAATAGACTCATTCAAGCGATGAGTTTCTTTATTTTTTCTCATCTATAAATCTCATGGGATGTGATTTAATGCGACACGTTGATATCGTCAGTCGAGTATTTCGTCTTAAAAAATGAGAAACAAAATGAGAATTTGGTCATTTGTGGCTTTTAAAAGCGCATTAGCTTAATTTACATCAAGATTCTCAGGTAAAATTTGATGCCGAAATGAACGGTAAAAAAAAAATTCAAATTGGATGAGAGAAATTCAAAAATTAAAAATAACGGTCAAAAAATATTTGAAAAATAACGGTCAAATAAAATTCAAACTTTATTGAGCCGGTTCAAATCAATAATTTTTATTCAAAAACATCATGTAACGACTAAATGTCAATTTGTTACATGTTAGACAGCAAACCGTAACCACAGATGGACAATCAGACAAACCAACGGTAACAACAGCATCAATTGACACTGTGAAAAGTGATAATAATTTCCCATAAGTCTACACGTTGTTGCCAAAGTAGTCTTTGCAATCGTACTCAAAAGTTGATTTATGGCCACTATTTGCAGTCCCACAATAAAATTTCCCAATTCTCTTTCTTTTGTCTAGATTGTTGTGTTACTGACTGTTGGCCATGAGGACGGGTTGTAATTAATAAAATTTGAGATGGAAATGTAATTTTTTCGGCAATAAAATTCCTTAATTAATCCACTTGTCTTGGTCGATATACTCAGCTGTGCTAATTAATTAATTTGATGAGCATGAAAGTCAATAGTCGTGTAAATTACACGATTTTTGCATTAAAGTAGGCGAAATGTTGTGTTTAAAAATTAAAAAACCGTTGCGGTTTCACGATTATTGAATTAAAATTGAGATAATAATTCAAGGCACATAAAACCGCGCCACTTGTACGACTTTTATGTATTCATCCTCACACAGGTCGTAAACAGACAATTTTCGGTGTAAGACAATACAAGATGTCTTATTTCCACATCCGTTATGCATCTTTTTTATGCTTATCATAAAACATTCATGATTATTTCAATTCTAACGGAGATTCAGGCATAAATCAAAACATCATAATATTGTGTAAAGACGTAATTTTAAACTTGAAACAAATGTAAAAGAGAATCTTATTCAGCATCAGTGATTTGCGGTCATTTAAGCGGCCTGTAAAACTGAATATGGACCGATGCCAAGTGAGCGTAAAACAAAAACAGCATTGAGATAAAAGTGATTCATCTTCAAGTTTCCCTCTCGTTTATCGGAAATTTTGGATATAAAAGTGTTGTGATTGTTCATAATTGATGTCTATTTTTACAGGTTTGGATGTTTTTAGAGCAATTGGTGAGTTAATTCTTGGAACAAAGCTGCTCACTGGATCTGTAATCAAGATCCAGTCCAATTACCGCTTTTGAAACACCTGAAAACTTCAATTCCAAAACTAACCTCAAGATCCAGCGACGAAAATCCTCAAAAACTCCAAATTCCTCAACAAACCTCATTTACGAACGATCCGCAAGAAGAAAATTATGATGGAAATGCTTCACCCACATAAAAAGCTATTAAGTATGTCAAAATCTAGCGGTTTTTATGGCAATCGCTTGAATGAAACTGAAGATGACATCGATGACTTTAATAAATCAATCTGTACAGCAATTTTTGGCTTGTTGGTAAGTCGAATTTACAGAAAAAAAAGTATAAGTTTATTGACAACAAATTAATAGCACGCAATAGCTGAATAATGACCTTAAGCTGATTCACAATAAGGTGTAAGGTTATTGCAAACTATTTAGCATAAATTAGTTTATTAATTCTCTTTAAGTTGGTGATTTTCATATTGTTTTGTGTAAGAGAATGTAAATAGGTATGGAGTTAAGTCGATGTGCTTGATTATCTGATGAATCAAAGGATTTTCTGAGCAAACAATGACGAATTAAATTTTATGGACTTCATGGGAAAAAAGTTACGATTTAACGGTTTCTGGGAATTTGAATTGTTGAAGGTTTCGTTAAGAGTTTGACGAAGGTGGTTTTGAATTTTGAATTTCCGTTAGAAATTTGAGGTGAATATTTTTGAATTTAAATTTTGAGGTGAAGATTTTTGAATTTTAAATTTCCATTAATATTTGAATTTTAAATGTCCGTTAAATTTCACTTGATCTTTTAAACAACAAATCTCAACAATAAATTACTTCCAATACAATTGGCATTGATACAATTTACCTAAACTTTCATATTTTCAATACCCTCTTCAATAGCCAGTGTCTATTCAACTGCCATGGCAAATAACAAGTTATTAATAAGATTTCAAAGAAAATTATAGAAACAAAGACGATTTTCAATAACTTTATTTTTGCAATAACAGAAGATAATTAGCTTATAATTGGCAATAATATGTATTAAAGGAATCATTGAAGATGACGTCGACTAAATTAAAAATATCCAGGTCTACAATTGTAATAATTCATTAATATGTAATTTAACTCAATTTAGTCTTAATTTAAATGCAGACAATACAAAATGGACATAAAGAGCAGTATGGGCACCGTTAGATGTCATAAATTAATAAAGATCATAATCAATTATCTATAATTAGCGACTAACTTCATAACACAATCATAATAATTATTTGTGTATAATTTAAATTAATCTCAATTTAGGTCTACATTCCCGTTAACAATTCCCATTCAAATAGCGGCAATCTTCTTAACAAGCTATGCTTAATCACATTTGTACACATATCACATGTGCAATTGCAATAAAAAAAAGCAAGCAAGATGAAATAAATACTCAAAAGATAGCTCAGAGACAATGCATGTCAGTCACACACTCACATGCCTTTTTTTTAAAGCAATAAAGTAATTCATTAATGAATGAATTAAAATAATTTGTCTGCAATGTAAAAGACGAATGACCTCAATAATAATAAAGTTCTGTACATACATTAGTGCTGTACTGTAATGTGGAAATGAACTCTGTTGTTGGTTATGCTGAATTATTTGCAGAATTGTTTGCTGAATGACTTGTTTTTTGGGGTGAATTGGGGGATATCCTGAGATTTAATACCTAAAACTGAAGTTTACTTCTAATTTGTATTGCAAAGTCGTCGTCGAGTTCTACTCAAAAGGACTTAACCCTAGAAGACAAAGCACATGTTCTCCATACCAGTGTAAGCCAAGAGCAAAGCTCTTTGTCTCTTAGGGTAATAAACTGCAATGATATTTGGATCCAAAGGATGGAGGAGCGTTTATAGCTATAAATGAGTCTGTACTGCCTCTATTCCATAATTAATACATCAGTAGCACGCTTAGCGCAATCAAAGTATGTTCCTTAGTCCTAGGAAACTCTAGTGAGGTTTAATATAGTGAGCTCCAATCGGATCAAGAACAGACTAAAGTACTGCTGAGCATGCTCTTTGTCTGATAATTTCAATATATACTTCCGAATAGCACAAGTCGGTTAGTCGATTAATAATCTGAGCAAAAGTAGGCGTGACTCTGGCATGTTTCAGGATTCAATTGAAATCCGACATCCTTCCAGAATCAGGCCAACCTGTTCTCAGATTATTAATCGACTTTGTGATATTCGAGACTGCCTATTACTCACTAATTACTCAATCTTGCTGCATCTCCCCTCCTTTCAGTGATCTAAATGATGCAACATCACAAATTAGCATAGTCAGCTTTTTATGCATCATTCTAAATAAATCAAAATGCAATATGGTATTTCGCTTACTGCAATGGCATCAAGTCTTATAATCTCCGAGATCTTAACTTAATCTCACGACTGCATATTGAATATCACACTTGTTTGTCTAAAAAACAAATTAAATTTTTTTATGACTCAGACGATCAGCTAACAAGAAATGTTTTTAAATCTCCACGACGGTTCGAAAATAGGCAGCAACAAGACAGACTTCAAACAAAAATATCATAAATACTAGACAATTTCCGAAAATACTCTGACACTCAATATATTGCACTCATTAATGCTTAATAATTCTTTCCTTTCTATTATGCATGCTCCTTAATGGATTTCCTGTTATCTTTTTTTGTGTATAAATCTGGCAAAATATTTTCATTACGTAAACTATAGTCTAATTGCAGGCATTAATTACTCATTATTGCAATTTCTAATGCCTCAGTCGCCACTGTGGCTTGGCTTGTTTTTAATGCACTTTTATTTCTGTTTTTGTTTATGTCCTGAAAAAACAGAAGTAAGGGAAATAAACGAAATGGCGTTAATGAGGCCAAAAGGAAATGAGAAACGGAAGGAAAAATGCAAATTTTTGTGCATTTATGGCTGTTTTGTAGAATAACAATTGTACAGAGTTGAGGATCTTGATAGAAAGTTTGGAATAAGGGAAAGGATATGGAATTAGTCGACAGGATGTTTAGTAATGATCTTGATATTACCCGATATTACATGAGAAGTTACATAAATGTCAATGTTTAGGAACTAGACGCGGTACAGTCATAACTAATCTTAATCTGATCACTAGAATGCAGTGTGTATATAACTGGATGTTCTTAATTTGGGACAGCTCTAAGCTGAATTAGGATTTGCACCAGGTTCGACTGGACTGGTGGCGGCTTATTTTTCTATTTGTTGGATATTTAAGGAACTTTACATCGACTATTTAGCAGAGAAAGTTACTTTCCAAGTAAGTTGTCCGGATTGGGAGTCGAACTCGCAATCTTTGCGATATCCGGTTGCATTGGGATGCATCGTATCAGGCTATCGAGGACAACAGTGGAATGATACAGAGCTTGACAGAATACCAACATAAACTATCAATCGACACAGATGATTTTCTTTGATATAATATTATTAATTTGTGAATTTCCGACAGATCCTCAAACAGACAATCAGTATAGTCACATAGTAACTGAATTAATGGTAAGACTCGAACTTCCTTTGTATACTGGCACTGTGATGGCTGATTTTGACTCATTTTTACGGTGAAAATGCAGTTCGACGCTTGTGCTGCTCGAATCTCCAAGACAGTCATAGGAAATCACAGCTTCCTACATTCTAAAAATCCCTAATTACCCCAATTAATACTCAAAGATAAGACATTTGCTGACATTTGAATATGTAATTTTCCAATAATCTTCATTCAAATCTCTCTCAAACAGCACAAAAAAACAGCAAGTCACATATCACACGTGATAAAAGTCTAAGTAGGCGTCAATTTCTTTTGTTTTTACAATTCCGTTGAACGAGAAACAAAATTTTGTTGTAGAAGTGAAATGAAAATGCGAGACATTGTTTATTGACCTTCATAGCTGATTCTAACGAGTGTCACATTTGAGAGCAGCTAGTCGTGAAAATAAAGTAGGAATGAAAAAAAAAATTTGGCACCGCTACAAAATTGAAATTAAATATCAGGTGCAATTTTTGTAAATTCTATGGAATGAATAAAAAAGTAAGATTTTTATTTTTGTGAAAGGAAATGAACAAAATTCACCATATGAATTTTAATTGAATGCTTAAGGTAGAGAAGCTAGAGGCAAGGTGGCTTGGAATTGACGTAAACGCATTCAATCGTATTAAGAGCTTCTGAATTCAAAATAGATTCGTAATCATATTTCAGGTCAATCTAAGAAAATTATATTGATTATGAACATTTGATCCTCCGGAACTGCTCCTGCTTGTACTTCTGGACATCACAAAGCACTTATTAATTCCATTTGCCATCTTTTTAAGCCTATTTTCAACTCATAAGTTTGCAATTCATTGTTTTACGTATAATTTTACGTAATGCAATAAACGTATGTAAATTTACGCAACGTAACGTCACTTCGAAAAGTTTTTTGACTAGTTCCAGCAAAGGAAGTGATCGATCAACAAGATATTTGGCTATTCTATTCTCAGACATGGCACACGTCGAATAACCTTAAATTCAAAGATCCTAATTCCTTTCAATTGCAAAACTAACTAATGCAGAATCAATAGAAAGAAGGAGAAATGAATTAATTGGAAAGTAATAAGGTTGAATTTCATAGAAAAATGTAGATCAACAAACTTAATTTAATAAACTCATCACGAAATCAATTAAATGAATGGAAACTACAAGTAATTCACAATTCACAGCCAGAAAATGTTCCTCACTCGACTTTTTTGCCAATTTTCAATTTCATGCAGAGTAAAATGCGCAATTACAGCCGCAAATATATTCGATGCAATTAAATTGAAGGCAAATAATTGACTTTCATCGATTCCACATTATTATGAGTTACAATCGACACCGGAAGCAAGTGTCTCTCTTTCTTTTCTATTGCCATATGCCTCTCATCGTACACATCGTTTGATCAATTCACATTAATGCAAAGTCAAATATAATAAAATTTACATCTATGACTGTATTGGTTCCAGTGGAATATTCGCGCACGCACTTTTTACATGCCTGAACTTCTTTACTCAGCGAGTTTATAAAAATATATATTTTATGGATACTAACAGAAGTCACTGCTTACTGCTGGCATGAAAGATATATTTGTAATGTTTTTTTTAGAGATTCCAACTGAGAAGTCGCTGTGCGAGACTGTGGAACATGTTTCATTGACAAAAATTGAAAAGTCGCATGACATAGACTAATAAATTGGAGTGAAATTGTGACGAAAATTGTTAGAAAATTTTGTACAATGAATGCGATTATTGTACTAGAAATTTGGATTTATTGTCTTATAGCCTTGACGAATGCTTTTTGCGTATTTTTATGGAATTTTTGTTAAGTAAGGTATTATTAGTTGATCGGAAATATTTGGAAGTGTATGCAAATATGCTGGTTTGAGGCAGGAAACTGCTTAATTTGTCAATTTAAAATAAAGAAAGTTTAACGGTTTTTGAAAATTCAAATTTTTAACGGCTTTTAAAATTTTGTATTTTTAACGAAACTTTTAAAATCATTCCAATTTTGAATGAAATCTCAAATTTTTAACGTTTTTAAAAATTTTAAAAATATTTTAACGAAACTTTCAAAATCATTCAAATTTCAAATGACAGTTGAGTATCTCATGTGTCAAAATTCAAGCAAAATATCCAATTTCTAATCAAATTAAAGATTACTTGACACTATAACTGACTTAATGCTAATCATTTAATGCATTTTGAATACTTCCTGACAGATTTGAGTTTCCAAAAAGATCCAGCAGTCAAAAAAATCACAAAACAATTGCAAATTTCACTTCGACAAAAGGAAATCCCCTCAAAAATTATATCAATATCGCTTTCATATCTCATCATGCGTATCAACAGAACCCCTATCAAGCTACTTATTCATCTTCTTGATACAAACTTGACGAAAAAAGAAAAAGAAGAGAAAAAAATATGTTTTTTGAAAAATTGATCGCCATATGGAATGATGAATGGCTACAAAATGATCTTGAAAAGTATTTCATTCCGATGTCTAAAAATACAGCATATAGACAGAGACATAATTGCCAAATAAATCCACTGCTGTTGCTAAAATATTTAGTACCGCCATAACATTAAAGCTGTTTTGTGCTGGATATGTGGGTTATGTTGATTCTTTTAGTATTGGATATGTAATTCAACCAAACAAAACAACTCACCGTTGCTATCAATGAGCATTAGCGGTTCAACAATTCTCAATCAAAATCACTTAATGTGTTGCTGCTTACAAAGAAATCCGTAATCTATATATTGTGATTCCTTATATGTCCAATATTATTATTTTCTTATTTAAAATTCATCTTTTGAGTTAGGACAAGCTAGACACTAAAATGTAGAAAATTAATTCCAGATGTCGTTTTGTTGGTCAGTCTCACTTTCTGTGTGGGAATTACATCCAACAATAGTATAAACACTTTTTTTTTGTTATCTGAATGTCACACTAATAGCTGTTGAAATGGAGATATTGAAGGTCTTGTCTGATTTGATAGAGGGGTCATTCACTTGTGATGTTGAAGATTTGATGTATTAACGGATTTTTAGAGTTTGAATTTTTTAACGAACTTTTTGGATTTGAACTTTCAACGAACTTTTTGGATTTGAAATTTAACGAACTTTCAGGATTTGAATTTTTTAACGAAGTTTTGGAAGTTTGAATTTTCAACGAACTTTTGACATTTGAATTTTTAGCGAATTTTCAAAATTTGAGTTCTTAGCAAACTTTTGAAATTTGAATTCTTAACAAATTTTTAAACCTTTAATTTTTAACAATCTTTTAAGATTTGAATTTTTTAAACTGAATTTTCAAAACAGGCAATACGTCATTTATGGACAACCCTGTAGGTAAATTAAGTATTTTTTTTTCTATGAAAAATACCAAAACAAATCACATTTCTTTGTTTCAACAAAAATTTTTGTGCTGTCTCTTTTCGGCTTTAACAATTAATAACCGTCATGTGTGAAGCAATTGAGCATAAGAGACATGTGTAATATTAACATAACAGGCAATTAAAATAATATTTTCATTTAATTTGCTTATTTCAACATTTTGTAATTGAGCACATATCTATTTTATTTTTTTCGAGTATATCAGGCATTGAACCAATTTCATCTCATACTCTCGTACACACAATGACACTACTTTCAATTCAACTTAAAATGAAAATTATGCAATAAACAAATAAAAGTAATTAAAAAGTTTAATTAATTTGAATTGGCGTCGAACTTCTTCTACTCATTAGAGAGAGCCTTTCTATTGACATCAACCAGATTGTGCTTACTAAAGTCCATGTCATAAAATCAACGCTCAATTTATTAATGAATTGGTCACATAATATTATGGAGTGTGAAATTCACTGTGAAATGAAAGTTTTTTTCTTTCTTCAATTGAATCTGCTATGGAGCTGGTTAATTCCATTATTAGAATATTTTATCAATGAATAAGTTTGGGAATGGCAATTGGTGATGTTGTCTTTTTGGGGTTGTTGAACTCTCTTTTGAATGGATTTTTGTGGCATAATATTGATAATTTTGGAAGCATTGAAGAGTTTTTGATCCTGTTAAGCAGTGCTGTTCAACCTTTTTGTGTAACGGCACACATTGGTGACAAGTCATGACCAAAACTGTATACAGCATGCGGTTCATAACATTTTCTAACATACTAGTGTACCGCACCACGCAATTTGGAAAACACTGATTTATAGGTTATGTTTCTCAAAACAAGATCAAGTTAGTCTAAGATGATAATGTTTTCAAGAACTTGTAGAAGCCTAGACACTGGTATTCCTTATTTGAAGAGAATTGGAACTGTCAGATGGAATGTTCAGAGTCAGATGGAAAGCATTCTGCTGTAACCTAAGCTCCACATAGGAAAATGTTTGCAGAAAGTAGGTAAGTAATTGAAACTGTCAAAAATGAATAGACTTCAAAGTTTATGCTACAATAATCCAACTTCCAGGTGTTTATAGGTTAGGTTCATCAAAATAATTCGAAAAACTGGACAAATCTGTCATTTGAGATTTGAACCAATCTCTGAGTGCTTGTCGGTATCGAAGTTCAAAATCACTAAAGTCACTTCAACATTCCAAGACACTAAATAAGTATCATTATTCATCTAGTTCAGTGGTGGACACGACATACTGTTTATGGCATTTCCAAAACTTTTAGCCAACAACAGAGATCGAAGTCACTTAGTTCTAAATTTCAGCTTAGCTAAGCCGATTTTTTTGTCGGCTAAAAAAAATCATCGGCTTCGATCTCTGGCCCAGCACACTCGTGTGTCGCGGCACGCAGATTGCTCACCACTGCTCTAATTCCCCAACAATTCATTAAAATAGGACACAACAAAGTAAAAAGTTCAGGAATAAAGCATTTCCAACTTGAATAATATTTTGATGCATCCACAAACTAGCTTTATTCCACATAAATAATAGCCACTCCATTAAAAAATCCACAAAAATGACTAATAAACTAAATATATTTAACAATAAAATGCGTTAAGAAACCTAAATTTCATTCATGAACTAAGCGGTACTTTATGTTATGGTTCTGTATTTTAATGATAACTTTATGCTGTGTTGTGTTTTTTACTTCTCTTTATTCATGGTGGAAAATTGAGCATGTTTATAAGATGTCCGTTAATTTTCTTGTAAGTACTATACACAATCTGTTGAATGATTTTTTAATTTTTAATATTGTTGGGGTTGTTCATAAATGACGTTAAGAGTTCAAATTGGAAACTTTAAAATTTAACGGTTTTTAAAGATTTGAATTTAAATTAGACAAGATAAAGGAAAGTAAGGAGAATTAGTGAGTCTTGAACAGCACAACATGTTCGTTAGGGCGATGCAGGAGGCGTCATATTAATGGCAAGACACGAAGTTGCCTGACAGCACCGTGAAATCGCTTTTCAACCTCGAATTGTGTCACTCAGAAGTCATGACGCTTATTGGTTTAAGACTCAAAATTGGAACAATATAAGTCGGTTAATAGATCTAAAAACCGGCAACAGGTCGGGATGACTCTGACATGGTGCTGAATTTGAGCCAAAACCGACAACAACACAGAGTCAAGCCGACCTGAAGCCAGATTTTCGATCGATTAATCAAATTGTGCCCAATGCCTTCCTTTGAAGGTTGCCGGTATTAATAGAGTAAAGACATAGGCTGAAGTGAGAGGGCTGGTGTACCTTCATTCTTTAACATGACTTAAGACCTCAAAGTTCACTTTTTAATTAAAAATCAGAGTCAACTTTGAGTCTAGGACTTTACATCACATTTCCATACAAAAATTCACCAAAAATCAAAACTTCCAGTTCCATTTCTGATTAACATCAAGTTTCAATCAGTTTGAATGACCCCAGAATCAAATTTCACAAAACCTTAAAATCATCCACGCTTGTTTCACTGGATTCACAAATTAATTGACGTATTTATTAGCATGGACAGCTCACACTCATTTCCCTTACATATTTAATAACAACAAAGTGATTTCACAAGTGAGAACATATTAATCTCGTCACTGATGCTGTCATTTCCAGTCTTATTATTAATAAAAATTGATCAATTAAGGCTAATATAGTCAAATTGACGATAGACAATTCACTAATTATGGACAGCACATAATAAGTCCTATTGTATTGATTCTTAATGCTTTCGACTTAATTAAGGTCTTTAAAAATTCTATTTTATTATTATGTCTGTGACTTCTTCTTTACAGCACAACAGAAACTACTCGCGTACAATTTTTGTTTTCATTCCACCGCGTCTTGATCGCAACTAACTGAGAGTCACCGCTTGATCATATTTTGTTTTCATTTCTGTTAGAGAGCGAAAAAAATGAAAAGCTAAAAATAATATTTTGCGGCTAGGCAGTAAGCAGGCAAAGGCATGAGAAGCAAAGTAAAACAAAAACAGAGAAGGAAAAATTTGATGGAAAAACTTGAGCTTAATTAATGACGTAATTATTCTCTCACGAGAGAGTAAGTGCAGTTCATGCACATGCGAAAAAATTTACAGTTCCTGCATCGCTGATCAGCGTACACAGCGGAAGATCAAAAAATTGTGCGGTAAAAAAAAAGAAACGACAATAAAGTCATGAAATGATGATCTTCTTCTTGGTATTAAGCTTTATGACATGAACATTTCGACATGGTTGCGCTGATTTGACTCTCTTGTTTCCTTTATGACTGCTTCATTATGATCAACTTGCTGGATTATGTTCTAGAAATGTTGTAGATGAGTTTTGTGCGATACTGATGATGACTTTCTCATAGTCATTATATTTGAATTACATTGGAATGAGAAAATTGTTGGAAATTGTCGTGGGATTGATGATAAATGAGATTAAAGTAATTATTGACATTTTAACGGTTTTTTGGATTTTAAATTAACGAACTATTCAGTTTCAAAAATTGAATTGAACTTCAAAAATTGAATTGAACTTCACAATTGAACTGAACGAAAATGAACTTTTTAGATTACTGAACAGGAAATTTTGTTTACATAAATTAATTTCATTAAAAATGCTTTAATTAAGCACTTATCTAATGAATTAAGTAGCTTGTTCACATTTCACGATATTATGCAAGCTTTTTGTGACATTTTCATGCAAATAAATTGCTTTAATTTGCTTATTTTTTAAAAAGATGTAATCAAAGATCCAGTGGAACATCCAAATCGACCTTAAAGGCATTTTACAGTCTAAAAATGAACATCCTTCCAGTTGATACCATATTTTACCCAGACACATTACAAAAAAACAGTAGGAGAGACAAAAAATCCAAGAAAATTGATTTCTGTCCAAAATATGTGGCTGATACTGATTTACAATGACTACTGTCTTACTTCCATATATTACACGCTCAATACATGCTCAAAAACTTTATTTCGCTAAGCTGATAATTATGCGATATGTTTATGGCAACTGTATATATTGCAAATTTATGTCACGCAATGTTGAGAGAAGCAATTTTTGTTCATTAAACACGTGTTTAAGTTTAGCTGAAGAAATGCGTAGGTATGGTGCATAAAATAATATAATTAATATGCACTTCACATGATACGCATGAATATTTTATGTGTTGTAAGCCTTTAATAAATATTTGAAAGTGATGAACATTGACAGGAGTTCAATGTACTTAATACTGAAATTCTGGCCGTTGCTTATCTTAGATTGACTCACATGCCCACATCTACAGATTTTTTTAATTTCTCTACAATTTAAGAATTAAACTGAAATTAAGATTTATTGTGCGATTTTTCATGTGTGCACTTTAATATTTTTCACATAAGTCCAATTGTCGGCTATTGTATGTCAAGTGCTTAATTGAATTCAATTTGAGTAAACTTAAAAAGAAATTGAACATCTTGATGTTGTTTGGCAGGGGTGCATTGCGAAAGTTTAAGGAAGCATCAACATTTTGAGTTTTATAAAACCGTTAAAAATTTGAATTTTACAAAACCGTTAATGTTTTTGAATTTTTACAAAACCGTTAAAATGTTTGAAAGTTACAAAGTCGTTAAAAATTTAAATTTTACAAAACCGTTAGAAGTTCGAATTCTACAAATTCGTTAAAAATTTGAATTCTACAAAGTCGTTAAAGATTTGAATTTTACAAAACCGTTAAAACTTCAAATTCTACAAATCCGTTGAATTTTTGATATTTTTCTCAGAGAAGTCTAATAAGGTACGCATCTGTAGATGAAATTGCACATTTTGATGCCATTCGATCGAATAAGATAAAGAAAAAACATGAATGACACAAGCATGTCGATGCAAAGAGATTAATCTTCATAAAACAATCAATTAAATATGCTTACGGCTATACTCATTGAACTTGCTCATTTCCACTTGGGCGAGCGAGGCAAGAAAAAGCGTAAAAAGCGTATGAAACCGTATAATGTAATTTTAACAAAGTTTGAAAAATCGGAATCATGATTTGAAGTATAAATCCATTGCTTTTTGATTACACTTTAATTATGCGTTATTTTAACTTTTTTTATATCCATTTTTACCCTGTTTCTTCTGAATCTATAATCAGACGAGATTTAAAAAGTTTGCAAATTTTCGGAATTAAATTCACTGTTAAAGTGAATAATTTTAATAATTTTTTTTTATTTCATTTCACCATCAATCAATCCTCATCATTATTATACAGTATTGTACTGTCAAAATATGATTTAAAGAAATTATGGAAACTTTATGGTACGTTGTAGTCATTCAATTAAAATTAATGGATTTTTCTCTCTTACATGACGAATCTCTTTTTTGTTTATCAGATGACCCAACCCTCCCCATTAAGTATTACCACATTGCTTAACAGATATCATGTATTTTTCTGTTTCCTGAGAGGTCCTCAAGTTCGAGTAATTTTACATGTTAAAGTACTGAGATAAAGATTTTAATTAGCTGTTGTTCTTGTCATTTTTATTGTTGGATGTGACAAGTTCAAGTGTAGTTTTTGAACATTTACAGCTGATTTAAGAAGTTATGAAGGGAATTTTACTGTTTAAAGTCTTATAGACTTGAAGTCTTTTACAGTTTTGAGTTTTAAATAATTGATGATTTAACGGATTTCAAAAAATCAAATTTAAATTTTAAAAATTGAATTTAACGGTTTTTGGAAATTCAAATTTAAAGGCTTTAAAGAATTTAACGGATTTCAAAAATTCAAATTTCAACGGTTTTTTTGAACAATTCAAAAATTTTTCAAAGGTTTTCAAAAATTGAAAAAATTAATTCGTTCAACTGAAAATTCAAATTTCAATTCAAATTCAAAGTTTAACGGTTTTCAAAAAAAGTATTCAAATTTGAATTTCAATTTGTTTTCCTTTTCACAAGCAAGACTCAATTCTAATTTGTAGCAACAAGAAGTGCTATTAACTCATGGCTATGCTGTAAAGCCTTCAATTTCACACACCAGCTTTCTATGCTTATCATTAACATTTCACTTTCAATGTCAAACTTTGCCTCTTTGTCAAGTAAAAAACCACCTTCTTATCACCTCCTTAACCCTGATCTAATACCTTAAAAATGCATCAGCTGATAACAATAAATTAAATTCCATAGATAACAGTACATCGAAATTGGTCATTTTTACTGAAAAAAATCAGATCAATGTTGGAACCTCTACTACATCCATTGTGCCGATGTGTCATAGACAGTAATGAATCATGGAAGAAGAAGCCATAAAGGCGAGAAAGTACTTGTGGACAATTTTTTATTGCCCGCACTATGCTTGCTGTCGACATCATCATATGTTTTTGACTCAGTGTATTATTTATAAATTGCGCATGTGCAGGAGGTAAGGGATTTCGGTATGAGTCATCATCGGCTGAAATGTCCTTACATGCAACAAATTTTATTGTACGGGAATGTTCCGATTTAATTAAAGTCTGGCATTCATGTTTTGTACCAAATCCATCAAATTTATTGATTTTTAACCGCATTATGCCAAAAAAAGAAATTTGAATGGAACTGCTGTGGATTTATTTGATCGAATTTTATCGACCATTGACGGTGAAATTGACTTTAGACAGCAGTTCCTTAAGCTTCTTATAATTTACCTTTTTTTAATCCATATTTGCTTTTATTTGTAATCCTAAGTGTCCATAACATCGACTTTTTAGCCGTTGTCGCACTTTTACCATTTTTCAATGTTTTATCGATTTTCTGTGTCTCCGATTCCTTCTTATTGCACTTTTCCGTCTGCTCTAATTTCGCACTTTTTGATGAATTTTTATTTGATTTTGAGCTGACCTGCTTTAGGTCGGGTATTACACTACTTTTTGACAATGATATTAATCTATTCAGTCCCATTTCCTTTAAAAATATGCAATTTTGCAGTCACAGCAAAGAGAAATACAGAAAATAATATAAAAATTATTTTCCAGCGCTACCGAAAATCTTCATTCGCACAGCACGTTACTCGACCGACTAATCGGCTTTTTTTTTACAACAGTACAGAAAAAAAAATATTTTTCTTCTCTCTTCTTGCTGCCTTGTTTTTTTCAAATTCGTTCCAAATTGCATTTTCATTTCTCGTGGGGATTTTTCATGCTCATGGATGCATTTTATTATGCTTGAAGCGTTAACGGCTTTTAAATATTTGAATTGTAACTGCATTAAACAAATTGAACTTTAACGGTTTTCAAAAATTCAAATTTCATCAGGTTTTAAAAATTCAAAGTTTAACGACTTTTAAAAATTCAAATTTATTCGGTTTTCAAAATTCAAATTTCAACGGTTTCCAAAAATTCAAATTTCAACGGAATTCTAAAATTCAAGTTTAACGACTTTCAAAAATTTAAAGTTTAACGGTTTTCAAAAATTCAAATTTTAAAAATTCTCTAAAATTCAAATATTAAGCTCCTTTCCAAACTCCCAATATCCATGAAGATGAGGTCCGTCTCTATTATTATGTCAGACACACTTCTCGTCAGATTGAATTTACTTTCCATCTAATTCACTTCCATTTCATAACTTTTACTTAATTAATTTCAATTTACTATTTTTAAACTTTTTTTTTTCTTTTTCGAACGCAAAAAACGCGAGAACAGATAGTTTTCGACTCTCATGCTGATCTTTTTGCTATTTTTTTAATTTATTTGGCTACAATTATTATTGTTTTCGCGAAAAATTATTGCGAGGCCATAACGGAAAGGAAAACATAAAAGCATTTAGTGAAATTCTTCCATCAGTGCTCATTTGGTCATGAGTTGTTGCTAGCGAAAATGAATTTAGAGGTTCCAAGACATTTGGAGATCTAATATTGATCGAAAAGTATGGATTGATTTTGAATATTTTGAGGTTACTAAATAAACCTCAAATATAAAAAAATAAAGGTAAAATTGACTAAAACTGCACTGGATCTTGGTTTTTGAGTTGTTTGATGATCAGTTATGGATGAAGTATCTGTTTCCATTAGAATTTCCATGAATTCATGCCTTAACACTATGAAATTAACCATAAACACTTCAATTCACATCAAAGATTCCAAAAAAATTAATTTAAAGCACATAATCCCTGATAATCACATCCAGTACATGACCGTCCCCATTAATTCAATTTCAGTCATCTTTACCCAACAGCAATTGCATGAAACCGTACACAACCCACGATTATGACTTTAAATTCCCACAATTCTCTTAATATTTTTTACAACGTTAATCCCGCAATATTTTGTAAATCCATAATCCCCATTGTTCTTACCCACAATCTCACCAAAAATGCGATCATTTGTAATCGCTACTGTTCATGCCACACAATCGAGGAAAAAAGAAAAAAAAAAATATGAAATCAAAAGTGAACAAGATTTGAATCTCATTGGGGCAACAATGAATATTTTTGAGAAACTTTTTTTCATTTTTTTCGGTGAAAACTTTTCAATTTGTCTAATTGATGACAGCATGACGCAGAACAATAATAAATGAACACATGTTGGATGAAAATTGAAAGAATAACAACAAACTATTTTAAACAAGTGAAATTGGCATAAATCGGACATAAATTTGTATTAAATCAGATGTGAATTGTGAGTGACCGCGAAATGAAATGAAATTCGTGGAGATGAGGTCTGTCATGACTGGGTGAGGCGCATTTTTAAGGTTAAAATAGAAGTAAAAAGTAACGAACAGAAAATATTTTAATATTAACGATCAAAAATTATTTGAATTTAACTATCAAAAAATATTTGAACTTTAAAGGTTCAAAAATATTCATATCTTTAACGGTTGAAAATAATTTGAATTCTCAACGGTCAAAAAATATTTGAATTTTAACGATTGAATAAATATTTGAATTTTAACGACCAAAAATATTCAAATTTTCAACGGTTGAAAATAATTTGAATTCTCAACGGTCAAATTTTTTTTGAATTTTAACGACAAAAATTTGAAAAATAACGGTTATTTTTACAGATATCTTTAATTTCTAATATTTCTAAAAATTCATCGGATAAATGGACAGACAGACAAAATGCAACCATCAACAATTTCTCCTAATTTTATGGAATAAAAGAAACTAATTGATTGAATACTCATGAATGCGCATGCAATAAATGTCATATATCTTTAAATAATGATGATAACAATCATAACTCTTATTTAAGAGATTTTTCCACGCCTAAATGATAATTTAATGATCGCATCAAAAGTGCACTTTCCGATAACATCCATAAATGTAATGAATTGTAATTGTAAATATAATAATAATAAAAAGTTGTTAAATCACTTAGAGAAATATATACACAAATACATCGTTGTGGGTCTTATTGCTTGGCTACTATACGTCTCATGACCATAAATACTCAAAAGATGTCGATTATGAAAATAAATAATTTTTGTATGTGATTAATTTTTATGAAATTTGTACATTATGTCATATTTCAGCTATGCAATGAATAATGATTAAAGGTCACAAATTAAGTTTCTAATTAATTACAATCAACCTAGAAAAAGAATTAATAGACGAATTAATGAATTTTGAATATTGTTTCTCGTCTGATCGGTCAAATTTTTGTGAATGAAACGAAATAATGAACAGGCACAAGTGAAAATGCCACTTGTGGGTGATTGAAACTTGATTTTTTTTGCAGATCAATGCGTTCGATAATTGAAATGATTTATTTTCTTCAAATAGGAGGTTAATGAGATGGTTGGTATTTGGTATTGGTTCTATTTTTAATGATTTCGATGCTAAAAATGACTTTTTATTTTTTTACTTAAAAAAACGTGCGTAAAATCCGAAAACGTACGTAAAAATATTGAAAATGTACGTAAAGTGTCAAAACACGTACGTGAAAAATACGTGCGTTAAACCAAAAAACGTACGTAAAACTCAAGAACGTACGTAAAATACTAAAAACGTACGTAAAACTCAAAATACGTACGTAAAATCCTAAAGACTTACGTAAAATCATTTAAAATCCAATTTTCTCCAATACCTCAACAATTTCTGACCAGCTGATCAAAATACCAATATAAAGCACATTGACTTCTAACAACAGACAACGTGAAACAGTTGTCAAAATTAGTGTTTAAAATTTTTAATTTCACTCTTAAGAGCGAAAATCAAAGGAGTCGAATTGAATAAAAAAACTCTTATTTTTATTTTACTCTTGAGCGAAATTGGTCAATTTTCCTCACGCTCCTGAGAGCGAAATTTTTTATTTCACTCCCAAAAAATTTCACTCTCAGGAGCAGGAGTAAAATTTTGAATTTCGCTATAAAAAGTTACCAATTTCCTTAGTAATTCCAGTTAGAAATATTTTATTGCGTAATTCACAAGAAAAAGTGATTTTAGGTATAGGAATCATTGACTTTTCGAACATTTTATAGGGCTATTGGGTAATTTCGATCATCTAAAGTGGATAGAAGCATAAAAATTCGTGCTGGAACTAGCGGAAGTGGTCGGTTCCACATGTTTTTCAAAAAAGTTCGAAAATGGAATTAAGATCGAAATTTAAGGAAATGAAGTTTTTGGAAGTTCAGGCACTGGATATAGTCAGTTCCTCACTTCCAAATGCACAAGGTGGTCGATTTTAGAGCAAATTTTGCAATAACAAAACTTTCGCATCATTATTGTCTTCCTTTTTGAGAATTTTCATACAATTTGTTAATTTGGCATAGAAAAATGGTAAAAGGAAGTACTTCCAGACGTTAAAAGTTAATGTCTAATACTTAAAATAACAGCTTGGGTCCAAACATAAAAGAAATTAACCTTTCTGGACTCCGGAAACAATCAAATGATTGCCAATAACGGCCAATAACTACCAAAATATTTTTCCATACATTTAATTTCGCTCCTGCTCTTAAGAGCGAAATTCAAAATTTTACTCCTGCTCCTGAGAGTGAAATTTTTTGGGAGTGAAATAAAAAATTTCGCTCTCAGGAGCGTGAGGAAAATTGACCAATTTCGCTCAAGAGTAAAATAAAAATAAGAGTTTTTTTATTCAATTCGACTCCTTTGATTTTCGCTCTTAAGAGTGAAATTAAAAATTTTAAACACTAGTCAAAATAAAATGTAGGCGATTTATTTACATTTAGTCGTGAATACCGCATCAAATTTGGCAAATACCAGTCTATAGTCTGTTAACCGTGGTGTTAATGTCCAAAAAATAAACACAAATGTAAATGAAACTATGTAATTATGCTGTTGACCATATTTGCAATGTAACCAATTTTAAATCGATAATAAATTTGATTTGGCTTTGACCTTCTAATGTCAACATAAAAGTTGGTATGATACCGTCCATATATGTCCATTTTCAGATTCTTTCCCATTGATTATGAGTCATAAAAATTTTTATATTTTCACTTGTCGTGCGCTTTGTTCGCATAAGATTTAATAATGCAATTATACATGACAGACGATTATAAATCTTTCAAGTATGACTATTGCTTCTTCCCTCTTTTTCAATAGTTCCGCAAACAATTATTTTATGTTTATGCAATTTCTTTGTGCTTTGACGTTTAGCGACGATTATTATCATGATTTTTAGTGGTCTATTGTGGTCATTTGATGGCATTTGAGATGACTTTTGTATCCATTTGCATAATTTTGACATTTTTTGAACGTTAAAAATTCAAAATATTTTTTGACAGTTTGAAAATTCAAATAATTTTTGACCGTTATAAATTCAAATAAATTTTGACCGTTACATATTTAAATAAATTTTGACAGTTGAAAATTCGAAACTTTTCTTGAAAGTCATGAATTTAAATATTTTTTGACAGTTATATATAAATTTAAATAATTTTTAACCGTTAAAAATTCAAATGCTGTTTTATAGTTGAGAATTCAAATTTTTCTTAACCGTTATTTCTTCAGTTCTTTTACAATTCCCAACTTTCAATCCCCAATTCTTCTTTAATGCTATTGCAATTTAGCAAATTTTATTAATGGATGATTTAAAATTAATACTTTTAAATTAAGTGCATTACATTAACTAAACTAATGGATTTAAAATTACTTCCACAATAATAATTGAAGCTTGAAATGCGTTTTATTGTCCACTGTATCTGATCCATTACTTCCAATATTGCAAATACATAACAATTTTCACGTCATAACTAGAATCTCATCCATTTATCAAGCAATTCGTGATAAATGTGTGAAATAATGATGAAACATAAATGTTTCTAATGGCATTGCATGTTGATGTACTATATGGATATAGATATATATTTTTATAGAAAAACAACTTATTTAGATAGCTAAATTAGTTGCTAAGAAATTTCTTTCACTTATATTCGACATGCTTGACATAATGATGAAATATTTGCGTGTTAATGCTTCAAATGCTTTAGAGTAATCTACTTTACAAGTAAATTGTGTGTCGATTACGCAAAATTACAGCAATATATATATTTGAATAATAAAGTGAAATGAAATGCATTAAGGGCAATCGTCTATAACATGGGCTTTTTGTTGATGACGTACTGCATTTTAGGAGCTTTAAAAAGAAAATTTCAATTTAACGACTTTTTGACATTCAAATGTTTAACGGTTTTCAAAAATTTAAAATTTTTTTAAAATTTTGAATTTACAAGTAAATTTCAATTTAATTTTTGAGATTCAAATCTATAACGGTTTTCAAAAATTTGAATTTTTTTAGAGCTTGTTTGTTAAATTTTGAATTTTTGAAAACCGTTAAAAACTTGACTTGTCATTTACGTACGAACCCCCTAAGTAATCGAAATTACGTGTAATACACGAGCGATACAGTTCAAGGCTTTGATGACATTACAGTGCATTAAGTAAATTGTGAACAGATGTTACAGGATTATAAATATAACTCATCATAACTTTTCTTTCTCTTGCATTAACCTTGTGGATGATTCAGTTGATGAAAATTTTGAGATGCACTGCTTAAAATAATAAATGATGAATTGTGGCTTCACAAAATAAAAAGTAGATTAACATCTTGAGCAGAATCTCAATTTTTATGCTGCTTTTGTTCTTGACACACAATGGGAATGGTGCCAGATTTAGTAGAAATTAAATAAATTATGACGTCATGTTAATTAATATTAATGTTTGTAAAAAGGTGAAATTATTTTGAGGTCAGTAACTTCAGAATTTAGGTATGTGCTGCTTCCTAATGTATTGTTTACAAGAGTTTAAAAAGAAATTAACTTAGAAACTTGTAAAACATTTTCCGTTAAGACAGTTTGTTTGTAACGGTCGAAAGAAATTCAAATTTATTTTTTTCTTGCACAATCCGCAGTAGAAAATTTAAAGCAGCGCTTTACAAAAAATACAGAGACAAGAGAAGAAAAAAAATAATAAAAAATTTAATTTTAGCTCATTCTCAAGGTTTTCTTAGTTTAATAAACATGGACGCGATAGATGCTGTCGAAAAAGAAATAGAAAAAGTGATATCAAAGTTTTCTGGCGTTAAGAAACAGTCAGAAGAGACATTAGATGAAATTATCTCAGTTCTTAGTGTCTGTAGTTCATCGCTTTGTAAGCAAAAATCATCTGATCTTTGATTACTCAATTTAATTATCAGTTAAGTGATTGTTATCTAATGTTATCATTATTTATATTTTGTAGGTAGAATGGACAGTGATGCAACAATTCCAGAACAGCAAGCAAATGAACTAAAAAATGTAATTGCTCGATGTAAGGCAAAATTACAGTCAATTGGAACTGAACATAGAGGTCTACATGCGACTGTTTCGAAAGTTGGCAAGGCAATTGATCGCCATTTTACACCAGATTATCAAAGCATTGCACCAATGGATGTCTTTGAATCTGATAAATATATAGAAATATTAAATCAAATTATATCCGAACATTTCTACAGACAAGGGATGAATGGCGTAGCTGAATCTCTGGTGAATGAATCAGCTCTACCACCAGAAGAGGATATCCATCTCGAATTATTTGCAGATCTCTTTCAAATGTCTGAAGCGATATTAAATAAGAATTTAGGACCAGGTATGAATATCCATTGACTGTTACTGGACATAGACTAACTGTACTCTCTAATTTTAGCACTAGAATGGGTGACACAATACAGTTCAGAACTAGATGCCCGTAATAGCACATTAGAATTTAAGTTACGTCGACTAGCATATCTACAGCTTTTGGAACAAGGCGTGAATGGACAGGCAGAAGCTATAGCTTACACAAGAGCTCATTTTAATAAGTTTATAAATAAATTCGAGAAAGAGATTCAAATGCTGATGGGATGTCTAATCTATTTAGGTCAGCATGATTTTCAAAATACTCCATATAGCATGCTGTTCAAGGAAGAGCTATGGGTTGATGGTGCTGATTCCTTTATTCAAGAATCTTGTGAGATTGTTGGAGTCAATCGTGACTCAAGTTTGGAAATAATTATAAATTCTGGATGTTATGCATTGCCAGCACTAATGAACCTCAAACAAATCATGGTAAAGAATCGAGTATCAAGTGTTTGGTCCGAAAGGAATGAATTACCAATTGAAATAGATTTAGGACCTGAGTATCGATATCATTCCGTATTCACATGTCCAATTCTCAAATTACCAAGTACTGAACAAAATCCACCAATGCGACTGAAATGTGGACATGTAATCTCAAAAGACGCTATGCAGAAATTAACAAGAGGATTGATGTTGAAATGTCCGTACTGTCCAAAGGAATCGACTGTATCGGAAGCGAAAAAGATTTTCTTCTGATAGTGTTGAATGTTCTTTGTGCATTTTTTTTAATAAATTTAACGCTAGATAGATATTGACATGGGTGTATTCAGAGATTCACATGATACAAAAGGATGTAAATAGTCATTCCAATATTAGAAATGAGTTGATAATCTTTCAGAATTGATTTACCTACGTTACGTAAAGCTTACGTCACATTTTCAAATTTCAACTGGCCGTTATTTTTCAAATAATTTTTGACCGTTATTTTTCGAATAATTTTTAACCGTTATTTTTTGAATAATTTTTAAACCGTTATAATTCGTACTGCAGCTCTGAATGCACTCCTGCGAATAGTTATAATTAATTAATATTTAAATCGTGTCGAAAAGTTCGCAAAATTTACCACAAAATCCACAATATGTGCTCAATAGTTTTAAATGTTCTTTTTTTTATATAAAATTAATGGTAATGATAATAGATTTTTATGGAAGCGGTTTTAACATTTTTCAATAAAACATTTTTGGATAAATTTATCAAACTATACATTAATTATACATCTCATCACTTTGAGTCTATTCATCAAATTTACAGTCTCTGATTTTCATTATGATGTGCGAATTAAATATTTAAATAATGTTAATTGCGGTTTTGGATATGTGTGTTTGCTGAACATTTGTTTTATGTCATTGCTGCGGAATTGAAACTAATTAGTATCAATATTTGTTAATTTGATGAGGCTCTGTGGATTAGTCTTGACTTAAGTATGTGTGATATTGAGAATGATTGAGGAGAATTGCGATTTTGTGGCTTTAAATGAATGCTTGTGATAATTGACAATGAGCTGTATTTAATATGTGATTTTAGGCTTCATAGAAGATTCAAATGTCAGAAGTCGCACACAGAGTACGATTTCGAGCCAAACTATCATCAATAACCATGTTATTTGTCATTGACTACACAAAACCGCACGCAGACCGCCACTATGGAATTTTTGTACAAAGTTTTTCTCTTTTGAATTCGATCACCATTAATCGAATGGAATGTGCCATTTTAAGAAATTTGTAGGAACGTAGACAGTGAGCCTTAAGACAATCTTCAAAAACTGAACGAAGAGCATCAAAATTTGACCAAAATGTACTACAATCAGTACTTTAATGCATGAAACAGCATTAAAAACCAATAACAAATCATCTTTTCAACGACTTACTGCGTATGCCTTATCTAATCACATAAGAACCACTCGAATTCTCGTCTATAGACTATAAGTGTCACTAAAATTAATTATCTTAATTGCTTGATTAGTCAAGAGACTCTGAACAAGATAGCAAATATTATGATAGCCGTACGTCCGATTAATCATGGCTAAAACCTTAAAATGTGCTGTATAAGCTTCAACTTACCTTTAAGTGATGTTTTATCCTGTGGTAAAGGACTTGCATTTATCAATCTTCTTGGTACAATCTTTTTAGCGGGCGGTGATCCTTTAAGCTCTGCAATTTGATTAACTGCTGGTGGTTGAATGATTTGTTGTGGTTGTGCTCGTTTTTCTAAAAATAGATTATAATCAAAATAATTGAAAATTGTTTTGTATTGCATTTGGGTATGGGATTAATCTTAAGGATATTGAGAGACAGAAGAGCATTGAAGTGTTATGTTGCAGGATGATGTTTGTAGAATCGATTCTCGTTGAAGTGGAATGAATGCATGGTTTGGTTTATTTGCAATTATAATTTAAAGCTTATTGAAATGGAGTCAGGATTTGTGTGTGATATGTTGGTGTGGAGCTGAATAATGCTGTAAAATCAAATTCTGCATAAATTTGAATTTTAACAGTCTTCAAAAATTTTAATCTTAACGGTTTTCAAAAAATTTGAATTTTAACGGTTTTCAAAAATTTGAATCTCAACGGTTTTCAAAAATTTGAATTTTAACGAAAATTTCTCAAAAAATTTGAATTTTACAGTTTTCAAAGATTTGAATTTCAACGACTTTCAAAAATTTGAATTCAAAAAACTTTTTTCAAAATTTGTATTTCAACAATTTTTTAAAATTTGAATTTCAACGGATATCAAAAATTTGAATCTTAATGGTATTCTGAAACTTGAGTTCTAACGGAATTCAGAAATTTGAATTTTAACGGTTTTCAAAAATTTGAATTTTAACAGTTTTCAAAAATTTGAATTTCAGTGATTTTAGAAAGGCAATCCAAAAGCTTTCTGTGATCATCAGCCATCACACAATCCAACCCAATTACCCCATTAAATTTCTCCCCATACTTTCACCCTACTTCACAGAAAACACTTTACATCACTTAATTAAGCAGAATTAAAAGACATTCATAAAAGTATATATCTCCATCATCATAATGTGTTTTTCCCATTAAGTCACTCACGTATGAAAAGAGTCTCTGCATTATTATAATAATCATGACAAGTGCAGTCACTAAGTAAAATTTTTTGCACAAATGTTGACAAAAGAGAGCAACTTCGAATGTAAAAGCATTTCTGTCAATAGAAAGACACATGCAGCACTTTGTGACATGCATGAAATGGGAATGTATTTATCTTAGATTTAGCTAATTTTTAAAAAGAGCTTTTTTTGTTGTTGTCTTCAAGCATTGCAATATGTTGTCCACAAATTGTCGTATCGATGTGCGACAGTCACAATGTCGTCGATGCACGTGGGCAGTAATACAAATTTGTAATTTTTATATCCAATTATATCTCAATATAAAGTCACACATGGAATAATTTGAGTTCCTTCATCAAGTGCCCTGATTGTCTCATTTATATGTTGTGCATTCATGCCTGTATGTTAATGTCGTGACATGATGACAATCCGGAAATATTTTCATGTAGATGCATACAGTCACGGTGACTTTAAGTTTTTTTTTTTTTGCCAATTGTGTCTTGCCATTTCCGTGATTGTGATTGGATGAGATTTGGTCTAGAAGATTACTGAACAGCAGGTAGTTTAATGGTATTTTTATTATAGACATGATCGTATAGCCAGATTGTATTGTTTGAGGATGGAAATATTGTATGCTGAGGAATTTGGGAAATTTCTAATTTTGTGAAAATCCTGACTTGATATTCTAAGCAAATCATAAAAACCGTTAAATTTCAAATTTCAGAGAAATTGAAGTTCAAAATTTTGAACTTTGAAAGTTCAAATTTCAGAAGACCTTAAAAATTCAAATTTCCAAAAACCGTTAGAACTTTAAATTCTCATGATCTCTTGCAGAACACAACATTAAGATTAACATCAAATAACAATCCAAAAGCCAACTTAATTCTTAAAATTCACATCCGCTAAGATCAACAAGCTTCACATTGAGATTATTCAAATTCCCTCTGCTGACCATCAAGCTCATTATAGACTAACGAACATTACTGACACATTCGTTAGTTACATTATAATTGAATTAACAACTTGCTTTTTTTAAAAACAATACCTGCTTAAGATATGCGGAATGGAATCAAGCGAAAATGTGATTTCAATGTCAATCACTTTCATCTCATTCTTTCCCTGCATGCACACGAAAAATATCTCATTTAGCAAATCTTGCTTTTCTCTTTTTTTGTTTTGTTGGATTGTTTATTTGTTCTTTTGTCGTAACTCGATGTGAAATGAGATCTTGTCAACAAAAATGTGCGGTACATTTTTAGCTCTATTGTTGATGACGAAACATAGAATTGGATGGGAGAGAAATGAGATAAATAAATGACAAGTACACATGACCGGTACATTGAGATTTAGCTTAAATTAATTAAAGAATGAAGCTGGCTGCTTATTTTGTGAAAAACTGTTGTTTGAGAATTTAACGGAAATTTAGAATTTGAATTTTCAACTGAAATTTGGTAAGTAAAATTTTTGTTTACATTTGTTCAATTTTGAATTTAAAGGCTAAATTGATACTTTTATCTAGTTCTGAATCTGTTGATCAATGCTTTATATCATCTAAAATCATGAAATTCACTTCCAAATAAGCAAAAACGCTTAAAAATCAAATTTTTTTACAATTTAAAATTTTCAGCAAAAAAGCAAGATCCAGAAGTCATAAATCAGAACATCAAGTGACCCAACCCATTACTTCTACCTTATTTCAAACTCCCGGTAGATCAAGACAACACAAAAATGTCAAAAAACCTCGTAAAATAAAAGATTTCCGCTTTGAATTCAACTTCTGTATTTCCATTACATTTATATTGTCTTTAACCCTCATTTATTTCTTTATTTCCTAACCGGCTTTGCCAAAATTAAACGAAATCAAATTTAAATGGAACCTTTTCTTGTGCTTGCCATGTCTTGATTCCATCAATTGGTCGTTCCTTGTAATTTAAGCATAATGAAATTCTATGTGAAAATAAATGACATCATCGGAATGATTAATGAGCATCAAAAGGGAAATTTGTGAACAGAGAAAAATTGCTTATCATCGTGCATGCAGTCACCTGTGGCAATCAACATGTCATTTGTGTGTCACACATTCCAAAGACGGAAAACATTGTATGAGCAAAATTGAATTACTTCATTAGGGCCAATGTACCGAGGAATTTCTTATATTTGTGTCAGTCATAAAAAAGGTGAAAGGATAAGGAAGTAGATGGGACTTTGTTAGATTGAGTTTCAAAGAGCGCATGAGGAAATGTTAAAAAATACGCAAGGAAAATACGTACGTAAAATTGGAGAATACGTACGTAAAACTGAAAATCCTACGTAAAATTAGAAAATACGTACGTAAAAACGAGAAAACGTACGTAAAATTGAAAAATACGTACGTAATATCGAAAAACAAGTCGAAAGAATCAAAATTCAAGAAAATATTAAATAATTCTCAATTTAACCATAATTTTTACATCAGTGCTACATTATAACAACCTCCAATCAATTCCTCATCAGCCAAACAACATCCAGTAAGCAAAATTACTCGATAAAAGCCAATTTTCACAACAAAAAGTGCTAAAAATGTCATTAATGTATGAATGCTTGCTTTCTTGAAAGTCATCAATCGCTGCACGAAGAAACTAAAAGGGAAAGAAGAAGTATTTTCCCCCCAATCGACATTGAAATTGCGAGACTGGGGAGAAGCAGGAAGATGTGAAATAAAAATGTTTAAGGAAAAGCTCAACATAATAATATTTGACATAAATTATGATTTCGGGTATGAAAAAGAAATTGAAACACATTTTCAGACCTTTTGAATCATAAATGAACTTGCTCGTCGCTCCCTATGCTGCATTTATGAAGCGAAAAAAAAATGTAAACATTCCACTACATAAATTGCCATTTCGTTTTGCGGGAATGTATCATCATTGCCGTAAAGTACATAAAGCATTTAATGAAATATGTTATTTTTTTGTGCTTCTTTTTATGATTCTTATTTCGACGCAAGGGAAATGAATGAGGAGATGAAGAATATTCAGCACATAAATAAACAAGTCTTGTGTAATTGTGAAATGGAAATTTATTTAAGCCTGCTTTTCCTGTTTTTTTTTTCTGCACCAGAGATCATATTTTTTTTTTGTTTTAGGGAATGGAAAGCATTATGCAATTTATGGCGCTGAGGGCCTTCTGACTAACGGAATTATATTCCATAAGCGTGTATGAAACGAGATTGCAATTTTATGGTTTGAAATTTGGCCGGTTGGATGGAGGGAAATCGTTTTGGAGATTTATTTGAAATTGTTTTCGTAAAATAAGGAAGTGAAAGTTGTTGAGGAGGTAAGAAAGAATTTTTGACTTTTTAACGGACTTTTTGAATTTGAAGTTTTAACGGCTTTTATAGTTTTGAAAATTTAACGAAAGCTTAACGAGAAAATTTGAATTTCAAATTTAACGACTTCTTCAATTTTGAAAATTTAACGGAAGTTTAACGAAAAATTTCAAATTTCGAAAGACCGTTAAAATTCAAATTTCACAAAGCCGTTAGGAAATTTCCGCAAATTTCACAATTCAATAACTGTGATTTTCCCAGGTATTTTCCATACACAACCTTGACCGTCCTCGTGGAGTTCCCAAAACAACAATGTACATTCTCAGCTGCTCATTAAAATTTACATTCAAAAATACAGCACAGCATTCGAAACTTATCAGCAACAAAACAACACATATGAGTCACATAAAAACGTCATTGACTGTAGTTTGTTACAGCATTTAATTAGCACTAACACTCAAATGACATAAAGATCCCCAATATCAGATTGTCAATGCCATTCATTCTGTCAGTTCCAATTAATTGAAATTGAGATAATTCATGAATGATAGCACCAAAATTATAGCTTTATTAAAGCCTGAACTGTAGCATCTATAGGCTCATTTCAATTCTAAATCATGTCGAGTAATAAACAAATTTTAGTAATTGTTATGTCCATCATAATTTGTAGCGATGGATACGCTCTAAGGAAAAGTAAGCCTTATTATCCAATTTTCTTCTTGTGCTCAATTAATTATCAATTTATTTCCCGTCCTTAAATAGAACGTGAGGGGCCAGAAGCGATAGCAAGCTTCTTCATAGACAAAGCAGCTGAAGGAATGGCAATATTAGAGCACGGAGCAGCCTATAAGGGGCAACAGGATCATCAATTAGGTAATTAGTAATTTTTTGAATCCAGTCAATTTTTATGAAGTTTTCTATAGAATTTATTGGAATTCAAGATATTAGAGCAATTATTCAAATCGAAGACCCCCAAAACTTTGTCAAATTTTCATATCTAAGACCCCCAAAATTTAGTCAATTTTGCAAATTTATTACAATTCTTCAAACCGAAGATCCCCCGAAATTTAGTCAATTTCTCAAATTAATCAATTTTTCAAACCAAAGACCCCCAAAACTCATCCATAAAATAACAAATTTAATTAACATCCAAACAGATTTCTTCGGTGCACAAGCAGGCATTGATGTAAAACCCAAAGTAGGCTTTGGTGATGCCATTCGTGAAGACACAAGTGGTGAAGACACAAGACGTAAGCGTCAAGCAGAAGGTGAACAACAAGATCCAGAAGCTAAAGAAATACAAGGAATGTTTCATGAGATGTGGCAGACGATGGTCGAGGGCGGTAAGAAGATAATCAAGAAGTTTGCCAACATGATTGACCGTGACGGTTCCCAAAGACCTGAAGGACAGGAGTCTGAAACGACTTTTTAAATAAGTTTAAGCGGAAGTTGTGTCTGCGGATGTAAAATAGTTGAATAAAATTGTGCAGCACATAATTCAGAACTTTGTTTGCCTTAACATCCATTAGCAAGTTCCATAATTATCCAGCATATACGTTAAAAAAAAACTTTTTCATCCTTTTTAATGATTTTAAATGTGTCGAGTGCTCCATAATAGTCATTATAATGCTGCATGTGCTTAAAACTTCGTTTATCCAACATCCATTTCCTCCTGTTATCATTACTGTAAGTTAGTCTGGCTTTTTTTACGGTGGTTTGTGGACTTATTTTATACTCTCAATTACATTTTAAAGTCATAAAGATGCTACTTGATAGGGTTATCAGTGCAGAATGACGTAAACTTTATGTTCTGGATACAAAATAATTTTCTAGTCGAATAAATTGTTTGGGTTTTTTAGGAGTGGGGATAGTAAAAATAGTTCTAAGTGGGATAATGGCTTTTTTGGGGGATTTATATGGAGGTTGAACATTGAATTTTGAGGATTGCAAAGGCTATTACGATGAATATTTTGGAAAAAAAGAGAATTTAGCGTGAAAAATTATTTCTGCTGGTACTTGTGAAGTATGTAATTTCATACACATTTTAATCTTCTTGCTAAAATTTCTATGGAAATTATTTCTGCTGACACTTGTGAAGTATATAATTTCATACAACTTTCAATCTTCTTGCTAAAATTTGCATGGAAATTATTTCTGCTTGCACTTGTGAAGTATAAAATTTCATACAAACTTCAAACTTCTTGCTGAAATTTTGCATGGAAATTATTTCTGCTGGCACTTGTGAAGTATATAATTTCATACAAATTGCAATCTTCTTGCTAAAATTTGCATGGAAATTATTTCTGCTGGCACTTGTGAAGTATGTAATTTCATACAAATTTCAATCTTCTTGCTAAAATTTGCATAGAAATTATTTTTTCTGGCACTTGTGAAGTATGTAATTTCATACAAATTTCAATCTTCTTGCTAAAATTTCTGCTGGCACTTGTGAAGTGTATAATTTCATACAAAACTCAGTCGGTCCTTAGCGAATTATACCGAATCCGATATATTTCTATCAAACGCAGCAATTAAATAAATAAGCTAAGAAATATTCTTCTGTTGATTTAAGTGTTAAACATCCACAAAAGTTATTGACGATGCTCCAGCATGTCCACACACATGTGTAAGCATAAATGTCGACCGAAAGACAAACAAAAAAATCGCAAAAATCGTTTTATCGCAAAAATTAATTGCATTGGATCTCGTAATGCTGAGCTTCATAGCAGGCATTCATCGATGAGGAACTTTAAATTATCGATTTTCTGCGTAGTTATTATGCCGGTTTACGTTCAATAAAAGACACAGCATCGATTTACACTTGGGGCGAGTTTTTAAACCATCCAGCTGAACATTTTCCTGTATTAAGTTTGAATTGATGTTGTGTAATGGAATTAACATTGAATGGACATGATGGAGTTGGGAAATTATGAATAAGATGCAGTTGGAGCATCTTGAGTGGTACAATGTGAAGCATTTCAGTGTTTGATGTAAAAAAGAGTCGACATTAGCTGTTACGGTGCCATAAAGGCCACTAAATGATTTAGGGGGGCCAAAAGGGTGTCACATTGCGCTGTTCAGGGTTTGTTGCAATCAAAAAGATTCGAACCCCAGCAAAAAAATAAGATAAATTATATCAAGTAAACTGAGAATTTTAAAATTTTTTAGGATTCGAACCACAATATTATCAAATATAATCAAAGCAATCCAATATTGAATTACATTTTCCTACATTTTAAATCAACTAATTCTTAATAACTCAAATTCCATATCCTTGACTTCATTTTAACACAAAACTATTCAAAAATCGTTTCCATTTCACCTCCCACAGTCCCCAACAGAGAAAGTTTTTCCGCTTCATTTCACAACAAAGGAGAAAAAATGAAATTTCCTGACAATTATACTGCAATTAATAAACATTTTTCCCCCTTTTTTTGGATTTAACGAGCTCTATTGAAAGCTCCCAAAGGGGCTCTACTATAGAGCTCTGGAGGAAATCATAGTTAAGTAACTTTCATCATTCAATATTATTGTAAATCGATTTCTTTTGGCTCTTTATGTCTCCCTGACAATGATTATAGATTGCAAAAGTTTTTAGTTTCTTTCAACTTACGTGAATTTGGGAGAGTGCGAGTAGTGCTTCTCTGTGTCGTCGGATTTGATCCATTGCTTGTTTTTGATGGTGGTCCCAAGTCACTTGGCGATGAGCTAATTGTACGAACATCCCGCTTCTTTGCAGTTCCTGGAATTGATGAAATGGAGGAATTGAAAATTAGGAAATTAAAAAAATTCTTAAAAATTCCAACGGTTTCTTAGATTTCAAAAATTTATTCAAATTGTTTCAAAATTTGAATTTTTGAAATTCGTTAAAACTTAACAAATCTTTCAAAGTTCAAATTCAAGAAGTCCGTCAAAATTTGAATTCTAGAATTCCGTTGAAATTTGAACTTAAGAAACTCATTAAAATTTGAATTTCAAAAATCCGTTAAAACCCAATAATTTGATTGTATTCAATTCTATTCATAAATCTCATCATAGCAATCATCATCAAATATATCAGATCATAGCCAAACAATATTTGGAGCATAAAATCGATATTTATGAAGATTCATGATACATTCAAACGAAAAAGCAGGCACAGAAGGAAGTTTTCCACCCTCAAGAATCCTTCCTCATTCATTCAATCTTATAAATAACTCAAACTACTTGTTCATAACACAATAAAGGCATTTTCGATTTTGAATTATGGCCAACTTAGACAGCAAAAAGACTTTATATGAGAAATAGGAAATTTTTATGACCTCATTCCTTCAGAATCTTCTCGATAATAAGTAAATTGCAAATGAAATCGATATTTTTCATGAATGCAAGGCATCCCTTAAGGTGAGGCATAATAAATTTTGATGAATATGAGAGTAAAATGATTTTATAAATTGAATTAATGTGGAAAATAAGATTGGAATCATTGTGTTTGTTGATATTGGATGTTTAAAAATAGATTAAGGGTTTTCTGGGCAACAGAAGATGTAGATTTACATCAAAGGCATCAATTGAATGTAAAGGAATCTTTGAATTTCATTTCAAGTCTTCCTTAAAAGGTTTTAAATTGAACTTCAATCAATTTTGATGAATTTTAAAGCTTATCCAACATTTAGTCACTATTTTAAGCTTTAGATGCCTTAACTCGATCATCATCCAGCAACTTGACGTCACTAGTGCATTCCTCCTCATCATTGGCAAAGCAATTTTGATTGATTGAACGTTTTCGTGATTTACTCGCAATTTATTACGTATTTTGAACTACAATTTCCTCATTATACACATGCATGACTAACAATTTAGCTCATTATTTCACTCGATTATCTAGTCGATAACAATAATGCAAAAATGATTGATAAATGTATGCTAAATAATGAATAACTGATAAATCGCTATGATTTACAGTCTAACATATAATCATCGCTCGTAAAGAGATTTGCTGATAGATATGAAGATTAAAAGTAAAATTTATTATCGGGAAGGGCTTATCGCTCTAATTGCTCGAATGATTCGTAGAACTATACAGTTTACTAGCTGAAACTCAATACACAGCATAAGCCATTAAGCTACTTAATATTTTAGATCATTTGAACAGAGCAAATAGCTTGAATTTCTTGAAATATTAATAAAGTTCGCTCATCTGTCATAAATAATCTTATTCATGGAATTGGAATTGAAATTTGATATGAGAAGTAGATGTTTAGATAAGCATTGTGATGTGAGGTGTGTTAATGACTAAATTGCTATGTCTAGTTTGTTATTTGATTCTAAATTGTGAATTAGAATTGAAATAACATCATAGTTTGATACCCTTGATTGTTTATTTTACAAATTTCATAGTTTTAGAACCTTTAGTAAACAATAACATTAGAAAATATTAAAATTACTATAAATTTTATTAATTAAGTGATAATTTGGTGTTCAGAAGATATTTAGAAGTCAATTTAGTGTTTATAAGACTTAGAATGTTGCTAAATTTGCATAAATCACACAGAATTCCTATTTATAGAAGAAAAATCACAAAATTATGCAACAATCTGGATTTTAATCAATTCCCGGATTTAAATTCATCAACAACAACTCAATCATAATCAACAAAATATATACAGACACAGAAGTTTTGATAAAAACCTGAATTTATTCAAGTAAACAATGAATATTTACATATCAAAAAGTTTTAATGACCTTTAATGCCAAAGTTTGCATAAAATGCATATGAGACTTGTTTACATCATACAATCAAAGAGAATGCCTTAAAATAACAAAATTTCGTAGACATCTACAGACATGTTTTTTATCATTTCAACACATTTGCAGTCAAACCCATACAATCTATATAGACTGTAAGATTATAAGTCTAAGTAGGCAATCAGCTACTCTTGTAAATTAAGAGATGTCTAGATGATAATGAATATGTATGATATAAATTTGTAGTCATTACCTCAAGTGATATCAGAGCGTTAAGTATGGTTCTAATTAAAGGTTTGGTAATTTTCATCCTATGTACAGCATTACTTGTACAGTCAGAAAAGGATGACTGGTGGAAATCGGCTACAATTTATCAAATAGCACCATTATCGTTTAAGGATACTACAGGTGATGGAAAGGGCGACATTCAAGGAATAATTTCAAAATTGGATTATCTTGTGGACACTGGAATTGATGTTATACTTCTCAGTCCATTCTTCCAATCAAATATGGTCGATTTTGCTTATGACATCTCAAATTATATTGAAGTAGATTCAACATTTGGTACAATGAAGGATGTCGAAGAGCTCTTTACAAAAGCTAAGGCAAAAGGCTTAAAAGTTATTCTTGACTTTGTGCCAAATCATACATCAAATAAGCACGAGTGGTTTATTAAATCGGAAGTTGAAACTGATGGATATAAAGATTTTTACATCTGGCACGATGGACATAAACAAATAAATGAAGGACGTAACTTACCACCAAACTCATGGCAATCAGAGTATGGTGGAAGTTCATGGACATGGAGTCCAATGAGAGAAGCTTATTACTATCATAAATTTGCAAAGGAACAGCCTGACTTGAATCTTGGAGAGGAACTTGTAATCCAGAAATTGAATGAAGTACTTAAATTCTGGCTTGATAAAGGTGCTGATGGATTTAGAGTTGATGCTGTCTCACAATTATTTGAAGATCCAGCATTCCTTGAAGTTCCAGATAAGGCAAATGACCTTCCACAAACCTACGAATTAATCGAAAGATGGAGGAAGTTCCTCGACGATTATTCCAAAAATGAAAGTAAAATTTTAATTCCACAAGTCTGGAATGCTCCAATTGATGACTTAATGCGCTACTATGTTAGTGAAGATGGAACCCCGCGTGCTCAAGTACCAATGAACTTTATGCTTATTAATGAGCTTAATAAAGATTCAACAGCAAGCGATTATAAGCGCGTAATCGAAAAATATCTCAGCTCTCTACCGACAGGTGCTATCGCAAACTGGTTTGTATGTATGGAGCACATCATGCGTCTGATAAGATTAAAAAAATTTGTTATTGTACTTCCTTTTAGCTCGGCAGTCATGACCATAATCGAGTTGCGTCACGCATGGGACGGGATAGAATTGACGGTTTAATGATACTTTTGCAAACACTACCCGGCATATCATTTACATATTATGGTGATGAGATTGGAATGGAAGATCATATGGATATATCGTGGGATGATACAAAAGATATACAAGCATGTAATGCTGATAAAGACAGCTATCAACCGCTCTCGAGAGATGTTGCTCGTACACCGTTTCAATGGGACAAGAGTGAAAATAGTGGATTTACAAGTGGAAAGTCATGGCTTCCTGTACATCCTGGTTATGTTGAGAATAATCTCGAGAGTCAGATGAGTGTGAATAACAGTCATTATGCACTTTTTAAGGAATTAACAAAATTGAGGAAGAATTCAACATTTGCATTTGGTGATATTGAAATTAAGGCACTTGGAAACAATACTCTAGCTTATGCTAGGACATACGACCAGTCGTCGTTCCTTGTTGTAATTAATCTTGGTAATGCCACCGAGGATGTTGATGCTAGTCAATTTAAAGTCAAATTAAATGAAAGATCAAAAATTCGTGTAGCTGCGACAAATTCAAAGCATGAAATTGGGTAAGTAGCACAATGATATCTGATGTATATCCCCAAAACTCACATAAATTTATCAATTTTATTTTCCAGCGAGATTGTCAATTTAAGCAATCTACACTTGACACCATACGACGCTATTATCATCGATTATTATTCATCGGCAACAAAAGTAACTTTATCGCTGCTTGCTGTCATGATGATTATCGTAAAAATATTTTTATAAAAAAAAGAGTAATTTTTGGAATCGTGTCAATAAACTACTTTTGCAAGAACATAACAATAATAGTTAAGTTAATCGAGATTAAAAGAATAAAGAAGTTTTGAGATAAAAATCTTGTATGGCTGTAATGACGGAAATATTAGTGACCTTTCCTTAACGACTGTCATCTTACATATGTTTCGTCCACTTGAGACGGAGAAAGTATAACATAGATTGTAATGGGTTAGATTGACTGACGCATTTTTATGAGAATTTTAACGTATTTTTGAAGTTTGAAAGTTTAACGGACTTTTAAGATTTGAAAGTTGAACGAACATTTGAGATTTGAAAATTTAACGAATGTCAAACGAATTTTTGAGATTTGAAAATTCAACGAAATTTTGAGATTCAAAAATTTAACGAATGTCCAACGAACTTTTGAGATTTGAAAATTTAACGACTTTTTAGGATTTAAAAATTTAACGAATGTCAAACGAACTTTTGAGATTTGAAAATTCAACGAGCTTTTGAGATTTGAGAGTATAACGAACTTTTGAGATTTGAAAATTTAACGAACTTTTGAAGTTCAAATGAAATTTTTCAAATCTGGAATATTAACGAACTTTTCAAATTTGAATTTCAGTCAATTTTTAAATTTAATTATCAATTACCAAGTTCCTCAATTTCTAATTCCAATCCACATCACATCACCCAAGTCAGTCAACCAATCCAATTTGGAATCTCCCATCCAATCACACATCTCTTACCCATATATAGCATCTAGTAACATTAAATATTAAAGCACAGAATGAGATAAAACGGAAACACTTAGCACATCATGAATTGCTGTTACTTGACATCTTCTTATTCTACTATAAACACAAATTTCATTCAGAAGTGTCGTTCATGGACATTCTCATACGTATGCTCAACGCACATATGTGAATGGCAACAATTACAGTTACTTCTTTTATTTTGTGTTATTGCTGCTTATAGAAGAAGTAAAACTTTTTTTATTTCTTATTGCCTTTTTTTTCTATTTCAATGCATTTAAAAGGAAAAACAGTAAGAGTAGAAAGAGCATGAAGGTGAATGCTGTATTTACGTTTGAGAGTTCATACACATTGGATATACATTCCAAATATGGAATAAAAAAATACAGGCAGGCTTGAGGCATAACACGTTATAGACGAGCGGCATAGGAAGGGAATAAGAATTCCTCAATTTCAATTACATAAAAGAACAGATGAAAAAAAAGTACGGCATGTAACGACAGTGAACTTGAACGCGGCAAGTAGCGTGTGCTGGGATGTGAATTCTATCATGTTCTTTACTCTTTTTTTGTTTCCATCCATGAAAACTCCTATTTAGATTCAAATTGTTATGTTGCTATATTTCCATTCATGGAGGAAGTCTATTATCTTAAATGATTGAATCATAAACCATGAATTTTTATTACATCTTCGAGGCTTTTCTTTTGCTTGGCATCATTGTTTGACTTGGTGGACTAATTTTGAGATGTTGCAAAAAATTGAGGAACTGAAGGAATTAGAAAAGTTTTGAAATGTGATTTAGAGTTTCAAAAAGTTGAAATGCTATTTCTGTAATCGAATCATCTTTTGTATATAAATTTCTAGGATTTGAACCTTTGACTTGAATGGATTTTTAATAACAATCTTTTAAATTCATGAATTTCTGTAGCTAAACCTTGAACTTATCCTGTAGACAAGTGGTTAGCGACCTGTTATTTTTCACGACAAACCTTGTGTTTCCAATCACTGCTGTAATCATATCACTAAGTCTGTTAATAGATTAGTGGTTTCATTTAGTATTACTACCTACCCGATTGACACAAATGAAAAAGGCCGTTGAAGAGCCTTCCTAATTTGGCAACCATTTACACACCAAACGTAGGCAACTTTCATTAGGTGTTAATAAAAGAGGTTTCGTGGAGCTTTGAAAGCTCTGTGTCGGAACCTTGAAAGCTCTGTGTCGGAACCTTGAAAGCTCTGTGTCGGAACCTTGAAAGCTCCGTGTCGGAACCTTGAAAGCTTCGTGTCGGAACCTTGAAAGCTCCGTGTCGGAACCTTGAAAGCTCCATGTCGGAAACTTGAAAGCTCCATGTCGGAACCTTGAAAGCTTCGTGTCGGAACCTTGAAAGCTCCGAGTCGGAACATCGAAAGCTCCGTGTTGAAACCTTAAAAGCTCCATATCAGAACCTTGAAAGCTTCGTGTTGGAGCCTTAAAAGCTCCCTGCCAAAGCCTTCTTCATTTGTGTCTCTCGGGCTGTTACTAGTGTCTATAATATTTAAAAATATTAATTCATAAAATAAACATTTCAAAGAAATCAAATTTCATTCATCAGTTCCACGAAATCTCATTCTTTTTTTCTATTTTAATTCAACTTGTCGTAGCTCCTACATTCATATTTAAGGCTATTAGACTCTAGCACAATAAAAATAGAGAGAGAGAGAATAATTATTATTCGCAATGTATATATTTATGCAGAATAAAGCAAAGCCACAGAACAAAAAAAAATGTATTCACGTTTATGCCGCTGCCGCCTTCTACTTCTTATTATCTTGTTCTGCAAAATGTAATATATGAATTTCAAATGAACACAATTTATGGAATGAATGAGAAATATTGTATGGATGTAGTTATAGAAAATTGCTATTGTAAAGCAAACGATGTACAGAATAGAGCATAAAATGCAAGGAATATAAAAATAAGATTTGAACTTGCTTCAAAAGAATATGTAAGTAAGTAAGTAACACGAAGAAGAAAGAGTTTCTGATATGATAATGAATAGACAGAGACTGGAATTGAATAGTATGTAAAGTGACTGAATATGTATGAAAATTAAATCCCATAAAATCATCTCATTGTCTATCTCCAGTCGGGTGATATTTTAGTATGAAATCGTGATGCTTTAGTGAAGAAAATTAAGCGAAAATTTTTATTATTGAGATGTTGTGGGATGGGATGTAGTTGGTTGAGTTAGAATAGCACTATCTTGAAGTATCTTGGGGGTTTATTCATTAATGATGTCGTCTTTTGGGAATTACTCAGAAATTACAAGGAAATTTAGTTATGTCTGTAAGTCATTATCATTGTTCAATGCTTGAAAAGCAAATTATTATTAAATCCTTAATAAGTCAAAGGTTTGAATCCTATAAGCTATTCAGACATTATTCAGATCATTGAGATCAAGTGCTGCACAAGGGGGCTCATAATTGTTTAATGAATGAGGATGCGTAAGACCTCCGTTACTCAGTAAACCGTCCTTCAGGTGATTGTGAGATCAGGAACTACTCATTTAATGACGCTATTACCTCTAGCCTTTAAAGGGAGGCTATATGAGCCCCATTTCTACTTCATTTGATTCGAAAAAGGACAAGTAAAAGAAGTTCGCATTGCGAGTCTCGAACCCATGACCACAAGGTCGGTGGTATTGCAATAAATAGGTTCCGAAGTACTCAATCATTCCGCCAACGAGCCACTTTGACTCAATATAGATATTGTGGTTTTTAGAACAATAATAAGGAACCTTTTTCACAAATTTATAGGCTAATTTAGAGTAAAATCTCTTCTTATGCCGGTAATTCTATCAAAAGCCCTTATTAAACAAAACATACAATCCATCCCTTTACCAAAGCTATAACAACATCATCCATAACTCAAAATTACCTATCACTCCTGTGCTTAACATTATCAACACCACTCATCATTTTAACGAAACTTTCCCATTTCAAACTTCATCCTTTCCACAAAGGACTTTTTCGCATATAAAACTTGCAAATTTTAATTAAAACTATGCTGTATGCTGAAAAAATTTCTTATTTCTCTTCTTGTACTCTAGACATGAGATTCTTTATTTATTTGAGTTTTGTCTATAGACATGCGGTTTTATGTGAGGAACAATGATGTTGAATAAGTCTCATGTCTTCACATTTATGCAAAATATTCATAATTATCCGAAAAAAACGAGCAGTGAAAGACACTGATTTAATTCTCCTGACGATACTCCTCTGTCTGTTTCATGCATGTTAAAGTAATTAATAGTTATTTCTCTTAACGACAGCTACCACAAGCACTGTTACATTAGACGAGTCTTTGAATCTCGCATTAAAAAGAGCAAAAGGCAAGAATGAAGAACATTTTCTTGAGTACAGGAACATCTGTTGCCTTTTTTTCAATCATTTACTGTTTAATGATTCTTGGAAAAAGATAGTCCAGTCATGTTTTAAGTAATTAAGAGTATTCGCAAATTGAGTTGGATGTTGTTTGAATGGTAATGATTGGAGTGGAGATTCTGGGGAGGTAGTTTGAGGTTAGGTTGTATTTTGAGATTTTGAGGTTAGGTGATCTTTTGAGGTTAGGTGGTCTTTTGAGGTTAGGTTGTCTTTTGAGGTTAGGTGGTCTTTTGAGGTTAAGCTGTATTTGGAGTTTAGGTGGTATTTTGAGGTTAGGTGCTCTTTTGAGGTTAGGTGCTCTTTTGAGGTTAGGTGGTCTTTTGAGGTTAGGTGGTCTTTTGAGGTTAGGTTGTCTTTTGAGGTTAGGTGGTCTTTTGAGGTTAGGTGGTCTTTTGAGGTTAGGTGGTCTTTTGAGGTTAGGTGTTATTCTTTTATGAGTTTTAGAGAATTGGGAGGCTTTCATGTGAGCTGGAATTGTGAAAAACTTGTGACATCATCGCTAGATCATCTCCATGCTCCCATAAAAAATCTCAAACTAGCCTCTTAATTTGACTATAATTTTTTTCTCAATTTCATCAAAATCATTCCCATCAGCAGTTGACAGCCGTTTAAAAAACAAAACAACATATAATTAAATTATCTCCACATCTAAATTCCCCGACATTTCCTCATAAGATTTATGAAAGTAAAACTTGTCATGAAAATTAATTTCCATTTCGTCAATCCTCAGCCAAATGTCTTCAAATATTGTGGAATTTATAGAACTCTTTGCCAATGAGTTGTGTGGGATGTACGCTTTCACATTAAGATAAATTTGCATAATTGCATAACATCAATTTCCATAAAATTAATGTAATAATTTATCAGCACATGTTGCTACGACAATGTACTTTTAATTAAAATTAAGAGATTGTTGTTAATGCTTTAAATTAAATTTTGTGGATTATCGTTGGCCATATTTTAGATTTTAATTTGCTAATTGAATTAATTTGTTTGGAAAGCGATGTCAAATTGGATTTTTTTGGGGCTTTTGATGGCTTGGAAGTGGATTTTATGAAGATTTATTGAATTTTTTTGATGGTTGCAGCTTAAGTAGCAGAAATTGTCGTGCAAAAAGCACAAATTGATATAAATGAGTTAAAAATTCAGAAGATTCATGAGTTCGAATCTCAAAATATATGCCAAGTCAAGAATTTACCCATATGTAGGTCTTATCCATTCACTAATTAATTTTTTTACCTTCTTTTTTGATTCTCTTTCCAAAACTTCCAAATCTTTCTCGTTCAATCACTTGTGCATGCACAAATCGCTCCGATGCCGAGCGAGTCAATTTCTCCTTGCTGCCATGTGCTCCCATTTTTGTTGATTATCTTGCTGGATTCTCCCTGGCTATTTTTTTGTATGTTTCACAATTTAAATTTCCTTCTTCATTAATTTAATTCCTTTTTTTTTTATTTGCAGTAAAACTTTTCATTCTGTATGCCTGCGTTGTGTCTCATCTGTGAAATTTAATTTTCATTTCTGAATATTTGGAAAGTTTTTAAAAACTTTTTCGATTTAAGAGAAATAAATTATGTCATGTGTGTGCTGTATGAAGGAATTTTTTATATGATTTTTGAGAAGCTTAGTAGCATTGTTGCTATAGATTTAGAGATTTATATGATGAAGTTAGTTAACCTAACCTTAATTTAGTATAAAATGTAATTTAACACCAAGTAAGTGGCTGTTCTGAGTCAAAATGACTTGTCGTCCATATCAATCTAGAGTTGCAAAACTGGCAACTGTAACAGACGAAAACTGTACAAATTCTGGACAATTTGTATGGTTCTATACGAAAAAACATAAAAATAATTATCAAGAATTTGTATGATTTTTGCCTGTTACAGGTGCCTGTTTGGCAACTCTGATATCTATTGTGATTACTCTGGATAGACTCTATAAAAGCTGGCACCTGAATAGAGTACCAAACAGCCAATATTAAGAGCAATACTGAGGTTCTTAACCTCTAAAATTAAACTCTCATTACTAAACTGCTTCTTAGAAGCTGTCGGATAGAGATAGTATTAGAGTTGGAATTGGTAATAAGCGGTGGCCAGCGATAGCGAATCAGCTACAGGCGTCGACTGAGGGAGGACATGGATCACATTTGATCTTCACGATCAGCGAAGTAAGTAAGTACGTATTCGAACTTCTGGAAAATCACTTGGCCGATGGATGGGATTCGAACCCGAAATTTCAGTCGGAACATCAACTTTCCCTACCCACAACAACTTGCCATTTGATCTATCAAAGTAATTATTTTTCATGTAAAATAGTCAACCTAAATCAGTTCCACATCTAATTACCGAGTAAACACATCCATTCCTATAAAGCAATGAACCATATGCAAAAAAAATTCACAATAGAAGTGCTCTTGTAAACACTTTTAAATCATTTATAATTAATCATAAATAATCTCGACGGAATTTTCTCTCATTTACTCGACCGACAACAAAAGGCAGCAGCACCAAGAGCACGAGTAAATATGTACAAGCACACAAACAAATACCTTTTATGTGTTGTGCCTCAAAAGTGTCAGAAATAAATCATAGAACAATGGTGAGATAATTTTTCATACGTAGCCCTTGGAGGAAGCTTCACTTCCTCCTCATCTCATCGTTGTGTGCTTAGCTTGCTACTTTCAATTTCATTCATGCAATCAAGTGAACTTTAAGTAATATTTGGAACTAAAGTAATTTGATATTGAAAAATAATAAGTAATTTTTAATCAACAGGTTGCGACCGTAAACATGCAAGCACTTACGGAAATACTGTAATGAATCTTTTTGTGCTTGGTAAGCAAAACAACCTACGGATTGAGTATTGTTTTACTTGCTGTATGACAGCTATTGTTTAGTTGCTTTTTGTTGGAATTTTGGGTAGTTTAAAGTTTGTTTTTGGTGCTATGCCAGATTTATTGAGGAAATTAGAGCAAGAATGGCATTTTTTAAAAAGATATAATGAATGACTTTAAGTTTCTAACCTCAAAATAGCAATGGACTTAATAAATTTTGTTGTTTTTATATGTAGACGAGGAAATGAATGAAGTGACAATCCAAACATCATCTAACGCCGACTACACTTAGCCCAGACTACATCTAACCCATACTACACCCAACCCAGACTGCATCCAACCCAGTCTACATCTAACACAGACTACACCCAACCCAGACTCCATCCAACCCAGACTACCTCTAGCCCAGACTACATCTAACCCATACTACACCCAACCCAGACTGCATCCAACCCAGTCTACATCTAACACAGACTACACCCAACCCAGACTCCATCCAACCCAGACTACCCTCACACCCCCAACACCACAACAAACGAATACAAATTGTCATTAAGATTCATCGACAAAAAAAAAATGCAGAATAAATTAAAAAGATTAAATTTTCCAATTTGTATGCAATGACAATATTGCATCAATTTCTGGTCGGTAATTCTTATCGTATATATGTTGAGTATTTAAATTTATTCGAGGTGTAATAAATTATTCAGCTATAGATCTATTTGCATTTTTAAATGAAACAGTTTTGTTTGGGGTTGGATGTATGAGAAATGTGGGGATGGTTTTTAGGATTGCCGCAAAAAAGATGGATGGAAGGTTGGAAAAATTGCAAAAAAAAATCTCAAAATTTGAAATTAATTTATGAGATTTGAACTCTTACTTTTACACAATTTTTATGTAATTTCCAAATTTTACTTCACTAACTTTGATCATTTTTCATATTTAAATATACTTTTCAGCAATTCCATCACATCGATGATATTTGAGTAGCCATTCCTATCAATCTCGCATCTAAATCAAAACGAATTCTGAGATTCTATCATGAATTTCACCTTCACGCATCTATAATTTCCAATAAATACAGTAATTTTAACATCATTCGTGGATACTTTTCATTCTTATTATTCATCCACACTATCATCATTGATGCTTTCAATACAAAATTGGCATGGGAAAGTGGCAGACATGAAAATTATACTTAATCTCGTATTTTTAATAATTTCGTGAGATCAGGCGGAGGTGAAAGACATTGTAGGCATCATCTCCAATTTGCAGCATCTCAGCTTCCAAATATGTGCAAAATTTCTTAGGCGTTATTTACAAGTGACGTCAATTTCCATCATTTTCAGACTTAACCTTTAAATGTCATTCAAAACTAATTTTGTGTCCTAAATGTCACACATCACCCAATAAAATTCTGACGTCACTTCCATTCGACACCTAACGGCGATTTACGTCTGTTTCGGCACTTTTTTCATGTTATGCAACCACAAAACCCACAGCTTGTGGCTGCTTTTCCTTAATAATAATGTTTTAAACTTTGTCGGACTTTCTACGAGCAACAAACATTGACGCCTACGACTATAATGTCTGAATTAAATTGTCAGCACGAATATAAAAAATTGAAAGTGTTTTTATCGAGAATTTTTATGTCATTTTTTGCAAATTTGTTGGAGATCCAAATTTACCATTTACATGATTGCTGTGATGTGTGGGAGTTCGACAAAGACTTTATTTAATAACGTAAAGCTACCAATGTACGATAAATGAACGATTAATGAAATAAATATTTATTGTGAGAATTCAATTCCATTTTTTTGTGAATGATCGGCACTTTTGTTGTTTGTTCCTCACAAAAACATTTGTCTGTTCTTATGAGAATGAGTTGAATTATTTTTAATGAGTTTTGATGCACATATGAATGATTTGAATTGGATTTTTGTGTAATTGGAAATAGAAAGATGTTGGAAATTAATAATTTAATTTAAAAATTCTAATTTTGTTCAAGCTGCAACTACATACTTGAAGAAATTCGAAATTAAAGTCGAAACATTTCGAAATTAATATCGAAAAACTTCAAAATCTCTTCGATTTAAAATCTGACGTTAGACGTGACTCTGACGTGGTGACGATTGAACCGAATCTAGCACTAAGTCTGAGTTGTGTCAGCCCAGAATCAATTTTCGATCCATTAACCTAGTTGTGCTTATCGAAAAGTTCGAAATTGATGTCAAAAATTGAATTTTCACCGAAAATCATAACAAATTTAAGGTTCTTTTCCAAAATGTTGGGAGGGTCAAAATAAAAGTGCGTACGTGAACCCTTCCATTATTACGTCTCTTAGCAACACTGTCTCTTTAAAAAGAGAATAAAAGTTGAACCTGAACCAAAAAAAAATTACAAGACCTATATATATTTTACTGTTCAAATTTTATGAGATTCGAACTCTCAGCATTTCTTAAAATCTTTAACAACTTGATTTTTACAAATTTTTCATCTTAATATGACTGAAAATATTTCCTATTTAAACCCTAATAGACAAAAGTACCACTTTAAGGTACCCAAGTGATCTTTCTGTACTATGAAATCATTTTGCCTGATAAGGAAACAAACAATCTTCCATTAAAAAGTCTCAACTCCATTCAGCAATTACATAATTATTGAAAGCAATCATGAAAGTAGATCTATATCAATAACAATAAAGTGTCAGTTTTGTCGCATTTTAATTTAATTAAATTATCATTTAAAAAATCTCAACTTTATGTTTTTAATGGTTGGATCTAGAGTGGTTACTGCCAGAGGTTGACAACTTTTGTTTTTCATGGGACTCTTTGGCAATAAGCCTCGACTGAAACCGCACACGGTGTACGGTTTATGGCATTCATCGTACATCTAGTGTGTCGCGTCACATAGGTTGACCACCACTGGACTACTCAATGAACCATAAAAATTCATGTGTGAATTTATGGTTAATTGCTTTTCATAGAGTGCATGTTAACACTCAACAATCTATGAATGGAAATTAAGTTTTTATAGTGTTTATTGATTTTTCCTTACAAGCTAGCTCTATCCAATGGATACAAGAAGCAAATTATTAATTAGTCGCTTACTCTTGTATCTTTTAACGTTATGAAATTGATTCGCAAATACAATTAAATAATTAAAATTCAATTTTCAATTCCGCAATTCACTGAATTTTGATTATTTTATATTACAAGACTGCGATATGTTTTATATCCATTCGGCATGTATATAAAACTCGATCATGAGCTTTGAAAGGAGAAATTTTTTATTTCTTTTCTTTCCCTTGCTATTCATCCATTCATTCAAAAAAAAACTGAATTATATTTAACATGAATCAGTAATTACTATAATTAATTTTATTCATTTTTGCTATGCTGCTCTCTTTTTTTTATCTCTCTTGTGTGCTCTATGAAGAAGAAATGAGGAGAATTGAAAGTTACATGATAAGCTTTTTCTTGTTTCTGTCTTTGGTAATGTGATTCGTCTTTTATTTTATTAGTGCACTTTTGTGCTGTAAAATTGAGCTTTTACGTAGGAACTGATTAAGAATTGAGGAAACTTGAGTATATAATGATGGTAGGCACTAGGGAGATGCATGAAGGCTTCCTGTCGACACCATTATGATTGCTTTTACCACTTATTTAGGTCCAATTATGAAATAATTTACATTGTGAGGCTTAGGTGATTATTGCAGACCAGGAGCATAGTTTGACTCCAATAAACTTCATTAAATTCGTATTTGACGCAGGGAATAGCTTGTGAATCCCTGGTACAGACTGACCTATCGTTAAACAAATTATCAAATAACTCATCCTCTGATATGCGCTCCAATTACCCTATCATAACCCCAATCCATTTCAAACTCAATCCTGATGTTCAATTTTCACGTTACAGGAACTAATGACTGTGATTTACTCTCGAACTCTTAGCATCAGCTACAAAAAATCCCCTCGTTACATGCCATTTGTTTTTTGTGCGAAATAAATTGCAATTTTTCATCAACTGATGCTGATGCTGAAGTGTTTAAGCGCAGAAGAAGCACAACGATTGATTTGTTGCTATTTGTATGAAATTTGTAAAAAAGTAACGAGAATTTGATGCTTTATTGAGTGATTGAGCATTGTTGTGGCTCATCGTCGATTCATAAACATTTTATGGATAATGAAAATGGAGCGAGCATCAAGTGAAAGGAAGATTGGACATAAAAAAGTGTATTTTTGAGGTTACTTTGATGTTATTAAAATTAAATTTATATTTTTGCTTACAGCTTTTATGCCTGCATATATCATTAGTAGCCAAGTGTAGTATTTACAACTGTAATTACTAAGTTTTATTACCAATATTCTGCATTTTTTATTGCCGTAATTTAAGTTCCGCTTAACAGGCTTTGACTTGATAATCGCATCTAATTTGCATAAGAGTAATTAAAGTAATTGAGTTGTAATATTTATTTAATGGAGTTTAATGAGGAAGTTATGATTAATTGTGTTATTATTGGATATTTATTCATTTCTGGAGATTGAGTTCTTGTGAATTTGCAATAATGTAAGGATTTGACTTGTGATTTACTTAGAAAGTCCTTTAAAATCGTTCGGAAACAACATTTGTTGGATATTCTGTCTGTTAATTGAATTCTTTGTTTATTTACTGGATCTTTCAATTATTCACTGGATCTTTTGTTTACATTCTGTTTCACTGGATCTTGACTGGATCTTTTGCTTATTTACTGACTATTTTATTAACTTATTGGAAATTATGATGATTTGTTGGAACTTTACGCTTAATAATTGAATTTTGCTGCTTATTTACTGGATCTTTTGTCAACTCACTAGATCTTTTGTTTACATTTGGTTTTTTTTGTCAATTTACTGGATCTTTTGTTGAATTCATTGCATATTTTGCTGATAATGATTGAATATTTCACTATCTTACTGGATTGTGCATCATTTACTGCAGCAAACTCAATAAACGGATATTATTAGCACTGGATCTTAATTTATTGCATTTTATTTCACAAAACTTGAAAATTCTACTCAATTAATTTCTAACAAAATAATCCAATTTCCAATCAAATTCATCCAATCATCAGACCCACAAGAAGAAGTCAACAAACTTTCCCAAAGACCAATCCAACCATGAATTTTCCAGTCTTGAGCAATTTATCATAAGAAACTTTCAAGATTTTCCTCACAAAATCAAAGGAAATTAAAAATTATGAAAAAACCCCAAAAAAGTCAGAAAAAGAATTTTGCTTCTTTGCCTTAACTTCCATTCCAATTCAATTTAGTTATCTCATTCACATAAATTCACTACATTGTGTAAGGAAAATGGAGATATAATGAAATATGAAGAAGAACAAACAATATGATAACTTAAGGAATGAGATGGAAAAAGCAGAAGAATTTGTTGCAAAAAATAAAGTTTTTGTGTTAAGTTTCACTTGTAGCTGGGAAGAATTCTAGGGATGGTTGGCTTTTGGTTGAGTTTATGCTTACCTAGTTTTAACAAAAAAGGATCAAAAATTGCAAAAAGGATAATTTTGGGTTATCAGATCTACACTTCCAATAATAACCACCATTTTCTTATTTAAATGAAGGATTCGAACTTCATAATTCTTAGAATTTCCTAAGATTTACCTCAAATTTGCTTTAAATTTGATTTACAATTCGCCGTATTTATGTTACAAAAACTAAACTTTCAAGTATTACCAGATCTTGCATCAGTTTTCCAAATGGGGACGTTCACTAATTACGTAACGCTCTTAGGAGTGATTGATATCTTGTTACTAGGTTGGGATCTTTTGTAACTGGGATGAGATTTTTCTATGGAACTTAAATCTTGCTCCGGGGTTCAGATCATGCTACGGGGTTTAGATCTTGTTCCGGGGTTTTGATCTTGTTCCGAAGTTTAGATCATGCCCTGGGGTTTAGATCTTGCTCCGGGTTTTAGATCTTGCTCCGAGGTTCAGATGTTGCTCCGTGGCTCAGATCTTGCTCCGGGGCTCAGATCAAGCTACGGGGTTCAGATTTTGGAGGAGGTCAAAAAATCAATTTTTCCCGTTACGTAACAAGTGAACAGCCCCCATCTTCCTTTCCATTTCTACAGAATCATAAAGAAAAATTTTTCCCATTGTGGAATTGAATAGGAAGACACACAAGACGACAAAAAAGAAAAAGATTATTTCAGACACAAGAAAAGTTTTTAAAGAAAAATTTTCATTTTTGACATTTTGTGTGCAAAATCCTCACATTTCAAGTTGTTGCCAAACAGACTGTCCGTGCTTGCGATAAACTTTTTTTTTGCAGGCATCGCAATGACTTTTGCTGAAGACAGCAAGTAAAGGGAAATTAAATCTTTTTTTATTTGTTCGAACAAAAGGAATTGATTGAAGCTATGACTTTTGTACGGTAGACGTAAATCTCTTAGAAAATATAAAATTTAAATATCATCACAGCAGTAAATCACGTTCTATAATCCATCATAAGTATTTCTATTGCTCTTTTTTTTCATGTGCTGAGAAGATGAGTGTACAGAAAAGAGTTTTTTTGCAGGAAAAGTAAAGAAGAAGATCTCACGACATTTCTCATGCTCAATTGGTAAATCATGTTTCGTGTCTGATTCAACTGCTGTGGATAGATATGGAAATGAATGAGAGTAACAGTTAAAAGTCATGTTTTTTCTTTTTATGCTGGAGAATTCCATATTTGAGGTGACTGACTGTATTTGAGGTGATATGAATTGGATTTTAGCATTAGTTATGCGGTAAATTGAATTTATGTCATGATGGAGAGACTCTTCTTCTGCTTACTTTGTATATTTGCTTCGGTGTAGATTCAGACAAGTCAAATTCAGTTTAGTTCACGATTTTGTCTGAGACTGGGAATTATTTAACATAAGACGAATTATCAAATAAGTTTCAGTTCAGTTTGAGGCTGAGCTTAAGGCAACATCTTCATTCAACTTGTGACTTAACTTTGGTTTAGATTAAGGCACAGCCTCAGTTAAGCTTGAAGTCCACTTTCAGTTAAGTTTGAAGCTCAGCTTCAGTTCAACTTTAAGCTCAGCCTCAGGTCAGATTGATTCTTAGGCTAATGTCTGCTTAAAACTCGCCTTCAATTCAATTTTAAGCTCAACTTCAGGTCTCTTTGAAGCTCAGCCTCAGTTCAGCTCTTGAGCTTGAAGCTCAATTTCAGTTCGGTTTTAGGCTGCAGTTTAGTCAATTAAAGATTCAATTTTAGTTTGGTTAACAGTAAATTGGCCTCAGTAACAGTTCAGCCTCAATTTAGCTTGAATTTCATCCTTAGTTAAACATGAAGCTCAGCCTCAGTTCAACATAAAGCTTAGCCTCAGTTTAACTTAGAGCTCAGCTTCAGTTCAGCTTTAAGCTCAGCTTCAGCTCAACTTGAAGTTCAATTTCACTTCAATTTCATTCAAATTCATCCTCATTTCCTTGAATCTTTAAAACAATTTATATTCCTAGCTTGCATGAATATCAAAAAATGTGAATTTCATGTCTGGGAACAATGGAAGACGAAGGAATTTATTAATTCTATTTCATAGAAAAAATAGCATACGTATAAAAAAAAAGATTGCAGAAGCAGAACATTTGTATAGACATTAATTTTCTGCTCCAATTATAGTTTTTTTTTGCGTTCTTTCAAAATTTATTCATGGAACTAGCAAAAAAACTATATTTTAAATAAAAAATATTGTTCAATATTTGCTTATGAAAAAAAATGAAACTTTTTGTTCTGATTTTGAACGTGGAGAAAATATCAAGCTACTGTTTTATTTCTATGGCATCTTGCGACATTGTGTGGCATCGAATGATAAATTTAAGATTTACGACTTATTTGTATGAGAAAACAATCCAAAGATTAGAGATAGTAATGAAAAATACATATGGGAATTATTTCATATATATTACATACTTCACAAGAAAATGTTTCTGATTGTTCTTGTGAAGTATATAATTTTTTTTTCTTCAAAAATCAGTTTTTACTTAAGTGTGAAATTTGCAAATTTGCGCTAAAGATTGATTAAAATTAACATGGACCCAGGGTAAACGAATAGAAAAACTGACAGTTATTTTTGTATGGTTTTGAAAGAATTTGTACGGTTTTTAGCACCGGATGTTTGAATAAAAAAATAACGGCTAAAATATAAAAATTTTAATGTTAATTTTAATTGATATTTGCTGAATTAATCAAGTATATTAGCATATTTCTGCAAGTTATCAACAAATTAACCGTAAAATTTTAATTAAATTTTTAAACTCAAGAATAAATCAATTTTTTGTGATAATTTCTAACGGTTTTTCAAAATTCAAACATAAGTGCTAAAAGCAGGACACTGCTAAAATTGATTTGCTAAAAGCAGGACACTTTTCGTTTACCCTGGACATGGACTTATCTCTGCTAACTCTTGTGAAGTATAACATTTCTTACAAATTTCAATCCAAACTAAAGAAGCTACGATCTCTGTTAAATTCTAATTTCTAGTCAAACTACCTTTAAACATCCTTTCATCCACAAAAACGCAAAACTACCTCCAAATCCAATTTATAACCTCAAAAAAAAAAAAAAAAAATCTAAAAAATTCTATTTATTCATAAACTTTTATACATGTACATCCATAAAAAGTGATTTATGTCTATTTATCAGACATATTCACATTCTAAATGAAATTGACCAGCAATGAATAAAGATATGAGAAGTATATTAGTTTTGAATGCAAATGCATACATAAAAGAAGCAGATGTGCATCGCCATAATTTATATAGTTTATAATAGCTCTTCAGCGTCTATAATAAAAATTTTATTCGGCACTACAAAATAAAATCTCTCGCACAAAATTAAAATGCAGCATGAATGAATAAATAAAAAAGTTTAAAAATAAATTATGAGTCGTTGGACGAAATCAATTACCCAAATTGATGGTTCATAAAAAATATATCTTTTTTTTGAGAGTCCGTCGTGTTTTAGCAATAAACTAGTTTGTGTAGGTTGACATAAACGCATTGTAATTGCTTAGAAATGCTTTTCAAAAATAACGGTCACAAAATATTTGAAAATTTAACTGTCAAAATTGATTTGAAAATTTAACGGAAACAAATTATTTGAATTTTTTGGAAAAATATTAGCGATTTTTTTGAAAATTCAGGAATCAAGTTCTAACAGATAAAAATTATATGAAAATTTAACAGTTAAAAATTATTTGAAAATTTAACGGTTAAAAAATATTTGAAAATATAACGGTTGAAAAATATTTGAATTTTTTGACAAACTATTGACTATTGATTTTTGAAAATTCTGCATTCAAAATTTAACGGCTAAAAAATATTTAAAAATTCAGCTGTCAAGATTGAATTGAAAATTTAACGGTTAAATCAAATTTGAATCTTAAACAGCTAGACAATAGTCAGACAGCATTGGCTACATCATTTTAATTTCAGAAATGCACCAAAAACTATCGAGTTTATCAAATCCAATGTTCAGCATTTGAGATGAAAATGGTTTCGCGAATAGCATAATTTGCATCTCTAAAAAGCTTTCCCATAGACGCGTGTATCGCTTAACAATTTATTCATCGCAGTAGTCTAGTAATTAAGTTACAATCGACTGAACTCAATTCTCTTTATTGCTAATTGAATGAATTTTTTTGTTGGATATTCCATTTTTTTTGGATCTTCTTGATGTTTTTTGCGCATCCACGAGTCGCTTTTCAATGCAAATTTTATGATGCGAACAAAAGAGTCGATAATTGAAGAGAAATTGTCTTTTTCTGTATGTCCAATTGAATTTTGTCGCTAATGGAAATGAAATCGATTCGATTGATAACAAAATAAGAATCAGCGACGGTCATTGGCTCACGTATTACTTGACCCATTAGCCCCAACTAGACATCAATCTCATTTCGTGTAGGCTCGACTACTTCTATTAAAATTAATTTAACTAACAGCAGCCCAAAATGATGGAGAATTATTGATTACAACAAACAATTTTCAAAGCCTTCTGTGACCATAAAAAGTATTCATTTTCAATTAGACTTGAGTAGACTTGGCATTGGATATATTTTTGGATATTTCATTTTTGAAGATCATGGATTAATCTCTTTTATTGTGAAAATTAATGAAATTTGTCCATATTTTTCTTATTTTTAGACGTGTGCTACAATCTTATTTGGTAACGGAAAGCCATCGGATAGGTAAGTCATTAGTAATGAAACACTCAAATGGTTCTGTTGACATAGATTTATGCAAATTTGTCTGCGTGTAATATGAAAGTAATTGATTTAGTGTCAATGAGATTTGGTGTGATGATTTTAAGCTTCTGTTAACGGTTTTTGGTAAGAAGAAGATGTTAACGGTTTATTTTGATTTGAAATTTGATGACGTAAGTTTTTCGCGGGTTTTTTTTTGATTTGAAAGAATTATTTTTGGAATATTTTTGAGTTTTGTCGCTTTTTGCTGCACAAATAAGGTTTTTGATCATTACAACTGCTGATTTAGATGTTCCTTTAATCAACATTTACAAGTAAGTAGTTCTAATATCAAGAAATAGCTCTTAATTGAGATTTTTGTTGTTTTGGATGATTTTAATTGCATTTCATTACTTTTTACTGTATTTACAGCACATAATATCAATTAAACTGCTAATATAGTTCCAACATCAATAAACAACTGTATGTAAGTAGATCCAGCGTCTATAAAATACTCAAAAATACAATTTTATTCGATTTTAGGGTAAAAAATGTAATTTTTGGTCACTTTTTTTTTGGTCATTTTTGAAAAAGGTATTTCTAAGCATTTTCAGATCATAGTTTGTATAGAAGAGTTGTAAAAGATCAAAAAATAAGAACTTCTGCATTCAAACTTTTGACTTTTGGACTTCCTGTAGTTTAAAATTTCCAAAAGAAAAAATTGGAAAAATGACCAAAATTTGGCGATTTTTTGTTGCAGCCGCTTGCGCTAAAGAACTTGTTTTTCATAAACCAATAAGTACCCAAAAAGTTGCCTTTTATATGTCTTTATCATTCTTCATATTAATTTTTTCAAATGAATGAAGCACTTCTTCACAATTCTTCATACAAAATGACCCATTTTCAAATGTAATTTTTGGTCAAAAAAAATGTTATTTTGGTCACTTTTTTTTCGCAGGATGCAATGAAAAATTTGTATGGAAGGAAAAAAAATGTAATTTTTGGTCAATTTTTTACAAAAGTAAGCGATGAAAATTTTTTACCCTTAATCTTAACTGTTTTTGATGCAAACTTAAAGATTTAGGTCTAAATACAGTGTGATTCAAATTTTATGGATGTAGCTGTAATAGAAAGGCATTAAATCATCCATCAAAGTTTTCGAAAAATTCCTTCCATACAAATTTTTCAATGCATACCGCGAAAAAAAAGTGACCAAAAATTACATTTTTTTTGACCAAAAATTACATTTTTTTGACCAAAAATTACATTTGACTTTGAAGTTGGCATATCTCGGATATGACAAGTCTAAAAATTCTGAATTTTTTTATGGTGAAAATATTCACTATATACGATAGTTTAAACCACTTTCAAACAATTTTAGACAAAACAGCGAAGAGAAATAAGCATTTAAAGTGTCCAAAAATGAAAAAAAGACTAAAAAACATTAAAAGAAAAATGCTCTAAAAAGTAGTAAATAAAAAAAACGTTAAAAAACTTTTTAAAAAACACGCTTTTAAAAAAAGACTAAAAAACTTAAAAAAAAATGTTCTAAAAAGTAGTTAATAAAAAAAAATCACGCTTCTTAAATAAAACATAAAAAATATTTAAAAAATTTGAAATTAAGAAAAGAAGCTAAAATATTTTTCCAAAATATTCTTGTGTAGTACAAGAACACTATGACTTAAAAGCGTGGGGCGAAATTACTATGCTTTGAACACTAACTTCTTCTTTCGAACGCCCCACGCTTTTAAGTCATAGTGTTCTTGTACTACACAAGAATATTTTGGAAAAATATTTTAGCTTCTTTTCTTAATTTCAAATTTTTTAAATATTTTTTATGTTTTATTTAAGAAGCGTGATTTTTTTTTATTAACTACTTTTTAGAACATTTTTTTTTAAGTTTTTTAGTCTTTTTTTAAAAGCGTGTTTTTTAAAAAGTTTTTTAACGTTTTTTTTATTTACTACTTTTTAGAGCATTTTTCTTTTAATGTTTTTTAGTCTTTTTTAAAAGCGTGTTTTTTAAAAAGTTTTTTTTAACGTTTTTTTTATTAACTACTTTTTAGTCCTGTTAATACAATGAAAATTTTTATTAAACTATTTTTCTACAATTAACAGAAATGTACAGTTTTCTTACGTGTTGGAAAATTTTCACGCCTTCACTCGCTTCGCTCCGTTCAGGTCGCAAAAATTTGTGAGCTTCGCTCAACCAAGTCCGAACTACGTTCGAACTCCTTAAGTTCGAGCTTCGCTCGAACTGTATTTTTACTTACGATGATACATGTAGCTTTCTTACGTGTTGGAAAATTTTTACGCATTCACTCGCTTCGCTTCATTCGTTCGACTGTTATTAAGTCACAGTAGTGTCGGACTCCACTTCGCTTCGCTTCGTTCGCCCGACTGTTATTAAGTCACAGTAGTGTCGGACTTCACTTCGCTTCGCTTCGTTCGCCCGACTGTTATTAGGTCACAGTAGTGTCGGACTCCACTTCGCTTCGCTTCGTTCGCCCGACTGTTATTCAGTCACAGTAGTGTCGGACTTCACTTCGCTTCGCTTCGTTCGCCCGACTGTTATTAAGTCACAGTAGTGTCGGACTCCACTTCGCTTCGCTTCGTTCGCCCGACTGTTATTAGGTCACAGTAGTGTCGGACTCCACTTCGCTTCGCTTCTTTCGCCCGACTGTTATTAGGTCACAATAGTGTCGGACTCCACTTCGCTTCGCTTCGTTCGCCCGACTGTTATTAGGTCACAATAGTGTCGGACTCCACTTCGCTTCGCTTCGTTCGCCCGACTGTTATTAAGTCACAGTAGTGTCGGACTTCACTTCGCTTCGCTTCGTTCGCCCGACTGTTATTAGGTCACAGTAGTGTCGGACTCCACTTCGCTTCGCTTCGTCCGCCCGACTGTTATTAAGTCACAGTAGTGTCGGACTTCACTTCGCTTCGCTTCGTTCGCCCGACTGTTAATAGGTCACAGTAGTGTCGGACTCCACTTCGCTTCGCTTCGTTCGCCCGACTGTTATTAAGTCACAGTAGTGTCGGACTTCACTTCGCTTCGCTTCGTTCGCCCGACTGTTATTAGGTCACAGTAGTGTCGGACTCCACTTCGCTTCGCTTCGTTCGCCCGACTGTTATTAAGTCACAGTAGTGTCGGACTTCACTTCGCTTCGCTTCGTTCGCCCGACTGTTAATAGGTCACAGTAGTGTCGGACTCCACTTCGCTTCGCTTCGTTCGCCCGACTGTTATTAAGTCACAGTAGTGTCGGACTTCACTTCGCTTCGCTTCGTTCGCCCGACTGTTATTAGGTCACAGTAGTGTCGGACTCCACTTCGCTTCGCTTCGTTCGCCCGACTGTTATTCAGTCACAGTAGTGTCGGACTCCACTTCGCTTCGCTTCGTTCGCCCGACTGTTATTAGGTCACAGTAGTGTCGGACTCCACTTCGCTTCGCTTCTTTCGCCCGACTGTTATTAGGTCACAATAGTGTCGGACTCCACTTCGCTTCGCTTCGTTCGCCCGACTGTTATTAGGTCACAATAGTGTCGGACTCCACTTCGCTTCGCTTCGTTCGCCCGACTGTTATTAAGTCACAGTAGTGTCGGACTCCACTTCGCTTCGGTTCTTTCGCCCGACTGTTATTAGGTCACAATAGTGTCGGACTCCACTTCGCTTCGCTTCGTTCGCCCGACTGTTATTAGGTCACAATAGTGTCGGACTCCACTTCGCTTCGCTTCGTTCGCCCGACTGTTATTAAGTCACAGTAGTGTCGGACTTCACTTCGCTTCGCTTCGTTCGCCCGACTGTTATTAGGTCACAGTAGTGTCGGACTCCACTTCGCTTCGCTTCGTTCGCCCGACTGTTATTCAGTCACAGTAGTGTCGGACTCCACTTCGCTTCGCTTCGTTCGCCCGACTGTTATTAGGTCACAGTAGTGTCGGACTCCACTTCGCTTCGCTTCTTTCGCCCGACTGTTATTAGGTCACAATAGTGTCGGACTCCACTTCGCTTCGCTTCGTTCGCCCGACTGTTATTAAGTCACAGTAGTGTCGGACTCCACTTCGCTTCGCTTCGTTCGCCCGACTGTTATTAAGTCACAGTAGTGTCGGACTTCACTTCGCTTCGCTTCGTTCGCCCGACTGTTATTAGGTCACAGTAGTGTCGGACTCCACTTCGCTTCGCTTCGTTCGCCCGACTGTTATTCAGTCACAGTAGTGTCGGACTCCACTTCGCTTCGCTTCGTTCGCCCGACTGTTATTAGGTCACAGTAGTGTCGGACTCCACTTCGCTTCGCTTCGTTCGCCCGACTGTTATTAGGTCACAGTAGTGTCGGACTCCACTTCGCTTCGCTTCTTTCGCCCGACTGTTATTAGGTCACAATAGTGTCGGACTCCACTTCGCTTCGCTTCGTTCGCCCGACTGTTATTAGGTCACAATAGTGTCGGACTCCACTTCGCTTCGCTTCGTTCGCCCGACTGTTATTAAGTCACAGTAGTGTCGGACTTCACTTCGCTTCGCTTCGTTCGCCCGACTGTTATTAGGTCACAGTAGTGTCGGACTCCACTTCGCTTCGCTTCGTTCGCCCGACTGTTATTAAGTCACAGTAGTGTCGGACTTCACTTCGCTTCGCTTCGTTCGCCCGACTGTTAATAGGTCACAGTAGTGTCGGACTCCACTTCGCTTCGCTTCGTTCGCCCGACTGTTATTAAGTCACAGTAGTGTCGGACTTCACTTCGCTTCGCTTCGTTCGCCCGACTGTTATTAGGTCACAGTAGTGTCGGACTCCACTTCGCTTCGCTTCGTTCGCCCGACTGTTATTAAGTCACAGTAGTGTCGGACTTCACTTCGCTTCGCTTCGTTCGCCCGACTGTTAATAGGTCACAGTAGTGTCGGACTCCACTTCGCTTCGCTTCGTTCGCCCGACTGTTATTAAGTCACAGTAGTGTCGGACTTCACTTCGCTTCGCTTCGTTCGCCCGACTGTTATTAGGTCACAGTAGTGTCGGACTCCACTTCGCTTCGCTTCGTTCGCCCGACTGTTATTCAGTCACAGTAGTGTCGGACTCCACTTCGCTTCGCTTCGTTCGCCCGACTGTTATTAGGTCACAGTAGTGTCGGACTCCACTTCGCTTCGCTTCTTTCGCCCGACTGTTATTAGGTCACAATAGTGTCGGACTCCACTTCGCTTCGCTTCGTTCGCCCGACTGTTATTAGGTCACAATAGTGTCGGACTCCACTTCGCTTCGCTTCGTTCGCCCGACTGTTATTAAGTCACAGTAGTGTCGGACTCCACTTCGCTTCGGTTCTTTCGCCCGACTGTTATTAGGTCACAATAGTGTCGGACTCCACTTCGCTTCGCTTCGTTCGCCCGACTGTTATTAGGTCACAATAGTGTCGGACTCCACTTCGCTTCGCTTCGTTCGCCCGACTGTTATTAAGTCACAGTAGTGTCGGACTCCACTTCGCTTCGCTTCGTTCGCCCGACTGTTATTAGGTCACAGTACTGTCGGACTCCAGGACCCTATTTACTCAGTATATCAAGATCCAGTAAGATCCAGGACCATATTTACTCAGCATATCAAGATCCAGTAAGATCCAGGACCATATTTACTCAGTATATCAAGATCCAGTGAGATCCGGGACCATATTTATACAGTATATCAAGATCCAGTAAGATCCAGGACCATATTTACTCAGTATATCAAGATCCAGTGAGATCCAGGACCATATTTATTCAGTATATCAAGACCCAGTAAGATCCAGGACCATATTTACTCATTATATCAAGATCCAGTGAGATCCAGGACCATATTTACTCAGTATATCAAGATCCAATAAGATCCAGGACCATATTTACTCAGTATATCAAGATCCAATGAGATCCAGAACCATATTTACTCAGTAAATCAAGATCCAGTGAGATCCAGGACCATATTTACTCAGTATATCAAGATCCAGTAAGATCCAGGACCATATTTAATCAGTATATCAAGATCCAATGAGATCCAGAACCATATTTACTCAGTATATCAAGATCCAGTGAAATCCAGGACCATATTTATACAGTATATCAATATCCTGTAATATCCAGGACCATATTTACTCAGTATATCAAGATCCAGTGAGATCCGGGACCATATTTATACAGTATATCAAGATCCAGTAAGATCCAGGACCATATTTACTCAGTATATCAAGATCCAGTGAGATCCAGGACCATATTTATTCAGTATATCAAGAACCAGTAAGATCCAGGACCATATTTACTCATTATATCAAGATCCAGTGAGATCCAGGACCATATTTACTCAGTATATCAAGATCCAATAAGATCCAGGACCATATTTACTCAGTATATCAAGATCCAATGAGATCCAGAACCATATTTACTCAGTAAATCAAGATCCAGTGAGATCCAGGACCATATTTACTCAGTATATCAAGATCCAGTAAGATCCAGGACCATATTTAATCAGTATATCAAGATCCAATGAGATCCAGAACCATATTTACTCAGTAAATCAAGATCCAGTGAGATCCAGGACCATATTTACTCAGTATATCAAGATCCAGTAAGATCCAGGACCATATTTAATCAGTATATCAAGATCCAATGAGATCCAGGACCATATTTACTCAGTATATCAAGATCCAATGAGATCCAGAGCCATATTTACTCAGTATATCAAGATCCAATGAGATCCAGAACCATATTTATATAGAATGAAATTCAATCAATATTAACGTATTTTTGAAGATTTGAATGTAACGGTTTTCTTTGAATTCAAATTTTTAGTAAGAATATCCATGAGAAAATCACTTGATATTTTTTTAGTCTTACTTAAATGTCCTGAACAGGTCGATATTATAATGTAATTAATAATTCGTATTATTAATCAATGCATAATAAATCATAGAAAATCATTTCTAGTTCGATAAACGGTCTTGATAGTGTGAATTAGAAATACACATAATTGACAACGGATTTTTTTCAAATTTTTTCCCATATAAAAATTTAAATTAATTAATTAAAATATAAGGAAGCAAGTTAGCGATTTAATGATGACAAAACATCAAATTGCTCTCCGGAACACACATATATAAAAAAAATCAGCATGATTGGAGCATCAGAAGTGGTCGAAAAAAGGGTCACAAATTTTGAACGTGACAGAAGGACAGACAGAGCAAGTCAAATAAAAGCGTGTAAAAATGACCAAAAATTACATTTTTTACCCTATTATAAATTTGAATATTTTTGTTTACATCTTCAGATTTTACGTGAATTTCAGCATTAAAAGCCGCTGCTCTATACACAGCAACATCCATATCAGCCTCAAAACATCTCTAAAATATCCTCAAATTCAATCTAATTAATTAATTCAAACAAATTTCTCATTCAATCGTGACAAAAACTAGAAAAATCTTAATTATTTGTCAGTTCCTGTAGCAAATTTGCAATCAACATTCCATCGTGTCCCAAATCTACATATCTAAAAACCAGCTATAGATCGAGTTTAATGTTGCGATTATTTTTTTTGTGTTATTTTGTTTTATGTCAGACATGACAAACATCTGTTTGCGTAATTTATATTCCCTCGAATTCATTAAAACTTCTCGGTTCTGTTGAGAAGGAACACACACGCACACACATGAATGACTTGAAGGTGTCACAGAAACTCTTTTGTTGACACTTAAATTACTTACAATTATTAAAATTGAGTCACTTTTTTTTTTGTCAAATTAGGCAAAGGTGCTGACTCAGATTAAACTTCCGTATGGTCGGATGAACAAAAAGACGAAGAAAATAATAACAATCTCATGTTATTTAAGCGCCTTCTTATGTAAATACATGCATGTGCCCAAATGTCTCATTCAGATCATTATTTAAAGTGTCTACGAATAGACTATAGACGTAGGCGGAAGTCGAGCGACGAATAGAATTCGAAAATCGTGTGCTTACACATAAAATAGCGCATATCCATCAACATCTATAAAATGTGTAATCATGGGAAAAAAATTCTTCAATAATTTGATTTAATGCCAGCATCAATGCACACTAAGATGACGACAATTTTCGTTAAATTATTGTCAGTTCTGCTTTATACCTTCTTTTTCGGATGAAATTGCATTTTGGACGTGTGGATGATTTGATGAAGTCTTTTCTTTTATATTCAATTCACTTATTTTGACATGAATTTCATTGATGAGGTGTTGGAATGAAGTGGCAGTTTGATGGACTTTAATGGATGTGATATGAATGGATTTGGTGGAATTTGGCTTGGGAATTTTGAGGTTAGGTGAGATTTAAAGCTGGTTTTGAAGGGGGTTTTGGGGATATTCAAGGGATATTGGGGGATTTTTTCAGGATATTTAAGGAATTTTGGGGATATTTTTGAAATTTCTTTTTGAAGATATTTAGGAAATTTTTTGGGGATATTTAAAGGGATTTTTGAGGATATTTAGGGAATTTTTGAGGATATTTTTAAGGGACATTTAAGGAATTTTTTTAAAAATTAAAAAAAAAATTTTTAAAGGGATATTTAGAGGGTTTTTGGGGATATTTAAGGAAATTTTGGGGATATTAAGGACAATTTTTGATATTTTTTGGATAAATAAGAGATTTTGTGGCCACCTCTTGGATGTACCCCTGCATGACACTTTAGTCAATTTCAAATCCATACCAAAAATACGCTTTATCTCCCCAACATACCACCTAACCTCCAAACATATTCCCATTCAATCTTACAATTCCCTTGTCATCGACTGAACGGATGCTGAAAATTATTTTCTTTCTTTTTTTCAAGTGTCTTCCTTTTATTTTCCGTTTCAAAAACTTGAAAATTAAATTTAATATTGAATGAAACCTTCTGTCGGAAGAGCAATCCTCTTATCTTGATGTGTCCATTGAACATTGCACATTTTCTTCTCATGTTGGACTTAAAAGAGTTCAAACTTACACACAAGTGACATTGAGAAATGATGATGAGATTAAGTTTTTGTGTCTTTTACGTTTCGTTTCCATTTAAGGAATAAAATAAATGAAAGAATTTAAAGTTTTTGTGTTTGAAAAGATGTGAGGTATTGGACAGAGGAATTAAGTTTTTTTTAGCTTTTGAGGAAGTTCAAATGGAATTTAAAAAGTTTGGAACTGAAGTAGTTGAAGTGATGAATTGTTTAAGTGATTTATTGAGAAGATTAAGCTATTAAGTCATCAGTGAACAGGATGAATAAGCTTTATTGAATTTAACGGCTGTTAAAGGTTTGAATTTTGTAACGGTTATTAAAAATTTGAATTTTTTTTCAATTTTTATCAAATTCAGCGGTCGATAAAAGTTTGAATTTTGTAACGGTTTTCAAAAATTTGAAATTTTTCTTACCAAATTCAAATAAATTTCAACCGTTAAAATTGAAAATTTTGCTTTAAATTCTTAAATTTCAATAATCTAACTATATAAGCTATAAATTCTGTCTCCGTACTCATAATCCCATAAAATTCAGCACCAGACACACTTCATAACCTAAAACTCAAACGACACTTCCATAAACAGCCATAAAATCTCATAAATTATTAATTACGTGAAAATGACACCAAAATATTTCCCCCCAAAAAATCACATCCTTAACTTTCCACCCTATAAAATCATTTCCATATCTTTTCATGCACAACTTATAAGAAGAAATATTAAGCAAATAAAAACTTGTATTTATTACATGCACACACTCGACTTAAATGGGGGAAATAGTTCATAAAAATGAATAGTGTACTTAAAGCACTTTGAAAATATATTTTTATGGATTTTTCGCAATCGTAAAATAAAAGTTTTTATTAAATATGATTTTTTCATATTATGAGTCTTTAAGGGCTCGCATGTGTAATATTGTAGGGATTATTGGTGATTTGTATGGAAATTTTTGTGAATATTTTTGTGATTTTCTGATGGATTTTTTGAAGGAAATTGAGAGATTTTGAAAGGATGGATTGTTTAAAGCCTTAGAAGTAAGCTGTCGAAAGAGATAGTATTGCACTTGGTATCGGAAATTGACAAGTGGAAACCAGCGATAGAGCCTGCTTTAGGCGACATCTGTGAGAGGTCATGGATCACAATTGATCTGTACGACCAGCGAAGTAAGTAAGTAAGGCTTGTTTAAAGCTCTAATTAGGTATCTTTGGTTTGTTGTCAAACTTACATAGGTCTATTTTTGATGTTGAAGAAATTAAGCAAGTTAAGGTTCGATTCTCAATTTTCAAATTTCAAAAAACCGTTAAAAAGTACTAAACCTTAAGAAACAATGAATATAGTTTCTAGAGATTGCTCTACTTAAATGTACTAGTTAGGCATGGTTGGGAGCGTGTTTTGTGCTTACTCTGCTCTTTGACTTCTTGAGAAAGCTATATTTTGTGTCCTTAAGCATAACCAGAGTAGCTTTAAGTATCCGTAAGCACAACTAGAGACTCAAGAGTGTTAAATGCCAATCCGATCAATCAAATAAGCTCGTCAATGAATCAGCAGACCACCTTCATGTCTATAATAAGTTATTGCTGCCAATCCAGCACCTAGCAACCCCCATAAGCCTTGATTGTGCCGCTAGCAACTCTAAAATAAGCACATGAAGTGATACCTATTATTTCTGTACACCACCCAGTTCCATCCCATAAATAACCATAAAACGACAACCCGACATCTGTTCCTTCATAACAATTCATAGACACAATAAGTCAAGCTCCTAAAAATTCCTTCCAATTCCTCCACATGAACTGCAAAAAATTCTCACGAATAAAAAAATTGTCCCCCAAAAATAATACAAAATGTGTGTACATACTGTATCTGCATCTCATGCCTTCATCTTCTTATGTATGTTACAGGAATAGAAGTGAAACAGTGAAAAAAAGACAGAAGAGGAACTTCTAAAATTAAATTTCATTTCATGATCTATTTTCAAGTCGTGCCTGCAGATATATACATTTATTTGCAATATATTCTATTCTGAGATTCTCACTATGTGTGGCTGAACCGAGAAGTTTTTGGTTTCAACTCTAAAATTAGAAACGTGTGAAGGATTTTATTTATATGAAAATTCAAGGATTTCTGGTTACAAACTGTACATATTATTGTTGGTGCACTTTACACAACATTTAATGCCAATATCTTATTTTTTGTGCACATGGCAGTGTGTTTATTGGTCTTAAATCACCGCCTTATTGGAGACTGTACGTGTGTTGTGACTGATATTTAAGAAGTAGGGTCTGTCAATTGTTAAACAGTGTTTGAAAAGCCTCTGTGGAGGAGTAGGTCAGGTGATAGCATGTATTTTGTGGGGTAACATAAAGGTCACGGGTTCGAATCCCTAACATTTCTAAATTCCAAAGTTTCAGATAAGTTTATTGCTTCTTTTTTTTTTTAAATAAAGTGTTGAAAACCAAAGAAATTCGCCAAGTGACTAGTCCCAAATAGTAGGGGGGCGGGCCATCTGATGTATTTTGGCCGGGACGCGTCGTACTATTCTCCATTGCTGCTGTGTCTCGACAAAGCCTCAAAATGTCCCGGTTTTTCAAGAAGTCGAAAACTATGTACCGATGCACACAGTTTGGACAACACTGACTTATTACGTTACAGCCGCGGAATACCTAGATAGTAAGCTTCTACTAAAATCACTAGTGTGTCGTGACAAACAGGTTCACCAGGGTTCACCAGTGATATCAGAATCACTCCATTGATGACAATATTATCAGCTTATTGTCTCTAGAATACAAAGGAAGGCTATGAGTTGCGTTCATAACTACATATGATTCATGATCACAAGGTCGGTGGTATTGCAATAATTAGGTTCCGAAGTACTTAACCTTTCCACCACCGAGCCATTTTGATTCACGTATTATTTCTTAACAGTCCCTGAAATCGAGCATTGACCCTTAAATAGCCCCTTTCCCTCCTCAACGTCCCCCTAAAGACATCACATATGAACAGTCCCCAAAAACACACTAAATCAAGATCTGCTCTAAATACTTTCATAATTCGAAATTTCAAAGGAAATGGACACAAAGGCATTAAATAAACATCAAATAATAACAAACACATCCACTTATGTAGCATTTAACTTAAATGAGTCATAAAAAAAATCATAGACATTCTCAAAAATAAATTCTTAAAAAGTAATCCAAATTGGATTTAAAGATTTATACATTCTCAGATCTGGTTTTTAATGCATTTTTATGGCTTCACGTGATGCAACAATTTACAATTTATGCAAATGTTCAGGTTGAGGTATTTCATTTTTTCGAAAGGCATTGAAAGTGTGGCTGAAAATTATTGCTGAAATATTTTGTGTTGGTGATTTCTCATATTTAGGTTTGTAGGCATAACAGTGAAGTAAGTCTATTTATTTTTGTGTTGGTGATCGAGACTTAGTTTGTTTTTGGCTGATTGTTGACTTTTTGAGTGGTCGAATGGCATCAAGTGCTTAGAGAAATTTGACTTTTGGACTTATTTGGAAGATGATCGATTATTCGTTGATTATTGGTGCTATTGTTGAGGTTATGGATGTCGGCATTTGATTATGGAGTTGAAGCACTTGATTTTGAGGTTATGTTGGATGTTTGGATTGGGATTTGTGAATTAATAAAGTTTAGTAAGTATTGCATTTGGGATTGGGAGTTGGCAAGTGGCTGCCAATGGTAGGGTCAGTTTAAGGCGTCATCTGAGGGATCTAATGCATCATAATTGATCTGTACGATGAGTGAAGTAAGTAATTAAGAACCTTAAAGGTGAAAAACGGACTCTAGACGACGTCAAGGGCGCCCTGTCAAACTCCTGGACGTACCAAAATCCTTATTATAATGCAGTGTTGAACAACCTGTGTACCGCGACACATTAGTGTGCAGTTTGCCACGTAAGCTAAGTGCGATTTGGTTCGTGGATTATCACAAAGATGTAACACAGAAGTGTGTCGCGGACCACAGTTTGAGCAACTCTGCCATGCATTCGGATTCATCCATACAATTATTGACGATTTACGAATTGTAATACGATCCAGCAAATAAATATTCAGGGTCATTCCTAAAATGTCACAAAAGTATCCGACGAACTCAGCTTGGATCGAAATAATCAGTATAAATCATGTATTTAACTTTTACGTGCTAAATAGAGGTGTATATCCATTCTTTAATCACCATAATAATCAGCTAGTAAAAATGAAATTCCATAGCTTTTTTCAACAGTAAATCCAATATCCCGCAGAGCGACTTGTCTAAATATTATCGTAATTCCACCATAGAATTATAGTCTAGACTTTAACATTCTTCAGTCCACAAAATCTGAAGAATCATCAAAAATATTTTTAACAACAAGTTTTGCTTCTTGAATCCTCATAAAAAAATAAGTCCGCTGAATGTCATTATCATAACATATTTGCTCATGCCTTCATATTCTGTTATCAGATGTGGCATACACAAGAAAAGCAAAAGCAAAACAAAAGGAAGGAATCACATTTAAAAGTCTAAAGAGACGCGAACATTTATCGTGCATTGTAAATCTCTCAAGTCAAGGAATCCAATGATTAGGTTATAACATTCGGTCCGTGACATCTTTACGATTATTAAGAGATGGCCAAGAGGTGGGCAACCTTTATTTCTTCGTGTCACCTTTTGGAAGTAACGCTCCAGCTCAGTGCGCCCAAGCTACAGTGCACCCCAGCCACAGTTCGCCCCAGCAACAATGCGCCATAGTCCCAATGCGCTCCAGACGACTAAACCTCGACCAAAACCCCACATAATATACGGTTCACAGCATTTCCAGTCATTTCTGCCAGCACAGTAGTGTCCGGCAGCGAAAAGGCGGCAATGGTCAAGTAATTAGAGCGTCGGACTGCCGTTCTAACGACCCGGGTTCGATCCCCGGGAAAGTCTACTCAAATTCGGGTGCTTTTTCGCTGTTCTAGTGTCCCGCAGCCCACAGGTTCCCCACACCTGAAAGAGATTCTCAAAACGTGCCATTTTTTTTTCGTTCGTTTCTCATTTCACAATTTTTATGCACATGGACTTGATTGAATAATAAGGAACAAAAACTAGTTTAACCTGTCACAACAATTTATAAGACTCGATAAGATTCAATATGCTTGACTTGGTGTTGTGGAGGAAAATTGTGAGAGATAAAAAAATGGTTTTTTAATCGCCTTGTCTGTTAATAACGAAATAAGTAAAGTTTAAATGCATGTATATCTCTGCTATTTAAAAAGTTGTGGCAGTGAGGAAATAATTTTTGCAAGAATTAATTGAATATAGGAAGAGATTTTTGAGGTGGAGTGAAGGGGGTTGGGTGAACTTACTATGTTGGTAATTTTAAAGAGATACTTTGTAATGTTGTGAGTATTGTGGAAGTCGTTGTCTTATGGACTGGACTCTACTTAATGATTAATAGGACGGATTTTGATGGGAATCGAACCCACGTACCCAAAAAATAAAAAAAAAAGAATTATGGCTCAAGTTGGCACCGAGATTCGAACCCACGACGTCCAGTTTCTTGTCATTTAAAAACCCAATCATCTACTCATTCGTCCACCAAACCATATAAACGCAATAATTAAATGCAGCAAAAATGACTTAACTATCCTCAAATTAACATTGACTCACAAAACTAAAATATCTTATAATTCTCATACCGAGACCCCTTCCACCTCCCGACCATAAATTTCATATACTTTTTAAAAAACAAAAAATCATGAATCAGCCACGATGCGTTAATCATTCCCAGAAAAGAAACATGATCGACAATATGTTTGCGTCGTGGCACAGGAAATTCCAAGAAAAATAAAAGTTTCTACCAATAAACATAAAATGTTGATGATCTGGAGGCTTATTCAGGTATATCGATAAGTGACCAGTCATCGCTAATAATTGATAAGCATTGAAAGTTCAAGAGAAGTGAAAATATTTTTGCATGTCAGGCTTTATTTAAATTAGCAATCAGCACTAATACAGTAAATAACGAACCGCTTATTCCAGTTAAAGATGCGGAATGATGAGTAGACATAAAATTGGAGCCAGTTTCGCTAATAATTGGACTGATTTGGCATAAAACTTGATGATTTTTTTTGAAATTGAAGACTTAATGCCTTTTTAATACACCCAAAAATTATGAATCGCTTCTGTACGCACATAAAATATTGCATTTTGGATATTAATCAAACACCTAAGGCGTGACTTCCTCATCATGTTAACAAAACACTCAAAATTAATTAGTTCCTCGTAAATTGTTTTTAGATATCTTAAAAAATCAACAAATATTTCTAAATTTTTAATCTTATTAATTCCTTCCCACAGTTCCGCACAGAGAAATTGATGTTGAGTCTAGAATTTTTTTTTTTCATAATTTATTCGAGTTGTTGCTTGATTTTTAGTTCAAAAACAGTAATTTTTCATATCTCACAAGACGAGTTCTTCTTCTTTATCTAAGCAAGCTTTATTTATAGACGGTATGCTGTCATTTGAGTTTGAAATATTTGCCAATCTATTGACTTAAATACGGTCCGAGAAGTAAATTGTGATGACATTTAGTGGAAAGGTTATGAAGCTTATAAGGTTTCTAAAAATTCAAAATTTAACGCTTTTTAAAAATTTAAAACTAACGGCTCTCAAAAATTCAGAATTCAACGGCTTTCAAAAATTCAAAATTTAACGATTTTCAAAAATTTAAATTTCACGGCTTTTAAAAATTCAAAATTCAACAGCTTTAAAATTCAAAATTCAACGGTTTTCAAAAATTCAAAATTCAACGGTTTTTTAAAATTCAAAATTCAACGGTTTTCAAATATTAAAAATTCAACGGCTTTTAAAATTTCAAATTTAAACAGATTTCAAAATTTCCAACTTTAACAGTTTTCCAAAATTCAAAATTTAACGGTTTTGAAAAATTCAAAATTCAATGCTTTCTTGTAAAATGCTTCAAATCATATCCAGCCCGGGTAAAAATCCCAAAGACATAACAAACGCTTATCCTCTCATAATTAAAATTGTTAATTTTGTTTAAATGTCGCCATCTCATATCCAAACAACACTTGAGTGTAATTTTGATAAATATTCAAGTCGTCATTCCGACTGCTTTCTGCACATCCGTAACCCATTCTCATTTGTCTTATAATCCCCAAACGTATTCACACAAAATACCGAAAAAATCCAATTCTTTGTAAATTATTGAAATTCTTTCTGATGAGAACAGTTCTGTATTTCACATCTTACAGTTAATACTTGATTAAGCATAACGACCATCACTTGCGTATCATGAATTAGACAGAACATAAAAAAAATTCTTTCCCTTCACTTATTTGCCTTTCTAAAGTCTCATTAACACTACCGTATCAATTGAGATTAAGAAAATCTATTTTTTAAAGCTTAAGAATCAAAAATTGCTGTTAATTAAAGAGCATGAATGGGTGGGAGCATCAGACGGTGTTGAATTAATTTGATTCTCAAATAGTACAGGTGGCTTGCTTGGGTGCACTATGTCGACGCATTGTGTAGCTCTGAGTTATCTTAGACTAAGCTTGTGATCAATTTGAGACTTAAAAACTCAATAAATAGGTCCAAAAACCACTTAAATCAGCATATTCGACAAACTTCCACGCGGTGTATGGAAGTTCAAATTTCAAAAAATCGCGCACTTTTCTAACGCAGCTTTTTTGATCAACAATATTCAGTGTGGTATCTTTAAAATCAATTTCTTATCATTTACTGCATTAACGACGACAAACTAAATCAATACTAAACATTTCGAAATGAGTAACAAACATTTGGCAAAAGGTAAGTGAAAATATTTAATTTTGAAACAATTAGATTTGTGTGGATATTCTGTGATATTATGGGGTATACCTAGATTTACTCTTGCTTAGGCATATCCAGATCTAAGTGTCGCATAGCTTAAAACTGTGGTGAGTAACCTTTTTGCTGTGACACACTAGACACTTGCAAATGCCATGAATCGCATGCCGTGTTCGGTTTCAGTTGTGGCCTACCAGTAAAGTGTGCCTTGTCACAAATTGGGTTGCCCACCATTGAGTTAAAGCATGATTCAGCTAGACACTTTCGTCTAGCCAACATTCTGACATTTTCTTATCTCGAACATTTTTATCAAATTTCGATGAGTTCTATTCTCAATCAATTTCAAGAGGGATTAGTAATTAGTTATAGATAAAGCCTAGATTACTAACTACAATATTTTGGAATTGGATTCTTGTAATTGCCTTTCTACCGGTATATTTTTGGGAATGCAGTAGTAATTTATGTACGATACTTGGTCATATAGTAATAATAATAATAACAATAATAATAATAATAATAATAATTTTATTACCGTGATAGTCAAGTAACCTCCGACAGCTCAATGGAAGTAACATGCGCCTTAAAATCGTACGTCGTGGGTTCGAGTCCCACTTCAAATTCAAATTATAAATCTTATATCTTTAATTTCTCTAGATTCCGACCAACCAACCTTCCCTTTCGACGGGAAACTTCGTCTCTATTCGATGAGATTTTGTCCTTTTGCACATCGCATACATTTGGTGTTGAATGCCAAAAACATTTCATATCATGTTGCATACATAAATCTTACAAGCAAACCAGAATGGTTAGTGCAAGTTTCACCATTGACAAAAGTACCAGCACTTAAAATTGCGGGTGAATCAGAGCCAATAATTGAATCATTAATCATTGCTGACTATCTTGATGAGAAATATCCACAAAATACTTTATATTCAAGAGATCCATTGCAAAAGGCAGCCGACAGAATTTTGATTCAGCGATTTGACGGCGTTACTTCGCCGTTCTTTCGTCTGCTTTACCAACGGAATGAAAGTACTGCTGCAGATGCAGTAACTGAATTATTGAATGCATTGGATATTTATGAAAAAGAATTGGAAAGACGGGATAAGAAGTTTTTCGGAGGTTCGAAACCTGGAATGGTAGACTACATGATCTGGCCATGGTGTGAGCGGTTAGGTAAGTTGCTATTAGGTCTTATAATGAGCCTCTGAATAAGCCTAAGGAGGCTGACATGGATCACAATTGATCAGAAGCAAACAAGTAAGAATAAGCCTTAAGTTTTAATGATCAATTCTTATTTTTCAGAGTCATTGAAGTTCATCACTAAGTTTGAGCTTGACAAGTTCCGATTTCCTAAATTCTTGAAATGGAAAGATGAGATGCAAAAGGACCAGGCAGTCAAAATGCATTATGTGTCACCTGAAGATCATTTCAAATTTGCTTCTTCGATGATCACTGACAGTCCAGATTATGATTTCTTGGCATAAGTAAGTTGATGACATGAATTAATTTACAGACATTGAGTCATATAAATAGTGCAACTGTTACTTGACAAATTCTTAAGACCGAGAACCATAGGAGACAATTCTGAATTGAAGCCGTATCCAGGCTGGTGTCAAGTCAGTTTCATCAAATTGTTTCGAATATTGTAAAAATTATAAATTCACAATAAAATCTTGTTGTTATTCAAAAATTCAAAATTCATTATTTTTGAAATTTTAAAATTTAACGGTTTTCAAAAATTCAAATTTTATAAAATTCAAAATTCAACGATTTATGAAAATTCAAAATTTAACAGTCAATTAAAATTCAAAATTTAACGGTTCATAAAAATCCAAAAATTTAACGTTTTTCAAAAATTCAAAATTTTAAAATATCAGAGGTTTCACTGTACATAACATATTTCCATCAATTTTCATATTCCCCACTTACTTTATCACTAATCAATTCACAATCAATCAATTATTGTCTTTTCAATTAACTTAACAAATGACTTAACCGACTAAAAAGTGCGTCTTCATTATTAATTCACATGTTATCAAATTCAATCAATCAATTAACAAATCCCATTCATCTATGAGCGCAAAAAGGCAGCATAAATTCAATAATTTATGATAAACGGAATCAGAGTTGCAAAATTGGTACCTGCGACAGACAAAAACCGTACAATTCCGTGATAATTTGTATGGATTTGTAAGGAAAACCATACAAATTATCAAAAAACCATACAAATTATATAGAAAAACCATACAAATTATCAAGAATTTGTACGGTTTTAACCTCTCACGGCTGCCTGTTTTGCAACTCTGAACGGAATGGCACCGGCCACAGCATTATGTGAATCTCTCGAGCTTTCTCGAATTTAATTTGCATTCAATTGAATTAAATGAATGTCATTGTCAATGCCAATAAAAGGGGGAATTGAAAAAATAATTCAGTGATTTGAAATCGGAGATGAACAAAAAGCTTTGAAATAAATTAAATTGTATAGAATATCGCATTAATAGCTGAATTGTCATAAATTTAAAATGAATTAAAAACTTTCAGATTAAAAATCATCAGTTGGAGTGTCATTGAGACCAGAAGAACATAAAACTTTCTTTCCAGTTCCAGTCACTTCCATTCCATTTAATTTTATTATTAAATTGATAAAAAACATCAAAAAATTCATAAATATTATTATTATTTTGAGATCCGGGGCATTATTGAGAAGTAAATTGACCAAAGGAACCGGCACTCTACTCTCATTGCCAAGCTGTGATTATAGACAAGCTATAAAAAGTAAATAAGAAGAAGTTTTGTGTCATTCTATATCCACATAATAATTTTTTTTTATTGTTTCTTTTTTCCTCTCAGTTTTTTGAAGTTTTTTGTGTACATGAGGGAACAGCGTACGTGATGGGCCTTTAATCGGATATGTGTGTGATGGTCTTGTGAGAAGTTTTGGGCAAAAATTTGAAGAATATTTATATTGGCATTTTTTAATGGCATAAATGTATGAAATTTTTGAAATTATTGGAATTTCTTAAAGATTGAAAGGTTCGAATCCAAAGTTTAATTTATTCAAGTTTTAAGTGCTTCGAGTATCAATTTAATTGTTTTTTGGATTTAAAATTTGTGACAACTGAGGTTTAGGGACCTTTAGGACGCCTGTCCGACTTCCTAACCATCTAGACCGTTTATCGCTTTTTCCTCATTCTAGAGTCTTACTTCTTTTATTTGATTTTACTTCTTGTGAAGTATATAAATTTTCTGGATATTCCAAGCTACTCAAAGATTCAAAATCAATCCAAACGTAATCCAATGCCTAGATCTCACTAGAATTGTATTCATGATTAGGGTGAAGGAGGGTGTTAGGGTTGATAACCTTCAATTTTGAACAAATTCTTCAATTTGACAGAGTTCCTATAATTGTGGTGTTTTGACCAAGACCAAGACTTCACGGGTAATATCGGGTAGCTCCTGGGTAGTATCGGATAGTTCCCGAGTAGTCACGGTCTTGGTATCGGGAACCCTTAGGGAAAGGGGTCGAAACGAAACGCCAAAATCTACAGGAACGCTGTTGAGAATTTGGATCGAAACACCTCAATTCCCCTCCCTTGGACCTCCATTTCCCCACATCCAAAAATAGTCATTTCACACTCAAGTCCATTTAAATTTGAAATAATTTATAGCCTCATATCATTTGTGATTACGCATAATTTTAATGCGTACTTGCATGCATTTTTCAATCCTCAATTCCACTCATATACAAATGGAAAATGCAACAAAAACAGGAAAATGTTAATTGCATTTTATACATAAATTAATTTGTTCATTTATCGCTCGTCTGCTTATGCACATAAAATATTGTTTGTTCTTCGTTCTCACTCTCTGTTCTGTCCCCATAATGAATATAGCTATGCATTTTTACTGGCTTGTTCCATCTCTTTTTGTACATTATTGCTGTAGTTGATGCATAAATAAACTTTTTTAATTGAATTCTGGTGTCTTCTTGACTTTGTGCATTGTGGATTATTTTGTATGGACTTAAATGAACTTAAAAAGTTGAGGCTTAGAGAAGGTGATTCTTGAATTTTTAATGACATTTAAATGCTAGGCTTAGAATAGAGTTGAGAGACGGTCAATGTAGTCGATTTCTCAAGTCTTGGTGATCAAAATTCATACTTCAAGTGCTCTTGCCTGATCACGTCACCGTCATCGACGTAGAAAATCCCTGCCTTTCCTGTATACTAGATAGTTTGTCCAAGGCTGTATACTATAAGTTTTGGACGAGCCCTACCATTTTGGTATGTCAACTTGAACTCAAAACAACTTGAACTCAAGTCATCTTTAACTCAAGTCATCTTGAACTCAAGTCAATTTGAACTCAAGACAACTTGAACTCAAGTCATCTTTAACTCAAGTCATCTTGAACTCAAGTCAATTTGAACTAATGTCAACTTGAACTCAAGTCAATTTGAACTCAAGCCAACTTGAGCTTAAGTCAACTTGAACTCAAGTCAATTTGAATTCCAGTCAATATGAACTAAAATCAATTTGAACTCAAGACAACTTGAACTCAAGCCAACTTGAGCTTAAGTCAACTTGAACTCAAGTCAATTTGAATTTAAGTCAACTTGAGCTTAAGTCAACTTGAACTCATGTCAATTTGAACTCAAGTCATTAAGTCAATTTGAACTCAAGTCAATTTGAACTCAAGTCAACTTGTACTCAAGTCAACTTGAACTCAAGTCAACTTGAACTCAACTTAAATTTAAATGATTGAAAGAAAGATTTTTTCATAATTTTTCACACATGACATAATTTAATTTCCTTTAAATCGATACTTTTATGCAAAAAAATAAAGTTATTTACCACAATACCTGCGTCTATTCCGTGAACATAACAGGAAAAGCTTCAATATATTCCAATTCCAATCATAAACTAATTATTATTCCACTTACACTTCCCCTCTTTAATGTAAATAAACACATACACAGCAGTTCCTATTATTTGATTTTAAATTTAATGTCTCTCTTTCACCTTTAATGCATAAAATTAAAACTGCACATAGCCTTGAGCGTTATTTTCTTATTTGCAACAACACACAACAGCACAAAAAGAGAGAGACTTTAATTATCGGTCCATAAATGTGGGAAAATATCCAATTCAAGACGATGATGTATCACAAAAAAAGAAAGGCATTGATTAAGGCACAAGTATACACGAATTATTTCACTATTTTCAATTTAAATTCTATTCTTTAAATCGACACTTTCGACATTACAAATGCGAAGTTGTTCCTTCTTTTTTTACTATTATGTGCAAAAATTGTACATACACATATATTTTTACATAACAGCACAGCAATTCACAATTCTTATTTTTTTTATGTATTGTATGTTAAGCACTGGAGACCCAAAAAAATATAAAAAAAGTCCATGATTCAATTTCTTTTCTCTTTAAGATTAAAAACCTTTTTATTTTCACGAAAAGAGATGAAGACAGAAACTGGTTTTTAAGTCGCATAGAATTTCACATATCAATTGGCTCTTTTTTTCATATTTTTTTATTATTATTGATGTTGTTCATGCTTTAATTTCATCGTAGACGGTGCCAATGGTCATTTGTGAAGTTCAAGACTAGGCATGGAATAAGAGAAGATTGAAATGCAGGTTGATAATGAGGAAAAGCAGGGGTGAGGAACCTTTTGTTTTTGTTGGCACACCTTGGTGGTTAGGCTCGACTAAATCCGTACATGGCATAAGGTTTATGGGATTTCCAAAAAATTTGGGGACACACTAGTGTGCCGCGAAACACAGGTTGCCCACCACCTTGGACCCCACAGGTTGGATGAAGAGACTATTTTTGGGTCTGTAGTAATCTAGGTTTAAGCAGAGCTCGAAGTTCACTCGAATTTTACATGGGGTCAAGTCGATGACTCCATTAAAAATTCCAGTCGACTTGCGATAATAAGTTTAACGTCTAATAGTTAAGAGCGATCTAAGCACTAGTTTAGTCAATATATTTAAGGTTCAAATCTTACTTGGAATATTTCATAGAAATATTGACAATTTTCATTACTTTTGACCTTCATCAAGTTTTTGATTTCAATGAATATTGTCAAATATTCAGGAAGTTCGAATCCCATCTAAATTGACTGGGTTAAGTGGAGAAAAGGGTTAAATTGCTCAGTGAATTTTTGATATATGGCCGACCCATATAAAAATGATGAAAAGTCGTCCACTCAATGATAAAGGTTGACTTAGGTGTCCTAGATGCCCTAAGTGCTACCTCTATTGGAATCGACAAAGGTAGGGTTTTCAATCCCGGGATCCCGAATACCGGGATCCCGGGATTCGGCTCGATTTTCCAATACCGAAATCCCGGGATTGAAATTTCGGTATTCCGGTATTACGGTATTGAGAAATTCTTAGGATTTTCAATTTTTTTTATGGGGTATTCAAAGGTAAAATTGAACTTTTTTGCAAAGAAAAAGTTTATCCTGATGTTCATTAGCTCTACCTTTTGATTCAAAATTTAAAATATTGACTAAAAAACGATTAAAAATCTTTACTCACAATTTATTCTACAATATCTTGTTGCACTTAATCAAGACTGGTACACGACGGATACTGATCCAAAAGCAAATCATTGTAGTTTTCAGTCAGATTAGTTATTTCTCAACTGATTAACATCAATTTTTCAGTTCATATCATTAGAGACGTTAATATTTGTCGGGATTAGGGTTTTGAATAGCGGAATTGACAATGTATTCAATACTTTGACCTTCATTACCGATATTGGAAATATTTCAATATCGGCATTGAAAATCCTACTCGGAATTAACCCCGAATACGCAATCCTGGAATCTGTCTTTACATATGAATTTGAAACTTATTTAAAGTAGAGCTAAAGAAGTCAGTTTTTGAATTAGATTCATTTTTAAATGGCAATTCAAACTCAATTTAATTCAAATTTAGTTAGTTTCAGTTGTTTTGAATCGTTTTGAGCATAATTTGATACCGGATTTTGAGTAAATCATAATATCAGTATTGATCCCGGGATCCCGGGATTGAGAATTTCCCAATACCGTAATCCCGGGATTGAGATTTTGGTCCGGTATTGAAATCCCTAGACAAAGGTGTTAATTCTTGATTAGTTGTAAAACTCTAGCAATTAAGCTAGACTAAAAATTAAAGTCTTATTTTCCTAATTTTAAGAAAATAGCCATTTAATTAGATATAAACCCCAACTCAAGATCATCATATCCAGTCACAATCAGCACCAAACAAACAAAACCATAATCTCTATAATTAACACAAAAATTTCATTTCTTTCGCTTTCGCGATTAAATTTATATATCCTATATATTCATGATTCCTCTTTAATATCTGTTTACAAATTTTTCACGGGCGAATGATGTGACCAAGTGGCACTAATAGCTTATATTTTATTTACTGGAGTTTATAATTTAATAGTTTTGACACATTTCTCATTGCGAAAAGTTCTGTACGCAATCGCAAAAATTGTTTATTCACTTTTTTGTTCACAGCATTTGCGAGCTGTAAATTTGCTTTATATTCATCTATTCCACTTAGAAATGAGACTCAATTCTCGACATAACCGGCACGACGATCAAACCAAAACTGCGCACGGAAGAGCGAAAAATAAAAGAAATGAAAACAAAGTGATCGACGGTGAGAAGGTCGCGCAGCTTAATGCTCAATATTTCTCTTTTTTTCTCATGCTCATAAACTGAGAGACTGAGTATATGTTGAGAATAGCATTGGAAGTGCATAAAAATGAAAATTAAATGAGCATGAAATTTATTCAGGTTTTTTGATATAATTTTTTTGTGTATTTTAATTTATTGTTAATTTAATTTGAATGGAGTTTTTCATGCTGAGGACGGAGGAAAAATTGTTAATTGAAATTGATGAGAAAATAATTTATGGGGATTTTTTTGGTATGTGTGTGTGTGGGAACTGAAAGGTTTATGGTTGGGGTTATGTAACTTTTTTTGATTAAGTATGTAGAATGTTTAAATAAATATTGAAAAATTTAAAAAACTTAAATGTGAATTGACCTGTTTCTATTTTATTTGGACTTTTTAAATGATTTATATAGCCAGAAAAGACGGATTTTAGGGTTTAGGGAATATCTAATTTAGAGAATTGATATTATATATCCAGGAAAACCAAGTTCGATTCCCAAATTTCGCAGAATCATTCATCAAATGATTATATATACTGTATAAGACTTGTACTCCTGTTAACTGCTGAATTTCTTCAAAACTGGGGTGTACAGGGGCATAATAAAGTATCATTAACTTACTAGGTTGCCCAAAAAATGAACTATTTGAACCTTGTCCCTCTTCTCTTGAAAATTTGTGTTAAATTGTCCAAAATAATTCAATTTCCAAGACAAAACATTTAAAACTTGATCCTTCCACCTTATGAACCCTATTCCTCCTAAAAATAAACAAGTACATACTATCCATGCCCATTGCCTAGTCAAAATCCGAAAAAGATCGAAGAAGAGACAATATTGTAGCAGAATTCAGGTTTATCTTAAAATGACCACGGACGTTTTCTTCATTAAGTACTTTCTATAATTTTATCTATAACTTTATCTGACCGTACAGATCACCTGTGATCAATGGCTTCACTCCATTGGCGTCTAAACTGGGTTCTCTTTTGTCAGTTGACCAATTTCAAGTGCTTCATTGTTTGAATCATTAGCCTCTCACCAAAAACACCCTCCAAGAGCCAAAGAGACCGCTTTTAGGTAGTATTGTAGTCTTTCTGTAGTATTGTTCACGAAAGCATGCTCTTTGCCCATTAGGGGGACCCCATCACCCTCCTTAACATTAGAAACCTTAATCAAGCTTCTCTACTTCTCTCAGCTTCTCTATTACAACATACATAGTTGTAATCCTCCATTAACAATCAATCCCCATCAAATCTAAATTAAAGCACTTTTTAATTATGAAACAATTTTTCTTTACATCAAATCATTCCACTTGTGTCTATTTAATTTACACAATAATCAATGAACATTTCTCCCCCTACTCAAAAAAATCTCTTTTAACCGAAAAAATGAAATTAATAATTTGATTAAAATCAAAACACTTGCTATTTAAAATTGGATATGCTGTATGCAGTTGTGGGGAACTTTAGTGCCGCGACACTAAATAAGTGTTGGTAAGTCTTAATTGGAATTGTACATAGCATAGGGTTTATGGGATACTGAATTACATCGCTGGTCGTACAAATAAGTAGTGATACATGACCTCCCACAGGAGCCGCCTGAAGCTGGCTATATCGCTGGATTCCACATGCCAATTTCCGATACCAAGCGCAATACTATCCCTATCGACAGCTCTATGGGTTTAAAGGTTCATGGTATGTCCAAAGTAATTTAGTACCACACTAGTGTACCACGGCACTGTGCACGGTATTGGCAATTGGCAGGCTGAAGCCAGCGATAAAACCAGATTTAGGCCACATCTGAGGGAAGTCATAGATCACAGTTGATCTGTACGGCCATCGAATTAAGTAAGTAAGTAAGTAAGGAAGTACCACAGTACACAGGTTGCCCACCACTGTTCCATATTAAATTAATTTCAAAAAGCATATCCATTAAAGCAGCAATTTTTATATATTTTTTTTTTCTATTTCATTCAGTCATTTCAGCCAACATTAAATTATATGTATGGATACATCTTTTTTCATGTTCTATTAACTTTGAGTTCAGAGCAAGAAACTCTCTTGAGTGGAAATTCTCAATTAAAGCGGAGAATCGAGATTTCTCATGAAATGAGATGTGTAAAGGTCTTATGATGCTTGTTTATTCTGTAATCAGATTTGTAAGACATGAGAAGGTAATTTATCATTAGAGACAATTTTTTGGGTATCAAGCGGTTCTTGAGGTCATAAAATCCAGTTAGTTTTGGTTTGGATTACAATTTTTGGATTCTAGATGCAAGGTATGACTAGACATTCTGAAAATTAGTCGCTAAATTCATCAATTAACGAAATTGTCACGAACATTCTGTGCCTTAAGACTCAGCTTTAAAATTTGTTAATTATTTAAAAGCAACTTTAAAGCCATACACATAATAAATGGTCATTAAAGCCTCTTACAACTACCAAGCTCCAGCCGAGACTTAATAAATTGTCGACTTAATCTTTACAATCACGCAACCGGTTGAGCTCCTAATCACCCACCCAAAAAATGCGAATCTTCCCATAATATTAATTACTTAATTAACGGTGAAATTTATTAAAGCACTTTAACAAGTATGTAAGGTGCATGTGTGGGGAACCCGAGTTGTATATCCCTAGCAGACAAAGAGCATGCTTTAAGTAAAATCACATATGTGAGCATGCTCTTTGTATGCTAGGGTATGATAGGTTTTGAGTAAATTTAGTAGTTAAGAGCCTCTGTGCAGTAGTTGACTAAGCATATGGGTCGAAATTTGGTATGGAGTTTGGAAAGTAGTAGGTACGAATCCTATAAATTCTGAAATTTAGGAATTTTCTGAAGTTTGAATCCTAGAATTTCCAAATTTGTGTCTTTTCAGATGTTCGAATCTTATATTATTGGATTCTCAAAAATTTAAATACATAAACTGCTTAATGAATGAAACCAATATAAAATTGGAGCATCTGGCAGGATCTCTGGGTAGTGTTTGGATTAAGGAATTAGTCAGGAATATGAAATGAAGTTATACAAATACAAAATCACTAATCTTAGTTGGAATACTGATGGAACAGACATTGATTAATGCTACTATATACCAGTTCTACTTAAACTATGTTCCGCGGCACCCTAGTGAGTTCATAAAATTGGTAGAACCTTAAAAACTAGCAGAAATAGCCTGGCAGGTTCAAGTCTGGAACCAGAAACCTTTTCAACCGCTTTATTAACGCCCTACGGTACATAGTGCATCAATAGGAACTAATCGTCAACAAGTCAGGAACACGAAAGGAAAGCAGCTCAGCTACAAAATCAAAAGTCCTAGTGGAATATTGGTAGAATAGACCTAATTAATGCCAAATAATGCCAGTGCTTTATAAAACACTGTTCCTAGCTCCGCAACACACTAGTGCCCTCAAAGAACCATGTATATTGGACTTATATGGAAGCTACAATCAAGCCAGTACCATCGGAATGTCCCACTCGGGTCAATACACGAATACTATTACCAAATTAAAGGTAATTTTTTTTTCTCTCAACCTTAACATTCGCAATAATACATAAAAAAAGGAAGAAGATACAGCATGAACATAATCTGCATTAATTTAAGAGCAGTTCATGAGAACGAAAATTTCACACGCATAAATTATTTCATCATTTTGTAAAAGAATTTTAATTACTCTCAATGGATATGCCTTGATGTGAATGCGAAGCACAAAGAAATGCGTTGGTGATGAATGCCTTTAAAGATTCTTGTAAATATTTTTTAAATTTCTTTTATTTCTTGAAGAATTAAATATTACGAAATTCCCATAATGCTTTTAGTTCTCATTTATTTATGTTGTTTTATGCTGCGAGCAGATGTTGCTGATGTGATGAGTTTGAGATTGCTGGATGACGAAGTATGCAAATGAATTGCTTGGAAAATTGTCGATAAATATCTCTTTGTTTTGAGAAATTAATGCGATTTAATGGACAATTGACTTAATTTTTAGGTTAGGTTTTGGAATTTTGGCGGGAAAATGTTTGAGGCTTACTGCAACTTTACTGAATTATGAATAACTCTGCTTGATTAGTTTCTAGATTGAGAAAAGTTGATTTCTTTAACTTGGCAGCCATAACATGGACTTTGACCCATCTTGTGCTGCTCGGGAAAATTTTTTTAATGAAACTTTAGAAGAACTGGCTTAAGAAAATTGTGGCAGATGCATCAGTTGCCTTCTTATTGCAATGTAGCTGCTTTCGACAGCCACATTAGAGACTGAATCCCGAGCAGCACATTAAATCTTAGTCTACTGCATCTTATCAATCAATTACTAATCCAAACCAACATTAAGGCAGGTCAGAGCCCTACAACACTCCTCCTGCACTTCATCACTTAATCCAAATACTCAACAAATCAAAGAACTCCCATAAATCATCAATTTACAGACTAATTCCCAGAACCCCAGGTATTGACAGACAAACAACAAACAACTAAATTTTCCACAGCTGTCTAAAGGGCACCGAAATATTATTAAGTCATAGACCTTACAGACAACTCTGTTACATATTACAAAACATATTTTCACAGCCCACAAAAAAATGACACAATAAGTCACTCGCAATACTTTTTTGTGGTTTACTTTATTTTCCGCACAGCATATAACACAGATAGACAGATAGAAAATGGAATCATATCTGTTGATGAAGTTTCGTTAAACCGCGATTAAATGGCTTTAAAATTTAATACATAATTTAATGTTTTCGAGAAATTGAGGATTGGGGGCGATTTAGGGATGATGTCATGATTTACAGGAGGGAATGGGGAAGTCGGAGGGAGTGGGGAGGTGGGAATGCAGGGGTAGGTGAATTTTAAACTGAACAAGAGAATTGACTGGAGGGTCGGAAGCTGGAAGACTTTAACCCAAAATAAGGTGGATGTGACAGTTTTATGCGAACTGACGGGTCATTGTGCATTTGAGTCTCTGATCAGGGATGCCTGCGGTTACCTATGTACCCAGGGGCACTCTATGTACCCTGGGGCACTCTATGTACCCTGGAACACTCTATGTACCCAGAGGCACTTTATGTACTATGGGGCACCTTATGTACACTTGGTCACCCTTTGAATCCTGGAGCACCCTATGTACCCTGGGACACCCTATGTACCCTGGGGCACTCTATGTACCCTGGGGCACTCTATGTACCTTGGGGCACCTTATTCTCGCACAGTGGAAAGAATCATTGAGATTTTTGCCTATAATACTGGTCAATTGATGAGTTTTGTGGAAAAAGAGCGGTGAGAGGCAGCATGGGTAAGTCTGTATCCCACGTTAATACCCCAGCTCTGCACCTAATGCTTGTCTGAGGCCCCAAAGGTATACCTAAGGTATCATAAGAGTATTAAATCAAGTAAGACCTAACACATCCCTAAACCACTCTAGTTGCATTCTTAACCATAGATACCATCAAGCTGGTGATTCTACAAGCAACAATTGCCCCATCCACATCACTCATGAACATCCCCATCGTGTAAATGAAAGCACATAACCAGGAACAGAACAGAAATGAAATTTATTACACAATTTTTTTTACACAAACAACCGCAAAAAAACAGAAAAAAAAACTTTTCAGCACTTCATTCTCAATTTAGCGAATATGTAGTCAGAGAAGCACACGCAAAAAAAAAAGTGTTGAAGAACAAAACAGGAAAAATGTAATTTTATGATCCACATTTATGGTCGACATGAGAGGCAAATAAATTTTTTAGATTTTCAATTAAATTCAGTTCCACTCTCTCGTCTCTTGATTCCTCCACGCTCTCGCGTATTCTCACTGACAGCACAGCACTTACGCTCATGGTACATAGCGGTTCATTTTGTGTGTAATTTTTGGTGCTGATGCTTATAAGCTATATTTATATTGTCTTTCATGGACCATGAGAGATGCTGTCAGTTGGTTGCGTTTTTGGTGATCAGAGTGTGGATCTGACAATGACGATGAGCATAAATATCAGGGATTGAAGTTGATCATATTTTTTCGATAAATTTCTTGATCGGTTAAAAAAATTTCAATGAAAAATTTGTCGATCAAAAGTCGATAAAAATTTTATCGTTAAAATTTGTCGACAAATTTATCGAAATATTTTTTTTTATCGAAAAATTTATTTTTTACCGATTTTTTTCAAAAAAAATGTTTGTTTACATTTTTTTGTGAGAAAATTATTAAATAAATAAATTTAGTCGATTTGGATACAAATGAAGACTTTGCAATCTTACTGGAGCATGGATAATTGGAACAATAGTGAATAACAAGCAAAATACGAGGTTTTTTGTTCGAATTTTAAGGAAAAAAGGTACATTTGTTAATTTTGAGAATTTTCACTGTAAGTAAAAGCAGAAGATGGAATTAAACAAACTAAGGAAGCACAATTAATTGAAAAATAGACGACCTAATCAAAAAATAAGTGATTTTGTACGGAAATTCAGCAATTCCATAATATTTCTGGATCTTTTCGGGCTGTATTTAATTAATACATTCTGTTAAAGACAAAAAAGTACTGACAATCATTTGTAGTCTTGTAAAATTCTCCATTTTATGTTCACGCAGTTGAAAATTTCTCAGTAAATTATTTGTCGATCAAAAAATTTTTATGTAATTTTTAATCGACAAATTTTCTTACTTGGTTTATTAATGAAAAATTTGTCGAAAAAAATTTTCGTGAATTTTTTTGATCGATAAATTTTTCGGTAAATTTTTTTTCAAATTTTGACCGTTATTTTTTATCGATCAAGTCGACTTCAACCCCTGATAAATATACACCGAAATAGGTCATTGTGCTCGTTACTCATTTCTCTCTCATCTTCTTCTCAGATGCGGCACATTTTTAATAAGCATTTTATGTGTTTATCATTACAAATTCGATATACAGCATCTCTCGTTTTTTACGTTGTTATTAGTGCTGTTGTTGTTCATCTGTTGTGTTCTATTCTTTCATTTTTATCGCAAAATAGACGTTTTACATTGTCCATGAATCATGTAATTCCGTTAATCTATGTATGAAGAGAATGCTCTTTGGTGCTGGATTTTGAGGTTGGTAGAAGAGTTATGGGTGTAGTTTGTCTTGGCTAGAGTTGGGTCCAGCCATTGGGGACAGAAGGAGGCTGCCCAGTAAAGAAGAGGTCTGCCCAGGACAGAAGGTGGCTGCTCGAGACAGAAAGTGGTTGCCCAAGATAAAAAGTGACTACCTGGGACAAAAGGGCTGCCTATGAAAGAAGGTGGTTGCCCGGGACAGAAGGTGGCTACCCGTGACAGAAGATGACTATCCGGGATAGAAGATGGCTGCCCAGGACAGAAGGTGGCTGCCCGGGACAAATGGCGGCTGCTCGGGACAGAAGGTGGTTGCCCGGGACAGAAGGTGGCTGCCCAGAACAGAAGGTGGCTGCCCGGGACAGAAGGTCCTCCAACCATGTGTCTGGCAAGTAAATTGATGATTGTAGAGTTAAAGGTTTAGAGAAAATTATAGCTGGCTTAAATATTGGGGAATATTTCAATATGTATTAAGGGTAAGCACCGGAGCTCGAAATTGACTCAAATGTCAAATTGAGGCGAGTTAACTCGAATGTCATATTGAGTCGAGATGACACGACTCGACCGTTCCATACAGAATGCGAGTAGAAATCGAGATCTGGCAAGCTCTAAGATTCACTTAATCCACTTTTTGCTAAATTTAGTAAGCAAATCTAATATGAATAACTATTAATCAAAATATAATCCTGGGTTCAAATCCCACTAGTTAAAAATTTAAATCTATCTTTATCTAGAACCAGTATTTTTGTTCTTTTTTTTTTTTTAAATGAGTAAGAGCTTCAAATCTCAATAAAATGCGCTCTATCCACTACCCCACCCCAAGCATCACCTTATTCACTTTATTTTGTTCTTTTTCATTCCTTCATTCTTTTATTTTAACTCCACAAATATGTATGTAAAAAGCAATAATAGAAGCTGCTGATAAGCAATAAAAAGCCAACATTCTCAAGTATCTATAAAAAAAAAGAGGCAACATTATTACAATTTATATAAAAATACTTTATAAAAAAAAACTTTTTAAAAAATCATCGTTTTTCGCGTGGACTAAAAAGTAAAAAATAACTTTTATTTTGTGCTGTAGAGAAATTGGTTTGAAAGTTGAGACCACCCATGAATTACAAACATGCACCTTGACTTTATCGTATAGTTCTACAACAAAAAACGAGGGCGCCTGGTATCAGAACTTCATCAAAGATTCGCGCCCTCGTTTTTTGTTGTAGAACTATACGATAAAGTCAAGGTGCATGTTTGTAATTCATGGGTGGTCTCAACTTTCAAACCAATTTCTCTACAGCACAAAATAAAAGTTATTTTTTACTTTTTAGTCCACGCGAAAAACGATGATTTTTTAAAAAGTTTTTTTTTATAAAGTATTTTATTTTCAACTTTTTAGTCCAAATATCAATATGTTTGTTATTTTGTTTTTCAATCAGCCTTTCACGATTAGCTCGATTAGTATAGCATTATCTCATAAATCGTAGTGTTGTAACGGGTGCGGAAAATTTTCACGCCTTCACTCGCTTCGCTCCGTTCAGGTCATAAAAATTTGTGAGCTTCGCTCAACCAAGTCCGAACTGCGTTCGAATTATTTAAGTTCGAGCTTCGCTCGAATTAGATCACAGTAGTGTCGGACTCCACTTCGCTTCGCTTCGTTCGCCCGACTGTTATTAGGTCACAGTAGTGTCGGACTCCACTTCGCTTCGCTTCGTTCGCCCGACTGTTATTAGGTCACAGTAGTGTCGGACTCCACTTCGCTTCGCTTCGTTCGCCCGACTGTTATTAGGTCACAGTAGTGTCGGACTCCACTTCGCTTCGCTTCGTTCGCCCGACTGTTATTAGGTCACAGTAGTGTCGGACTCCACTTCGCTTCGCTTCGTTCGCCCGACTGTTATTAGATCACAGTAGTGTCGGACTCCACTTCGCTTCGCTTCGTTCGCCCAACTGTTATTAGGTCACAGTAGTGTCGGACTCCACTTCGCTTCGCTTCGTTCGCCCGACTGTTCTTAGATCACAGTAGTGTCGGACTCCACTTCGCTTCGCTTCGTTCGCCCGACTGTTATTAGATCACAGTAGTGTCGGACTCCACTTCGCTTCGCTTCGTTCGCCCGACTGTTATTAGATCACAGTAGTGTCGGACTCCACTTCGCTTCGCTTCGTTCGCCCGACTTTTATTAGATCACAGTAGTGTCGGACTCCACTTCGCTTCGCTTCGTTCGCCCGACTGTTATTAGGTCACAGTAGTGTCGGACTCCACTTCGCTTCGCTTCGTTCGCCCGACTGTTATTAGGTCACAGTAGTGTCGGGCTCCACTTGACTCCACGCTGATTGTTTTGAAATGGATTTTCGTAAATCTGAGATTTATTTCTGTTCAATTAGTAGCATTAAAAGTAATTATGTCACTAATTTTCCAAATAAAAACCAAGCTTTGCTTGGCATAAGTTTAAAGAACTAAGTTAGACCGATAGGCCGGACAGAATCCTGTACAGAATCAAAACATTGAATTTTATAATTAAATAACTCAAAATTATCAAAAAAAAAAAAGAAAATGCTGAAAAAGGAAGCCTCCTCATACCTAGTCTTGAACTCACGACCTCTTGTTTATTATAACCTGAACTCTAACCATCACGCCACCACAGCATATTTATTGTATTTTTACAAGTGGCAATTTATAATATTAATAAAAAGTAATTATTTGATTAAGTAATAATATTTGATAATATTATTATAATTATTAATATTATCAAGAAATTAATATATGAGCTCTAATTTAAATTTAATTTCTGATAATTAAGGAATAGTTTTTTCGACACTTTTCATAAAACAAAAATTTTTAGTGAAAATTCGTGATGAAAAATATTAAACTCCAAGAAAACATTGGAAATTAACTTAGAAAAGTGTGAAAATGGAAAATTCTGTCTTTAATCATTATAAATTATCAAAAAAGTATGAAAAAGAATTGAAAATGTGCGACAAAAAAAGTTGGAAAATTTGAGACTTGAACTCATGATCGGCTTGGAATTTTTGAAGAATAAAATTTTTAAGGACTACGTAAAAATTACGTACGTAATGCGCGTAAAGCGCGTAAAGCGCGTACGAAAAATTAATTAAAATTAATTAATTATAGCATAACTAAGCTATATTGTGATTAACTAATGCTTGATTATTGCATTGTCATCGAGAATACACATCCATAATAAATTTCGGCTCGATTGGAGCAGTAGAAGTGGTCGAAAATTCAATCGCAAGATTTGAACAAGACAAACAGACAAACAGACAGATAAGAAAGCAAGTTAAGAAAAACGATGTAAAAAGGCGGCTAAACTAAAGAATGAAGAAAAATATATAAATCTTCAAAGCATAAATCATTTGCAGCATAAAGAGAGAGAAATTCACTTGAAAATTCACATATCTTACAAATGGTGTGTGCATTGCAATAAAATGGAGAAAAAGATGCTTTATGACATCGTAAAAAAAATGTTTTGTAGATTTTTCCAATTTTCACAAACACAGTATGGCTTGTTGTGACTGGTTTCGAGGATGTGATGCTTGAAATTGTATTAATTTGAAGGAATTTTGTCGGTCAAAGTTCTAAGTTTAATTGGAAATTTATGTTGAATTGTAGAAAATCAAAGTTCGAATCTCAAATAATTTGATCAAAAAATTTTCGAGCGTGGATCGTTATACATCGTTTTTTTGCTGAAATTCCATCTGAATCACACCAGAGGCGTATCCAAAGACACGGCTAAGGTCATCAAACTCCAGCATCTCACTCACCCTCCCCTACATCTCCCTAACCCCCTTCATATCATCTCATTCATGCCATTTGTCTGAATTATATTTTTATGACATATTGGCAATAAAATCAACACCTCCTGGATCATAAAAAAAGTAGCAATATTACGTGAATCATGAAAGAAGCCCATACATGAGCACGGAATTCATCCACGCACATTTTTACGCATGATTTGAGACGAAAGAAAATAATTTAATAATAAAAAAGTGCATGAGGACATTAAACATGGCATGGATCCATAATGTCAGGAAATAAACAGATTTGTTGATGGACAATTGTCACCATAAAAAAAAGAATAGGATACATGCTTGTACAAGCAGCATCAATCAACCATGAAAAATTCCCATTTGACTCATAAAAAAGGAATTCATTCAGATATACATCCAGTCATGGATATGAAAATTCACTCGAGAATTTAAGGCATTTTGCCTTTAAATGAATGCCTTATCATCAAGTTATTTTACAGTATCATGTGTAGGGTAGTAGAATGGATCGTAAACTACGAAGAAGGAACAACAAAAAAAGGTAAGGAAATGGAAAGTCGTGCTGTGTTTTTAAGGAGATAATTTTTTTGCTGCTGTCTTTTTTGCTTTCGTGCTTACCGCAAGGTGGATACTTTGCATTAAGCTTTTTTATGCTGTGATGATCTACTTTTGTTGAGTCTTTTTTTAAGGGTATGATTTCAAGGTGATGACATGCTGAATTTTTTCTTGGGGTTTGTTTTAAAGCAGAGCTGGAAGTCGACTGGGATTTTGAATGGAATACTGGACTAAAGTTACTTGGAGCTCTATTTAAAAGTGAAGAAATTATTAAGAGGTAGATTGGAGGAACCAGGGTAAAGGAAAGGAGCAAGGTCTTAAATGCAAGTGTCTTACGTGTCCAGTATCGTACTCCAGTATCAAATACTCCACAAACCCTGTAGTATGACTAGAAATATTGGAAAAACCATCAAAAATTCGACGATTTGATTTTTGAAGCATCATTAGGAATCGAACCCGGGTCGTCAAGGCAATTTAGCGTTAAGCAGTTGACACAGCGAATTCTAGTTTTGCAAATACGGTGATATAATCCTGCAGAGTTCGTCAAAACCAAAGTTGGCAGAATGGCTATATAAATACGTCCCCACTGGAGCCAGAACCCCCAAAGTCTTGTTAACTCTGGTATGGTCTCTTTCTTAAAATATTCGATTCTACTTCAAGCCTAACCTTGAACTATCCTAAAATTAGTCCATGAAACCTAACAGAGACATCATTGCCATACAAACCCTTCAATTCAAAACTCAAAATCATCCCCACCCTCCCCCAAGGTAAATTCCCCACTTCATCTAAAAAATTCAAATCAAAAATTCCTTTTTTTTTCCATCAGCATGAAGCACCAGGTGTTTCAAACTCTAACTATGTATATCGATAAAATGTGTGACTGTTTCTTTATTTTTGCATGCACACATAAAGACAGAGAAAAATTGAGAAATAAAAACTGTGTGGAAAAAAACTTTCAGCTCTTCCCAGCGACAATTTTCCACCTGTTCACATTTTCCTCAACATGTATCGCATAAATATACGATTCTCATGCATAAGGTGCTTCCCGCATTTTATTTTAAAGTGGAAAAATTTTTACTTGCTGATGAAAATTATGGCAGCTCTTTTTCACTTCCTTTGATGTTGTTTCTTCTTAGTTTTTGTTGCTTATTTTTACAACTTTCTGAGTGGATATACAAAATTTTCTCACTTTAGTGTTATTTCTTTTCTTAATGAAACTCAAACTGTCATCAATGAATTATTTTTTTCGTTCAGTTAAGGTACGATGAACAGATGAAGTTGGTGAAATTTATAAACAAATGTTCATGTTGGGGTTGTTTGTTAGTGATGACAAGCTTTAAGTAGATTTCAAGGCCAATTAATGTTGACTAAGGTCGACTAAATCCGACTAAGTTCGAATAAGGCCGACAAAGACCGACTAAAGCCGAATAAGTCCGACTAAAGCCGAATAAGTCCGACTAAAGTCGAATTAGTTCGACTAAGGCCGAATAAGTCTGACTAAGTTTGACTTAGGACGACTAAGGCGGAAAAGAGTCGACTAGAGACGACCAGACTCGATTAGAGTCGACTAAAGCCGACTAGAGCCGATTAAAGCTGATTAAAGCCGACCAAGGCTAACTAAACCCGACTAAACCCAACTAAGACTCTACTCATCACACCTCATTTACGAACAACTCCACATTCAAGATTAAAGACTAAAATTCAAGCATATTGATGATAAATTTATCAAAAAAAAAAAAAATCTTTCAGCTCAATTCAATTATGCTAGATGTTCTTAAAACATGGCGAATATGATTGATGATGCAAACTTTTTGCTTACTCAAAATGAGTCTTTTGTTGAAGATAATGGATTTGATAAATTAAAGATTTTTTTTGAGTCTGATTCAGTCTTTTATGTTGGCTTATTGAGAGTCTTTTTGCTGAGATTTAATGGGTGTGGATGAACTGAGTGTGCTGAATTTAAAGGTTGAGAATTTTGAAGGAATCTTGTGATTTTCGGTGAATTTTAAAGCTTAAAGAGTACAGTTGGAATACGGATGTCCATCGTGACCTTCTGTCCTCGGCAGTCGGTATCTAATCGCTTTCGGACAGTGCCCATCGGGAACAACAGCCGACGTTGGGTACCTTGCAGCGGCCGTAGTTGAGGATAAGCCGATGTTTAGTCCAGGCCAATGAGGTGAAGATTGTGCGCTAATTGGTACGAACATGCCAACTCTGAGTTAGAGTATCAAAACTATATATTGAGAACTCTGCCAGAATTAGATTCGAACCTCCTAAACTCAATTGTTCGACAACAAACTGCATTTTATTGAATCTTTACTTTTCTAAAGACATAAGTTCGATTCCCATAAGAGCCAAATTCCCAACACATCAAATTCCTTTCATTTTCATACAATACTATCCAATAACAAGCATCAAAATCGATATTAATCCCATATTACGTCACAAACTCTCATTCCTCCTATTTCCCATAACCTCATAATCACCTTCACTTCACACCACAACCCATCCCACCATCACCTCAACAAGCAAACTATAAAGCATATTCAAAACATTTCGATGATTATGTGTTGCTGTTTCACTTCCGAATCAGGATAAAAAAAAGTTCATTTTCTCGCTGCCATAAGCACATATTGATAAGCAGCAAGCATGTAAAAAGTGCACTGTGTGAAAAAAAAATCAATAATAAGCAAAAAGCATGTTGATGAAGCGAAGCACAAAAAAGAAGCTGTAGCAATGAAAAGGAAATTATCACAAAAAAGCAAGCAAATGCAGCAGCAAGCATCACAATTAAATGCATTTTCTTGTACTGCTCGTGTTTATTTCTTTGGAAGGAGAGTGCTGATGCATACTTTTATTTTTTGTCGTTGTTCTGTACAGTCAGGGATGCAATTTGTATTGTGTATGGTATGCATTTCATAATCTGACATCCCTGTGGCATGCACAATTCTTTCATTTGCTAAAAGCTCAAAAAAATGTATTATGCAAATATTTAAAGCAATTCTATTCATCTGTTGTATGTCTTACTATTGCTCAATTGCAATTCTTTTTTGTTGTCGATTCTACTATTTTCAGTTTGCTTCATATGTTTTGGATGTAGATATATCTATTTATCTTTGTTGCTTGTTGATGGACATGTTGTTTTTTCTATGCTGCCTTTTTGTATGCTGTTACTTTATGTAAATTTAACATAGAAACGGTGCAAGTGTCTGTGGATTTTGAAAAATGATGTGTTACGGATTATTCTTGGGAGATCTGTGCTGTATATCTTGATTAACATTGTTTTTTGTTGTTGTTGAGTCTGATTTTTTAGTGCTTTTTGGTTTATGATGTGTCTATCTAAAGTATTTAAATTGATCATAGTAACGTTTGGTTTTTGAAAATTTCCGACATTTTTGTTTACAAATTGAATTTTAGTGAAAATTATGGTTTTCATCGTTTAAATTAAGCTATAACAGATGTAAATGTCTTTGCTCCGCTGTTTAGAATCATTGTTGATCATTTAATCACTGATTAATGGACAAATCAAGCCAAAAATTGATGACAAAAACACGAAGTGGAGAATTTTTTTCAAAAAATCAAATTTTCCCGCTAAAAACTAAGCAAACATGTGCTTAAATGATATTTTTGGCATTTTATGGTCAAAACAAATAGAAATGTCTTTGCTCCGCTGTTTAAAATTATTATCAATCATTTAATCATTGATTCATGGACAAATCAAGTCAAAAATTGATGACAAAAACTCGAAGTGAAGAATTTTTTTCAAAAAATCAAATTTTCTCGCTAAAAACTAAGCAAACATGTCCAAAAATGAGATTTTTGCAATCTATTGTCAATCCTAAACATCTGTTTCATGCTTTTCGCACAATTTTCCACATGATAGAATCCCATTTTTCATTTAATGTCTATCCAGAAAATTCCCTAAAACTCCCACATCCAATACGCTGGACTCAATCTCTTAAAATAAATGATTATTCACAAAAATTTCACAATATTGACTATTTTTATCCTCCTAAAAAACTGTTTTCGAGCATCAGTCTACAGTACATTTACGATATTCGTGCTGCTGACAGTGCATGTGATGTCTGATAGACGCTAACCTACATACATCCCATTTGTGATGATGCAAAATGCAAAATAACTATGAAAAAAATGAAAAAATATTCAAGTCCACTTGACTATTAGAATGGAGTATGTATGTGAGCAGCATGATGATGTTTATAAATAGTCTATCGACTGACTTGTTTTGTACCTGAAACATCGGAATGAATTTTTGAAATTTAATTTTGTAGAAGAAGATGATTGGATGTGAAATGAAGTGAATTTTGAGTAGTGTGATTTGCAAAGTTCTGTTAGGATTGCTCATTTGAATGAACGGCATGAGATGAATTGATTAGATTTTTTATTGGGGAGAACGAGACTCCAATTTGACAATAAAACTGTTGGACTTCTATTTTTAATTAGAATGGCTTTGAATTGTGTCAATTCAGTTGCTTAATTGGGACAGATGTGGAGTTGAGTGCAAATTTAACGGTCAGAATTTTTTTAAATTTTAACGGTCAAAATTTTTTTAAATTTTTAACATTTTTTTTTACAATTTTAAAATGTTTCAGCTATTAGTTCATGAATTCATGCTTTTACAGTCTGAACATCCATAAAAAGCAGCATAAACCAAGCTCTAAAATTCAAATTTACCATAAAAAAATTTCAAACATAAAAAGTTCGTTAAATTTCTTTTCAAATTTAAATCCAATAATTTTTTTGATGAATCATAAATTGGCTCAAATTGAAATCATTTCCATTCCTTACTTCAGCTCAGCAATAAAAGTCTTCTTACCCAAAACCAACGCGAATTCGTTTTTTGAATATAAAAATTTTTTTAGTATTGATTTGGAAGGACTTTTATTGGAGTTCTGTTTATGCTGGGTGTGCTGCATATTATTATATTACCAATACTTTATGTGCCTTACTGATTCAGAATGTAAAATTAATGTCAGCTCTTATTTTGAGGTCGGAATTCTTCTTTTCTGACATTTTTTGAATTCTTTGTTGTCTTCTTAGGCATTTTGGCGCTAATTCAAATGGATTATGTCACAAGCTGACAAACATAATAGAAAATGTCTAAGACATAGATGAAGAGAATTCATTAGCGATAATTAGCACATACAGTTAATTAGCACATTTAAAGAGATGTCGATGTAGCTTTTATTGATTTGCATATTTTATGGTCAATTTGAGATTTTATTGAGTTTTGGATGGAGAATAAGAAAATCTGGGTTAAGGTATGGACGGTCATACCCGATCATACTCGAGTATACTCGATAATATCCGATAATACTCGAGTATACCCGATTATACCCGATTATACCCGATAATATCCGATCATACCCTATTATACACAATTATACCCGATTACACCCGAATATGCCCGATTATACCCGATTATACCCGAGTATATCCGATCATACCCGATTATATCCGATCATACTCGATTATATCCGATTAGTCCCGATCATACCCGATCATATCCGATTATACCCGATAATACCCGATCATACCCAATCAAGCATCATAAGCATTAAGCAATCAAAAGCATTTCAAGTTCAGCGCAAAGCATCATAAGCAAGCTCCAAGCAAATTCCATTATCAACAAGCAGTAAGCAATACGCAATTTCAGTGTCAATCACTTAAATTTCTATTAAATTCCATCCCCAGCATGATACGCACTTGATATGCCAGCCATTGCACTTGTCATTTGTCAAAGTTCTTCGATGAATTAATCATTATATGTAGAACTAAATGGCGAAAGCTATATCCACATTTATTATATATTCAAAGATCTCTTTCGCAATTATAGCTTTGCACAGCACGCCAATCTCCTTCATCTGTCGATTCATTTATCAATGCATGAAAGTGACTTTTTAACCATCCATCAATTTCTTCTCAATCCATTCCGCAAAAGAGACCAAAAAGACTTTTAAAATTTGTATCAACTTTCATTTTTAATTCAATTAATTTTAATACAAATCGAGCGATGAAAGATCACAAATTCAAACATTTATGGCAAATAAGTTAAGTTATAACATGCTTCATGTTTGTGCTGCTCAAATGATAAATGAGTCAATAATTTCGTTCATTAATACAATACAAATCCAGTTGATTGATTGCGAAAAGAAGAAAAGAATTTTCATGTTTCGTGTGTAAATTTGCGCATATAGATGTATGCGATCTTTTGTTTCCTTAATGGATGTGGATAGAAGTGAGTCAAGATTGAAAGTTGAGAAGTATTTTGGGTCATGTTTATCAAAAAATCAATGAAATTTATGCAGAAAATGGGCAAATAGTCGAAAAATGGTTTAACGGCTTTTGAAAATTTGAATTTTGTTAAAATTTTGGTTTTTGGATGTTCAAAAAATTTGAATAACTTTTTAACGTATTTCAAAATTTTAATTTTTTTTTGTTTGTGACAAGGTTTTGAATTTTTGACTCTTAACGTATTTTAAAATTTTAAATATTTAACACATTTTCAAAATTTTGAAATTTGAAACGTATTTTTTTAAATTTTGAAATTTTTACCCTTTTTTAAAATTTTAATATCTTAACGTATTTTTAAATTTTGAATTTTTAATGTATTTATGAAATTTGAATTTTCAACTTTTTTTTAAATTTGAAGATCTAACGTATTTTTGAAATTTGAATTTTTAAAGTTTTTAGAAATTTATAACGTAATTTTAAATTTTGAATTTTTAACGTCTTTTTAAATTTTGAATTTAAAGTTTTTAAAAATTTCTAACTTATTTTTGAAATTTGAATTTCTAACGTATTTTTGAAATTTGAAAGCTTTAATGAATTTTCAAATTTTGAACTTTTACCGTACTTTAAAAATTCAAATTTTTAACGTATTTTCAAAATTCAAAATGATTCAAATCAATCCCCATCAATTACCCTTAATTCCCCCATAGATAAATGTCTTTCCCCTCCCAAACCATCCACAAATCCCTTCCAAAAATCACAAAATTCGCAAAACAACATAAACCCCAACCCATTAATCACCATCAATCGTAGTAAACATATTACCATCATCATCATAGTAATTTTTCTTTTCGTCGCCCGAAAAAAATTTCTTTATTATTTTCAAAATTCTTTTATATCCATTTCAACTAGCCAGTATGAGTTGTAATGGAACATGCAAGATGCCGCTGAGCTCAAAGCTCATGCAACAGACGCAAGATTTCTGTTCGTGCAATGACTGTAAAATTCCAAGAAAAAGTAAAAATTCTAAGCGTAAGAAAAAGTGCAAGGTTGTATGTGTTCCTGAATGTCCGCCTAGACTTGATTGTGACAAAGATTTTACGCCGTCTGGAATGAATCCTGAGGTAACTGCTGGACCGATTGGAGATGATTTGAAGTGTTGCACGACTTATGCGCAGTGTGGATGTTGGTCGACCTGTACTCATCCACAGAAACCTTGCTTTAAATCTTGTCCGACGGATACGGTCAGAGGTAAGCATGTGGACCAGATTGGCACTGAAGCAACCATTAATTTCTACCTTTTCAGCCCCATTCGGCCCGTATGGTCCATGGAACATCAATGGTCCATCGCAGTTCCAACTCAAGCGTAAAAATTACCTCAAGAGAGCCTTTCCACCCCGCAAGTGTCACCGACGTAATGGCTTAAACTGTCCAAAAAACAACGGACCAATGGGACAAATGCGTCCATGGCCATTAAGTGGATCATGTCGTTATGCTGGTCGCCCATACGGACCATGTCGACCATTTGGTGCTTATCAGAGTCGTGGACCATTTGGGATTTGGATGATGGCTGGAGATACATCAGATCATATAGGAAGACCAGACACGCCAGCTCAACCATGTTGGAAGCCAGCAAGACCAGGATATCGACCATGCACGCCATGTCATCGACCATTATTCCGACCATGCAGGAACAAATGCATCGAAAATATCAAGTGTAACTATGTTGAGCTAGCGGCAAGTCAGACTACATGCGATGAACAGTTTTAGAATCACTGGATATAACTTTTATTACCCCTTAAATTTATGCAACTGCCTTTACACTTTTTGGATGTACAGTCGTGGATTTTGTAGATCCAATAAAAAAATTGAATACAATCAAATTTATATCCGCAGTTCCTTTAATTAAGTACCCAAAAAAAATAAGATCTACTCACGTGTTGATGAACTCTTTATTATCTTTGGTGATGCAGCAGCTCCATTCATACTTAGATCGCTCTGTGAACTTTGGTGACTGTCTTTGCTGTGTGCTCGTCCACTGTAAATAGAAGTAAACAACATGATAATGATTACAATGTGCTTGCTGTAAGAAAATTGGCACATTAGCAGTAACTGACATTATTATTATGAATGTATCACTAAAATATTATACGACAATTGGCAATTGCTGTAACTTGGAGGTTACGAAAAATTTGTTGTGGAATCTCGACGTGCTGCTTATGTCACGACTATTTTCTTAGTATTTATGATAAATATTTTAAATAATAGATGATAAATGTTTTATTGTTGATGAGCTATTACAGGGGGTGCGCAACTTGTGTGTTGTGGTACAATAGTGGCATTAACCGTATGCTGTTTGCGGTTTAGATGAAGGTTTACCACCAAGGTGTGCCGCGAAAAATAAATTGCTGCGCACAACTCATTATATTGCGTGGTTAGGGATATTAGATGTAATCGGACGTGCCCGCAATGGCTCCCCTAATGGTTGCGTCTAAAGATTCTCAATGCTAAGTCAATCAGGAACTTCCCAATTTTTGGTCTAGGTTTAGAGAATTTGTCGAGACCGAGACTTCGAGATATCCTAAATGCGCTCCTGACTTGTACCTATAGGGTATCCCTCAATTCGTTACAGTTGAAATCCCCAATACACAATGATCTAGATTTGAACTTGACAATTTCTGAAATTCTTAGCATTTTTGCAATTTGATCAAGCATTATTTTACTTTGGCTTAAGTTTCGCCTATTTTGACGGCCAAATTTGACAAGACTCCGGAAATCAAACTTTACTGGACTCCAATTCACGTTAGGAAATTTTTCAATATTTTTCCAGAAATTCTAACTTTTAGTGATTATAATAGTTCCTTATGTCTAGTATATGAAACCGCAAAGAAAAAATTTTTTCAACCCATGGCTGACGAGAAATAGGGTTTCGAAAATTGGAAAAGTGTATCGACCACTTTTACTAAAAATGCTCTAACTTTTTAAGGTTTATATCAATTTCAATCAAATAACTTTTATTTAGTAGATATAGCTAGGAACTATATTTATAGCAACAATTTTAAAAATTTCAAGTTCCTTAGTGCCTCTAAAACTTAGATTTATTGAAAATATGAGAATTCTTCATATATTTTTTCACTTTTCTCAGGTCGAATAGTGCCGATTTTATTAAAAGTGATTTTGTGTGTTAGGTACTAAAAATATCTACCAAATATTATAAAAATTATTTTTTTCGACTCCGGTTTATGTAGACAAAAATGGACTTTTTTCTCAAAAAATAGCGTTTTTTCGACATTTTCGAGCATAGCTCTAAAATTAGGGTGCATGGTACGGTATATTTTTGCAGTTTTGAATAGTTCGTATGTTATGCTACAAGATTATGGAAAAATATGTACAACTTTATCTGCGCGTTTTCGAGAAAAATGACAAAGTATCTATTTTCTTGCAGCATTTTCATAAAAATTATTCTAAAATCGCCTAATGACATTTTATAAGGTAATACATATGTTTATTCAACATTTTATGATAGAATTAAATTATATAATAATGATTCAATTAAAAATTTGAAGTTTTTTTCTAACCTAAGCTGGTTGCTTAGCTCAGAAATCTACTAGGTACTCAAACCTCTACTGTTCAGCACTCCTGCAATATTTTTTATTTCTGTCTTAAATTATGTTTAGCTAAGGTCAAGAGCTTTCCAACGATATAAAATACTTATATGTTTAGTCTTATATTAGTGGCTAAATAGTCAAAAGTTTAAAATTTCAATTTTTGGACCTCATTTTTTAAGTCAAATTTTCATTAATTGATGTTTGGGATGGTTTTATGAGATAATATGTAATTTTTTTGACTGATTATGACCTAAAATGACTGAAAGAGGATATAAAAAAATTTTCTGCTCATCGAATGGCCGTAGGTCCAAAGTCCACAGTTACACTATGGGATGAGCCCAAAACATTTTTATCAATACTTTTGATCATTCTAAGTCACAAGCAGTCAAAAGAATTACATATTATCTCATAAAACCATCCCAAACATCAATTAATGAAAATTTGACTTAAAAAATGAGGTCCAAAAATTGAAATTTTAAACTTTTGACTATTTAGCCACTAATATAAGACTAAACATATAAGTATTTTATATCGTTGGAAAGCTCTTGACCTTAGCTAAACATAATTTAAGACAGAAATAAAAAATATTGCAGGAGTGCTGAACAGTAGAGGTTTGAGTACCTAGTAGATTTCTGAGCTAAGCAACCAGCTTAGGTTAGAAAAAACTTCAAATTTTTAATTGAATCATTATTATATAATTTAATTCTATCATAAAATGTTGAATAAACATATGTATTACCTTATAAAATGTCATTAGGCGATTTTAGAATAATTTTTTTATGAAAATGCTGCAAGAAAATAGATACTTTGTCATTTTTCTCGAAAACGCGCAGATAAAGTTGTACATATTTTTCCATAATCTTGTAGCATAACATACGAACTATTCAAAACTGCAAAAATATACCGTACCATGCACCCTAATTTTAGAGCTATGCTCGAAAAAAAAACGCTATTTTTTGAGAAAAAAGTCCATTTTTGTCTACATAAACCGGAGTCGAAAAAAATAATTTTTATAATATTTGGTAGATATTTTTAGTACCTAACACACAAAATCACTTTTAATAAAATCGGCACTATTCGACCTGAGAAAAGTGAAAAAATATATGAAGAATTCTCATATTTTCAATAAATCTAAGTTTTAGAGGCACTAAGGAACTTGAAATTTTTAAAATTGTTGCTATAAATATAGTTCCTAGCTATATCTACTAAATAAAAGTTATTTGATTGAAATTTATAAACCTTAAAAGTTAGAGCATTTTTAGTAAAAGTGGTCGATACACTTTTCCAATTTTCGAAACCCTATTTCTCGTCAGCCATGGGTTGAAAAAATTTTTTCTTTGCGGTTTCATATACTAGACATAAGGAACTATTATAATCACTAAAAGTTAGAATTTCTGGAAAAATATTGAAAAATTTCCTAACGTGCAATTGAACTGTACTGCCTGACTCCAATGGAGTCGATTGGATTCGACGTTCAAAATGGAGTTGTACCAACAAATCTGTATATGTACGTATATTATCCATATTAAGGTTAAGGTTAAGTGACCTAATAATTAAGATACGCAGTTAGGCTCTTGCATTTAAAAAAATGAGTTCGAATCCTATCACATCGCATTTCTTTTTGACTCATACAGCATGAGTGGAATATAATTAAACAGACAGAGTTGGAAAGTCGGTTTCGGCCAGCAGCCGTTGACCAAGACACCAGGCAACCATCCTCGGTCGTTATCCCTGGTGACAGGCGCACAATGTTGACCAAGATCATTGTCGTTTAGGGATATTTACAAGTTCGGAGCTCAACGACATACTGTCTGTTTTGCACCTGCAGAATTGAAACTTGCACAACTGTAAAATTAATTCCTTCATTATGATACACTCTATCAAGCGACATGATAAGCTTAAGGTATTATAATCCTGACCGTCGACAATTAAAACTCATGAAGCTATCAACACATCTAATAAGTTGTTAGTAACAAGACCAACCTCAATCAAAAACCACTTCCAACCATCAAGATTCTCCCCAAAAATTTTCCAATCAGTGTCAATGCCAATAAAGTAATTAAAACAGACAATTGTTGATGATTTCTGCCTCAATAAACAAGAATTCCACAATAATGCCACATAACCTGCTTGCTTATCATCAACAATGGAACTTGTAAAACATGTGAACTTCTTCTTTTTATTACCCATTGTGTGATAACAAGGTTCTTATCATAAAAACACATAAATGTGAAATATTCACTTATCAGGTGAGGCTGAACCTAGCCGAATGTGCAGTCATAAATTCATTCTGACAGCACAACATGATTGACTTTTTTGGGTGTGCAAAAATTTATCAAATGTTAATTATTTAGAGGGGATTTAGATAGGGCGGGAAAATGTTTGAGAAACTGGATAAATTTGATGAGAATGGCTTTCTGGTAATTAAGTGCTGTTATCGTAAGTGATATTAATTGATATGGAAGAAATTGGCACAAGATAGTAGGATTGGGGACATAAATGAGACACAGGAATGTCTATTGTTTTGATTCATTCTGATAATGTAGAGTCAATTGCCTAGACTTATGTTGCAATGACTATGGACTGACTAGGGCAGTGATGGACAACCTGTGTGCCAGGACACACTAGTGTACAGCCAGAAATTTTTGAAAATGTCCTGAACCGTATGCCGTGTGGGATGTTTCGATTGAGCCTGACCACCAAGGTGTGCCTCGAAAAATAAAAGGTTGTCAAGCACTGGACTAGGGATTGCCACATCGCCGTATTAACGGTATGATGTGAAGTTGCTCTGAAGGCTCCGTGATGGCTTGTTTCGAGATTCAAATGTGCTCGTGATTTTTGCTCCGTTCTCAAAGAACTTCCAGTAGCTCAGCGGTAGAAGAATGCGACCGAAAATCGTAGGACGTGGGTTCGAGTCCCACATTTGCCATACCCCATTCTAATCATTTCTGACTACACCCTTGACTATAAACCATACCAAGCACTCGTCAACACAACAATGCCACCACAATCCACATGTACAGATTCAAATCACAATCTTGTCACAATCCACGTGCTTCATTCTATATCCAACCCCAACAATCGATTCGACTTATTAAATTAGTAAATGACATGCCGATGACCTTTTAGACTTTTCAGCTTAAGCTCTAAATTTATGTCAACAAGACATAAAAATTGCGTGATCTTTGCCTCAGACTAATTAAAGGATTTACATTCATTTTATGGACATTGAGTATGCTTCTTATTGCTGACCCAAAACAAGTTTGTTGCCATTGTGTCTGATGCGGGTATTTCCCAGAGTTGTAAAACAGGCACCTGTGACAGGCGAAAACCGTACAAATTCTTGATAATTTGTATGGTTTTTCTTACAAATCCATACAAATTATTAAGAATTTGTACGGTTTTTGTCTGTTTTGCAACTCTGGCATTTCATTTGAATTTACTGTGGTTTGATGTCTTCTTCATAGTTCAGCTGTTCCACGTGGCTCTTGATTTTATTCAGTGGTTGAGTAAGTAAATTAATTAGGAAAATTTTTTATGCTGAGTACGGTAAACAAATTAAGTTTGATTACGTTTAGGGACGGAAAAATAAATTTTATTGAATTTTAAATGCGATTGATCATTTTTTTTGGTTTATTTTAAGAAGAAAATTGAACTTTTGGGTATATTGAAGGGTATAATGCCTTCAATTTTCTTTTTGAGAAGTTTTTGGGTTGGATGGTCTGCATTTGAAGGCATAAATCTTGTTAATTTGGAGAGGTAGAAGTAGAAAATGTTGAAATTGAAGATTCAGGTATGAAATTATGAATTTTAAGCCGGTTTCGAATGTTAGAGCTGGCTTTAGACTTTTCTTAAGCACAGCATTGGATTCTCGTGGTCACTAGCCAAAGATGTAAATAAGTAATACTTGTTAGCATCCATAAAATCTGCTAATGCCACTCTATGTCAATGATATGCAGCCTGACATTAGTGTGCCACCCAAAATGTTTAGATAAGCCATGAATCGTATGCCTTTTACTGTTTTGGTCGAGGCTATCCACCAAGATGTGTCCCGAAAAATTAAAGATTGTCCACTATTACTCTATTTCCTGTGGCTTTCTTCAGATGTTTACCTAGCTCATCTCAAGCAATTGACTTTAAGAGCTTTAATAAAACATTCTTAAGGACCTTTAAGTCCCTTATAATTAATCATCTACTAACTTCCTTTACTGAGTCAAAGTGACTCGGTGGCGGAATGGTTAAGTATTTCACCATCTAATTACTGCAATACTGATTCTGTGATCATGGGTTCGAAACTCGTAACTCTTAATTGTCCTTTTTCGAATGTAGTGACAACGATGCAAACAGCCTTCATTTGTAGGAGTTCAAGCCTCAATGTATACTTGTAAGCCTACTATGTGCAGAGGTCACTTGCTAATTGATCATTAGCCGCAAAACTCCACAAACCAGTTCGAGGAAAGGAACTAGCTTTAAAGAATTTTAAGGAATTGAATGGAAAGGAACAACTTTAAAGAAGTGAATAGAACTGTTCCTTTTAAGTTCTAATTAAATTTTCCCATCAGCTCCCTCATATCCAAAACCACAACAATCCCAAGATAAATCGTCGTCTCATTTCTTATCAAAATATGCCTCTTACCAAATCCAAGCAAATAAAGCATATAAACATTTAGCAACAAATCTTCCAGAAAAATTCTCTTTTGTGACCCAATTTTCTTCTATTCCTCAAACATCCATTAAGTAAGCAAACTTTAGTTCTTTTATCTAAATTATTCATTGCGTATGAAGAAAAATTTCCCGAGATTTACTTCCATTTAATAAAAATAAAGGGCAAAATCTTCGTAAGCATCTCCTCAATGATGGAAGAAATATGTAAATTAATTTTAAGGCCGTTTAGAGATTCCCAAAAGCCCTCAAACTCATTCACAGCATAAATCCACCGACAATTTGAGTTTGTGATGAAAATCGTATTTACATTTCAATTGCGACCCAATTTGAATTTTGGAATGTTGGTGCTGATGTTACGATAAGAAATGAGACATCCCTCTGTAGACACAATGCACACTAGCAGTGCCGAATATAAAAAAGGGATACAAATTGAATTGAATTATTTAAATATTTACTAAATATTTTGGTTCTATGGCTTGATGTGGGGATGGGATATAATAGGAAAATGCTCCATTGAGATTGTGTTAAATTTATTTAGGCACTGCTTGCTATATGATATAAATCACTGTATTGGGTAAATCTCAATCACTCATTGAATAATTGATTTCACATCTATTTTTCTTTCCCTTTGTTATCAGTTTGGGAATGCTTCTTTGTTTGAAGGGAATGCTGATGCAGGGTTGGAGGCTGGAATTCTTATGAAATTGGAATTGCCACGTGTTTTTTTGAGGTTATTTTGAATTTATTTCTCGAAAATCTGTTAAAAATGATGAAATTTGGGAGAATTTTGGGGTTCAAATCCCATTGACCATACCCAATAGCTGGGCAAGGAACTGTTTTAATTTGGGAGTTACTACGTGTTTTTTTGAGGTTAATTTGAATTTATTACTCAAAAGTCAGTTAAAATTGAAGAAATTTGGAAGAATTTTTGGGTTCTAATCCCTTTGACTATACCCAATAGTTGGGAAGGAATAGTGGGAAAGATAGTCAATTTCTGGATTTTGAGGTTAGGTTTGAAGATTTATTGTCAAATTAGCTAGCGACCATTTTGTTGAAAAGTGAGCTCGTTGGTGTAATGGTTTATGCTTCAGTGCTTAATTACTGTCTACTGACAAAGTGATCATGGGTTCGAAACTCGGCATGAGATATTCTCTTTTTCAACCATACATCCTTAGCTGCTTTAGGTAGTTGACATGGTAGCACCGTGGTAATCCTAAATTGCTCTATCAGCACCTCATGACCACGTGTTTTTGGTCCATAACAAACCCTTTTAAATTATCAATCCATTCCAAAGCATTTGATCCCAACCCAACCCTGCTAAAATCCCATCCATAATTCCCCTTTATCACTTCCTCATTTAATGTCAAAACAAATTGTTCCGATGACAATTTCGCAATATTTATTGTCATCTTAAATGAGCATTAAGCCTGCCGACATTGAAATTACATTTCATAATTTATGTATATTTCTCTCATACTTGAAATTCTTCTTATTATTGTCGTAAATTAACAAAATTAAACCGCAATACACACACAAATGTGATAACACACCTAAAATAATTTTTTTTTGAGCATTATTGATTTTTCAGCATGGATCGTCTCTAAGTCGCGCTCTGATATTTTTTAAAATCGATATGAATGCAAAGTCAATGCAAAGTTCAATGGAATTTGAAATTGATGATGTGTGACAAGAGAAAAATGATGAGGAATTTAGAATAGATTTTTTTGAAGTTTGAGGTTAAGATTTGATTGGGGTTTAGAGATGATAGTTGGGTTTTGAGGTTTATATTCATGATTTAGGGATTTGATGTAAAGGAAATGAAAGGAAATTATGGAAAAATTGTCTTGAATGTCCAAGAAAATGGGTTCAAATCTCAAAAAACTTTTTTTTTTGAAAATTCAAATTTTAACGGTTTTTAAAATTTGAATTTCTTTTTAGCTAGTAAGGAAGCTATTATAATTCCAAATCACATCTGCAACAATCATCTTGACAACTCAATCACAACAAACAACCTGTAAACAATACCAAATGTTGTCCCCCCGACAAACAGCAGACAATGCCGCCACACTACCTTTTATCATCACATTCTACTTCTTATTTCCAATTCCAACACATTCATTTGTAATTCTACAAAAATTCATTTGCTTTACTTTTGCTGGTTAATGGCAATTATTAATTCCGATTGCGTATTTTGGAATTGAAAATTTTCATTTCTTTCGATTGACTTTCAACTGACCTAATAACATTTTGAATAGCTACTTTGTGCAGGTATGAGGACATGAATGAAATAGTTGAACGGTAGGTATTTCCTTATGAGAAAGCGTTTGATTGATTGATGAGCTCTTATCAGTGGTTTATTACCGCATAATTTACAGTATTGGGTATATATAATTTTGTATGTTTGTCTGTCATTTTTTGGCAATTTTTTTGGAACTTAATGCTGGAAATTTGACAGACTTTTGCACAATTTTAACAAATTTTTACACAATTTCTTTCACAAATTCATCAAATTTCCAGTCAAACTTGACGGGCACTAATTATAGTAAAACTTTATTTGTCTTTCTTATTATCCGGCACTTAACATAATCTCCTCCGCACAATTTTAATTTATTTGCCTTTCATCTTTTTTTTCAATTTATTTACACAAAATCTCCATCAAAATTCAAGCCTAGTCAATGGACGAGAATCAGCTGTAACTTTTAATTGTTATGATAACACACTATAGTTATCGGAACCGAATATTCTCACTGACAATGTAAAAAAAATAATGTCTGATTCACACACGCTCGTCTTAAAAGCTTTCCGGCGACTGAGTCAAAAAAGAGTCGTCATTCAATTTCAAAACCTTTTTTTGTGTATTTGTGACTTCATGTATAGATATACGATATGTAATGAGCAAATGAGAGACACAGTAAATAGTTAGTAATATACAGCACACGCTTAATAGTTGAAGCAACTGGATTAATTAAATGCGATAAAATTCCTTTCAATTTTGTTCCATGTTAATCTGTAATTTTATATCTTATGCCTTATTCCGTGCATTGATGATAATTTGCAATGCAGTTGCATCATCGTAAAAGGTTATTAGTTGCATTAATAGATGCGAATGAGAAATGAGCAGAATAACGTGATCAGTTTCTGGAGATAGGAATAAGTTTTAAATTGGAATGATCTCATGAGATTTTTTTGAGGTTAGGGTTGTGTGACTTTGGGGATTGATAGGATGCACATCCCATATATTTACTTACTTAAGTCGCTGGCAGTAGAGATCAATAGTGATCCATGGCTTCGCTTAGTTTGTGTCTAAAGTTTACTCAATTGCTGGCCACCGCTAACCAACTACCGATGTCACGTGCTTTACCCTCTCTATCGACAGCATCTTTCAGTGCTAAACAAATAATCCTGTCTTTATTAAATTTCAACTGGTAAAGAGTAACCAGCAATAGAGCCAGTTTAAGGCACCAACTGAGAGAGACCATGGATCACAGCTGATCTGTACGGCTAGTGATGTAAGTAAGTGAGTATATCAGATTTGCTAGGGAGGACACCTAGAGGTCATAAAGATGAAGAGATTCATTTGGTTAACCTGGATTAAATGTAGACACACTAATGCCCTTCATCACATCACTAAGCTATAGACCACAGATTCATTTCCATAGACCTAATGCAGTTCAGTTTTGTCCTTAAAAAATTGAGAATCGAACCTAGATCTCAAAGTCGAGTTGACTTCAATTGCTTTAAAATCAAAGTTTAGTCGGTCGATTACTAACCAAATTCTTGAATCCTATTAAATTCCAGACTGTGGAAATCTGAGTGTCGAAATCCTTCGATACTGAATGTCGATTCAAAAAACATCGAAAGGAGTCGAAATTTTAAATTAATTTTGACCGTTATAAAAATCGATGTAAAAATCAGTAAATTTTTAACTTAATATCGTTAGTAATAAATATTTTTAACTTAAGTCCTGTAGGGCTTATTAAGCAAACGATAAGTTTATCCCTTTGAGATTTACATTTTGTCACTCTAAACAGAACTGCGCATTATAAGTTACTGTCAATTATAGAGTAAAGTCTGAGGACAATGGTTCAAATCCTAATCTATTGAAATTAAAGCATTCTTTACTTGTCTTCAATAATTTTTTTTTTAATTTTTTGGATCAGATTAGTCAGTTTGACCAGTTCCTTTATCAACCTTACAAAAATTAATTACAGCAATATTATCATCTACATTCTAAAAATACCCCCAAAAAATAATTGACGTACATAAAGTCATCAAATATTTACTATTTCATTAATCGACAGACAACAAGTGAATGACTTTATGAATGAACAAATATTCTGTAAAGAGGCAATAAAGAGAACCTCCAAGCAATTTAATGACGCAACATAAAAAAGTCAACATGAAAGAATCTAAAGATGAAATTTCAATCCACAATTCAATTTGTTTAAGTCACAGACATTGCAGACTGTTTGATCTGTTCCAATAACATTCAAAGGTGAACCGCGCAGACATACGAAAATTATTCAGCTGATTGAATTGCTACTGACAAGACAGGTGTTTTAATTCCTTTACAATTCCACATTGTAAGTCTCTATATCCATCCACCAGCAATCATCAACGGCATGCCTGAATGTCTCGACGTATGAATTTATGGAAGAAGAAGTTCAATTCTTAAAAATCAATAACCAGTGCTTACAACACATTACTAAGTGTATTGGTATCTGCCGTGCTGTCATCGTCTCTTCTGTGAATTCATTAACGAAAAAAACGTTGTTGTAGCTTGTGATATTTTTAAAATACACTCTGTTTTGTGACTAAACAAACAACTTTACAACAGCAACAAAGAGAAAAAAAAATCATTTCACTCTCATTAAGATGACAGAAATGGAAGTGAAGTAAGTGGATTGGTGTGTGGGTTGTTTGTTGTACCGGCGTTAAGATATTGTCGGCTGCAGTTTTTAAAAAGGTTGGGACAAGTTTTGATTTGTTTTATTGAATTTCTCAAGAATTTCTCTAATGTTTACCAATACTTAGGATCTATGGCAGTGGTGGACAACCTTTTATTTTTCGCGGCATATCATTGTGGTAGTAATCGACCGGAGTCGTATACGGCTGATAATTTGTGACATTTTCAAGAATTTCTGGAGGTACACTATGTGCCGTGGCACACAGGTTGACCATCATTGATATTGGCTGATGATGGGATTCGAACCTGATCTTAAAGATCAAATATGATCCATTGCTTCCTTTAGTTTGTGTCTAAAACTGGCTCTATCGCTGACAAACGCTTGCTAATTACCGACGCCAAGTGTAATATCTCTTTCGGCAGCATCTTTCCATGAGTTCTTGGGGATTCGAACCAAGGAATCTAAAATCAATTTCAACCTTTTGCGATCCGTACTTTGTTAACTGATCTATTACGTTATTTTTGATTTTTAAAGTTTGAGCAATAACTATGTGACATGAGCATGTAAATACAGAGGTGAATCAGCGCAAGAGTATCAAAATTCAAGTTTAAATTGCGGAATTGTTGAACCGAAATTAAGAATTCAAAAGACTCATTGGTCTAAATGATTAGTGTTGAAAACATATAATTATCAACATTGCCCTCGTAGTGGTTCGAATCCCATTCAGAAATTTTATAAATTTGTCAACAGGAACTAACAATAACCCTTTTTTTTGCTTCATGATACTTTTTTAGTTCCAAAACTACCACAGAAACTAAATTGCGTCACTAAAACTTCTCTACTTCCAATATTCATTTTATCTCAATCTAAATTATTTTTGCCCTACAATTCCTTTTGTTTCACGGTTGATTGATTGAGAAAATTACATCGAGTAAGCAAATGTGAATTTCCATTAGACATTCTTAACCTATAGCTATAATCACACAAAAAGTACACAAAAAAATAATAGTTTTTATTTCAAGGTCTTGAGATATCTTCATTTTTTCACGATTGATGGATCGACTGACTATAAGCATAGATTTTTTGTTTTGTGTTGGATTCAAGGCTGATCCATTCAAGTGATTCGTAGTGAAAATGAAGATATATATATTAAAGTTAATGGATATTGAATGGATAGAAATTGCATTGTTTTGTGTATTATTGTCACTTGGATATACCGAGAAAATAGGTCAATGGATGAGAAACATTTTATCAATGTTGTTATTGATTTTTAAAGCAGGGATGCATGGACGATACAAGAATAAATTTAATTAAAATGTCAATAGTAAGGCTTAATATGAATTTGTGGCTGGATGTAAATTGTAGATTAATTGAGAAACTTTTCATTGATAAATTGAGGATGGCAGGGGAAGTTTGGATGACTTTATTGGATTTATCAAGTATGGATTGAAGCTTAAATCCAAATTTTATAGGATTCGAACTCATAATTATCCATATTCAGCCTAAAATACTCATCCAATACCCATTGAGACATCGACCAATCCACAACATGAAAGACAAGCCCTTCTGTTAACATTTTACATAATAAAGTGTCAATTATTAAGGTACAATAATTATTAATTAACAGAATATGCTTCAATAGCTTGCCATGTTTTACAATCAACTTCCTCTCTGTTTAATAAAAAACAATGGACATATTACATTGGTTAAGTATTCTAAAGAGCCCTTCAGCAATGATGTTGGCATGCATTGCCAATAAATTCTTTCGACATATATTTCTTGTATGTGAATCTGTCCTTGTGTACAGAGGTGGGAAAAGAGGCATTAATGGACATGATGAAAAAAAAAAATTATGGATTTTTGAAAAAAAAAATTGGATACAAAACATCAGAAATTCGTAAGATTTGTGGGATTTGAACCTTTTACTTAAAATGTAACTATGTAAATAAACTGTATCTAAGTCATGATTTAAGTCTAAATTTTGTCATACTTAAATTACAACTTGTATTGCAATTTAGGAAGAATGTTGCATTCACATAGCAAATTGAATAGAATTATCAGAATGTGGGTTCGATTCCCCATTGTAAATTAGTTATTTATCTTCAAATTTGTTTACCGAATATTTTTTTTTTTATCAAAATGTCGGAATAAGTTAAAAATTACGCATAGCTCCACCCCATCACTCCCCTGCTACCCCAATCATCTCCATCAAACCCCCCACCAGTTCCAACCCTGCATCTCATGTTCATTCATTCAGTAATTCCTCTCATATTATTTATTAATTCACAATAAAATAATTGGAACTCAAATGAATAATAATATACACAAAACTGCATTGCCATGCAACCGGCTCCTGAGTGAGGCAATATTTTATGAAATTCATTGAAAAATTCACATGATGCAAAAATTCATAAATGTATGAATTAATGCATTACACAACAATGCATGGTGAATGGATAAGGTCAGGGCGGACATAAAATAATGAGATAATGTTGTGATGCTGTAGTGTGTTAAACGATTTCATGTGACGCAATCAGGGCACTAAAACTGGTTTTCCTCAAAAACTCTCACAGCATAAAAGCCGCATAATTTATCGCATATTATAAAAAAATTCAATGCCAAGTCGGTGAATTTTTTATTAGCTTAAAACGGTTTTTATTGATTTTTAATGTGTCTATTATGCACAACTTATTGTTGTTGCTTGTTTTCTTGTTGTTTTAGTGAAAAGGTGAAGCCACGCATCAATTAAACACTCTCGTGTGGGCGATGATAAATGGTTTCCTAATAAATCAATTTACTAGTTGGCATAATGGATGAGAAGTTCTGGTAAGTTGGTATGGTATGGTACATGTTAGTGGGAAAATTGGGAATTGAAATTTTAGAATTTTTGATTTTTTGTTTGAAATTATATACTTCACAAGAAAATTATTCTAATTTTGAAAACTTTTCTTGTGAAGTATAAAGATTTTTAAGTAAACATTTCGTTTGTGATTTTTTTTATGAAATTACATACTTCACAAGAATGTTATTCTGATTTTGAAAACTTCTCTTGTGAAGCATAACAATTTTGAACCAAAAATTCAAAATTGCGATTTTTCTATGAAATTATATACTTCACAAGAGAATTCAGAAATTCATATCGGCAAACTTAAAATTTTAAAGCAAAATTCTCAAATATAATTGAGATTCAAACTTTATAAATTTCACAAAAATTTTATTGAAACAATCTCTTGTGAAGTATATAAAAAATTTTATCCTCAGACTCAAAACTCACATTCCCAACTTATCAAGTCATCTCAATAAAATATGATATTTCTATCATAATACTAAAATTATATCTTAATTTATGAAACCAATGGCATTCAAAAACTGCCCCATAAAAATGTCTTCTTTATTGACTTTGTAGCTTACAAAGCCTCAAAGTTGTACATTTCTATCAAATATTTGCCGTCGACACCGTTCTCAAAATGTCTTTATTTATTCTTTATGACCTCACGAAAGACTTTTGGACATAAATTTTGTTGCTGATTGCCAAAAAAAGAGTTTCAGACTTAACTGCCAATAAGTAGTCAATGAGACGTGTGTAAGACCCTTTTTATAGGATTTTGCACAAAAAAAGGATGTTCGTCAATCGAAAATGAAGCAGTTGAGACGATGTGTCCGCGATATAGCTTCATATGCCTGAATGAACTGGATATGAAGAAAAATAATCAATAAGTTTTTCACGCCACGCGATATTCTGCGGATATAAGTGTCGATGACATGGAAATTCCCCAAAATAGCTTAATATCACGTAAGAATATCATGCACAAATTCTAGTGAATTGGAAGCGGGGAAAGTTTGTGTGTTTGTAGTTTCACGCACTTCTACATGTCAAAACTATCGATTTTCCATTCATTTGTGTGCTGAACTTGTTGTTGCTATTTTGGAAATAAAACTTTTTTAAAACAAGGATTTTTGACTTCTTTTTTGCCAATAAACACTTTCATTAAACTTTTCCTGTTTTTGATTTATTTTGATGTTTGGGATTGAGGATAGATAAAGTTTTTTTTTGTTCCTTGTTTCAAATTTATTGAGTCGATGAAAGCAATTAAACTTATTGCAGTTGTGCAAAAAACGAAAGAAAGAGATTTGGAAGGATAAAAGTCAAGTTGGGGATAATTTTGTGGGTTTTTTGGTTGCTGTGCAATTTATTGGAATTTGGAAAGAGGTGCTGGTTGGAAATTAGGAAAAAAAGGTAAAAAAAAGAAAATGTGATTTGTCCAAATTTTTATTTAAATTATGGGACTTGAACACTTGATATAATTCTGATCTGAAAAACCGGATTTCAGCCGTGGCATTGCGCTAATAAGCTTATTTTTCAATTATATGAGAAGTTGACAAAATTTCATTCATATTATCCATGACAGCATCAAATTTACAATTTTCCTGCCGTCGATTACTTCCTCAAATCTCCGCTTATGTCGACATGATGTCATCAATCAAAACAAAACATTCTCTACAATTTAATCAAAATTCCCTCAAATTTCCTCAACCGATTTTTCAAAACTCATCAATTTTCCCTCATCCTCAACCCCATCCCTACCTAACCTTCAAATCCCGAGACCCCAAAAACCCTTCAACAAACCAAAACTCTCCTCTCCAAAAATAACAAGCAAGACTTTTTTCGTCTGATAAAAAAATCAAAAAAATTCCATCTGCAGAACAATAAATTGTCTGAATTGAAGACTATTGAACTGAGGGCAATAATGAAAGCATCGGAAAGAAAAGAAGGAAAAAGTTTTCTTTATGGAAGTCAATTGATGTCAAGACAAGAAGCTACGAAGTCTGCTGAGATTTATTTTGGAGTTTTTTGTTGATGAAAAAAAAAATGATTCACATAGGAAACAAGTTGTTGGGATTAATTGGGAAGGAGGTTGCAGTTGAGTATGATGGGGAATTTATATCGGAAGTACGGATGTGATTTTTTGAGAATTTCAGAATTTTTGGGATATTTAAAGGCAAAAATCATAATTGAATCTCAAATACTCAAAACTCTCAAATTCAAAAAAACCGTTAAAAAAAAATTCCAAATTTTCCCGCCATTTTCTTCAATTTTATTTTTAACAATTTTCTGACACTTTTATCAACAAATTTCATCATAAACCTGTTTGCTCACTCCTGAATTACAGTTCAAAATCATTCCACACACACATAAGCCTTTAATGAAGCTAAAATTCACATCCAAAGTCTCCAGGTGGAAGTTGTAAACAATTCTTCCCCAATTTCTCACACAAAGTTATTTCCTCGGTATTTTTAAGATTTAATTAAGCTGTACATGCACAGTAATCATATTTAAATTCCCTCAGGGTCATTCTACTTCTCACGTAGACTTACTTCGTTTGCTCAATCATGCCTATAAATTCTGTATACAAATCAAAACTTCATCAAAGCAAATCAAATTATATTTTCTGAATGGATAATCAAAAATTCATCAACAATGACTTTATGGCTTATATTAAGTACCAAAAATTCCCATTAATAATTTTTATTATTTAAACAAATCAGTTAGTTTATAAATTAAGTTACAAAAGTCCATAAAACAGCGACCATTCAAAGCTGTAATTGTGCATAGAAAAGCAAAATGAATAGTCTTGACAGCGGCAATTTGTAGTTCTTTTTATTTCCATTACTCTAGACACAATTATCAGAGTAAAGGTCAGTGGGTAATTGTTCCAAGATATTGCAAATGTCAGAGATTTTAAATGACCGCAAATAAGTTTAAAAAACAGCTACGATTGAAGTTTAAAGCAATTAATTCCAGCAAAAAGGAAATAAATTAATTAAATGTCGCTTTATTGTGTTGATTCATGCACAAGTTGAGAGACCAAAAGTCATTGGAACGACAAAAAGCATTTGTACATGTGCATGTGCTCATCAGTGACTTTCACGAAAAAATTTGAGCATAAATTAATTATAGAAAGCTTGTGACATGACCACATACACATGATTGCTTGCTCGCTGTCGTCATTTCTCTTCTTAATTTTCTGTTATTATTTTTTTGTGTGCAATTTATTGTGAACATGTAAGCTCATTTTGGCTTGTTTAGGTAGTTTGTGGTATGAATTAAGTGTGAGGCTTTGAAATGACTGATAGCTGCCACTTTTTTGAAGTGATTTACAATAAGAAATGAAACTAATTAAAATATTAAGATGGAAAAAAGTTAAAAATACTTTTTGAGGTGACATGTCCGTGGGAAAATGAGATTTTTTTGTGTTTTTGATCAGATTTTTGATTTGAAATTGTTGGAAAAGTTCTTAAATTCTTCAATTTGTCGTCATAATTATCTATGATTAACTAAAAAGCTAGAAATTTGAAGTATAATTTTGGAACATGATTGACTTTGGATTATTTTACAAAAAATTCTTTTTTTCAAAATTTGAAAGTTCGTATTGAATTTTTACAAAAATTCCTGAAATTTTCAATCATTTTCTTTACAATTTGGAACAAAAAATGCTTCATAACCTCAAAAATTCTTCCTAACCTCAAAATCGCGCTCAACATCTCAAACCAACCTAATTAAATCTTCTCTCATACTATTAGATCTTTTATTAAATTTAATTATGCCATCTTAAACTACCCATAATTTCATAAACACAAAGCAATTTCATGTCTACATGCCAGAGCAATATCTATTGAAAAACATGTTTGTTGACTTATGAGAATAAATTACTTGTAAATTGACGTTTTAATGAATGAAAAGATGCAATTCTATGTGATGCTTGGTGGTCGTCCAGTTCATGTGAATTAGGAAATTGAAAGTTTTTTTTCAGCGAGGAAAGAAGAAGTTGGAGAATAATTTGAATATGAATATGTATGTGAGGTTATTTAAGTGATGAGCGCGGTTTTCTCGGGTTGGAAATTGTATATTCGTCTAGTGGGGATAATTATGAACTTCCAGGTGGGACCGGAACGACTTATATGTCAAAATGCAGCCCATTTGACCCATCATTTTAAACTTCCAGGTGAAATAGGGTTGATTTATATGTCAAAATGCAGCTCTTGCCATCTAGCTTTGATCGTTATAAACTTCCAGGTGGAACAGGGATGCTTTATATGTCAAAATACAGTCAGTTTTTTAAAAATTCTATTAAAAATGTTTACTTCCGCGAAAACCACGCTCATCATGCTTAGTTTCAAAACATACAAAACTCAGAGTGCAGAAAAATTAATTCCAATTCTATTCATACGATGACCTTAACGTATTTTTTCATGACCCCCTTGATAATTCTATAACTAAATTCAGTATATATATTTTTTTTCTATTTTTCACATTCATACGCGCCAGTTCCAACACTTATTATCAACAACTATTAATAGAAAATTTGTTTCCAATTGACTTTGTATTACTTATCAGTCGGTGCTTCTCACATTTTTGTTTATTCTCAGATGATCATATGAGATGCGTTGCTACTGTTTTGTGTAGATTTCGAGTGTATTTTAAGACACAAAAGTACAATTTTTAGACACTTATTTTTAAGCAAGTGATGCGTAAGAGATCATTTTTTTGTTGACAGTCGTATTTATTGTCTTTGATAAGAACAGCCTGTGACTTATTTACATGCAAATTATGAGGGATCTTTGTGTGACTTAGTTTTGAATAATTGGAGCAGTTTTTATGGAACTATGGACTGTTTAGATTGAGATCAGACAAACAATATTGATTTTTTGGATTAGGGGACGTTCGCATGTTACGTCACGCAATATAAAATGAATTTTTGGGGGGTCATTTATCAATGTATCCCCAAATTTTGAACATCAACTACCCATTCTACATTATATGGTATCATCCCGGAAAGCACATGACGTAAAAATGTCCAAAAATCCGTCCTCAGGTCGACTTGACTTCAATTTGAGACTGCATGTCATCAAGTCTGGTCTGAGGCTTTAGCCTTGCTAACATGGAGCCTTATTCTACTCCATCCGGGTATGAACACTTACTAAACCTAATTCGACGTATGACAGAACCTAGAGATGAACCCCAGCAGCAATATTAAAGCCATAAACTTATTTTGACAGGCTCTAAACTCCATTCAGCATATGCCTTCATTACAATCCACTATATCATTATATCTAGTCACGCAATTATTTTAACAGTCAAAAAATTACACTCACCGTTTACTTCCAGTCGGCGATTCCTTCACACTACTATTATTACTTCCATTATTCTTATAATAAGCACAACTATTTCGTTTAGCAATAGCACCAGTAGATTCAGTCGACACAATACTATGATCATCCGATGGCGGTGTCTTAATATTTGATGTTGTACGCTTAACAGCACCGCTAGTCACTTTCGATTTCACATTATCAAATTTCTTTTTACTATTCTTATTTTCAGCTATTTTATTCATAACTGGCTCCCATTTGCCATTCATGCACTTCTTTGTCACTGTCTTGTCATTAGACATTTTAATACCGGCACCACGCGATGACATTTCGTGCTTCTTTAAACCAAAATTTGCCTCATTCTTAAATGTCTTACGACTCGGTCCGTTTAATTTTTTACTAGCACTTGCCGTAACTTTCTTCGTACAACTACCGTCACTTATGATCATTTGCTTGTCACAATCATCGTTTGTCATACAACATGACTTCGTTGAGCCGAATGATGATGTATCATTGATAAGATTTATTGTTTCGGCACTTACGGCACGTTCGTCCATTGTGCTGCATAATGACGATGATGTCTCATTTATAAATTCTCTTGGACGATCGATGTGCTGTGTTGGTGATGGTGTTGTTGTCGTTGTTGTTGTCACATTAAGTTTCTTTTGACTGTAAGCAGTTCCATTACTTGTAATTGTGTCTGATGATAAGTCGGGTGACATGTCATTAGCAAGTTGTTGTTGTTGATGTAGATTCTCTCGATTTTCAGCTATACGATTGAGTAAGTCATCATCACCGCGATTTTCGACGTCTGTAAAGATTCCGCTTGATTCCATACACGAGTCACTTTCATTTTGTTGCGGTTGCTGTTGAAAAATGACATTTGCACCTTGCAGCATCGGTCCGTAAAGATGACCGTCAATGACTTGTGCACGTCGTTGATTCTCACGTTGATGAAAGATGTCATCAGCATCACTTTCAGTGAAAAAGTCAGAATCAGTCATTGGATCTTGTCGTTGTCGATGAATTGGTGCTGCTGCTGGTGGTGCTTGATTCCAATTATTTATAGCTTCCGGTGGATTACGTGGCACTTTTGAAGGCGATTGATCAACAGCACCGCGACTTGCTGGTCGTGACATTTCACCGTCACCAATATATCCAGTGTCTAAGGATGTGATGCTTGTTATGCTGGTTATAATACTTGTGGATACTTTTGATGTTACTGACTTTGTCATTTCCGTTTTTGGATCGCTTTCTGCTTGTGACACTTCCTGATGCATTGATGTTGTTGTTGATGGAATCTGTACAGGTTGTTGCATCATTTCCTCCATCTTCACACCAACCGGATCAAGCGGAAGTTCCTCGGGCGATGGTGTCTGATCAATTCGATATTGATGACTCATCTTATGTCCAGGAATAAGCGGAAGTTCCAAATTATTTGTATGATTTGTATTTGTCGAATCCAAAAATTCTTTCATCTGATCCGGTGTCAAAATGCCAAGACTCTCATCAACATCAAATGATCCCTGCTTGTCAGTTGGCGATGCCTTTTGCATTGTTGATGACATCGATGTGTCACATAGCTCAATAGAGCAATCAAGTGTACATTCTGTTATGTCTAAACCGAAAGAAAATCGCTTTTGGGCATCAACACGTGTCTCATTCATTCTCATGACGACACCGGACCCCTGTGCATCACATTCATCAACATCCATCGCTGTCTGTGCTGTTTCATCATTATGACATAAAATACGTGCTGAAGCATCGGTGGGAAGGTGATGATTGTAAAATGATCCGCATCTCAATTGACTATTTACAAAGCTGACATTCTCATTGTCCATTGGGGATACAGTAAGTAGATCCTCTGATCCCCATATCGGTGACTTTGTAAGTGACAATGATGAACCCAGCAGGTCATTTCCACTCTTACGCAGTCGAGCAATTCTCGTCTGATTACTTATGATTGAATTTAAACTATCACGACTTTTTGATACGGCACGTTGTGTATTGCTGGGTTTATCCTTAGCATCAGGCAGAGAATTAACGGAACCAATTGATGGTGTTGCATTAAGTCCACGTGTTGGTGACTTTATAAACGTTCCATCGCGTCTACATAGATCAAATGTTGGCGGATGTGGTTTAGTCGATGGAATGCTCTCCTTACTTGCATATCGATGCATATTGTCGTCACTTCCAACTAAATCTATTGTCTCATCGATCAACATTTGATCGTCATCTTCATGTACATCCTTATTCTCTTTATTACATTGACTAGATTCAGTTTTATGAATATGATTACTACTCGTCGAGAACTGCCGCGTCATTATCCTCGACGTGAGATTTGATAAGCTCGATTTTGTGATTTGTGTTATTTTTTGCGTAACGGCCGTCGGTCGTACAAAACTTGACAATGGACCACCTATGTCTGTTGGTCGTGCAAGTTTTGTCTTTATTTGATTATTACTAGTGATGTCGTTCGATGGCGTTGTCATTTTTGTTGATTGTGTGGATGTGGGTGTGGCTGATGTGCCAGGCATTGGAATGCGTGAGGAAAAACCTCTCATTGGTATACGTGATGAGTGATTATCCTGGAAATTAAATGAGAAAAAATTAAAATTTTTTAATCTATAAACTTTTTAACATTATAAAGCCTGGAGCTGCATTCGAAGCCAAATAGACTGCAAAATTGAGTGAAAATTATCATCGAGATAATTTTTTGTGACTATTGTACCAGAAAATGTTGTGTGCATTTATTTTAGCCTAAAACAATTGAATTTTGAGAGATGATAAAATCAGTATTTGGTATGAAGCTTGCTGAATTTATGCTTTAAATGACTATTTGGTGTAAAATGTATTTAAGGAACAATTGATTGTGTTATTTTGAATAATGACTACAAAATTTGTGCTTTTATCTTATAGCTGATAATGTTTAGTAGAGTTATGATGTATGTTATGTCATAGTATTGTTTTGAGGTAGTGATGTTTAGGGGTTCTGAGTCATATGTAGGTTAATCTGCTTGTTGTGATATGAATGAGCAAAAGAACGAAAATGTACAAACGTCTTGCGTTTGTGAGGACGTAGGTTCAATTCCTTTCAGACACGAAAATCCTCAATGATTAACGAGAGCTTGTAGAAAGACTTAGGAAAGGGATGTAATCAAGGAGGACTTGCCCTCAACGGAGGGCTTGTTTTCAATACTGATTAGGTTCTGACTACGTCCTGACTATGTCCCTGACTAAGGAGTTTCTTGTTCGAGTGGAGAGTAGGCTTTAGTTAGAAAACTGTTACAAACTTGATGTCTGGTTTTAGTCTTGATGTAGTAACTAGGTCAACGCTAGCTTTTCGCGTTTTCCGCAAGTCGTGGCGGTTTCGTTAGGCTAGGTATCCCAACGTCTAAATTTCGACAAATTCTTGAGACCGAGACCAAGACCAAGACCGAGATTACTTGGGAACCCTTTTCTTGATTTCGGCATAGGGAACCCTTACAGTTAGGATCTTATAATTTGGCATCAATTCGAATGTTAGCTAAAGTTTAATTAAGCTGCATTTAAGGAGCCACTCCCTTATTAGGTTACATCCTAGAGTGCCGCAATACACAGTTTAGTCAACATTGCTTTGGATCTTTAATTCAGCCTTTGATTTACAAGTCAATTCTCAGAACAATACTTTAATCAAAAATTAAGCTTCAATCCCCCATTTACTGAGAATTTAAAAAATTCATACTGACTCTTACTCATGTTATTAAACCATATAAATATATAAAAAGTTTCATATTCTCACGTCATTTTCATTATCAATTTATAGCATAAATAATAAAAATTACTCAATTCTTTTTCCTTCCATTCCGTTCATATTCTCTCGGAAAGTTGATTAAACAAGATGTGGGGACAGTTCTTTGTGATTCAAGTTTTAATCATTGTAAGAATTTTTATATATTAAAAATATTTGCTTATTACAAAGGAAGTAATTATTGTGGAATTGTGTAATACTTTGTGGATTTAATCAGTTCTGATTTTTATTAAAGCTGTAAATTTTTAGATTTTAGATTAAGTGTTGTGAACGATTAGTAAGGCATAGTTTATATTTAAAATGAAATATTGACTCAAAATCTATCATATCATTGGAAGTGCAGCAGTAGGAAGAACTCAGAAAATGTATAATTTATATATGGCACTTTGCCATAAATTCTAATTACTCCAGGTTTGCCCCAGATAGCTCAGTGGTAGAATCATGCGCTCTGAAACCGTACGACGTGGGTTCGAATCTCACTCAGAATCCTTTTTTTAAAGTTCTTCTTTTTTTTCTCAATTTAAGTCAAAACATTGTGCTTAATAGAGATCATTGCTACTTCCAACTTCCAATTGTTCCTTCCTATTTACTATTCACTACCGGAAAAAGCACACACCGACTCAACAATAAAGCCTCTTTCATCTCTCCTAATTTGCATTTCATTTGTTACTGGACGTGCATTAATTTCCATAAAGATTAAGTCATTTTAATTATAACAAAAAGCAACGACCAGATGCGGAGAGACAAAACAGAAATAATAACAAAGAAGATAACGCGGAAGCTTTGTATATTTACGTCAAAATAGAGCGAAAAATATTGCATGAAATAATTACATGATGACCTTAAATTATTATAAAGAGATGATGACATTTGTAATGTGCTAATTACTGGCTACTAATTGAGTCATTGGGATGTATTAATTGAGAATCAAAAAGGGTATCTGAGTAGGAAATTGATTGTTTGTAGTTTAGCTTGCTAGTCGGTAAGTCAAACAGAAAAGACTCATAAGAGCTGAGAATGCTCATTGAGACTGCGTATGCTCATTGATTGTTAAGGTTCTTATAGGATATTGAATATTAGAACCAGAGTGTGGCCGTCTCAAATTCGAGTTTTTCGACATTAGATTGTCGAAAAATTCGAACATTTCGAACTGAACTTATTTTAAAATAAAAATTAACGTTACAAAGAAAATTAAAAGTAACGGTCAAAAAAATTTTGAATTTTGAAAAAATTAACGTTCGTTTTGGGAGACAGTCACACTCTGATTAGAACGTAAGATTCCGAACAACACATTACAATTTATAAGTTCGTATTGACGGTAAGACATTGTAAGATATTTGAACTGTGTTGACCAATTCTGTAACTGAGTGTCACTCGATACCTTTAGTACCTTCCTGCAAATTGTAGTAAGGATGCTCATAATACTCAATTTCACCCAATCCACTTCCATAACTCACTCAAAAATCCACAAAATCCATCCACATAATCTCTCATAATAAATAATTCAATCTTCTTCCATTTCCAGCTATTTGCATACCCTTATCAGTCATCATCATCCACAAATCTACCGTCATTTATCAGACACATTGGTAACATTAAGTCTTCGAAGAAGAGTTCCTCATACTGCACGTCAAGTGACATCAAATTCAATAATAAACATAAGAAGGGATTTTCACTGCTTGACCTTCAGTCATGCGATAATTCATTGGACATAGTCACAGCGAAGTTGCCAAAAATTTTAAATGATTCACCGACATGCTTTGTTGTTGTAATAAGAAGTAATGTGACTGATAAGAATTTTGAGATGAAGCTTATAGACGTTATGGAAGAAGAAGCAAGTCGACCGATTATTTTGAACTTCTACCGCAAAAGTGAAGGAACTGAGAAATTTTACGTCATCGACAAGAGCAAGACGAGAACAAAGACAAATAAGTCAGTCGAGTATGCGACGAATTTCATCAATAAAGTCATTTCCTATGACTATGATGTTGAGTCACAAGAATTCTCATCGACACGTTCAAAGATACTCAAACATGCAATGACTAATGGCTGCTCAGTGTGCATCAGTTTCGCACAGTTGATTGACTATAGATTCACATGGTACTTAAAGATACATGATGATGAAATTGATGACTTGAACTGTGATATTGACTGCTTTAGGGCATTATTGAACTTTCCTTATGACTTTAACTTTGACAGTTCCTATAAAGATGTCTATGAGCTGTTCTTCAGCTACTATATCGATCTCATACGAGACACATCAATGTCAGCAACGTCAATCGATAAGACAGAGTATACAGTCAAGGATTTCTTGGAAGATACGGAAGTACGATTGGACATGGATGGACTTGCTGGATTAGCATGGAAGGAAGAAGAATATCAAGTTTTTGAGTTCCTTATACGTGCTGATCTTCCATTTCCTGACAACTTTATCCACGATCGTGTAAATGAATTAAGCTATGGACTCAGCAAGAACAAGTATGTCAAAAGTTTAGAGAATTACATCCAGGAACTTGAAGGCTTTCATCGGCACATCCAGAAGGGAAAATTAAGGAAAGTCAAAATGTTTTTAAGCAGCCATCCACACTTACCGTTCGGCAGGAACATAGACAACAAAAGTGCCTTAAAGGCTGCATTCGACAGCAACCAACTGGAAATCTTTTCATACCTAAAATCTCAAGGAATGAGTTTCAGTAACTTTAAGGAAGTCGCCGAATACTCAAAAGTCAAAAATCAATACAAAGACAACAAGAGGAAGCAACTCCGTCAATTCAACAGGAAGTTCCTAAAGCCAGCAATTGAAGTCGATTTAATCACGAAACTCATGCAAAAGTCATCATTTACCTACGATCATCATGTCCATGACGAGGATGAAATTAAGTACACGATTCAACGTTCGTACGAAAAGATTAAATCAACCGTCCAAGAGATCTTGGAGATTGCAGCAGCATCAAATGAATTGCAAATTAATTTTGACTTTACAAATTCAGATCTCGTTGAGTTTGATCCGTACATTAATGAAGCTTATGGTGCTGCTTATAATTATTATGACTTTGTAATCATTGCTGCTAAAGACTTACTTAGTAAGGATGTAGATAAGAAGAATTATGCATTGGGGACAATATCACATGAACTTATGCACTACACGATGCATCAGATCTATCAGAACAACATCAATCCATACGATGAGAAGGACTATGAAAGGCGGAAGATCATGAAGGATATTTACAGGAAGTATGAAGCCATAAAAGAGGAAGACAAGCTGATTAACACAGCTTATAATCATGAAGAAGATGAAAGTAATTATGGTGAACTTATAGCTAGAGTTCCTGACATCCTGTTCACCTACAGAGACAATCAGACACACCTGGAAGTTGTGAAGAAGACATTCAAGGATCTATTCAAGTTCTATGACCAATATGTCCTGGCTGACATGAGAGAATTCATTCCAACAATCCATACACGTGAGAAGGTTAGGGAACTTAACAGCTGGCTTGATCTCGTGTCAGAGATTGAGGAATACGACGTGGAACATACAAAGGAAGAAGAGACAGACACTGAAGATGATGAGGATGATGAGAACAAAATCGATGCAAAAAAGGATGAAAAGGTTGAAGAAGAAGATCGTGAAGATGAAGTGGAACTACCGGAAATAAAGGAAATCCAAGAATATCTCGATGACGACAGTCAGCAGCGATTAAAAGTTTTTACATCCGAAAATCCAAAATTAATGCTTCAAAAGCTTTATTACAAGCTCAGAAAGTCCAAAACAATCGCAATTTATGTCGCAAGCTCATTCTCATATTATGGCAATTTCGAGCAAGTCATGTATAAAATTGACACAATTCATCCAAGCGTTCCGCTCATCATTAACTGTGATCGAGTCAAGAGATTGAAAAAGTTTGTCCAATTGCTGCAAAAGACGACTTTTAGGAAGGTTGTAGCGATTGCTGACAAGAATGAGTTTGAGAATGGTATAAAGACGAAGGAGCTTAAAGGATGGATGAAGGAGACAAAGTTTTGAGAATTGAATAAGCATATATTTTGTAAATAATCATAGATACCTTGTTCTTATTTAATTTAGAAGTAATAATAAAGATGTTTGAAATGGAAGGAATGAGAATTTTTGGGTAAAGCAATGACTAGAATTCCGGGGCCGATTGCTTCGGTATTGGTAGGAGTTGGATATGAGGACTCCTTATAAACAGGTAAGACAACTCGAATAGCACTGTAATGTCGTGTAGCATTGAGTGAATCGTTGGCATATCAACAGCACTCAAAAAAAATATAAGGTCAGTTTCTGATGGGAATCAAACCAATAGACTCACAAGTGAGTGATACAGATAACTGGTCTAGTACCTAACAACTCGGCTATACTGGCTTTACTAGCGCACTGGCAGGTATGTTTATATATGGCTCGATATCCCAAATTCCAATTTAATCAGGCACTAGAGCTGGTAGCCAGTAGATCTGCACAAGAACAAGTCGGTTAATCGATCCAAAGTCAGTTACTAGACTGGCGTGGCTCTAGGATGTTGCAGAAATCAAAGCGAATCTCGTATTAAGTCAGAGTGTTGCCGGTCCGAGGCCGGTGTTAAATTGATTGAAATAGTCGTCATGATTCTGTCTAGCTCTTTTCTTCGGCGAATGGAGACATCAGGGGTTTTTAAGACGGGTCTGGGGGAGAGGATCAGGAAGTGTAGGTGCATGAACCCTAATTTTCCTGACAAATCGCACAAATAGTATCAATAAAACAGTTCAATCTATAAAGATACCCAATAAAAGCTCCATATATCAAACAATTCACTTACCAAAACATAAACAGCACCCAAATCCCATCCCCAAAACTCCCATCACTCCATAAAAAGAAGTCTATTTTTCATTACCATATTATCATCAATACTAATGCACAAGACAGTTATGATCTCGTTAAAAATAAGAAAAATATCAATGACTATAGATAATGTAGATGTGTCTATTGGCGCCAATGTATCTGATTCCATCCTCTACAGCTATTCTTTTGTTATTTATTCTATCCATTGAATAGAGGAGCTTCTTCTTCCTTCTACAAATTTGTCAGAGTAAATGTCTTGGAAATTTTGTTTTGAGCAAGTAGCAAGGAAGATGTAGTCACACAACAGGATTGTTGTTGTGCCTTTATTTTTTGTCATCATCATCGTCATCGTTTGCCATTGTGCTGTCTATCCATAAAAAATAATAACAGATTTTTCCAACGTCTTTAATGCAGTTCCTGTAAGTTTACAAAAAAAGCTGTCGTGGCGATGCTGAATAGACAGCTAATTAAGTGCTGGAAGAAATGAGCTGAATTTCAATTAGGCGCTTACAGCCGCCTCATTATTTGCTGTTTTTCGTTCTTGTGTAAGCACAAGATGGAAACACTTTTTTTGGACGTACGGAATGAGGAAATGAAGATTCTTAGCTTTAGGTCAGGTCGTTATGTGCTAGAAATACCGAACATAATTGGTAATTAGGTGATTTTTTTTAGGGGGGAGATGATTGAAAGGAACCCCAAACTGGAAAATTATCTCGCTTTATGCTGCAAACATGAGAAGTTTTTGTAATGTGCTTTATTTTTTGGCGGGAAAGCAATTTTGTTGTGGATTTTTGAGCAGTTGAATGAACAGAATTAGTTTAAATTTTGATGGAAGCTTTGCTAATGGTTGGAGTCCGAGCAGCACATGACTTGACCGGCATGTTGCAGGAAAGCTCATTTTTTGCAGTCAATATGTCCTTAAACTTAAGAATTCTTGGATTAGATGTGTAGTCCTTAATATTCCGAACTGGAAGAGGTTCTCGAAGTATAGAACCGACTCTTGACATTCTCTCCGCACGGCAATGAACCCACATGTGCCACAGCCAAGGAAGTAAGTAGTAAGTTTGTTATAAAGTAGCCATCTGGCACCATGTTGCGCCTTAAAGTAATTTTTACGACTTGTTGTCAAAACGGTATCGCAATCATGTTCTAGCGACATTGAGGTGTTGCTCGGGGTAAGTGGTACTCTTTGGTCATACCCTGAAGCGAATTCCGTGTGCGGTTTCAGTCGAGGCTTACCACCAAGTTTTGCTACCCACTAATTTGCTATTGACATATGCTCCTCGGGTCTACAAGTTTCTAACCTCAAATCTCATTGAATTTTCCATCCACAAAACAAAAAATCAAATTCACTAATTATCTTACTGACTTGCTTCATCAGACTTATTTACATGTACTGAAAATTCATTCAAAAAAACACATTAACCTACATATGAGCATGAATGTAGACTTTTTTATGCGAATTCGCAGCTTATCGACTAATCGATCAGCATAAAAACTCTCGTTTTTTTGACGATTGCGCAATTTTTTTGTTGTGAATCACTTGTGGTCGGGCCGTAAATGAGGTCTATAATAATTTGATTAATTAGGAAGCACAAAGAAAGCTCTAATCTTTTGGAACTCGCTGTTGGATTCTTTTCATGAAATAAATAGACGTGAAATTTTTGCTGCTAGTTTTTTTGTTAAAGTTTTTGTTTTTTAATTGCTAAAACGTGTGTCTAGTTTTTTTTTGTTAAAGTTTTTGTTTTTTAATTGCTAAAACGTGTGTGGCTTTCTTTGACCTTGATTCATGTGGAGTCTAATGTGGGTAAGATAATTAATTGAATTTATTCTTTTGTGGAACTTTTTTTGGGTGAATTTTTTTGAATGAATTGTGATTTTCAAGCATTGGGTGCTTTTGGTAAAATTGGTATATTTTGGATTTTATAAAGGATTGTGAAAGTTTTGAAGAGTTTCGATTTTTAATAAAATGTCTAAGGAGCCGCTAAAGAGTTTTCTATTACGTAACGCGAAAATTTGACTTTATGATCTGCCAATCCCATCCATAGCCCCCAAGAGCTTTCCATAATAGGTGAACGACCCTCAATCTAGTTATTGACAAAAACCTAACAACTTTGGGATATTATGGCAGTTCTCAGAATTCCCTACTAAAACTGTAATTGTTTGAATTGTATCAATATCCCCCTATCCTATCCCTTCCCTTCCAAAAGCGTTACGTGAGACATTATACATCCTCGTGATCCTTAATCGATTGTTAATATAATTTTGTTATGCGAATTTTGTAGAAAATTACTAAATGAGATTAGCAAATGATTATTATGAAATGAACAAATTCTTAAAAGTTAGAGGTTCAAATCCTATTCATAGAGTCTGTTTTACTACCTGTTTTGTGATTCATTTTTCTTCCTAAGTTTCCAATTTTTTTTTCTTTTTTTGATCAAAGCTTCCAGACAAAAATTCATCCCAAAAACTGCCTTCCTTCCACCAAAGACAAGCCCCTTTTTTCCACTAATCCAAGCTCGTCATTCTCGTGACATCAAAAAAATTTCACAAAAGAAAAACTTTCAACTTAAACCACAAAACAATAAATATTTATCTTTGACTCGTGACAATGAACAAGTGGTCCCCTTTTTTTGTATATTTTCGACAATACGACTCTCGAGCACGCACACGACAGAAAAGTGTCAGCAATGAATTGTCGACTTGCTTAAAGATTTATCTTTTGTAACGTACTTGACAATAAGCAGAATGTTTGGGAAGAAAATAACTTTATGGATGTCATTATGTTGATCCTGTTTGTGCAGCGTAATTGTCGGTTCCTTTTTTTATATTTGCACATTTTTTGTGGATATACTTCACATAAATTACGTCAATTAATTTGATTTGTTTACCACCGAAGATATTTATTGCATTCCATGGATGTATAATCGCACATGTGCGGTCTGCAGCATTGCTCACTTTCAATATATTGACCATAAAAAAATCGAGTGTCATGTAATCACTACTGCAATAGCCGAAGCGGTCTCATATATAGCTACACATACATGGCAATTAATTAGCGGAAGACGGCAATCGACATTGCAAATGTGATTTAAAGTGAAAATTGTTGCCAATCAATTAGCAATAAAATAAAAGAGAATTGTGAATATTAATGTATGAATTGATTTTTGGAATTGTCTCACTTTCCCGACCGACACAGGCGAAGACCTACTGTTTATAGTGAGATCAGATCCACACCTTGGATGACTCTATTATGAGCTTATATAGTCTTTCGCTTAAAAAGAAGGCTGTGGCGAAAAAGTTCTCAATCCGAGGCTCGAACCCATGACCGATTGGTCGGAATCACAACAATTAGGTATCGAAGTTCTTAACCATCCCGCCACCGCGTCACCTCGACTCAAGAAAGGCTTAGCTAAACCTCTTATATTAAGTTGCCTATGTTTGGTGTCCATACACTTGTTTACTTATTTCGCTTGCCATGGACTTACTCAAATGACGCCTAAAGCCGGCTCTATCGCTGGCTATTTACCGATACCAAATGGGTGTCTTAATTACGCGGCTTCAAATTAATACCAATAAAAGAGGTTAAACAGACTTTTAAAAGCCACATAATGTAACCTTCTTTACCTATGTCGCTCGGGCTTGCTCAATAAGATGAAATTGTACAAAAGTGAAACGTCTGAATTTAATTTTTTTTTTTTTACTTTTCTTTCACATAAATTATTGTTAGACAACATATGTGTGTCATATCTACATGAATTCATGGATTAGATGTGTAAATTGTTATGGTCAGGTAGAGAAAATTGTTTTAGAAATTTTTGAAATGCTTTGAAAATTAGAAATAAATTTGATAGATTGTGGAATTACATTTATTGCTAGTGTTTCTAAATTGCAGAGTTGCCTCAGGCCCCTGTTGTGCAACTCTGCTAAATTGTCACTACTACCAAGCAGTCATTGGTTCGAGACTCGACTTTGTCGAATCATATGCAGTAGAAATGCGGCTTATAGCCTCCGGTTTTAGGCTAAAGACAACAGTTTGACTTTTAGTATGACAAAAGAGCTCTTATAGCTGATCCGCGATAGAGGCAGCTTCATGTGACACCAATGTGAGTTCATGAAGCACAATTGATCTATGCGACCAGCAATTCCTAATTACAAAATGGTATTAAATTCCAAGTCAAATTCAACTCTTTCCTCATTCATCAAAAAACACGTGCAAAATGTTCGAGAAAAGCAAGCACAAAAAACATTAGCGATGAATAAAAAGCACAATAAGAAGTAGCATGTTATGCAAGTACGAATGAAATACTCTTTTTTGTTGTCTACATTAAGTATAAAAAAGTAAGAGTTTTCGGTCTAATTGTTTTATGACTTACTAAACTATAATGATTGTAGTGATGACATGGATAGACTTGGAATTGTAAAGCATTCAATTTCTAATAATTAAGATTAATTCCAACAAAAAAAGCGCATCTATATCAACTAATTAATCTTGACTTTAATCTTTAATCTTCAATTTGTAAAGAGACATCAATTAAAGTTATGATCTTTATTACATGATTAAGATCATGTCAGTGATTCTTTTATTATACGCACGAATAATCACATATAGGCAATTAATCAGGGCGTAAACGACCGTCGGTCATAAAAATTTACAGTCTCATCATTTCCCAAATGTCTTTTAATAGTTTTGTGGATTGGTTGAAGCGCCACATCGTGCATTAAGGATTCAACTAGGTGAACTGCCAGAAAGAATAAGAACAGACGTTGTCGTGGCAGCAAACACAACAAAACTTGATTAAATTTTCATGGATTGAAGGCAAAGAAATCTCGTAAAAATGAATAATAAAGTAATGTTCATGGTTTTATTTGTCTGTGCTGCACGCTTTGGTATAGCTAACACCCTGTAAATGCACTTTTAAATCCCCAAAAGCCTTAAAATCCTCATTGAATAAATTATTATTATTTTTGGCTGTAGAATGAACATTTTGTGGATTTAAGGAAGGATTTTTGCTAGTTTTTAAGTCCAAAAAATTCTAATTTTCCATAAATAATCCAATTTAACTCATTTGCATCACTCATTCAATTAATTTAAATTCTTTTTAAATTTTCAATGGAAATCCAGCACAAAAACCGCAATTTTCTTTCATAAACTCATCATAATAATGAATTCATGACATGGAAATTGAAATAAAATAGCATTTTTTATTGATTTTGTAAAATGAAACTTTGATTCATTGTTGCAAGTTCATTCAATTACCTTTCGCTAACCTACATATAGATGATATATATATTTTAACGCAAGTTCTTTGCGTGTGACGCTCGAATGAGCTGGCAAAACTGAAATATTCACGAAAAATCGATTGAATTTTATGTCAAAAATTGTGAAAATAAATTGAATTTTTAGTTTCGAAATTCGAAAAATTTACTTTCGAAATTCAAAAATTTCACTTTCGAAATTCGAAAATTTCACTTTCGAAATTCGAAAATTTTACTTTTGAAATTTGTATATTTCACTTTCGAAGATTAGAAATTTCACTTTCGAAATTCGAAAATTTAGGTTTTGAAATCCGAAAACTTCACTTTCGAAGTTCGAAAATTTCAATTTGAAATTCGAAAATTTAACTTTCGAAGTTCGAAAATTTTACTTTCAAAATTCGAAAATTTCACTTTCGATGATTTTAAATTTCATGTTCGAAGTTCGAAAATTTAACTTATGAAATCCGAAAATTTAACTTTTGATATAACTGACTTTCACTTTCGAAATTCGAAAAATCAATAAAATGCAAGTTCAATCCTGTAACTTGAATTTTTATTTTGTGCATCGCTCATCGATCAGGAAGCCCAATAACATTGAACATGTCATGTTTACAATACAATATTGATTTTTTCAAACAATTTTTTATTCATCCTCATTCGCTATCTCTTTCGTTTTGCTAAATGTTTTCTGCGTCAGGCGACATTGAGGTTCAGAACAACTTTTTTTTTTTTTTTAGACGTGAAAATAATTTCCTCATTGCAATCGTAAAGTCTCGATGGACTTGGAAGATAAATGATTGTGCTGTGTTTTGTTAGGATTTTAATTTATCATGAAGTTCTTCTTGTTGGTCTGGAGAGAAATGTGTGTGATGTGCTTGTGCGTAGTTTATGAGTTTTGTTGCTAGTTGTGGAACAAATTGAAGAAATTGCAGGTTGTTATTTTATAGTTTTTAAGACAATTGCAAAGATTTGCAAACTTGAGCTGGTTCAAAACCTATAAAACTGAATATTCTTCAAATTTTAGATAATTAATTTCTTTTTTTTTTTAAATTTCCGAGTGTTCAAATCCCAAAAATTTCAAAGAATCAGCAATAACATCCTCAAACATATTTTTAGAACCTCACGCAACAATATCCCACACAACAAGCACTTCCACAAGAAATACTTAATAAATATTTCATATAAAATGTAATTCAATACGATTAATGTTGTGTGTCCAGTTCAGTTCCATCGAGAAACTTTATTTTCTCATGTTCATAATGTATTGGGCATCAAGTCCAATAAAATCCAATTTAGAGATAATCAATACATCAAGGCACGTAAGGATCATTCATTGATGTTCATTGATAACATTGACCTTATCAGTTTGCATCAAGATTTCTTATTTTTTGGCATCACGTCATGCGGAAGTTCCTCAAAAAAATATTTTCGGATATGATGAAAATCTCAAGCATATCCATTGATTTGGAAATTGTTGTTGTTGCGCAATAAAAAAATTATTTTTTTGTGCTTTTTTTTTGCAAAAATTTCTCATCATTTTCATCTTTTTATGGACCATACCCATCGTGTCCATTTAGAGTAATGCTTCATTTTATGAGGGTTGATGGAAATTCTCAGCAGAAAAATTTGTCAATGCCTTTTATGACTTGTCGTATGAAAAATTCATGACCTTGAAGTTTCCAGCACATTTGAGATGGAAAATCGCAAGCTTTTTTATTTCAAGTTATAAGCAGTTTGGGGATATTTAGGATGAATTGAGAAGATCAATTGAGAAACTTTTGAGATTTGAGGATATTTTTTTAAGTTTTAGGTTCAATTCCCACGAAAAAAGACAAAATTTGAGGATTTTGTATAAAATTATATACTTCACAAGAGAAATTTTTCTGAAATTTCTTGTGAAGTATGTAATTTCATTCAAAATTTACAAATTTTTATGATTTTTGTATGAAATCCTTATACTTCACAAGAGGACTTATTCTGAAATTTCTTGTGAAGGATGTAATTTCATACAAAATTCTAATGACATAACCTCAAATTCCAAATTCTTAATTTATCACACATCCTTTTATACTATGACAATTTTACTTTCTCATTCAGTCTCAATGCACATCATCCATTCCATATTCATAATGAAAAGTCACTTCATATAAGATAAAATAAAACAAAAGGGCTTTTAACAATATCAACAAAGCGAGAATCCTGAAAGTGTCATGATTCATAAATAACTGAATGTCATAAAATTGAGTCAAAACAAAAGGATTCTCATTTACAATGTCAATTTTCCAATGTTTCATCCTTCCTGTAATGCATCTCGAGTTGTGAGACAATTATTTAGTGCTGCAAATAAGAAAGGAAATGACGCAAACTATAGGGGGATCTGTTAGGAGGTGATGTCATGTGATTTGTGGAACACCACTAAGTACCAACCCCACCTTCTTGTGGTTAGAGGCCGTTAATCCAAGCTACATAGTAGGGAGACGGAGACGGACGGGGCTCTGGTTAATCAGGGTGCGTTGGCCTAACAAGCCGTCATCATTAACTCAAAGCGGATGAAACCCTAAGGAAGGAATACCGGATCTATCAATGATCCAGCGATCCGACTCAGGGAGGCCATTGATCACGGCCAGCAAAGTAAGTATGTAAGTTAGTACAACTTTCAAATGACGTCAATCATGTTCCAACCCCAAAGCACATTTATGATGTTTTTTTCTTTTTCCGCATTTTGAAAAATTATTATTGTTACTCGCTGATGTTCATTTTTCATGGGAATTGTGTTCCTTTCATATGCTTTGTTATTTTTTTTTCTACAGTTTCATCTTCATTTTATTTCCGATTTTTTTTTTTGCATGTAAAATGTGGAAATGAAGGAAAATTGAATCTTGAATAGGATTTTGGATGTGCTGAATCAGGAAAGCCATTGATTACGGCCAGCATGGGTGGGTATATTTTGTAGAACTTTCAAATGACGTCAGGCATGCTTCCAACCCCACGGCACATTTATGCATTTTATTTTGTACAGAATTAAATGAAAAATTTGATTTAAATTCAAGTTACTCGCTGATGTTCGAATCTCAAAAGGTCATGGTAGGATTGTGTTCCTGTGTGATTTTTTGACTTTTTGTTTTTTTGTCAATGTCTACAGTATCAATCCACAAAATCCTAAAATTGCCAAATTCGAACCCTGAATCCAAATAATTTGGAAACCACCCTGCCTACATCATCTCCATTTTAACATATCTGTCATCTTTTGTGATAAATGAGATGATTTATGTAGCATGAAAAGGAATAATATTTGTAAGTAAAAGTATCAGATTTAAATCAATTAGAGAGCATGAATGCTGCATTTTGCCCTTGAAATTGAGTACAATGTTGCAGACTATTCAGCTTGTTTGGTGACAGTAAATAGCTATTCTTTTTATAGATCCAACGATGGATATAAAGAGCTATAATTAATGAAGTTAAACACGACCAAATGCTGGTGATTCTGTTTGTAGATAACCAGCGTAATTCCGAATAGAAAAACTGACCGTTAATCTCCATTGTAACGGTATTTGCTCATCTTTTGTAAGGTAAATTAGATGATTTATGTAGCACCAAAAATTTGAATAAAAATTGTAACGGTAAAAGTATCACGAAATTTTTATTGTTCATATCAATTAGATATTTACTGAATTAATGCATGTATATGCATGATTTCTGCAAATTGAGTACAACTACTTAACAGTAAAATTTAAAAGCTGTGTTTGGTAAATTCAAGTAAATAGTTATTCTTTTTAATCATTTTTAACGGTTTTCTGGATTTCATACATAGATGCTATAATTAATGAATGTTAAACACGAATGCTCGGTCCGATTACTGCTGGGTAGATAATTATTCCTTTTACTATTTTATATCCCTCATAAAAGCTGGAATGGCTGGCTATTATAAATTCTTTTATGTTGGACGAGAATGCAGTTGGATAGAGCGGAAAATTTTAAAAAGCGAAGATTTTTTTTTAATAAAATGAAAAATTTACAGCATTTTGAAGGGAATAACGAGTTTACTGGCCATAAAATATAGTGCTTAATATGAATTTTTAGTGCTTCCTTTGACTCTGATTAATTATGGAAATTATTTTATGGGGAATAAAATTTTTGTGGTCGATTTTTTAGTGGGGATTAAGTTTAAAATGGGAGTTTTAAAAGGGGTTGAATTGGGAGTCATTAAGGAAGGTATTAAGGAAGGTTTTGGCATGATATTTAGATGGAGTGACTTAAAAGTGACAGGAAAAGTCTGGAATTGATGGATTCATCGTGGGTTCGAATCTTATGAGGTCAAATTGGTTATTTTCAGATTTTAGGCAGTGGAAATGAAGCTTAAAAGTTTCTTATAAGGGCTGGCAGGCTTGCTCCAAATCCAGCTCCAACCAATTGCCAATCCGGTCTATAGACACCTTTTTCCGACTTTTCCACGTCGAGTGCCTTTCCGAAATGTTCAGTTTGTTTGGAACAGAGCTCGAAGTCGATTTGAATTTATTTTGGACTCTAGTCGACTTGAGTCCAATTTCCCATACCCCAAAATTCGAGTCGACTTCAAGCTTCTGGTTTACAAGCTTAAAAATACTACAATAATCTCATGGATAGCTCAAGCTAGCTTCAAGCCTTTAAAAATGACATTAAAATTTACCACAAAAAAATCTTCATTCTCCTTACAACCAGTCCCCTCCTCTTCCTCCCTCCTCCCCCTTAACCCAAAATTCACACACATCTTCCGAGAATAAATTTGTCAAGCATGCATACAACAAGAAGTCAAAATTTCACTCCGTTGAGACACTATTTTTGCATAAGTCATCCCTTTTTCTAGGAAAACATTTGCTATGTCCTTTACAAAATTGTACTCGGAATTATTAAAACTTAGATATATAGCCTTGGCATTTTACAAGACACTTGAAAATTATATCAAAAAGTGACATTTGAGGGGATCCAACTGCTGGCAGCATGTTTAACTTTTTATGAGAAATGAAAAATTTTGTTGTTGGCCAAAAAGGCAATTTTTATGGTAGACAATAGTCATAAACAAAATTATGAGGAATAATGCTTATTGCTTGTTGGAAATGAAATGGAAGATTTAGTTTTTGGAACTGAAGGAATTGAAGTTTTGACAAAAAAAAAGAAAAGCTGTCTAAAAACCGAATTCGGTAAATTTCATGAAACTTCAACATTCTTGCTAAAGGATTCGAACCTTAAGATTGATATAGAAATTCAAATAATGACATTTTAATAATGAAAATTTGTGAATTAATCACTGATATATTGTGTTTGATTGGATCTGCGGTCTGAACCTGACCGGCCTAGATTAGATAGCATCTGAAGCCGGCTACGTCACTGACTACTCTATAAACAATTCTGGAAGATTTTGAGCACTGGAAATCACCAATACCAGCTTTAATATTGCCACAACCTCATGACTGCATCCATCCTCTCCATTAAGCCCTAATGAACACCACCAACTCAAATCAACTCCCCCACATCAGTTCCTTAACTAACTCAATCAAATGTTTATGATATTTTATCGATTCCTCCTTAATTGATCCCATTAAAGTTCAGTTATGATGTCATGCTGTTAAAAAGCCTTTTTTTGAATGTTCAAAACTTTTGCAATTAAAACGGAAGTGAAAATTAAAATTTTTCATCCGGAAAATTTTCTCATCAGGAATAATTTTTTGAGCCACAGAAATAGGAAGGAGCTTAAAAACTTTTTTATATATTTTTGTTATAAAGGAACACAAGACAAAGATGGAAGAGGCGATAAAAGCAATCTGACAAGCATGCAAAGCAAAGCAAAAAATTCCATTTTATTCAAAAATTCCTTTCGAGACATCAACAGCATTTGAAACTGGAACTAAGGATTCCCACATAAAGAGGACATGGCAATTTTTATAAAAATAAAAACTTTATATAACTGGATGGTGGCAATAATTTGTCATGAATGTGCATTGTTGGCGTGCATGCAAGAATAAACGGATATTATGTGAAAATGCACCATCGGTTGATGCACACAAAGCCACCAGGAAAGGAAAAAGTTTCTTTTATTATTTCAAAAAAAGGAAGCTCATGAAATGTATTTTTTGAACAGGAAGAGCTGCGGCTTTGGGTGCGTTTTGTCGGGAATTATTTCCGACACCCGAGAAAGAAAGTGATTTTGTGAGCTTAAGCATGAAAATTGCATGTCTTAAAAAAAACTTGAAATTTTTGTAACGGTCAAAAAATATTTGAATTTTTAACGGTTATTTCAGATTTGAATTTTTGAATCTTTAATTTTAAGCTTATAAATTTTGTCTTAACAATGCATCATATCCACAATTAAAGAGCTTGTCTAATGATAAAGTCAGTCATAGAAAGGTTCACGTCCAAAAATGTCAAAAACGGTCAAAAAATATTTGAATTTTTAACTGTCATTTCAAATTTGAATTTTCAAATCTCAAAAAACCGTTAATTTAGATTTCAAAATTCTGAATTCCTACATAAATATGCGCAACATCCACAACAATCCTCACATCCCCAACCCAACAGCATCCCTTTGTCTCAGCATTAACAGAAGAAACAGCAAGTTTCTCCTTCATGTATCAACATTATTAACGGTAAATAAATTTCATGTTGTTGCATTAAAATACATCTGATGCAGGATATAATGCTGCAGCACATACATTCTCAGACAATACATTGAATTTTCATTTCCTGTATCCATATTCGAATGTCAGTTGTTGGCAAAAAATTTCGTGTGTTTATTTAAGACACGTCTGACTATACATCCAATGGCTCAAATATTGATTTTGTTCCAAATACAATATTTATGGACGTGATTCAAGGACGGACAAAATTCTTTAAGCGACAATGGCTCATGTTGCGTTTTAATTTCCTTTGAGACAGCTTCAGCCTTCCCCCCATGCGGTCACTTATTGCATGGCAGACAAAAGACACAGAATGAGAATTCTTAATTGATATTCATGACAAAATGAAAGGATGAAAAGGCATAAAGACTGAGAAGACATGAGAAGATGATTTATTGGATGGTCTGCAAGCTTTGTGGATGCTCATTTATTAAGGTTTTGTATTGTTTGGTATTTTTGGATATTTTGTTGGATTTAGGGAAGTTTTGAGGATAGTTGTGGATTGATGCTGGTTTGTGGCTGATGCTTACTAGGTCTGGCAGCCTGAAATCCCTAAATCTGACTTAATAACCGCAAAATATTATAAAAAAAAATAATTTAATAAAATTAATACACTGGCGAAAATTAAGTAATTTAAAAATAGGAATTGAACCTTGCATCTAAGGCAATTTTGATATTTGAACTTTTGAATCTCATATTCTGTCTGTAGCATTCAAGTGACATTTTGCATTATTAAAGTTATCAATTAAATTTCCAGTCCACACCCCACAATACCCTCCACCAAATCACAGCAACCATGTCATTTTTATGTAAACATTTTACCGACATAATTTAAACGGTTTTTACGCTCAAAGTTTTATATTTTTTTTAATTTTGATATATAATCCTTAATTTTGGACATACTTTACATATCCAACCATTTTCAAAATCTTCAATTAACCAGTCATGCGTGACTTATCACAACTCACAGAGTCAATTATCAAAATTTTGAGTGAAGAATTGACGGTTTTGATAAAAGGAAAAATTTACAAAACATATGAGGCATTTTTGAGCAGCATAGAAAGATTTGCGAACTTTTGTCTACAGGATACACATCCGGAAATGTATGAATCGCATTACTTTATTGGGGATGATGAATTGATGAATTATGTTGATGATCTGAAGTATTTTGCCGTCAATGGGGGATTTGATCGTAAGTAAGACTATTTTAGGGAGTTGGACACTGAGTAGTAAGTCACTAGACCACTGCTTAACATCCAGTTGATGGCAAGAAGGTGCTCTGGGGTCAACTGTACCCTTGGTACTACTTTGCCGTACCAGGTGTACCATTGTACCGAACCAGTGGTGTACCTTTACTTATACCATACCATGACGTGCCATACTGCACCACAACTGGAGAAATCGACCCCTTATGGCACCACAATTACTGTTTTCAACCCAGACAGGTCTTTACCTTAATTTCATAATTTCTAATCCAAAATATCCATTCCATTTTAGACATATTCGAGCGACACCTGGACAGTTCAGTCAAAAGCGAATCAACACTAAGTGGGAGTGGTTCAGACAGTTCCACAAGAAGCTGACGAATAATTAACATTCTCATGACTGGTTGAAGGAAGCAAAATTAAAGTAATTTTAGAACTAAGGAGGAAGTGCCAAATTTTAATATTTTCGGATGTAAAAATTTTTTAAAAAATTATCAAAATTAATAAAAATTTAAAGTAAAAAAAGGAAGCTTGTCAGTGCTGTAATTGAAACTTTTAATCATGAATAATTGAGACTTGGAAGCAGATTATCAATTTTAATTGGCATCTCTTCCTAAAAAGCTTGATGATGATGATGAAGTTGATGCTACGGTAAGTACCAACTTTTCCATTTACAGTTGACGATGAAAAAAAAAAATCAATAGACTAAGGAAGTCTCGTAAAGTTTTTTTTTATTGAGTTTCGTTTGGAGATTGTGATGGAAAAAATGAAAGTACCGAGGAGGAGATGGATGGAAGTTGGGAATTGAAAGTGACTAATTACTGGATTTTGTATCTAAACAAGCAAAAGCGCCTTAATAGCTCACAATGTGAAAGCTAGGAGTCATGAAACTTGGTGTTAAAAATGAACTCCCGGGTTCGAATCCCATAATCATCGTTGGGTTTTTCGGAAGTTTAGATAACTACGGTTTCTTAAGTGCATCAGTTTAGTTATGGAAACTAAGTATTAGGCGACACGTAATGCTTGACCAGGTCATGAAAGAAGGAGTTAGAATATGAAAGATGCGAAAGCCTTCAGAAGTCCAGGAGTCCTGACTAGGGTTTTCCGAAGTGTCGATTTTGACGAGTTTTCGAGACCAAGACCTAGACTGAGTCTTCAAGAGAATCCTTTAGAGTCTCGGCCTAGTTAAATTTCGAAATTGAGTCTAGGAAGCATTGATCTCATTCTCGATTACTTCTCCCATCCTTGGTTATGTACACCTCGGTATGATCACTCTAAAAAACTTAAAAACAGATCTTCCTCTTCCGGCCAATTTAATTTTATGAGCACTTGATAATATTGAAGGATTTGAGTAGCAACAGAACTTTGAATTAATAGTTTATTTAACTTAGCTCTTGATGAGATTCTGAGCTGCTGCTGATGAAATGGAATATTTTAATATGAATGCGAAAGGAGCAAGTCAGGAAACAATTTTTAACTAGTTTTATCGTAATAAGATGAGTAGCAATAAAAAGTTGTATGATAAGACTCTGTATTATATAGAGTATTGATGAATATTCAGGAAGAATGTTTGAACTTTTCATGGAAAAGTTCAACTGATTTAGTCTATAAATTCTTAAAAGGAGAGATTCAGAGCTGCACTAGGGGTTTGTGGCTAAAGATCGGTTGCAACAAATGATTGCACGCCAGACCTCCACGCTAAGGAGAGTTTAAGTTTATAGTTTTATTCAGAACCAATAGTTTGATGACATTCCTGTCTGTAACAGGCAAAGGAAGACTGAACAGCGTTTTTCCCTCATAAAATTCGAAAAACGACATTTCTCCTGCCGAGTCTCGAACCCGTGACAGCAGGGTCAGCGTTGACTCTCCAAATCCTGAAGTACCAAGCTATTGCACCACCAAGACACTCCGATTCAAAATAAATCCTTAACAATACTATAATTTATATAACCATATAGCTTCTCAGTATACTAACTCCCCCCACTTCACATCCACATCCACAAACTCTTATTCTTTAAGCCATTTCCAAAATATTTTCATTCTTATTTATTTACAATGATTATGATTCATTCACTGCTGACTGCACCATCAGATTCAATAAAATAAAACTTTCCACTCCCCTAAATTTCCACTACGTCTATTATATCGTCATGCATTATTCCTTACAAGTAGCAAGTACCAAAAAAGAAAAAATTATGAAAAACTTTCTTACTGATAAAAATTGTGAAAGACTTGAGACTTTATTCCTCATTTCTCCCCACAAAAAAATATATATTATGAGATGTGAAATGAATACGCTGTACGATGGATGAATACTTTATGAGGATATACTCACATGCTTTCTCAACTTCTATGGATATGTCGAGAATGTGGTTGTGCAGCAACAAATATTTTATAAATGAAGGAAAATCTCATGTGACGTTCGTACTTTTTTGTTGTGGATGAAAATTATTATTTTGTATTTTGAGATGGAATTCAATTTTTTTGAGGGACTTTAGCAGTCTATAATAGTGATGAAGTATAGATATTTTCAGTTTGAAATGGAAATTGACAAAAAAAAAATTAGATTTTTTTTCAAAATGCAGTTGGAATTAAAACTTCGAACAGAAATTCAATTTGAGATTTAGGATTCGAGCCTTTGCTTTGTTAGTAATTTTAAGCAATAATTTTTTTCAAGCTATACGTCCAATAGCAATTAACTGTAATATTATTTCAAAATACAAATAAGACTAAATGACCGAGACTGGGCACCCAGGGAAGACTATTCCGGAGAGCCAACCCGGGAAGACTACCTTGGAAAGACTACTACCCCGTGAAGACTACCCCGGGAAGACTACTACCCCGGGAAGACTACTACCCCGGGAAGACTACTACCCCGGGAAGACTACTACCCCGGGAAGACTACTATCCCGGGAAGACTACCCAGGGAAGACTAACCCGGGAAGACTAACCCGGGAAGATCTAACCCTGCTGCTCGGGTATAGCAGTCGCTAGTGGAAGTTTTGATCCAAAACAGCATGAAAAGTATTATTATTTTTCTATTATTTTGCAAAATAAATCAATAAAGAGCATTTACAGGATTTACAAAGAAACAAACATTTTTACATCCGTAAATAAATATTTTAAGACGGGATGTGATGACTTTGTGTAAAAAATATACATCTTAAAAGAAGAAAATTGAAAAGATGAGATGTGAAAAAAAAAGAAGGAAAAATAAATGGGAAACAAAGAATGGAAAAATCTCATCCTGATTCTTATCCTTCATACTCAAATATTGATTTTTCGATGATTCTCTCTTTTCGTTCCATCAAAAAAATTTGAATAAGTAGTTGAAGAAAAGTTTTGGTGTTGAGATGAAGTTTGGAAAGGTATGGGGAGGATGATAAGGGATTATGTAAATATTTTTGGTAGAATTTTCAAATTATTTTCAAGTTTCATCATGTTTGAATCATTTTTAGTTGGTTTTGGGATGTTTGAGCTTACTGAAGATCATTTAGTCCATGTTTAGAGTCAGTTATGTTAAGGTTTAAGCTAAATATTGTCATTTTCAGTTCCTCCTGAATCTAAAACTTAATTTAAGATATTTAAAGGCAATTGATATCCTTTTGTGGCCAACTTCAAGAATTTGAAGCCATCTTCAAGTACATATTGAAGCCAACTTCAAGTCCATACTGAAGCCAACTTCAAGTATTTATTGAAGCCAACTTCAATTCCATATTGAAGCCAACTTCAAGTACATATTGAAGCCAACTTCAAGTCCATATTGAAGCCCACTTCAAGTATATGCTGAAGCTAACTTCAAGTTCATATTGAAACCAACTTCAAGTCCATATTGACGCCAACTTCAAGTAGTTACTGAAGCCAACTTCAAGTAGTTACTGAAGCCAACTTCAAGGAGTTACTGAAGCCAACTTCAAGTCCATTTTGAAGTCAACTTTATGTACAATTTGAAGCTAACTTCATGTCCATATTGAAGCCAACTTCAAGTATATCCTGAAGCCAACTTCAAGTAGATACTAAAGCCAACTTCAAGCACTTATTGAAGCCAACTTCAAGTCTATATAGAAGCCAACTTCAAGTATATACTGAAGCCAAATTGAAATCAATTTGGAAGCCAACTTCAAGTAGTCACTGAAGCCAACTTCAAGTACTTTCTAAAGTCAACTTCAAGCTATTCAGATCCAATGCTAACTTCAAGCAGATAAAATGACTAAAATAATTTAAAATCATCTCAAAATGTCCTTAAAATTGATTGCTTCCCCACTCCAGACATTACCATAATCAAAAGACCATCTATTCAGTCATAAGCAAACAACAAATCAAATTCAAATTATTCTGATAATCTTCCCTCATCTAAGCTTGCAAGCGTCCATTTTGGCCTTGAATGTTTGTGTCTACGTAGACATCGAGCAGCAACGTGCCAAACTCACCTGAAAATAGACAAAAATACAATAAAAATAATTAAAAATTCAATTCTGTCAAAAAATGGAATTAAAAAAAAAGAAAGTCATCAAAGATATAATTTCAATTTCCTCAAGTCAGACATAAAGGAGGATTTTTTTTTTGGTGCTGCTCACATCCCACATTCCATTCGGATGAACATTAAAAATTAGTATTCTATAACGATGCTTTTGTCATAACAAATTTTCACAGTTAAGGATATGAAAAATCGATATAATTGAATGAGCGTCGCTTTAGTGAATAATAAAGAATGTTTGGGAGATGAAAAATTTCCATTAAACAATATTGACTTTGCATTTGAAATTCCTTTTCAACACACAAAGCACGGTACATAAAAATGAGCATTCATAAAAACAATTTACGATTTTCCGTTTACTTTTGTTCTACAATTTTTTTGGATGGGGAAGCTGTGCGGAAAATGATTTATTATGATATATACTTTAAGGTATTATACGATATAAAATATACTTTAAGGTAGTATACGATATAAAGTATACTTTAAGGTAGTATACGATATAAAGTACACTTAAAGGTAGTATACGATAAAAAGTATACTTTAAGATAGTATGCGATAAAAAGTATACTTTAGGGAAGTATACGATAAAAAGTATACTTCAAGGTAGTATACGATATAAAGTATACTTTAAGGTAGTATACGATACAAAGTATACTATAAGGTAGTATACGATATAAAGTATACTTTAAGGTAGTATACGATATAAAGTATACTTTGAGGTAGTATACGATATAAAGTACACTTTAAGGTAGTATACGATATAAAGTATACTTTAAGGTAGTATACGATATAAAGTATACTTTAAAGAGCGTACTCAATATCGTATACTTTATAAAGTATGGTCAAATTGTGTCGTAAATTCTAAAATGTTGCCTATCTGATGTGTACCCTTGGGCGTAGCTTCTAGATTCATTTGAAAATCGACTCCACAATGTCAATACCAATAATGATCACAATTCAGCGACAATCAGCACAACGCATGTAAATATTTGCATCTGTTTAATTAAATTTCATTTCCAACATTTCAATACCATTTGATACACAATTAATATGCAAAGAAATACCAATAATCATCAGCATTAATTAATGTTCATGGCAATTTTTAAAATTAATTGAAATTCTCCATTTTGAGGGTAAAAAATGAATAAAATAAAATTAATTAAATATAATTAAAAATTCTGTAAGCGATTAAAAAATTATGCGAGTAAAATTTCCATTTGAATTATCCACGACTGTGCTGTTCTCATCGTCTCTCTCTCGTTTACTTTGTCATGTCATTTAAGGGAGATGCTTTTAATCTCCACCTTCATCTCTCGTTTCAATGTTATACAAACAAAGTATGCTATGTAGAGGGTAGGATGACATGGTTGTGTTTCAAAAAGGAAGTAGATTTAGGTAGAATAGAGGTGTATGGTATGGGAGATTTAGCATACTTAGTAAGGTTTACTACACATTTTTGTACAATGTGCGATTGAGTTTACTGATATACCGAATAGTCTAGAACTTGAAGTACAAGATCCATTAGTATTATATATGACATACTTCAATTTGACAGCTTAGGGTACATAACAGCACACATATTCGCTTAAAGCACTGTACTCGCAGTAGGACGCAAAATTGCCATAGCAGCACCATCCCGTCTTCCCTGTCACAACTCACATCGAAACCACTGCCAACTCCGCTGCATCACCGAGTCACCAGCAAGTCTTCAATGTGTTTTTTGTTAAATTTGTCGCATCATGTCGCTCGGGACACTATTAACTGAATCGGCATACAAGCACATACATGAATAGTAATCCGAGTGCACTTGCACATTTCAATTTCAAATGTTAATTGCATGCTTTGAACATCAAAGCGAAACCTTCATTTCTAGCCACAGATTTGTACAGATTGAATGTCACAGATGAAAATTGATACTTTTTTCTCGATTACTTTGTGATCAAGTATGTGGAAATAGTTTAGGTTTAGAAGGGATTGCCGTTAATAAACACAAATTTGAATTAATGGCGGTTGGTTTGTGTCTAATTGTCTGTTGATTACTAGGTATCAATTCCTGTCTGTTGATTACGCAGTATTAAGAGGGATACAGAGAATTCCTACTTTATGTATCGAACTAGTCATATAGACGAATAACCACCAATAGCTCAGTGGTAGGAGCATGCGAATGCAAATAGTAGGACGTGGGTTCGAGTTCGGAATTATACTTTTACTGTCAACACAACAGAGCTCGATAAACAGAGCTCCCCACATGGTTGCTTTCATGTGACTTCAAATTGACTTCCTGAGTGGCCAAATACAACGAGTTAGCAGCAAGAATAACTCAAAATCCACTGCCATCGTGCCATCAGGACAACTTCTAATCTTTCCGTTAATATGGCAGTATAGCGATGCCCTAGCAAACACGGTGTACTGTTTGAATTCAAATCTACTTAAATAGACTCAATGAATGATGGTATAGATGTACAATTCAGTCTATGCAGCCTTCTATAAGACATATATAAGAAGTGCAAACTCTGTAAACTGCTAAAGAAAGTAGATCTCATCCCACAGCCCCCAAAGAGTAAAATATCAAACAAGAATTCAAACAAAATGTCAAAGGATATCATCACTAGCACTAACTGCACAGTTCTACATTAATGACTATAAACATTCAATCCTCAGAGACACAAAAATTATCCATTCCAAAAAAAGGCCAAAAAGAGATTTTCAACCCATAAAATTCATTGCGCAGAAAAACAGAAAATGGAAATTAAAGCATAGCTTAGGTCAATAAAAAAATCTGCAAAATCATCGAAAAACCTTCAGACATCAAAGACAACCAGAAAACCACTTGCTGTTGCTCCTCGAGCATATAATATTCTAGATTATTGTCAACATTGCATAATATTCAATTAAAATTCAGCAGTCATTTAAACTTTGTCCTTCTTTTATCTCCAAAACAGCTGTGCTGGTAATCGAGTGCGATAAAAATGAGGATAAGGAACAAGAAAAGTTTTGAAGGAACGTCTAATTTACATAGACATGATTTTCATTTTCAGTGAAAATGTCTCTCTGCTGACTAATCAGATTTTAGATGTGAAATCAAACATTTTAGACTGGATTTTTGTTTATTTTTGTGTGTGTGGATGCTGTGCAGGCTGAAGAAACAAAAGGGAAAAAAGGAAGGAAGCTTCAACAATGAATTTACCAAGTTTACGATTACGAAAATTTATTCTGCATATAAAGCAGTAGTTCCTTTTCCCTTTTTTTATCCTTCCGGATTTTATGTCGTTGAGGTACGGGTAGGAGGGGTATATACAGGAGTGTAGTAGGTAGGATGGGGGTGGAGTTGGGGGTTCTTGTATCAAACTCAAAAATTGGGAATTTTCAAAATTTTCCCTCAAAAAACCCAAAGAGGGTTCAACCCCCAATTACCCCCCTGAATACCCCCTATTCCTATCCATCCCTATATCCTCTCATTTATGTCTACGTAAAATCAAATAAATACAAAAAAACTAAATTTATTTATTAGATGGGCTGAAAATTAGATGATAGGGGAGGAACTAGATGTAATTTTATGCTGATTTTTAGTGCGGTTTCTAAAGATCGTAAAAACTACTAACACCTTACGCATACTTATTATCCACAGTACTATGATACACACATTTTTCATGCAATAGAATTTATTTATTCCATAGAGAAATAGTTGTGGAAATTTGAAATAGTTTAGGGGTTGTTGAGATATATGCAGGAGGAGGTGGAGTAGTTCTGATTAGTGAATGAGGAACTTTATGGAGTTGCAGAGTGAATTTGTAATAGGTTGGGAGTTTTGATGAAGATTTTGAGGTTATGGAGAAAACTTTTGGGTCACGACTGGAAATTTAAGGTTAGAATTCTAGTTTTGGAAGTTAGATCATGTATTTTTTAGGTTATGACAAGAATTTTGAGAACACAAAGTTTGAGGTTATGTTGCGATATTTGAGGTTATACTACGATATTTGAGGTTATGATACAGAGCTTGAGGTTATGACAAGGATTTGGACGTTACTCCATGAAAAGTGAGGTTAAAACATGGAATTTGAGGATAGGCCATGATATTTGAGGTTAAGGCATGAAATTTGAGGTATTAAGCATAGAATTTGAGGTTAGGGCATGGAATTTTAGGTTAGGGCATGCATTTTAAGGTATTGGAACAAATTTTGAGGTTATGACCTAAATCTTTCAGTTTATGACTTGAATTCTTGAAAAAATACAATTTTTGAGGTTGTACATCATGATTAACATCCTACAATATCCAGTGTATCAATAAAAACCAGTCATCATCTCCAATCTCCCTCAAAATAAAAACCAGCACCACTTCATCATTAACTCAAATTACAAATTACAATCCAACGCAATTTCCCGCTCAAAATAATTCCATTCACACAGTCATCATCCCCTTCTATCCAAAAAAATCTCAATTATCATCCATTTCACATCCTCTATTATTTTATTCACTTTAAGTTAACAGTGTATTTTTTCTACTCTGTGATTATGAGGGTTGTGGATAGATGAAAGAGATGTTAGAATGGGAACAGAAAATCTCATTTTATAAGCATCCACTAATTAATTACACTAAAGCCACCCACTTTTGGAAGGAAAATAGAAAAATAATGCAATAAAAATGGAAGTGAAGGATAAAAGTTGGAAGTAGTTGGTAGGATGAGTTGATGACGCATTTTTATTGAAGAAGATGAGTCATAGTTCCAGTTCGGCTCTCTCACTGGTCTATTAGTTTGGTTTAAGGATGAAGGCTTTCTAGGCCAACTCATCTTGTATTAACCAGAGCCTCGTTTGACTCCACCTCACTATGTGACTTGGATAGACGGTCTCCATTGCACGAAGGTGACTGAAGTTAGATGAGTCATAGTAAAGTCATAGTTTTGTGTTTAACATTTTTAGCGGGAGATATCAGTGGCTTTTTTGGAATGGGCTTTAAAGATCAAGTTAATTAAGTTCCATAAAGCTGAAGCATGTGCTCACCCTGGTGTTTACTCTAGTATACTGCCGAAAAACACAATGAATAATCTGGGATTGCGTTAATGAGGTGCTTATAACCTTTGGATCTGACTCAAGCGCTAATTTGACCAACCTCTGCTTTTGAGAAATTCAGAAAAAGTCGTGATTTGATAGGAATTGAACCAGTGCTCTCAAAATTCAGTGAGATTCGAACCAAACATACGACTTGTTACTCTATTTCGCAACAAAATCGACAAAATTTAAAGCTCCAAACCTTTGACAAATTTAACATACAAATGGACATCCCCAAACACATCAGCCCATGAAAAACTGCCTCTAAAAGCTAACTAATCAGCTTTCCCAACTTCAAATGCTTCAAAAGGATTTTTTTCTATTAAAAACTTTTACATATATGCATGACAAATCTCTCTCTTGAGCCTCTAAACGAGTATAAGCATCATTTACGATTTTATCCCATTTTATGACTCATCTATTCTCTTATAAAATGGTATGAGGTATGATACTAAGTGTGTGTATGTATATTTAATGGCAGGGTTAAAAGCTTATAGCTGGAAAATTTTCTCGTACGGAATGGCAAGCATTATTATGTAACTATTGTAATGAAATTTAATCCTTTTGTTATGGAAAATGGGAAAAACTAAAAATAAACTTTTTAATACTAATCGCATTTCCTTGTCTCATATCCAGCATGTCTCATACCATCTCCAAAAAAGTACATTGTTTACACTCAATGTGTGTCATCCTGCCTGCTGCTGTTTATTATTTATGGTTTTTAAGATGAGAGCATATATTAAAGTCATGCATCCTTAAAGGGATATCCAGTTAGCATCTTGCTGGCAATTGACATCAACTTATTCCCTTCATCATTACTGCCTATATGATATGATTTATGATTTAATCCCCATCAGAGAAAGTTGAGAAAAAAAAAATAGGAATGTCCTTTTGTGTAGCATATTGAAGTCATGATCTAACATGCCTGTATATATGCTGGCTTTTTAATATTGAATGAAGAACTCGTCTCATGTATATGAGTACAACAATGAAGTATGGTGAACCTCGATAAATCGCATTAGATAGCTCATAATTCACCACATTGTTCTTCCTCTTTTCATGAATTTGAGCAGTTGTTTGATGTTTGGTGGATGTGTGGTTCGGATTAAAATGGAACGGATGTTGGTTGTTATGAGAAATTGAGGATGTGTGGTTATTAAATGTTGGGTGGGTAAATACAACTAAACTAAGGAAGTTGGTAGTAGTCAGTGTACACTGAGTACTTTGCATGGTGCTTTAGAATACCATAATGTGACTTGACTGTTAGTATTAGTACAAACTAAATGACAAAGCCAGCTACTGACAAAACAGACTTAATTACTTACTTACTAACTTACTTACTGCAACCATGTTCCTACATATGTGGAGCTTAAGTTTCTATAGAAGCTTTCCATCTGACAACATAGTCAGACAACATAGTCCGATGAAAAGCTTCTATAGAAACTTAAGCTCCACATATGTAGGAACATGGTTGCAGTAAGTAAGTAAGTAAGTAAGTCCGTTAGTCAGACTTGATTGCTCATCCTTAGTACTACATTGCCTGGCTATTTGAGTCACAAAGATAATTATAGTTGAATGCTTTTTGGTTTGCTAGAATTCATGCTCAATTCTTGACCTACTAAGTTGATGGTGGGATCCTATCCACCCCTTTGATGTCATTACTAATTGTAACCACAGAGGAAGGGTTTAAGCCGCATTTACGGGACACCTGAGACTAGGGGTGTCGATTACAAATCCCAAGTATTTGGGATTTGGGGTATTTTGTAAGGATTTGGGGTACCCCAAATACTTGGGTTTTGTACCCAAGTACTTGTACAAATCTTCTCTCCCATATTATTATTATATTTTTTTATATTATTATTTTTTTAGTTCTTCAAAATTTTATTATTCATTAATATTTTCATAAATATTTGGTTGAAAATGCATCCAAGCGAATTTTATTATATATGAAAATTTGTTTTGGTTAATTTTAAGTAAATCATAGTGAAAATTTCATTTACGACACTTTTTCAATTTAGTGTAGGAAAATCCAGTCAAAAACTTACAATTTTCCATAAATTTTCACTTTGATAAAAGAAATTTGAGGTGAAAAGCCATAACTTTCCAGGATTTTTGAAATTTTTAAGAAAATGTTGGCCAAAATTTCTATTTTTTGCAATTAAAAAAAGATAAGATAAAGGTTCACGTTTTCAAGAGTTTTATAACCTATTTGAGAAAATTCAAGTTAAAAATCGCAGTTTTAAGGATTTTAAACAAGATTTACAATAGTAAATAACAATATATGGTTAAAATTTGACTTGCATCTAGATGCGTTGGCCTAAAATCCCAGAAAATACGACTATTTATAATAATATTTTGTTCTTTATTGGGGATTTGGGATTTGTACAAGTACTTGGGGTCCTGGGATTTGGGTATTTGGGATTTGTACAAATCCTGAAAACCCAAATAATCGACACTCCTACCTGAGACACTTCGAATGATGCTATAGGACCAACATTCCACTAGTGTATATCAAAGACGGATTCAGGGAAGAAAGGAAGGTTAAAAGGGTCAGCACACCCTCCAGCTCCCCAAGCATCTCAATGTCCACCAATCGCACATTTTCCGAACCACACTTCAAATTCATGTATACAAAATCCTCATATCCTCAGTATATATCATCAACAAAAATACTAAAACACATAACTTCTCGCTATGTCCAGCAATTCATTTTTTTTCATCATATTCATCCTTTCCTATCTGCTATTTTTGTGTCGTGCGATAAAAAATTTCACTATATGACACGTTATGTTAATAATAGACTGGACAAAATTGGGAGAAAAAAAATGCACAATAAACACAAAAAACCATCATGGAACCCCTTTTATTTTGGTATGGCCAACTAGATACAGCATGGAAAAATATGAAGGGAAATTGAGGGTAATTTGGTAATCATAACAAAGAGATAGAAGTGGAAATGAGCTCAATCTTCAAATCAGAATCAAGTGAATGACTTGAAATTATGCAAATAAAATTGTTTTGTCATAAAAGACAATGACCCTTTATCATGGATGGATGGATAGATAAATGGAAATTGAATGACTTAAAAAATAAAAAAAACTTTTTTTCTCGACTTTTAAATTTTCTTTTTATTCTCGGTCGATTAAAGCTGTGCTATAAATTGTGAAAAATTATGAATGTTTTTATGCTGCTTTGTGGATTCGATGAGATAAAATTATGATAGTTGTGGGGGTTAAAATTTGTGGATTTAGTATTTTATTTTTTTGGAAACTTTATGATAATGCAGATGGCTTTGTGGATGAAATAAGTTTAAACTTTATAGATTGAACTAATTCTTTTGAGCAATTATGTTGTGTAGATGGATATTTTAGGGGCAATCTCATGTGGAAATTCTGAATTTGATAGCTATTATTCATTTGGGGAGATGGAAAGATTGGGGAAGATTGATAATGAAGCTGAAAGAAAGCACAAATGAACGAGTAAGCTACAAGATCAATTAAAGTCGAATCTGGCCAAAAATCGCTTTCTCTAGGCTATATTTTGGGTTTATTTAGCGTAATGTGACATTTGAGACTGTTGACAGGGAAAAATTGACTTTGTAACAAGTTATTCTGTCACATTCCACATGCCACTCTGTCACATGTCACTCTATTGAATGTCACTATTTTACATGTCATTCTGTTACATGAAACTGTCAAATGACACACTGTCACATGTCACTTTGTTGAATGTTACTTTGTCACATGTCACTTTGTCACATGACACTTTGTCACATGAAACTTTGTCACATGAAACTCTGTCACATGAAATTCTGTCACAACTGTTTCTCTATCACATGTCACCGTGTCAGTTGTCACTCTGTCACATGACACTCTATCTCATGGAACTTTGTCGCTCTGTTACGTGACACTATGTGACATGTCGCTTTGCATCATGACGGTTGCTTTCGATCTGTTTTAATCATAGAAAGGTGCAATTCGTCATATTGTGAAGATTATTGACTAAGAAAGCTTGTAAATTACAAAACACCTCAAAATTCCCTAGACTCAATTTTCAAAAGCTCTAATTCCATCTCACAACTTCCCTTTACCTCAAATTCTCCAAAGAAGTTCATCCCACATTTAAAACATTCCCAACACTAACTTCAAATGCATAACTAAAATTAAATTAAAAAACTTTTCATCAACATTTCAAACGGAAGTGAATAAAACAAACCCAAAAAATTCCATAAAATGAGAAGCTTTTAAAAGCTTCAGACATCCCACAGGAGAAAAACCTCAATATGATTAACAAACATGCATTGTAGAACCACAAAATGAAATTTTCACATATCTAAGCTGTTCTGGATTTCCTCAAAAAGAAGGAAGATTTCAAAGCTGTAACAGAGCATCAGCAGGAGCTGAAAAAAGGGAACCCACAATGAAAATTTCATTAGCGAAATTGAATAGCTGTGCTTTATTCAGCAATTCAATGCAGCTACAACTCCCGCATGTAAACAACTTTACATGCAATGAACTTCATTTTGCACATAATTTTCATGAAATTCATTCCTTTCACTTCCCCTAAAGACTGTAAATTTAATCTGATGCAGCAAAAAATAAGACTCACATGTGATGTGTATCTATAGATGAAAATTGTTGTATCAATTGAGTATCATTGTTACGTAAATATATATAAATTGCATCATACTGTGTATGTGATGTAGTTTAGGGGTGATTTGGAGAGGTTGAGATGAAAACCGGTAAATCAGTCAATAGGGGTGTCAAGTGAGGTATAGCGGTGAGGTGTCACATCTTATCTCTAGTTACTCTGTTTGGTAAGAATATGAAGCTGCATCACGAATGCTGTGTATCCTAATGGAAATCTTATTTAAGCCACACACACCCAAGTGCCCAACATCCAAGCATCCAACACTCAAGTACTCAATATCCTAGTACTTAACACTCAAGTACCCAACACTAATGTACCCAACACTGAAGTATCCAAAACACCCAAGTACTTAACACCCAAGGACTTAACACCCAAGTAATCAATACCCAAGTACTCAATTCCCAAGGACCCTACACTCAAGTGCCCAATACCCAAGTACCCAACAACCATGTTCCCTAAACCCAAGTACCCAACACCAGAAGTACCCTAACAGACAAAGACCATGCTTTAAGAGTTTACTCTACTTAAAGACACTAGCATGCTCGCGAGCAAGCTGTCAGCGTACTCTGCCCTTGAAGGCACCATCTTTGCCTGGATGGGGTAACCAAATTGTTCCATATGTAACGACATAACCTAGAATTCCCTTGAAATTCCCCATCATTCAATCCATATGCACACAGACTCAATATCATCCAATTTCAACACTTCCGACCCTTCATACTCCCTATAAACTCAACGAAAACTCCTTATGTACTCACTACACTCAGAAATCATCCATCGCATTTCAGCAATCCTACACATATGACATAATATTGCTACTTATATTTATGCCTTTATATCCATAATTTTTCTCGACATTTCATGACAGAATATTTCTCCCTTTTTTGCACTGCAGAGTTGCAAAACAGGCAACTGTGACAGGCAAAAACCGTACAAATTCTTGATAATTTGTACGGATTTGTTAGAAAAACCGTACAAATTATCAAGAATTTGTAAGGTTTTCAGGAAAATCTATCCAAATTATCAAGAATTTGTACGGTTTTGCCTGACACAGATGCCAGTTTTGCAACTCTGGCTTGCAGCATGGCAACAAAACAAAAAAATTACGAATGTATGTCAAAAAATGCCTCTGAGGGAAGTTCTCCTTTTTTTGTGTGCTAACCACATGAAGGAATGAAATTTTCTTCACTATAATAAGGAAGTGAGAAGTGTGAAGCATAGCAAGGAGAAAAAATATTGAAGTGCTGGCAACAGAACAGATTATTTGCGTGCTGCTCATGCGTAGATCAACAAATAGAAACTTCTACGTAATCGCTACAATTTTTTTTATCATCATGTGCTGAAAAAGGAGATTTTTTCCTTTTTTTTCGGCAGTGTAAATAGAAACAATGCTACTTCCATCCCTCTTGCCTTGCTACATACTTAAATAAACAGATGAAAAACGTCATATCAACATAAATTATGTAATCATAACAATAACATGAATGTTTTTGGATGATATTCAAGCACATCATTGAATTGAGCATCAGTGAAGAACGTGCTATATCATAATCGTGTCTTGTGTACCTTTTGTGCATGCTCATCATTCGCATAAAAACTTGAAGAATTTTGTTGTTTTTTTCTAGGTAATTTTTGAGAGATTTCTTGGATGGAAGTTCCATTTTTTGTAGGGATTTAGATCATTTTAGGATTTGAACTCTTGGTAGTTCTTATGGAAGTCAGAGTTGTCCTATAGATACATATGGAAGGGTATTCAAATGTCCAAATGGATTATTTAGGAGTCGTTTGGGATTTGAACTCGTGACAATTCTTTAAACAGTCAGGTTTGACCTATTGGGAAAGGAATCTCAATGTCCTAATGATGTATTTGTGACCATTTAAGGATTTGAACTCATGACAGTCCTTATGATAGTCTGTGGCTGTTAGAACTGCTAATTAGATAGATTTAGGAATATACCCTGCTGTATCATGATATTGTCTGCATTTGTCTTCAGGTTGGTATTACTTAGTTGTCTATACTGTATGCCGCGACCCTGCCAACGCGAAATGTTTGTCAATGCTATGAAGTATATGTCGTGTGTGGTTTTGGTCGAGGCTTACCACCAAAGTGTGCCTCAAAAATAAAAGATTGCCATCCACTGCTTTAACCTAAGATTCCCATGCCTTTGATGTAATTAACAACATCCTAATAACCCTGCATGCTTAAAACAATTTTCTTTTAAGTTTTTATCCTTCTTTGTTCATTCATTCATTCACAGCACAGGATTATGATGCTCATAAAATGTCTTTAAAAGTTTAATCAATTATCTGCTCAGAATGACTGGATTAAATAAGACACATAATTTTCTTTCATAAACTATTGAATGGAGTTCCACATATGTGGAAGTAATTACATTCATCAAACTTTAATGTGCAGTTCAGTTACTATATCTTAATGAGTTTTTGAAAGGACATAAAATGAATCTTTATGAACAATTGGAAGTACAATGACATGAGTCCATATATGCCAATATGCATTTATTATTGATTATGCTGTTAATATATGATCATTTTATGAGGTTTAATCTATGGCAATAATGCTTGTTGTCAATAATTTATTAGGTGATGTATGAACGATAAAGGCTTTGGATTTACCTTGAATTTGATATTTTATTTTTGGTTTGTGTGCTGCAAAATTGTTCCATCAAAAATGTATAAAGGAGGTATTTTTGTTGTCAATAAGGTTATTTGATGATTTGAGAGGGACTGTCGATAGATATAGAATTGTGATGGTGGCAAGGCGTAGTCAGGTTGATTCCCAATTACCCCTATGACATGACTGACTGTCAATAGAAACATCATGTGAGAATGGCAGGGTGACAGGAGCGCATACCCAATTACCACTTTTATTCCTCCTTTTCCTGACTAATCCCCTGGAGTCTGTTAGGGATTTTGTATCGAGAAATTGGTTAATTAAAGGCCTGGTCGGAGGTCGGAGGTTTTAAAGCTAGTTTTTCGGATGTGGTCAAGCTTTACTGAAGTATATGACAGGATAATACCAAGAAACCTGTCCAGGAGCAATCATATGTCAAATTCTGGTATTGGCTAAGGAAGTAGGACCAATCAATATCATTATTATTCATTTAAAGTAACTTTGATCGCTTCCAGATCCTTCTTCTTCTTCTTCCTTGGCTAAGTTCCGTGCGCCCATTGCCCCGTTTAAAGAATGTCTGTAGACAGCTCTATCTTTCCATAACTTCTGCCAATTAGAGATATTAAGAACTCTAGCGTCCTTATTCACACAACCAATCCAGGACATTCTCGGTCTTCCTCTTGATCTTTTACCATCCATAAAGTCTGCAAAGGTTACTCTACTTCCACATCCTTAATACTGACAAATCAACTCTGAAGTCTGCATATCAAACTCTAGATAACAAATATACTGCTCTTAGGTAGTATACAGTAGCAGTATTTATATACCATTAAAGCATGCTCTTTGCCTATTATTGTACAGATTTTATGTCTGGAAATCAAAGATTCATACAACTTCTCAAACATCCAACCCTGACTCTAGGGTGAATAACCTCTCAAAAAATCACAAAATTCATCTGCATCTCTTTTGTTTTTAAAATTTATCATATCAAGATCTACAGCCTACAGCCATTCCAATTCACAAATTTCACCATTCATACTGTTTGTGCGCCTACATTTTTGTATGTATTTATTCATTTTTTTTATCAAAACAAAAAAGAGGAAAAATTGCTGCCAAAGCACATAATTACATTTCGAGTCAATGTGAAAATAAATAGGACGACAAGCGTCGAAAATGAAACAAATAGCAACAAAAAAAAAGGAAAATCGATAAGTGTAGAAGAGGAAACAAAAAAAAAATTATTTCATTCGAGTCGCCCCAAAACACATCCACACAGCATTATATATAGGGAATGAGAAAGCTTGTTTGTGCATGTCGCTCTGGATATAGACCATAAATTAAATTTTATTTTATTTTTCCTTTAAAGAAATTTTCGTCTTGTTGGGGGTCGTTTGCTTGTTATGTAATGCTCTTGGATGGGTTCCATCCCTTAAGTCTGCGTTCTAAGGTAACTGCGTATTATGTACAATAAATGCGTATTATGTACATTGAATTTGCATTATGTACCATTAATTCGCATTATGTACCACAACTGCGTATTATATGTCATAAATGCGCATTATGTGCCATAGCTGCGCGTTTCTTGCTCATACTGCTTGTTACCTTCAAAACGAAGCTGAGAGCTGCATTTCCACTACATATGATTCGAACTCATGATCATAGGGCGGTATTGCAATAACCATGTACCAAAGATCTAGTCCATTCCGCGACCGACCCACTTCAACTCACCTAACAAGCAACCAACCCCCTTTTGTCTATTCCACTCATTGAGAATCGAAAAGAGATGCAAGCAGTATCCTTGAGTGAGGGCCAGCAACGAAAACAACATTTTATGGATGCCTCGCTTCGTCATGTGTAAAATTAGAAAAAAAAAAGAGAAAAAAAAACTTCTTATCGCTTCTTATTTAGGGGAATAAAGAGGAAATGGAAAGTCCTTGATAACTTCCTCCTCCTACATCGCATAATTGAATTGAAAAGTTATGATAATTTGCATAAGATTTCATTTCCTCTTCATTTCCAAACCCCTCCGTGCATTTACAATTGCCATCGAAATAAGGACCCGTCATTGTCATTTAATGATGCTTAAAATGTGTACACATTTAATGCCTCACCGCTCGTTATCAGCACAAAAAAAAAAATATGAAATTAACCGACATTTTTGCTGCTTTAAAAGAAAAATTAAATTTTATGGCACTTGACACGTCATTCTGCCTGCCATGATTTAAGTACATTTTCATCGCCATCATTCATAAAAAAGTGCACACGCGTGAGACTGAAAATAATGCAATTAGAGTCAATTATTATTCATATGGATGGTTCGCAAGTGCTCAACACTCGTGTCGAGTGGAGCTTGAAAGAATTATAAATAGCAACAGGAATTCGCGCAAAAATAAAGTTATTGGTGAGAATATTGCTGTCCAAGGTTTATAGCTTAATATACTGAAAATCGAAAAAAAAAATTTCGAAGGCTAACACTAACCGTAAAATTGGGGATCGGATGAGATTCGAACTCACATTGTCGACAGTAAATTAGTCAATTTACAATTTAATTCTGAAGATTGATTGAACAAAATTGCAATTTTAAGCATAGATCAACTATGATCCATTGCATCCTTTAGATGATGCCTTAAACTGACTACTATAGCTGACTGCCTCTAACCAGCTATCAATCCCATGAGCCCTGCTGTCTCAATGAACAATCTCCTTCCAAAAGAAATGACTGTCATGAGTACGAATCCTTATTTTTCCCCAATAAAGCCAGAGCACCCCAACTAATCCAGTCCACAGAAAAAAATCAATTTCAATTTAACAAGCCGTAAATAAATCCAACCACACTGATAAACTTTGAAGCCAACTCGCATAAAAATTTACGAGAAATGAAATTTGAAGTTTATTGATGAAAAAAAAAAAAAATCCCTGCTTTTTGGATTTAATTTAGGAAGGAGCAGTTTGGCAGATGAATTCCCCAATATATTCTTAACGGTCAATAACACACACACCATACTGTCTATGGAGATTGATTTTTTTTTTACTCTTCCTGGAAAATATATCCAATTCCATTTATTGGGTGTAGATGAAAATTTATTAGATCATGTGCTATCTATCGTACACACACAGAAAAAAATATATCCAAAAATTTATTCACGTTTCATGACTTTATATATGCCTTACGGGTAAATGAACATTAACCTAGTGAATATCAATCCAATTAAATTTAATATCAAGCATTAGTTCTAAAAATATATTATGATATTACCGGATATACATGGTTTTTTTTTTGGTGTTTTTGGTACATTGATTGAAATCGAACTGAATCTCACATGGGAAAAATGTTTTGAAACTCAATGATTGTCTTGTTGGTGATGGTTGCTTAGTATATTGAGTGGTTGAGGGGGTTTGATGGTTTATGAGGGAAATAATTGTGGATGATTGTCGATTAAATTGGGATAGAGATTAATATAATGATTGAAGGATCGGCTATTGATTGGAATTGGGGAAAATAGCCGGATTGTAGATTAACAACTCGATCATAGAGGCCTTAACACTTTCTTAAGCTGCATATGTCTCGATATCAAAGAATTTACTCTACTACAGTGGTTGGCAACGTCGCATACCTTAATGTTAAGCTTCGACCAAAGCCGCACTCGACATAAGACATACTAGAATAAAGCATCATTGCTCTAATCAGTTTTGCTTCTTTCCAACTCTGTACAGTCCATGATATACCAATGCAATGTGTCTAGCCACAATTTCAGTGTCACATACCGAGTTGGTGAGACTAGAAACAACAAAAAAGCATTCGAATCTGACTAGACTTTCCCTGGGATCGAACCCGGGTTGTTAGGTTTGATAAGCCTGATCTCAATCACTACGCCACTTCTGCCAATATTTTTCAGATTTTATTTGAGCTAATCTCATCTATGAATAAGAAGACCACTAACCAACATGACGATCAGGACTGCCAAACCCTAATTATCAGAGTGTAGCTTTCTCAAAAACGACCGTTAATTTTTTCCATAAAATATATTTTGTAGTCAAAATTCAAACTATTTGTGACCGTTACTTTTAATTTTCTTCGTAACGTAAATTTTTATTTTAAAATAAGTTGAGTTCGAATTGTCGAAAGACTTGAATTTGAGTCGGCCACATTCTGCTAATTATAACCTCACTGAACTCAATTCAACTTCCTTCATAATCATTAATAATCTCAAAAAAGTCATAACTCAATTCCAATCCTTCACAATAATGAATTCAATTATCAGCCTTAAAATATTCCATTCAACTGCCAAATTGGCAGCATACCCAAGCATTACAATATTCCATTTGAAGATCTTAAAAATAGCATTTTTCTCAAATGAGCAGTAAAATTTTTTTGAAAGACATTAAATATTTTAATTACCATTTTATAATCCCCTCCTTTAATCTTCAAGCTATCACTGACTGTATGTCAAGGCATGAAAAAATTTCAGTTACAGCCCTCGTAAAATACTTTATTCGATTAACATCCCTAAAAAAAAGTGTGTCTCGTACCGAGATTTATTGACTGATTGCGATGTGATTCATTAAAATTTCAGTGTTCGTGACTCCTTACAGCAGCTTGTTTGCAGTTATCACATAAGAAAAAAAAAAGAAGTCGACTGTATTACATCAATATTGATGTAATGTAAAGCATGACGAATACTTCAAGTGCTTTACGACACCACTCGGCAGGTTCAAAAAAAGGGATGGAAAAGAAAAGGCAACAAAAAATTCTCATTCGACATGAAATAAATCAATTTTTAATGTCGATGATGTGTGTGTGCGAATAGCTTTACATGAGAGAAGGATTACAGTGAGGCATGAGAAATTTATGATATATGAAATGTGCTACGGATGTGTATAAAATTAATAAAACAAAGTAAGAAGAGGAATAAAAAAAATGTTTTAATGTCGTCAGGTGTTTCCATTTTACTAGCATGTGGGGGGTAATGTGAGGATGTAGACACATGGAGGGTGTCTGCAGGGGGTTAGCGTATGCAGATACTGGGGTTTGTTTGTAGGTGTGATCAGCATGAAGATTGCTAACAATTAAAGTTTCAAGAAATTGTCTAAATTATGAAATTTGAACCTTATGTATTGAAGACTAGACTATGAGATTCAAACCTTATATGAAGGTTGGTTAACATTATGATGAATTGAACCTCCAAATATCGACTTAATTTTTGAGATTCGAACCTAATATATTGATTAATCTGTGAGATTCAAGCTTTAGATGCTGATTGGAATTATGGGATTCGAACCTGATATTTTAAAAATCTATTAGATTCGAACCTCTGAATCCAAACTATAATTCAACTAAATCCCAAACAATTCATCAACCTAACTCACCCAACACTGCATAACCCCCTTAAAAATCACACCTTACAAAATCCCCATCTCACCTCCAATCCCCCTTACCTGGAAGCCCAACAAACAAATTTTTTATTGGCTTTAATAAAGATTTATTGTCTGTCATTTCATTTTGTTGCTCACATTAAGTTATACTCATATCTACATACAAATGAATTTATATGCACTTTTATGGCCGTAAAAAAGGATTAAAAAATGTGGCAAATCGTGAAGATTAAAAAATATTAAAAAAAAAAAGTTTTTAATATTTCCGTTCATTTACATGCATGTATGCTGGAATGTAGGATTTTTTATGGATGATAAAGGAGTTTTTTTGCTTGTGCAAAAATGAATAAAATGTTGGAAGGAAAAATCGATGTCGTTTTGGGGATGGTTGAATGTTGGGTGATGATAGGTGTTGTCATTAATGTCCTGGAAGATGCATGGGGTAAAATGGGGGGTAGCATTCCACCCAGGTCAGTGTGGGGCTGGCTTAAGTCCAATTTTTACGAAATCTGAACCCCAAACCAAACTAAACCCGGCATTAGGATAGATTTTCATGCAATTTCCGTTAGCTGAGTTCCTGGTGGTAAGGGGCCTTAACCTAATTACTGAATCCCATTCTTAATTAGAATTTGTGAATTCCAGGTGGTTAAGGGCCTTAACCTTAGTACTGCTCCCTTCACAATTAGGCTATGTGACTTCCAGGTGGCTAAGGGCCTAAACAAAAGTATTGAATCCCGGTTTTACCTATTTGACTTCCTGGCAGTAAAGGGCTTTAATCTAAATACAGAATCCCATTCTTCACGTAAGATGACCTGTAACGAGCTTCATCCTAACTTAACATTCCTGAATCTGGTTCCCAAATATCCAAACAGCCCCATTTCATGACAATAATTCAAAACAGATTAAGACTGGATTTGTTTCGATGAAATAATAATCTTCATCCTGAAGCACAATTCTTTCAATTTAGCTTCCTATTCTCTAATCTCCCACAAAAATGCTGTGTTTGCAAATAAGTCAAAAACCGCAAATGAAATCACATAATATTTACAAAAAATGGAACCGATTGTTTGTTGGCTTTAATTAAAAATGACAGATGTTGACAAATGAGAAGCTTTTGTCTTGAGATTCTTACTTTAGGAATTATGAAGTTTCTCAAGATATTCTTTTTTTTGTTGCGAGATGACATAAAATAATATGAGAAACGTAATTAAATCTTGCTTGTTGGTGCATCCATGCTGAAATATTGTTGTTTTAATACTTATGGCAGGTGTGTGCTTGTGGTATAGTAGAATATAAAGTTCATGGACTTTTTAAAGTTTATTTTAGAGTTGCTGATTAATGTTGTGTCTTTATGAAGGTTTTGTTGGTGGATTAGAGACATTAAAGGCTTAAAGTGATGAATTTCTGGGATATTTTGTCATTTTAAGTATGCAGGTTCATCTGATAGGTCTTATATGGAAGATACAAGCTTCTGTAGATGTTCATGCTCTCAAGTGTAGCTTTGTAGATGCTACTAGATACTACATACTTGGTATGTGACCTGAACACTCTTAATTGACTGATATTGAAGCTATCTTGCAACTCTTCACAAATTCAACACTCAGAATAAGCCACAGACTATATTTAGCTCTATTTTCCCATCTAAGACACTTGACAGACATCCACTCATACCTTACTGCAAGAAAAAGTCAATAAATATTCATCAAACCCCCAAATATTCAAAGTATTTCCTCTACACGTGGTTGACATAACCAAAAAAATGTTCAAAAAAATCAACCAAAATATTCCATATCCAAAAACACATATTCCCGTGTGTCGTAAACATAGTGACAGTTGTTACTACAAATTATCTGCAACATAACAAAAAAAGCATATCCATGTATGCTTCTTGTTAATAAATTTTTTTAAACCAAGACAAAGTTGAAGGGTAAAGGAAGCAAGAAAGTTGAACAAAATCCATTAAAGATGTAAAGGCACTGCAGTGTGATATGATGGCACTCGTGTAAAATAAAAGCCACACAACCTACACAACAGAATCATTGAAAATGCAATTAACATGAAGTGGATTTTTTTTTAATGTTGATGGATATTTTGAGCATATGGTTGGGTAGGATTGATGTTGGTGGCTGACTGGACATGATTAATGGGTGTAATTGTAGTTTGAATGGATTTGGACAGAATTTTTGATGATTTGAAATTCAGCTTTTAATCCGACGGATTTAATTTTAATCCATCGGATTTATTTTTAATCCAACGGATTTAATTTTTTAGATCTTCAAATCTTCCAAAATCCTTCGTAGTTCCATTAATTCCTCTAATCATTAACCCATAAAAATACGCTTCAACCCCATTCTCCTCACATCCTCAAACTTCTCAACTTAATCCTCTTTCTGCATCTTTTGCAGACATAAGCATCTTCAATGTTTACTTCGCATTCAAGGATGGCTTTTACATGCTCTACAACCTCACTATGTATATATTATTTTTTTTTTCTTTTCTATAAAATTTATGTCGGAAGGAAAAAAAAAATTGAGGAGGGAAGCAAGACGGTAAAAAGTTCAACGAACTCGTTTGAAAGAGGAGATGGAAGGAATTTAAAGGAATAAAAAGATGGAAGATGAAAATGAAAAGTTTTGGCTCATAAAACAATTTGATGAATGATTTTAACGCCAGCCTGCATGTTTATGATTTTTAAGGAGATTTTCTAGGCAAAAAAAACTCATCAAACTCATAATGTCTTTTGAAATTTCTAGGGGGGGTATGTACGGATAGGATGTCTGAGATTTTAGAAAAGAGAAGGTAGTGATGCTGGAGCTAGCTTAAGCTATTGAGGGCATTGTCTTCACATGGATGCCATATGAGGTCGAGTAGTGTATTCATGAGGAACAGGTGCGACCAGTGTAGGGAGCTTTGGGTAGTTTTGGTTGGGTCTAGAAGTGCATTCATGAGGCAGAGGTGTATCAACTGGAAGAGGCTTTGGTTGGGTCTAGAAGTGTATTTAACGAAGCAGGAATGCATCTACTGGAAGGAGTTTAGGGTGGCACACCTTCCTCTTTATAAGAAACTGTTCGACCAATGCTTCTTCTTCCCTCCTAATTATCCATTGGTCAGTCATGGATCTAAACCCCACAAATAATCCTAACCTCAAAATAATCCTAACCTTAAAATAATCCTAACCTCAAAATCCTAACCTCAAAATAATTTTGAACCTTAACACCATAAAACTATTGAACATCAACGCATGTGCCACTCAACCGACATCATTCACACATGACCCCCAACAGAGTTTAAAAGAACACAAAGTGTCTCTTTGAGCCATAGAAAAGGGGAAGAAGAAAAGCAGCATCCATAAAAGCAATCTGAGTCATTAAATACGCAAGAGATAATCAAACGCTTTCATCTTTTGACTCTTTTCATTATTTTTGGTATGAAAATAACTCTGGCAATGACTTTTATCCCCCTTTTCCTTTACTATGCTGGATGGAGGGAAATAAAAAATGAAAATTAAGAATAAGAAGCAAAAAGGTAAAAATTCCTTTCAATTTTTTTTATTTGAGCAACATGCTAGAAGAATGCGAATAATCATGACATTATTGGAATGGGAAATAGAATGTCTCAATATATTCTCTTTTATAATATCGTCATCAACACAATCGATTTTCCAATAAAAGCACAGAAACTTTATTTTCTCATTTATTCGAATGACAAGTTATGTAGAAGTTTTAATGGAATTCCAATTTTTATTTTTAAAAGGAATTTCCGTATTTCTTGTTGGATTTTTAATTGTAGATTGAGAAAGTTATGTAGAATGAGCCTGAGAAACGAAATGTAGTGGCCTAGTAAAGGTACTTGATATTGAGACTAAGACTCCCCAATTTAGAGAGAGTTCCTTTACAGTCTCTGTCTTGGTTGGAGTTTCCAGAATATCCATTCCCTTACTGCATTTAACAGAAATTTTGGAAACCCTAATCTCGGTCCTATATCTCTAAAATGCGTCTAAACCGAGGACTTCAGGAATCTATAGTTTCTAAGGCATCACTACGTGGTCATATTCGATAAAGCCGGCAACTTGATGGCACCAAAACAGTTGTTTCTGGCTTGAGAAAGCGAAAATAGCCATGTATGAAATGTTATACTTCACAGAGTAAGCAGAAAAACAGTCCATTTTAACTCAAATCAATTTTTAGCGCAAATTTGCAAGATTCGAACTCAAATAAAGATTGATTTTTTTATAAACCACTATAGTCCAATCAGAGATTAGTCTCCTGTGAGAATTGAACCCACGTCTTCACAAAAGAGTGATTCTGGCTTGGGAAGACATAAGCAGCCGTCACGGTCCAAATTAGGGATCGGTCTCTAATGGGAATCGAACCAACATCCTATTAAAATTGTGATTCTGGCTTTAGAAGATAAAATTAACCGACATTGCCTAATCAGGGATCGGTCTTCGGTAGGAATCGAACCCACGTCCTCATAAAAGAATGATACAGCTATCCGGCCTGTTGCCTAACCTCTCAACCTCAGGGTATTATTCTCACATTGGCAGATTTGCCTATATATGGCTCGATACCAAAGATTTCACTATACTCAGACTTTACATTTCACTAGCTTAAGTTCTGTTCCAAAAAGCTACCATTAAGCCCAGCTACCTTTAAGAACTCTTAATTCGTTCAACTCATTTTAATTAAATTTTTCTTACTCTATGCAATTACAATAATTATTTATTTTGCCTACTTCTTTACATTCCAATCTTCAAATCCACGACATAATCTAACAAATAAAAATAATTAAACATAAAGCTAAACAGCTCGAGGATAAACAAGAGACTTATTACACAAAAAAAAACAGTATGTATCTTCTTATAAAAAGCAATTTGTTGAATGAAAATTGTTTACTAAAAATAAAGTTGATGGAATTATGAAGAAAGTACAAGTATTTAGGTTTGAGAGGAAGATCTGTTGAGAAATTTCCTTGATAAGCACGCTTTGAGGACGCCTACGTAAAATGGCAGGAGATGAATGTAGCAATGGAAGAAGCTGTTTGATTCACATTTATCTTTTAAAAGCATTATTGTGAGAGAATTTGAAGGATGAAATATGTGCTTAACGTGGGATGTGGTGGGATGGAGGTAAACCCGAACAGCATGATGTGGGGAATTTGATTTATGGAAGTAAAGAAGGATTGAAATTAGGCTTCTTGCTGTCGTCAGGGCACCTTGTTGTCTTGTCCAAGGGCCAGACACTCCAGTGGTTTTCATACAAGTACAGTAAGTATTGTAAGTATTGTACTGTACTTATTGTACTTTTATATAAATTCTACAAGTACAGTAAGTACAGTACTGTACTTTTGGAGTGTCTGACCCTTGGTCTTGTCATCAACTCGGTATTGTAAAGGCACTCTTAGAACCACATCATGCTGCTTGAGAGGACATTTAAAGATGATATGGATGTTGCTAGATACCTAAGTTACATAAAAGGAGATTTTTGGATGCAAAGAGAGTTTGAGCTATTTCAAAGCTAATGTCTAGGTACAATATACTTCCCATTAAAGCACAATTGCTCACAATAAGTTCAGTATAAAGCAAAACTCGATGTAGAATTGACAGAATAAATTAAAAGTGTAGAGGTCATGCGATACCATGAGATGCATTAGTCTACATGTTCTATCGCTGTATGACATTCAGGCGTTAGTAGTTTGGAAGCATGATAGAGTTAGCAATACGTAAGGATAATGTATAGGAGCTAGTACTTTACTAATCCTCAATACTCAAGTACTGACTAATCGACCGAATCTGGTCTTAGAACAGAGTTTGAGCAGTAATTCATATGATGATGAGAGCTGAGCCCGTGCTTTGAAAGGACTAGGGCTAAGGCTTCGCTAGGACATCGGGAGATGAGAAGTTAATCTGAGCACTACAACAACTAGCGTTAGGGATTCGTTAGGGCATTGTTAAGTTACTGTATTAACTGTAAAACGTGAAGCTGTGAAGTAATTTATTTGGGGATGAGAAATTAGCCCGAGTACCACAATTAATATGGCTAGGGATTCGCTAAGGTACTCTTATGTTGTCGTATTAACAATAACACGCGATGCTGTCAAGTTAGCATTTTTAAGGCTGATTTCGACTGATTTTTACCATAAAAAATGCAATTCACTGTATTGTGCTGCTCGGGGAATTTAAATTCAATTCTCAAAAATTGTATCATTGGAATCCTATCATATGTGCTTAATCCTTAAAGCTCTCAGCCTCAAACTTCCCAACTCTTCCTAATTTTTTTTCTAAAATTGCAGACTCAACCTCCCATCCTCACAATTCCATCATAAATACTTCATAGCAATGAAATTTAAAAACATTAAAAATTTTCCGTCTTCCTGCCTTCTTAAAATGTCTAAACATTCATAAAAGGATTAACTTTACTAATACGCATAGAAATTTTCGTTCCTAACTTGTTCCTAACATGAAAATGTTCCTCATCATTATAAATAATTGCACGTAATTTTGTTCTTATTTTTCCTCTTAAAATCCCTTTTCATTTTCATTTCTTTTCACATCATTTTCATGCCAGCGCCTTGGCTGTTTGATAAGGCACGACGAGCGAGAAGACATTCGCTCACAAACGAATGAAAAAGGAAGGAACAGAAACATTTAAGGAAATTATTTTTTCTGAATCTTTTTTTTTTATTAAAGAATCCACAGCAATTTTAATAATCTTAAAGGCAGTGAAGATGAAATGGAGAGCTTTAATAGCTTCACGATTATCGTCGTACATTCCATCCATAAAGTTGAAATTAAAACTTGAAAGTTCTGTCCTCAGATTTTTTTAATTAAACATCTTTTCCTCATCACTTTAATTAATGAAGTTTTTTTGCATAAATGCTGCTTGGGGGTTGTCCATCAATGACGTCATATGGATGTGCATTGATGAGCCACAAAATAGTGTGCTCCATTACACAGGTTGCCCACTGCTGGTGTAGAATGTAGGATTCATGAAGATTTGGGGGTTAAGGTATGTTAAGTCGGAGTTCAATTCTTAGCTATGGATATGGGTATTATCTAGGTTTGGACTATTCTTGTGGCATGGTCTATGTATCCTAAGAGTATAGTCAATGTATACCTAATTTCAAGAGTATACATACACTAAGTAAGACCAGATTAAAAGGTATGACCTACCCCTAAATTGTGACTACAGACACAAATAGACAAGATCTTTGTCTGTTAGGGAGAATGACCTATTTCAGTGGTAGGTGCATATAGTCACTGGATACGGCACACCAGATCATCTTCGACGGGTTACCATTGTCATAGGTTGTTCACAATTGGTCTGTTTCAAGAGAATACGCTAAGTTTGGACTAAACAAGAGTATGGCATTGCTGGACTTGTTATGAAGGTATAAATTGATTGCTTACTACCAAAAACCCTGGATATGTGTCAAAATATTCTAGCAAATTGAAGTATATTGACTTAGTAGTGGAGCTGACTCCGAAATTCAAGTCTTCTATATATGGCCTTGCTACTTCCAAATAGTCCCTGAATTTACAATGTACATGCTTTTGACCACGCTCATTTATGGCCCCCCTCCCCTCATCTTATATTGTCAAATTAATACATAGATATTGACATCATTTATGCACAATCCCCTCGCTTTTAAATGCAAAAACTAAACCACAACAGCAAGAAGAAATGAAAACTATTTGCACTTGTTTCCCAAATGGCTATAAAAAAAAAAAAAATCTGCAAGTTAATCTGTTTGTGTAGTTCTGTTGCCACAAATACACGAACGTAAAGCCAGTTGCAAATGTTCTATGCTCTACATAAATTGTGTGTCTCTCTCATTTTCAGCAAATCGCGGCGGCACTATACATAGAATAAAATTTAATGAGACATCCACTGTTTAAGTTTCACTAATTAAATGTCATTTTTCATTCGGAGCTGCACAGAAACTGTTGAGACGGGAGGAAAGATTTAATGGAATATAAAGCAGTGGGATGTGTCCGTAAATTATTACGTTGCGTAATTTAAAGACTTTGTGTGAGTGACTTCCTTCTTTTGCGGGCGATAAATTTTCTTGTGTGTGAACGAGAGCATCTTTAAGAAGATTTAATTGGATTTTAAATTTTGTGATAATAAAGCGTTTTAACTCTTGGAATTTGTAGCATTTTTGGGGATGGGGTTGAAACTTTTGGATTATTTTTTTGAGTAAATTTTGGGAATAGTTAGACTGAGTTGCAAAATAGGTTCCTATGACAGGCAAAAACCGTACAAATTATTGATAATTTTGTAAGAAAACCATACAAATTATCAAGAATTTGTAGGGTTTTTGCCCACTCAAACCTGTTTTGCAACTCTGTTTTTAGATGATATTGTAGACTTGGATTGAATAGGAAAGCCAGCGATAGAGCCAGCTTCAGGCAACTACTGTGAAAAGTCATGGATCACAACTGATCTGAACGACCAGCGAAGTAAGTAAGTAAGAATTCAATAGGAATTGAACCGACGGATTTGATATAAATTGGTTTAAAGATAGCCGATCTAGTGCTTGAAGAGTTGAAATTAAAGGTCAGGTTATAGGACTAAGTGAAAGGGGCTAGGGGGTCGGAGAGAATGTTCCAAAACAGATCTTTACGACCATCAAACTAGGAATTATTGCTCTTAAATCGTTCAATTTTGAATTTATAGTTTTGACACATGGATAGTGACATAGCAGCATATTTATTTTGCAATGCCAATGCAAAATTACAGAGTAGCCAAGAAAGTCCTAAGTTTCCAAATTGACGTCCTTGACAATCAACCCTAGTTCATTCATCTCTTCATCTTAAATAACCCAAAACTTTTCCTTTCAATTTCTCAAAATACAAGTCCACAACATCCACTTGACATCTTATTCATCATCAATTTCCTTGTTAGTTCTCGAAACTAATAACGTAAATGCACTTTTACATCTTCATCCATCTCTTAATAGTTTACAAGTATAATTACTGACAGTAAAAGATTAAATTTCAATATTATTGAAAGAATTAAGTTCATAAGAAGCTTAGACAAGTGTCTGAGTTGTAAATATGAATAATAAGTATCCATGATATTGATGAAGTTTATGTAACAGCCTGAATACAATAGACATGAGTCATGGTATTGATTTGTTGTTTTGATTGACGCTTTTTGAGCTCCTGTTCATGGTAAAGTCGGTCTATATTGTGACAATGTTATTATTTATTTAAGACTATGTTTTGAATCGATGAATAATCAATAAGGTTTTGGGTATGTAGGTCACTAAGCATTGATAAGCGATGAAGTTTATGATATGTCTAGTTATAATCGTGATCAACATACTTTATGGTATTGAATTTGTTAAGGGTTTGTGCTGTGTATGGCGGTTGTTGGTATGGAATAGTGAGGTGGATGTGCTGTAATTATTAGAGATTGATGTCGACTTGTGTCTGGTTCGCTAAAAAGTGATTAGAATTTGCATGGAATTTTTTTCTGCTGGCTCTTGTGAAGTATAAAATTTCATACAAAATGTCAATTTTTGAACTCAATTTTATTTCTACTTCTGGCTACTTCTGGCTAACTATTGAGCATATATGGACAAGAAACCGAAAGAAGTGCCGTCGTTCTACAACTCAACATCCTCAGAACTAGTCATGCTTCAATTTCAGATGCACATCATTCCCAAATGACCCTAAGTCAAACCCCCAAAAATGTCATTCTACTTGACATGATATTAAAGTACATTTTGCGGTATACCGCATGTCCACTGACTGTGGCAGCTGATAAACGAATAATAATTTATGTCCTGCACATCAGTAAAATGAGAAATAAAAAATGTTTAATCCTTTATAAAATCACAACCACAAAAGCTATGGCCAGAAATTGTTCATAAAAAGGACTGGTTTGACTTTTTAAAAGATATCCAAAAAAGCTGTCATGTGGCTTGTATTTTTATGACATTATAAAGTTTGTCATAAACAAATTCCTAACGTAAGCTTCATATGGTGGACATTTTATGACAAAAGCATTTAAAATTGTTTACTTTTTGAGCTAAATGTATAGATAGCATGAAGATCGCAGTATGTGAAGGGTTTGTGGGGTGGTGGCTGATTGATGGGAAGCTGTGCTGAACAGTTAGACGTTAAAGTTGAGGAATTAAGTAAAGTCCCAATTTAGACCATTCGAGATTTTCATAGTTTTTGAGGAATTAGTTGAGTTTAAGGCAATATTGCGCGTCAAAATTTGATAATTTGGCATTAACATAAAGCTATGCACCGTTGTAGAACTTCAAAGTTGTGGTAAATAGCTAGATTTAGTCAAATAACATCCAAAAAGTCCAATTTCATGTGAATAATTTCAAAAAAGATTTTTAACATAAAATGAACAAAGAAAAATTAGTTGTAAGGATTCGAACCCACAACCATCATGTTAACATCACAACTTCAACCTAAGTCACTTGACCAAGTCACCACAATTCTATTTAATTTCAAAAGTAACACAATCCCAACCTATATTTTCCTACAATCATGCCATTTACCTCCCATTGACCTACAAACCTATTTTTAACCATACTTTTTTTTGGCAACAATCACCTAAATGTCAACTGGATTTTATCGAATCTGGCAATAATTTTTCACTCAACGACAATAGTCAGCATGGAAATAAACATCTTAAAAAATTATTGAAGGAGAAAAATAAAAGAAAGCCGCCAAAATGTCTCTGGAATTTCCAATTCCACAAAATTTTTATGGCACTTCCTCGGTTCTGGCCAAATTGAACAATTCTTTATAGCCACGATGACATTTGAAGGCAAATAGCTTCTCGTAGCCTAGTTTCAACATACGTGATTCGCTTTAACAGCAATTTGAGAGGATATCCTTGAAATTGACATGAAAAATTAAGTTTAAAGCTCATCAAAATAAGAACAGGAAGAAGAATCAGTCTGAATTGTTGTCCATAATGAAGATTGCAGGACGATAAAAATTTACATTTTTAAATTTTTTGTCATCAAAATTGTCTGCAGATTGAGGACCGGTCATCATCATATAAAATGCACATTTGCATAAAATTCATCAGCATTTATTGATGCACAAGAGATGAGAATGATGATGATGGTCATGACGAATAGAACTGCTGGAACGGACAATAATATTCATTATATTGAGTCAAATATGATGGTTATGGTGATGACTTTGCATAACAATATAGTTGGGTCAATATTGTTGTCGTATGTTAATCGATTGGATGACATGTGTGATGAGTGATATTCATGGATGTAAAATGCTAGATTGGAATTGCTTTGAATAAATCTGAGATTTTTTGAAATTAATTTTCAGCATGCTGGACAAAAATTGAGCTTTTTGAACAAAATTTGAGCTTTTTGAAAAATTTGTGAGCTTTTTGAACAAGTTGTGAGCTTTTTTGAACAAGTTTTGAGCTTTTTTGAACAAGTTGTGAGCTTTTAAAACAAATTGTTAGCTTTTTGAACAAGTTTTGAGCTTTTTTGAACAATTTGTGAGTTTTTTGAACAAGTTGTGAGCTTTCTGAACCAATCGTGAGCTTTTTGAACAAATCGTGAACTTTCTGAACAATTTGTGAGCTTTTTGAACAAATTGCAAGCTTTTTTGAACAATTTGTTAGGTTTTTGAACAAATTGTAAGCTTTTTAAACAAGTTGTAAGCTTTTTGAACAAATTGTGAACTTTTTGAACTAGTATTGAGCTTTTTGAACTAGAATTGAGCTTTCTAAATTAGTTGTGAGCTTTTTGAACTAATTGTGAGCTTTTTTGAACAAGTTGTGAGCTTTTTGAATAAGTTGTGAGCTTTTTGAACAAGTTGTGAGCTTTTTTGAACAAGTTGTGAGCTTTATGAACAAATTTTGAGCTTTTTGAACAATTTTGGAGCTATTTTGAACTAGTTGTAAACTTTTTGAATAAGTTGTGCACTTTTTGGAATAAGTTGTGAGCTTTTTTGAATTAAACTTTTTGATTATTGAATATAAATTGACATTTTTGGTTCTAATTGGAGCTTTTTGACAAAAATTGTACTTTTTGGAATAATTTTCGCTTTTCTCAGCCTCTAAAATCCACAAAACAAACAGGAAGAGTTACATCCACTCAACCATCCAAGAGTCACCATCCATCTAATTCACATAAAAATAGATAAGCCATCAACTTGAAATATTACTCAACATTTATCTCTAAGAGAAATAAACAAGACATGAAAAAAAAATCAACTGCCATAAATAACAGCCACGAACTTCCTGCAATTTTTATATATATTTTATTTAAAAAAAAAGCAACTTTAATGCTCAATTCTTGCTTTTTCTTTTCATTCTTAGTCAGTTACGCTATGACTGTAGAGAAAGATTTACACTCAATTGAGCGTGTAGTTAACAAGTCGCAACTGCTCAACCGCATCACGTCAACTGCAAGTTTTGCAACTGTTTTCCAACTGTCTCGCACTTTTGCTTCTGTTTGAGTCACGACGACGACGACTTGTGCGAGATGAGAAAAAATAAAGAAAATTTCTCTCTTTTTTCTTGAGATTATTATGTAAGCACAGATGGAATTACTTGACATCTTGATTCCCGTGATGAATTCTCGTTTATGAAGAACCACTTGTGTGATGACTGACGTGTGTGACCTACTGAATGAGAATTTCACTTTGGGACTCACGTGAGCAATTTTAGAAATTAGAGAAATTAGCATGTGATTTATTTGCTGTTTGCAGTCGTGACTTGTGAATTTGAAATTTTAGGATTTGAATTTGTGATGAATGTAAAATTGCGTTTTTGGAGGTAAGCTGATTTATTGAAGGACGTGGATTTAGAATATTTGGAATATATTGAGGACTAACAAGCTTTTAAGTAGGTCTTATGCAAAGTTGTGAACTTGACATTTGTGGAAGATTTGCCAAGAAATTTCTAGACATACGGTCGATTAGTTGCAGCCTAGTAAACTAAATTAAGGATCTTGACATTGGAACTGTCAAGATTCACTCTTATTATGACCTCAAAGGTTCAAGTCCCAAATCAATTCCTCGTCCATAATTCATCCAACAAAAATGAATTTTTATGTCCATTAAGCATGATTTACGACAAAATTAATTAATAAGCTCCTAATCATGAACTGCAACTTCTTATCTTAATGGCTATAAAGTGTGAATTTTACAGCATTTTGCTTGTAACTTTTAATCATCTCTGCTTTATTCTTTTTATGACCAATGACTTTGATTTATTGTTTAATAATAGATTTTATGGTGATTATTAAGTTAAGGATGTTAAACTCTGATGAATAATCTGTGGATTTCTTCGTGACAAATTCAATTAATTTATTGAGGACATAAAATAAAGGATTGAAAGAACTGCAAAGATAATCAGAAAGTGATTAAGGTGCTCTAGATTTTTGAAGGTTGACGGAATGGATTTTTGGAGTCAATGGCAAATGTTATCTAGATTTTTGGAACTAAGGTCTGGTAAATTTAATCACAAAGCTCTTGTCATTCATGAAATAGACGTCATTTGTGAAATTTCTGTTGGATCTGTAACAAGATAAAGGATAAAGGGGCACTCGGACAAATGGATCTCAAGGTGGAATTTGAACTCAAGTCCTACAACTTTTGCTCACATGCTGTTCACATGCTCCTACCACTGAGCTATCGAGGGTTATTCGACAGTATGCAAAATGTCATATATGTGCCCTGTATCGCCTTATATCCCTCTATATCCTTCTATGTCCCTCTGAAATCCCCTGTATTCCCCTGTAGCCCATGTATGCCCTTATATCCCATTGTATTCCATCGTATTTCGCTTACTACTGCATCCCAATGATAGCCCATTGCAGGTCTAATAGTTTAGACAATTTTGTTAATCTTCTGCCATTTAAGACCATCAAAATATCCAAAAGTACATCATATTCCATTAAAATCAACATTGTTCATCCAAAACAGCCTAAATATCTATTTATATACCCAAAAATGCTTCCAAATATCAACAAACATCTCCATACTCAACCAAAAACCTTGAACTTTAAGCACTCATTCCCAAAACTGTCATATCCACATTATTTATTGTCAATTTATTTCCATATCTTATCTAATAAGCACATCAATCTCTGACTTCTCTTTGTTGTTTTGCTTGTCAACATACACAAATCCAAGACTACATTTGTACTCATTACAAGAGCTTGATATTATTGTGGGTTTAATTGCCATTTTATTTCCTATTTACTGTATCGGTGTTATTGATACTTAATAATCTGATAATTCCATATGAAGACTTGGGAATCAGAAATGTTTGTGGACATTTTTTTACGGCATTCTTTAAAATGGACATTTTTGGAAGTAGAAAGAGAATGTTTTGTTGACATTTTTATTGGAAATAGTTGGAATCTTTGAGATTTTTGGAATAGATTGTAGATGTTTGGGTTGTTGAATGAAGTCTTTGAAGCTTAATTGGATCTATCGCTAATGATGATGTACATTAATGGTTAATGTGGAGACTTGGAAAATTGAAGCTTTAGTGAGTTTTTGGGTATTGAATCCCGAACTTAGTAAGGAAAGGTTATAGATCAGATTTTAACGGTCCCGTCAACCGCCAAGGCCATGGATATATTTATTGATACAAAATTGAAGTCATATCAAGGCTCAATTAGTCACTTTCTGTGATCACGACTCCGTCAAGGCTTCCTAGGGGTATTAATCCCGCCTGAGATCCAGTAATTCAGGGATTGAGTATTGGGCTCAATATTCCATTCCCTAAGCCAGGTAGGCTAGCTACCTATAACATTACTCAATAGGAACCGCCATCATGTGGCCGTTCCGATGAGAATTTCAGACATTTCATCGATTTTTCAATGTTTCTTTAATTTACAGCATCACAAACCCAAACAGTCATCTTAAAAAGTCAAGCATGAACCTCAAATTCTGCAAATAATCATCAGTTTGATGACCGAGCATCAAAACTAATTCCCATTAAATTTAAATATAAAAAAGCCAGTCAAAAACGTTAATTGGAGCTTAAAAAGATGCATGAAAAATAATTATAAAATTTATTTTCTTCTGTTTTAAATATATTCAGCATCAATTCCATCCCACGCAATTATTAACTAGACTGAAGCAGCAAATAAATTGTTTGTGGATGTCTTAAATATTTATAACTTTATTGATTGTTTTAATGTCTAATAACTTAAATCATGCTTGATAATTAATAATCAGACTTATTGGAAATATTGGCGATAAACTTCACGTCGCAGTTCCTCTTAATTACAGCTTAATGCTCATCAAATATCCACCAAGCACCATCCAACAACGATGCAATATTTACATCATTGACAAACTTAATAGCATTACGTGAGATGCGCTTGACATTGGATTCCCTTAAATCCTTAAAATAGTTCATGACTGCATGTCCCATAAGCATATCCACATGCTCATTATCCATTGGTGTCGTCATAATGCAACTAAGAACAATATTGGCATGCTGAATGGCATCAATCTTGAAAAAATGCTCAAAAATCGTCAAGAAGTGCTTAAAGACGTCGGCAGGCTGTTCAGCACAAAATGGAGGAAATAGCGACCCAACAAACAGTGACACCGAGAACGTGTAGTTCTTAAAATTTGGAATAATGCACTCAATAACGCCAGCATTGACAATTTGGTCGCGAAACTCTGTTGACATCGTGACAGCATAACGAGTAGCCATGATGATTGGATACCAATCAGTATGACATTCATCGTACAGGAAGAGATTCTTGAGGATATTGATAAATGGAGATGTAAAGCCATGAGCGATAAACTAGAGGGTAAGGAATAAATGTCAGTGGATACTTTAGAGGAACCGAGACGACTTACCGTGTCGACGAAATGCGGGAAGCATTCAAATGCTTTGGATATGAACCGGATTGTTTCGGATTTGAGCTTGTGATTACCAGCACAATGCAGGAAGTACACCATCATGTTGATGTAATCTTGGGATAAATTGAAATTGACGTCAAATTCATGCTTTTCGGAGCATTCCTCAAGCCATTCGTGTAAGGAACCGAACGCAAGAACCGACTGGAATTATGTCATTAAATTTTATGGGAATTGAACCTTTAAATTGACATTATTTTACCAATTTTTCAGGATTTTGCTTTGCTGTTCCAAATAGCCGAATGAAGTTCATTTTCATGGACATTTGGATGACTTTTTGGCGACTTTTTGAAAACTGATGACTGAACACTTTTAAGTACGACTGTATAACACAAATAATAAGCTTTTAATGAACTTTTTCATTTTTCATTGCTTATTGAGATGGAAAATTTGGAATTTTCAACAATTTTCCGATGGTCACTTTGATTTTTTCCGATTGCTTAATATGTATGCAACCTCAAGATTCAGTTCCGGAGCCCAAATCAACCATTACACTTAAACGAACCTAACCATGACAATGATTAAACAGCCATTTATCCCAAATATCTCTTAATCGTAACAAAAGCATGTAACATTTGCAGATTTTCGATTAAAAAACTTACAAATTAATTTCCAGCACAGATTAATATCTCATTTTTTAAATCACAACATAAACATTAATCATTATTACGATCGTAATAAATTAATGGTAATTATTGGCTACATCAAAAAGATATTACGTCTTTATTATGAAACAAGTCATGGCTGGTTATGCTTTGTCTTAGGTATTGTTTTATTTTTACATGATGTTATGATTGTTATCTAGATGAAATTGGATTAGAGGTAATTTAGAGAGGTAAGAGGTCGGTTATATGCAACATAAAATGGAGTAGAGTTGTCCATAGAGTAATGAGGGGACGGTTGGAAGTTGCGTATTGCTAAATTTGAGAATGATCCCCAGGAGACCTAAGAAGCCATTCACTTATTCCTTAAGGCTTTTTGGATGACTGTAGGTAGAAGGATCGGGAGTGGGGGTCCAAAAGGTTGATTTTCCCCGTTACGTATTAACTGAACAAACCCCAATTTGATGCCAAACGTTAACAAACTCTCATGAACCCAACAATACATTCCTAACAATCCATGACTCACAATATCCACAATATCAATAACACAATTGCCAAATTCATCATATTAGAAAGTCCATGATTTATGTATTCAGTAGCTAAGCCCGCCAAAAATTCATTCACAGCAATAAATACATCGAATTATTAATAAAAACCCAGGGTAAACGAATAGAAAAACTGACAGTTAATTTTGTACGGTTTTGCAAGAATTTGTACTGTTTTTAGCATCACAAATTTGAATAATAAATTAACGGTAAAAACATAAATTTTGCAATGTTAATTTTAATTGATATTTGCTGAATTAATCAAGTAAATTGATAATATTTCTGCAAGTTATCACCTAATTATCGATAACAACTGAAATTTATGCTTTAAATTCAAGAATAAGTTAGTATTTTTGTAATAATTTCTAACGGTTTTTCAAAATTCAAACATAAGTGCTAAAAGCAGGACACTGCTAAAATTGAAGTGCTAAAAGCAGGACACTTTCCGTTTACCCTGGATAAAAACGTGTGCAAATAATCAATTTTAATAGTTTTTATTTTCATCAATCTATAAGCGATCAAATTGAGTTTCAATAAAACAATCTTTACGCTTATTTTCAGATTAGTGACACTCATAACTTCTTTTATTGGAGAGAAAGAGGAAATAAAATCAATCATTCTTCCATTAAGTTCCATGTAATCACACTAAGGGGTTGTTTGTAAATGATGTCTGTTTGCAATTCAAAGACAAATAGGTAGCCTTGAGATTATCATGGTTCCGACCAGTTCCGACATGGTTCCGACCACTTCTGACATGGTCCCGACCAGTTCTGATCAGTTCCGGCATAGTTCCGATCAGTTCCGACATGGTTCCGATCAGTTCCAACTGGGTCACATCAGTTCCGACATGGTTCCGATCAGTTCCGACATGGTTCCGATGAGTTCCGACATGGTTTCAACCAGTTCCGATTTGGTTCCGATTAGTTCCGACCTGGTTCCGACCAGCTTCGACATGGTTCCGACCAGTTCCTACATGGTTCCGACCAGTTTCGACATGGTTCCGATCAGTTCCGATTTGGTTCGAACCAGTTCCGATATAGTTCCGACCAGTTCCGACATGGTTCCGATATGGTTCCGACCAGATCCTTGGTTTTGGAACAGGCTTAGTGTCGTTTAAACCACAAATTGGGTTTGCATCATCCCATGATAATGTTATTTGCCTAACAGCCATTCAGAAACCACATATGCAGGACATCATGACTACACATCTCCTTCAAAAACGAATATTATACTTCTTTTTCTCACATTAACTCATGCGATGTTGCCAAAAAACGAAAGAAACATAAACGCATTACATCATATGATTTACAATAATACATACAAAAAAAGTGTAAAAGAGTAAAGCAAGTAAGCATAAGACTCATAATGTTATAAGATATAAAAAAAGGCAAATAACGTGAAAGTGATGTAAGAAAGTATGTATAGAGGATATATGTAGGATGGCTCATAAATATTTTAATGTGAAAAGTTTACCCGCAACCAAGACGAACCCTCCCGGATGGTATCGAGTCAAACGACATGGAAAATCAGAATAAGAATAAGGAAGAAGAAATTAAATGGAATAAAGAAAAAGTTTAGGCTTTTAATGTTCATCCATACGAAAGTCGAAATTGCATATATTATACATAGGAATATATGCTAAAGATGAGACTTGCCCCGACTCCGAATGTGTAAATAATGAGAAATTTTTGTTATTTTTAGCTTCAAAAAATTATTCAAGCGATGATCATTACAGGGCCTATGTTAATAACTTAGACACATATACATGTGTGCAGCATGTAAAATGTTGCACGATGATGAGAAAAAGAATTCATTGTCGAAAGTCTCGACATTAAGTTGAAATATGAGGAAGTTGAGTTATTGTAGATATTAATAGATTGACAGATTTTTTGAGATGCTGAATGGATATTTGATGAGCTTGTTGGATGGGATTTAGTTACTTTTTTTTGGGTAATTTAGGTTAAAGATGCAGTTTTTGAGTGATTAAAGAGGTGTAAGGAGCAAAATAGCTTTTTAAGTACCACAAAAAGTAGTTTTAATTCAAATTTGGATATTATTTATAGTTCTGCATGTACTTTATGCTTAGATTATGGAATTTAATGGTATATCAAGTTTAAAATAGATATTTCAGTCTTCATATGAAGAAATTGTTTGTTTACATTCTCACTTCGACATTTTGCAATCAAAATTTTACTTTATTTGATGGATTTTAATCAAAAAAATGGTTTATTATCATTAAACAATCGTGAGCAAAGCTGAAACTATCATTTTATGTCAGTAAATCCATCTAGATAGTCCAAAAACAACAAATCTTCAATTTTAATTCTTTTGTAAACAAACATTTCAAAAAATGCGGGAAAATTTCAAAATCCGTTAAAATAACGACTATTTTCTCAAATGTTCAGCTATTCAGCATGTCCTCCCATTCTCCCATCTAAATCATGCAAATTGCACAACAACAATTCAAACAAGAACACATCAACGTCAAAAAAAAAATCCAATAAAAACAATCGCTTACAACATTTTATTAAAGCAAAGCCGACTCAGATTGACTAGTGGGTGCGCGCGCAAATATTTATTGCACACACATCCACACAATGACAACGGAGAGTATGCTGCAACAGTTAAATATGATTATTATTAAACTATAATCTATTTTTACACTCTGCTTATTAGCTGCATGATAGTTTCACATCTCCATCTCTAATTTATTTCACTTTCTCGAGACTATTTTTTCTTCTTCTGGTGTTTTTTTTTCTCTGGCTGAAAAAACTGTGTAATGTGATGTATGTACTTTTTTATCTACTGGCCGTAAAATGATTTAATTCTTTGTTGTGTCTATTACGACTAGCTAACTTCTGACTGCTGTGGAATTGTATTCCTTCTACTGATCAGTGTTGGGAGATTTGAAGGTGAATTAAGTTGCTGGATTGGAAGTTAGAATTAGAGTTTGTCCAAGACTGAAAGCCTGCATACACGAAATGCAGGTCTTCGGATATAAAATGCAGGAAATGCAGGTCTTCTGTACTTGATCAAACCTTACTTACTCTAACAGTCAAAGAGCATGATCTCGAATACATTGGATGAGCATGCTCGTGAGCATTGCTATCAGCTTACTGTGCTCATGAGAGCAAGCACTTTGACTGCTAGGATTTTAATGCTTGGCTGAGATTAGATGCTGACCTAGGTCAAGTGCTCAGTCAACTGGGATAGTGGATTTGCTTGTCTGTCGATCCGTAAATCTTCTTACTTGTTTATTTACTCCTGATTTTACATCTCTATCTCAGATAGACCTAATAGACAGATAGAAGCGAACAATTGGGCCAGGGCTTTAGACGCCATCTGAGAGAACCCATGAATCACAATTGAACTATATGGCCAAAGTAAGAAAGAAAGTCAGGACCCAAAATAGACCTAACCTCAAACTTGATCTAACCTCAATCTTGACCTAACTCATCCTAACCACCGAATTCCCAACACTGCATCTTAAAAATAGTTTGCAACTTTTGTGTAAAACCGAATAAGAAGTGACGAGAAAGAATATAAAAAAATTGGAGCATGTAAGACACAAAAGCTACACAACAGTGGCAACGAAGAAATATAAAAAAGATTCAGGAAATGAGAACATTATGCGGCAGTTTACTTCTTTTTCTTTTCATAATCATTTATAGACTGAAAAGTGAGTGAGTCACACAATGATGCACTATTACAGGTGCTTGTTGCAGACACAACAAATGAACGAGGTAAAAGAAATGCCATTTTTATTGTAAATTGAATTGAAAGGAAATGCCAGTAAATTACAAATCATGTCGTGGAAATGAATGGAAGTCATTAATTAAACAAAAGTGCTTTTACTATCACTTCTCATTATCTTGTCTTGAAATCGCCAGAAGATTAAGATAATTGGAAATTGAAATTTGAGACATTGAAGATCTAAGGCAGTGCGGTTTGGCATGGAAATTGGAAATAATTATGAAATAAAATTTTTGGATAGACTGGAAAGTAATTGAAAATTTCTTTAATTGCCTTGTTGAAACAGCAATCAATTTTTATGAGTGTGAATAGATTAAGCATGAATTACTCCGACCAGCAGTTATGGTTGTTGATTCAGTATAGCCAGTATTGTTGTTTGAAGACTTTTTTGACATGCTTTACGTAAAAGTCGTTCGAATATTTGATATTGTTGGCAATTTTGAGTGGATATGAGTGTATAGAATGAAGTTTAGGTGAATTTGGCATTGCTGTTGTAATGTGGATATAGCTGAGAGGTTTGGCAACTGAAAGGATAGGTTTGATACATTATTGAATGAGGACATGGGTTCAATTCTCATTAAAATTATTGAAATTCAATGAAATGACTTCAAATCAAGTTCTTGGAGTTGATTCAAACTTTACAAACAGGTTCGATTCCCAAATTCTACTAAAAATAGCCAAAATCACTGTAAATTGTGCATATCCGACGATTTGACAGCAAACGCTGAAGCCAGTGCTTAAGTTTGTTCAAAATTGTCCAAAATCAGTCAAATCAAACCCATTAAACTGCATATATGCTGGCTGCATAATTCAATATATCCACCAAGTTCCGCTGCCTTTTTTTCCAAAACATTACATTTAACTCCAATAAACACTAAACTTCCTCATCATCCTCATAATGCATATTCAATCTCTCAAATTCCTCTGTCTAATTCCATCATATTTACCTCTAATGCATTCAAAATTGATGTTTATAGAAACAATGTGTTATATCCAACAGAAATTCTATTTTTCAATGCTTCATTGTGTAGCATTTTGTGTATTTATTTATTCATTTTCTTCCTCATATCAATGATTGATGTTTATGTTTATAAATCATCATGTACATATGAATCCCCCGGTAAAGCAAACAAAACAACAAAAAGATTCAAGAGTACGGAAACAGCCAATGCTAAAAAGTTACTTTTCTTCTTATTGTTTTGCACTTAATAAAATTGTCAATTTTTCATTCTTATGAGGCAAAAGGAAAGTTTATTTTCTTGTGCCTTGTTTCCAAAAAACTGAGGCAATTTTTCATGAAAAATCGCTCAAGACGCTCCGGTGCCTTTTTGGAAATGTTTTGCTGTTGTGAAGTTGAATTGAGATTGTTATTTTTTGAGGCTCAAGTTGCTGTGGAGATTAAGTAGGTTTTTGGAAGTTATATGAAAGACAACTTCAATTCCAACCCTAGCGCCAAAATGGCAAGATTTTTGGACGATATTGCCAGAATTCGAATGCAAGATTTTTGCCCGAGAACGATTTTTGCCAGACTTTGCAAGATTTTCCATACATTGAAAATCCTTAACTGCACGACAATGCAAGAAAACAGCTATAAATCGGACCGATTTTTTTTATCGGTCCGATTTTTGCAAGATTTTGCCAGACAAATCGTTCATAACTTGACTAACTTGCATGCAAGTTTTGGACGATTTTTGCCAGATTTTGAAAGATATTGCAAGATTTTTAATTAAAAAATTTTAAAAATTTTATTTTTCCCATCTTTTTTTTCTCTTTCTCATATACTTCACAAGTGTATTAATCTTTTTAAAACCTTTTATACTCGTCCGATTTTTGCCAGATATTGCCAGATTTGTCTTGGGATTTGAACCTTGGATCGCTTGTTCTGAAAATTGTTTGAAGTCCTATACTTAACCGCTGAGCTACCGCCATCTGAAATTATATAATATTCAAAATGGCAAAAGACATATATAAGTTATTAGCTTATTACGAACGTGAAATAAACTTATATTTTCAATATAACGTCTTGAATTAAATGTTTGTTGTAATTATTTTAAAAAAACCATTTTAATTTTTCAAAATATTTAGTTTATGTGTATTTTATTCACATTGTATTTACATGTGAATGTATTGAATTTGTTTAGATTAGAAGTTAGCTTTTTAACGAATGACAAATTAACAATAAGTTGTTTTTAGTTTGTTTTTTAATTCATTTTAATTCTACATCATAATCTAGTTACAGATTTGAGATTGGTAGAGGCATTGGCGAGGATAATGCGAAATTCCCTATATGCATTATAGTGATCTTCAAATCAAATCATTTTGAGTATAATCAAGAAAATTTAGTAACGAGAAACCAAAATTTCTAATTCTAGTTAATCTAGTAAAACATGTGTCCGACATAATCTAGGAAAAAATCAGAAATATAAAACTTATAAGATTTTCTGAAAATTCCAAAAAAAAATTCAAAAAATATCTGGCAAAATCGTTCAAGAATCTTTCAATTTCTGTCAGATATTCGAAAGACTTTTTCATCCGATTTTTGCAAGATTTATCTTGCACAATCGGACCGAAAACTGTAAGATTTTTCGTATGTTTTCAAAGAAAATATGTCTGGCGAATTCTGGCAAAAGTCGGACGTAAAAGATTCGTCCGATTTTTGCCAGAAAATGCAAGATTTTTTTTCTGGCAATATCGTCCAAAAATCTTTCAAAATCGGACGGAGTTTTTCGTGTGAAAAAAAATCGTCCAATATCTTGCGAAAATCTGGCAAAATCGGACGGACAAAAAAAGTCTGGCGAAAATCTTTCCATTTTGGCTCAAGGGAAAAGCATTAGTAACTATTAGAAATTCGTTCCAAAACTGTCAAGAACAGAGAAAATTTTGTGAAAAATTGTCGGTAACGAGGGTTAAATTTGGGAATTTATATGCATGGAGGGGAGTTGAAGGGTTTCGTCAGAGGTTTGAATCGATGCTATAGAGCGTATCCAGAAGAGAAAACAATACTTCAGAATAATCTAACAATTTGCAAGCTTTTTTAGAGACAGACAGCTCGAGCCTCATTTACCGTGACTCTAAGGGTTCATATTTGATTATATACTGTTTAAGGAGTACCAGGTCTAATCAAAATACATTGAAATGTAGTCCACACAGTCACTAAGCTGATATTAGACCGAATTGACCAAAATATGATAGATCTAGTCATTAACTGGACATTAAATTGCCTATAACTAGCTTAAAAGTATTTTTTCCAGTTAGGTATGATAAGTACCAATAAGTCAGCTTCATAGTGACTTTAAAGTTGCAGTCACTGCCAAGAACACTCCGCTTGCTTCTAAACATATTGTCCACTAGCCTTCAAAGTGAGTCAAATGGTACAATCTTACTTCAAGTCCTGACTTTATCAAATTTGGTCATCACCAATGAAAGTACCAGGTCGTCCTAATTCAGCTCGAATAAGCATTCTTAGAGATGTTCCCACTATTCCAGATCAAGCTTGATTCCATCTGATCCGAGCATATGCTCAGTTGCCAATTCAACTAAGAACAATTGAATCAAACTCTACAGAATCCACTAAACATCAACTAAACTTCAACTCAGTCAATTCCTTTTACAAAATTTTCCTTATTTTATTCCATATGCCATTATGAAAAGGAAAAAAGCATATTCAAGTGAATTACATTCAGCATACCTCCCCTCACTTTACATTACCTTTATGCTGCACAAGCATAACCCTTACATTATATTCATGGATAAACTTCCATTGATGAATGTGTTTCTTCGTCTTTTTTTGTATGTCAAGGAAGAAAAATCAATAAAAAAATTGCTGTATGTAAAAAGAGTAGGGAACAATGGCAAAGGTACAAGCATGTAATGGCATTTACAAATACACACACATAAGTTCTCCTTCATCATCATTAAATTGTTAATGAACTGCTTGCACATTAAATCAGCTAACGCAAAAAAAAGACTGTTTAGATACAATTTATGTGCAATTTATAGTCATTACGGGCAATGGAAATAGTGAGATTTTGCTCTATTTTATGTAATGTAGAGTTAATTGTGCAGCAGATAACAAAAAAATGCACTTTAAGGAACACTTATGTTGTGTTGAGGAATTTTTTAAATGAAATACCATTAAACGGATGGATAAACGAGATGTATGCAGAGAATAATGGAATGGAATTTTCAGGGTTGAGAGTTTTTGAAGGTTTAGTGCAGAGATCGACAACCTTTTATTTTTCAAGGCACATCTTGGTGGCTTGACTCGATTTAAGTATCACTCTACATACCGATAGTTTTTGACGGTACCCTAACGAGCCGTGGCGCACCGGTTACCCACCACTGGTGTAGAATAGTAGCAGAATGGAATTTTGTAGGTATGGAAGTATATGCAAGTGAATCTGGTAGTGTTAACAGGTGAGGAATGCGGATAGTTGGTAAAGAAGTTGGCCTGCATTATTTAATTCAAGTTATGGGTTCAATTTCTATCAGAAGAGTCTTTCTATCACTATAAGTAAGTGACTCCAGAAGGAAAAATGCGTCCAGGTGTCCCAAAAGCAACATGACGAAGAACAGTAATGCGGGAAGGTCAATTAGATGTCAAAACAGAGAATTTGTTACAAGCTAAGGTAACAGAGTCAAATAGAAGACCTTTTGTAATAATCTAGGCTCCTAGTCGAAGCTTAGCTCCAGTAAGTCTGTAAGTAAGTAAGTAAGCGTCATTTGAGCGACAGAACATGGTCATTAAGACAATGCCACTTCTTCGTGTTGCTGGATTGTAAATAAACAGACATAAGGGATCGTGATGTCTATTTTCAACCTTTTTTACTACAAAACAGCCAGAAAACCTGACAACAAGCATCAAGCTCCACCACCACCTCTGCCAAAACCTCCTTCAAATTCTCATGATAAAGAAAATACATTCTAAAAACAGAGGTTCAATATCAGATGAAGACAGATGAGAGAGGTTGATTAATGTGTCTGGATAGAAGCATCTATAAATTCAGCTAAAGAACGAATGAAAGTTTTATTTTCAGCATCGGATTTCCTGCTCAACATTTAAAATTGAAATCTTATAAGGCTTTAATCATGCTTTGAAAATGGATTTAAAATCGATAAAAAATAAGTTTTATTGCTTCTGAACAGAACATGATCAAATGATTAAGATACAGGAGAATCAATGGGATTAGCTGTCTAAAAAGTAAGTGACTTAGTTTAATTTATAGCTGAACTACTGCCAATGATCATAAAAACTTCTATAGAATCCATAAAAATGATTTTAATCCACTTTAATACCTAAGCCATTATTCATTTTGAGTCAGTTTTTACTTCCTTTGTGTTTGAGGTTTTTTCGGCTACGGGAAGAACAGTTTACGATTATCATAAAAATATAAACTTTTCATTTCATTAAACTCTCACTTTTCTTTGCCATTTCTTCTTAAATCCATCAAATACAAAATTGAAATTGATTTTTTTGCTGGGAATGAAACTAGTTTTGGGGATCATACGGAAGTGACGTCAAGTTAAAAATGCCATTTTTCAGATTCTTTACAAATTCACGCACCCAAAATTTGTACCCCATAACAAAATCGCAAACCCCTCACTTTACCCCTAAGCCAGTGGTGGACAACCTGTGGGCCGCAGCACCACCAAATATGTTTAGAAACATCATGAACCGTATGCAATGGATCAAAATGTGCAGCCAAATATAAAAGGTTGTTCACTACTGCCCTAGGTTTTACCTAACTTCCGCACGTCCCCGTCCCTCATAAGCAAGAACTTCCAACACAACAGCAACAACAAAAAAAGGTCAAAAAGTCGTAAAAAAATTTGTTCTTTACATTGAAGCCATAAAAATCGTGTTTCACTTCCATCATATGTTGAAGTTGATTATTGATTTGTAGCTTAGCATTATTATTTTGCACATATAGGAAAACAAAACAGCACCGCTGTGTGCCATAAAGGTAGGATTTTAAAGACACAACAATGTTTTCACTTTTATTTCACGTTTTTTGTTCAACTTTTTTTTTATAGAAAATTGCGAAATTGATTTTTGATTGAATTTGCTGCGGAATTGTATGGATGCATGCCTCAATGTATTATCAATTTTTGTGAAATTTGTGAGAAATTTGTGCTGTCCATAATTCATTAATAATTGACAAAAAGGTATAAAGTTTTAAAAACTCATTGATTCATACGTAGAAAGAAGATAAGTAAATGAAAATTAATACTTTTAAGCTTTCTCTCAATTGTCGATGAATTGTTATTTGAATTATGACACCCACGAGTATGTTGTGTACTTGCTATTGTGAGAATTAAGTGTTTTTTTGGCAATAGAATGAGGTTTTGAAAGGTAATTTAATGATAAAATGCTTCGGATATTATGGGAACTGTCGATAAAGATAGCTTGATGTTGGAAATTGGGAAGACAGCAATAGAGCTTAGCTTTAGGCGCCATCTGAGGGTAGTCTCAGATCACATCTAATCTTTACGACCAGCGAAATAAATAAGAATCTTAATTTTGAAACTTAATAACTTTACACTTGACTGTTTTGCAGATATAACTACACTTTTTAACAAATCGTTACGAATGGGAATCGAACTCGTGATCTAAGAATCTCGGTCGTATGCCCTTAGAATTAGGCTTTCGGGGCTGTAGTGAACTGTTTGGCAGAATGCCAACTTTAATTATTATTCTGCTTTAATATGTGACAATATTATGGAAACTTTTTTGTTCCACGACACAGTATGTTGGAAAGCACTCGACATGCGCTTCATGCGATTTCCATGTGCCGCGACATAAAGGTTGCTCACCACTGGACTTAAGTAGTCAAAAATCAATTCCTAACCTTTAATTTCCTTCAAAAAATCCAACAGTAAACTCATCCAATAAGTCCACAACAATTTCCCACGAAAATGCACTACTGCCATTGACATTTACATGCAGAACAAAAGAAAGACATACTCCAACTTGTTAATTCTTTCTTATTAAACTAAAATTTCATACATATTGTTGATGGTAAAAGAAGAAAACAAAACAAAATTGATGAAAGAAGTCATTAAACAGATGTTGGGTGTTATTCAGGTCAAAGAACTGAAAACAGTGAAAATAAAAGCACATAAAAAAATTGTTTACAAAAAAAATTATATGTGGATTTATTTATAGTTGATGTGATTTTGAACTATTTTGAGTATGTCGAGTAGTACAATATAGTCGCTAGGAAATGCTGAGTCATCGAATTGACTATAAGACGTGGAGCTGACCTAACAGGACCGTGAATGTTCTATTGATCCAATGTTAAGGCGATGGTTGAATTATTTGTCATATTGTGCTGGTCGGGACTCAAAATTAAGATTGCAATGGATTTTGGGACGCAATTTTCGATGCATTTGAAAAATCCAATTCTGGTGCCTTTCAGGCTCAGGATAGTGATGCTTGACATCAATGCTCTTCCTTTCTCTAATCTGTGCAGCTATCCCGAATAACACAAGTCGGTTAATAGATCCAGAACTGGATTATCAACAGACTGGCGTGACACTTGCATGATTCTGGATTTAAAACGATTATGACTCAAATTCAGAGTCACGTCGGTCTGGGGCAGGTTTAGTATCGATTAACTATTCAATTTGAACTGTGATGTTCAAGTATGATCCATAATTATTCAAATCATATCAATTTCCATTCAAATCCAACACGGTAAGTGAAAAACTTGTGGCAAATAAATGGGGTCAAATGACCCCATGTATTTGCCACGTAGTCACTCACTTGGTTGTGTTGGATTTGAATAGAAATTGATATGATTTGAATAATTATGGATCATTTCAGGGTATCCGAACAGTTCGATCGATACCAAACTCATGGTCGGCTTGACAATGACTGTATGCCAGATTCGGTTTAAACTTGAAGCCATGCTGGAGTTACATTAGCCTAGTATTCGATTCTGAATCGATTAACAGACTTGTGCTTTTTGGGATGGCTACACAGATTAGAATAGGAATAGCATTGATGTCAAGCATCACTATATTGAGTCATAAAGGCACTAGAATTGGATTTTTCAAATGCATCAAAAATTGCGTCGCAAAATCCATTAAAATCTAATTTTTTGAGACCCGACCAGCACAATATGACAAATGATTCAACTATTGCCTGTAAAACGGGCCAATAGAACCGTCACGTTGCTGTTATGGGACCTCCACGTCTTGTAGTCAATGTGATGATTCAGCAGTTCCTAACGACTTCATTGTACTACTCGACATACTCAAAATAGTTCAAAATCACATCAACTATAAATATATCCACATATAATTTTTTTTGTAAACAATTTTTTTATGTGCTTTTATTTTCACTGTTTTCAGTTCTTTGACCTGAATAACACCCAACATCTGTTTAATGACTTCTTTCATCAATTTTGTTTTGTTTTCTTCTTTTACCATCAACAATATGTATGAAATTTTAGTTTAATAGTTTCATAAGAAAGAATTAACAAGTTGGAATATGTCTTTCTTTTTGGCATGTAAATGTCAATGGCAGTAGTGCATTTTCGTGGGAAATTGTTGTGGACGTTATTTAAGACGTTGATGCAAGAGAATAGCTCACAAGTGTTCATTATGGATTATTTAACAACAGTGACTAGCACTAGGTGTAGCCTCTATTGTAGGATTTGCCGAAAAATTGCTGGACTGCATTTTATGTTGTTCTAGATGCGCATCCAGGCCTGCATAGACACATAGTCTAACACGGAAAGCATACAGGGTTGAAATAACCGAAAATCCAGCTTGCAACCAACTTGCTACTCATCTAAGGTCGAATTTCATCAAATCTGACCCTACGCCACAGTCATGCTGACTTGATGCTCTATTTTCAGTCATTTCTACGTCATTTGGCTTCCTCAAGCCGATTAGTCACTCAAATCGATCAATTCCGTCCTTAAAGAATCAAAACAGCCATCAATAAGCCCAACAACCTTGACTCTATATCAGATCCAAACGCCACAATACTAAAAATCAATCTGATAACCATCTAGCATTGAAACTTTTTCCTATACAGATACAAATCCAACAATATGCAAACAAAATATTGCAATTTGCCGACTGAATATCGTTCAAGGAAATAGCGTAGCGACAATAAGTCTACTGCATCATTCGAACCGAAACGGCAAGCAATTGAAAAAAAGTTTTGAAATATATCTACAAGAAGTAGGTTTGGTGCTTAAAAGTATTAAATTTATTGACGGATATAAATCATGTCTCGTTATTATCAAGAATGTTTCGCAAAATTAAACAAAAGCTTTATGAGGAAATTTATGCTTCTGACTTGGAATGTTGAAGCTATGGATCCAATGCAATAAATTAAATATGAAGTAATTAAGTAGCAAAAATTTCAAAATTTTAAAAACCGTTAAATTTATTAATAATTTTTCAAAACTTTCTTTAACGCAAAAATTAAGTCTATCGCAATTAATTAAAACATATAAGTCATATCCAGCACTTTCTATCGTAATTCTTCATCTTGACTTCCTCCCCCAGTAACCTCGTACACAAATTTCGTAGAATTTATTAAATAAAGTACAGAAAGAAAATGTGGAAGGCAAAACAATTAAGTCTTGGCATGAAAAACTAGGTCGAAAATATGAATACACGAAAAAAATGGGAATAACACTAATTGATACAACGAATAGCTTTTTTTTTTTTGCATGCAAGAAAGATTACATTTGGAAATATAATTATTGTATTTGTTACAGACATTATAGAGCGTCTATTAATGACGTATGACTTGAATTGGGTTTTATACAGTTGTATACACTCGACAACTTATACACTCGACTGACTGGAGTGGACTAGTTGGGAGTCTAGTGTTAGGGATGCAGATGACCCGGATGCCGATGACCTGTCTAGACGGATTAGATCCAGATGATTAGGATTAGACCAAAATCTAGGCAAAATTAGTCATTCTTAGACAACATTAGTCTTGTCTAAGGAAATTCAACCAATTGCTCGTCCCAAGTAGGAATCGAACCTCAGATCTTTCGATTTCCTTTCACGTTTTATATAAGCTACTAAGCTTCTCTCCAATTAGTTGCAATTAGACACCATTAGCTATGCCTGGTCAATATTAGTCATGTCAAGTCAGTCAATGAGCTATATTTGCTTCTATGATCAAGTTATCATGCAATAGGCTGTAATGTTCATTGTCTGTCTTCAAATAAACTAAAAATAGACGTTACGGTGCCGTTAGGACGGTGCCTTTTGAAGCTTTGCAGTCAACATAACTCACCGTAGTTCTCGAAGAATAGAGCCTGCTTTGGGCGACAATGGCATCACGTGCATCTCAGCCAAGGAAGTAAGTCATGGCGTTACTTTAGCAACTATGTTGTGGCAGTCAGTACAATGTCACACATAATTGACATCACTCTCAAATGACCCCCAAATACAAAACGCCCTAAATATTTCATATATTTTAGTTTTTTCTTTCTTTCCTATCCAAATTGGCAGTTACATCAGAAGTATGAATCTTCTTGATGTTCACCATCCAACCGACTCAAGTTTGACTTCTTCTTATTTTTTATCGCACTGGTAATTTACACCTTATGTTTCATGGCTTTTTTTCTTGCTGTGTGAATTTTATTATTTGAGTAGGTGAGGTTCTTGTGAGCTCATTTTGGGGCTAAATAGCTGGCTTTATACTCGTAAATTGTAAAGTGAATTTTATCAAGATTTTTATCTAGCCGCTGCATGCAAACTTAATGAATGGCTGGAAAGATGTTATTTTGAGTTGAAATTTTATGGATGTTGGTCATTTGTGGTATGTTGGTGATGTGATTTATTAGCAGGGTTGGGTTAGGTTAAGAGGTGAGGTAAAAATATTTTTGAATTTTTAAAAACCGTTACAAAAATTATTAAATGATGAGATTTGAACGCATGACTTCTTGGTGCTAATTGCCAGGTATTCTAACTTCTAGGGCACCGAGTCATATAAAGTTGTATTAATCACTATGTGCTGTGCGCCCAAATTGCATCGTGATACTCGAACTCATGACTGTTTGGTTACTTGCTTAGTACTTAAATGGATCCGAGAATTGAACTCATGGTTCCTCTTGATAACTTGCCTGGCACTCTATCCTCTAATCCACCAAACCATATAAAGTCGTATGACAGTTTCAAATATTATGCAGTTTAAATAGATCGCAAGAATCGAACTCCTGGTCTCTTGACTACTTGCCTAGTACTCTATCCTCTAGGCCACTGAGTCATGAAAAAGTCCTATGACAGTTTTGAATACCATTTACCCAAAATGTAGCTCGGGATTCGAACTCATGACCTTTTCGTTACTCGTCTAGTGCTCGATCCTAGAGTACTATCCTAATACTCTATCCCCTTGGCCACCGAGCCATATAATAGTCATAACATGATATGACATTTTTGAACATAATATACCCTAAATATGCCCTCAACTCAACTCCACCCAAAAATCCTCTCTAACTTGTTATTTTATACTCATTATCTTTAATTCACACTCAGCTAATTTGCACGAATTCACAACAAGATTGTTCTCCTATGTGCGATCTTTCTTTGGTTCTTGCATGATAAATACAATTATGAATATTATTATTTGCTCATTTTAATGTAAAAAAAAAGAGATGGAAGTAGCGAAACCGGCTTTAACGAATTTTTCATCGTATTTATGACTGCTCATAATAATAACAATAACGACAACATTTTTTATTGCCTGCTTCTGATGACGATGACGATGATGATGATGTAATGTTTGTTTTTAGAAACATGCTTATTGTTATTCGTGAGTTGCTCTCTTCGTTTAATTAGTGCTGGGAACTCTTGATTATAGAATTGAAAATTTTTCGTCATGTTTTTGGTAAGATGAGTGTTTAAAATTTTAATCGTGATCAATTTAGATATGAGGAAAGATGTTTTTTGCTGAGAGTAGATTGTGGATTAGAATATAGCAGTGGTGGGCAACCTGTGTGCCGCGGCACTTTAGTGTAGCCCTAAAAATTTGAGCAATTGCCATGAATTTTGAGCAATTGTTTCGATCGAGGCTCACTCCCAATATGTACCACGAAAAAAAAGGTTGCCCACCACTGGAATATAGTAATTGTAAGCAACGGTAATTGTAAATTGATAAATTGTTTGGACATGTTTTAACTGTTACAATTTTTGGAATAATGTAGTAGAAAAGAGAATGTGGATTAGAATGTTGTTAATCTTTGATGAGTATTATTATAATGGATTGTAATGGGAGGTAGCATATAAATAAGTTTTAGTGTATTAAGTACTTTTTGGCAAGTTTTGTATGAATTTGGATAGTACTTTTGAATGAAAATCATGAATTTGGCGGTGTTTTGTGATTACATAGTCAACAGAAGATACAAACAGTTACCAGTTAAGTGCTTAATCGTTTTGCATTTAATATATTACTAGCGGGGACATGTCAGGGTTGTGTATCTAATGAAACTAGCAAAGTTTGAAACAAAGCTCTTAGTCTGACACAGTTTAGGTTGATCAGATCCAATGTGGCATAAACATCATCGAAAATAATCATTTGCTATCCAGATCATTGAGATTCAGAGCTGCGTTAGGGCATTTTGTTGCTAGGAATTGTCTAATAAGTAAGATTGAGTCAGATCTGTACATTTGAGTAGGCAACAAGGTTCATATTTAGATCCACAAACTCGCAGTTGACTCAAATTTCATTCGGAGTCGAATGGACTTGAGGCAACAGTAACTAAAATCAGAAAATACTTCCATGAATGACATTACTGCCTGTTGTCCACAAAATAAGGCTATGAGCAGCGTTTAGATTGCATTTAGACAGCGTTTGGACTGCAAAGGACAAGTGGTCGATTTCTCCTGCCGAGTCTCGAACCCATGATCGCCAGATTGTTGAAATAATTAAAAACCATTCCGCCACCGAGTCACTTAAACTTTAACACAATACTTGCATAAAACCTTAGTCAATTAAGCTACCTATAATTCACAAATAAGTTTTCTATAAAATATGGCCAAAATACTCCTCACCGTCGCCAAAATTTGGCCAAAGCAATTTCACAGGCATTTCCTCCCAACCAAACTCTGCACAATCTCACATGATGACTAAGCCTTTATAAAAGCATAATCATTAATCCACATTACACACATTATTCGTACCAAAGAAAAAAATAAATAAGTCATTATTCAGCTCATTATCTTAAAATCTCAATTGCTTCATCGAAACGCTCCAAAAATAGCTATCACATCCTTATTTGACCTTTAAAAGTGCAAAACTTTTTTTGTTAAAAAATTTTAATTTACAGCTCAACGCTTTTGTGTCGCAATTTCTCAGCTAATTAAAGTTGATCAACAACAATCGAAAAAAAATGTCAAATCAAATTATCGCTGGAAGGCTTGATTTTGTATATTTAATCGATGAATTTGTTATTTCTATCGACCTTTGCTAATTTTCAATTATTTGTCAAAAATTTAGTATTTTTTTTTTGTGTGTAGCATATAGCTACTGGCTATTTTAATTAAATTTGCATAAAATTGAGGCATTTCAAATTTTTGTGTATTTGTGGCTTGATTTGTAAAATTTTATTAGATTTTTTGGTGCAATATTCTCAATGATTTGTAGGTGCTTGAAGGACTGTTGCTCAATATTTTATGAATTGGGAAATTTAGTGGAAGTGAAGTCAAATGAAGCAATAGAATTTAATTGAACTTTTTGTTGATTTTATGAAGTTAAGGTTTGAATTGATTTTCTGATTATGGACTGTATGATTGGAATTGGCTGGATTTTGTAGATGAAGCTTCAGTTTGGAACTCAAATGTCCTAGAGCAGTACAATGTTGGGAAACGCATTATTTGCCGTAAATATTGGTCAAAATCAGCTGTCAAGCGTCTTATCGATAATACGGCCATGTAACGATTCCTTAGCAACCACACTGTGCTGTTCGGGAACATCATGTTTGCTAGAGCACCGCTGCGTTGCCGTATCAAGGGTAAAAAGCCCTAATGGTACCATTACAGCTGATTTTGACTCATTTTTATCCCAACAAATGCAATTCACCTCAATATGCCCCTCAGGCAACAACAAAATCTCCATCCACCCAATCTACAGCACATAACCCCTCCAATTCCCAAACCACACGTGCCATGAACATTAAAAATTTTTTGCAATAAGAAAGCCTCCTCCTTTCTATTCATAAAGTTCAACACATAAAAACTATTTACAATTATGACATTGTTCGTGCTGTCCATATGAGAAAGAGTTCCTATCGACATAAAAGTAGTTACAAAGCAAATGGGGCTGAGAAAGAAGCAACAGTGAGCAGCAAAAAAAAGGAGAAAATATTTTTTTAATTTCAATTCATTCATAAAATTAAACAATGTAATTTCATTTAAAAGCAACGATCTCTTCACTGGGTTTGTTTGTAAATGATGTAGTATAATGCAAAGTACTCTAAATTCTGGAAAGGAAGCTGTTGATAGAGACAGTGTAGCAGCACTTGGTATTGGTAATTGGTAAAGAGCAGCCAAGCGATTGAGCCAGTTTAGGACGACAAATGAGAGATGCCATGGATTACAGCTGATCTGTACGGCCAGCAAAGCAAGCAAGCATATATTCTAATAATAAGGAACTCTAAGGAAGTCGTGTTATTGGGATTTGAACATCCTTAACCAAAAAGACCAAGTTAGAAGACCTTTAGTTAAATTCGCGATTTGCCATTGAAATGACGACATATCAGTGCCTTTGCGACTATATATTGCACCCTGGGATCATTATTTCATTCAGTTTCAGTCAGTGCCGTCCCCAAAAAAATTAGAAATGCCATAAACCATATGTCGTGTGCTTTTCGGCCCAGGTTTATCACCAAGCTATCCTGCGAAAGATTAAAGGTTCCGCACCACCGGCTTAAGTTCTAGACATCATTTACGAACATCCCCTCCTCCCATACCTTTTTGTGCACTCTCATATTTGTCTTTTTTTTGTCCAATTCATTTAAGACAAAACACATTCAAAAATTTCAATTATACGATATTTTTTTTGCAGCATTAAGCTGTTTGCCATGTCACTTCCTCTTAACTACAAAGATTCAACAGTTCCCATGATAATCGCCTTCCTTAGTCTTGCGAAAAAATATAAAAATTTCGCTTTTAGCAATGAATAATAAGAACATCGTTGCTGCTTTTGTTTCACTTAATTTGTATTTGTTTATGATTTGTGTGATATTTACCGGTCACTTTTTTATGGCGGTGTTTGCCTGTTCTCTTGGATTTTAGATTGACATGAAGAAACGTAAATTGTTCAGCAATTATCATTCAATCGCTGCAAATTACAGCATTTGTCAGGCTTAAGTGAATTGGTTTTTTTGGATGAAATTGATCATGGGGGGATTATGTAAGCTAATGTGGACGATGGCTTTAAAGGTTGTTGGTGAATTTTGATGCACTTTAAAAGATGGAATTGGAATTAAATAGTGACACTAGCTGCAGAAGCGACTTCAGGACATAGGACGGTAATGAAAGAATGACAGTTAGATGTCAAAACTGAGAATTTGTACAAGCTAAGGTGACAGAGCCAGCAACAGAGTCAGATGGAAAGCATTTTGTAGCAACCTAGGCTCCAAGTCGGAGCATGGTTCCAGTAAGTACTAGCTGCAAAAAATAGAGGTTTGGTACGTTAACCACTAACAAGCAAAGATCATTCTTTCATGGTATAGGATTACCACTGCTGTATCTAAAGCCACTGCGATCTCGTTGTCTTGGCACCTTGTTGATGACTATATGACATGGTGTCCAGATGGCATCAATTTACTAGAGTAAGCTTCATAAAACTGCCAGTTTGGGTTGAAAAATGCATGTTTTAATGAAATCTAGAGTGGCTAGGTTTCTTTATGATCAGTTAGAACTATGACTAATCGTCATTAGAACCAGACATACAAATAGGCTTATAGGAAATCCAATAGTTTTTAATATGCATTTTGTCAAATATTCACTATGTAGTATCTATGATAAATAGCTCAGTTAATAGATTGTGATAAATAAAGTGCGCTATATATAACGTCGCAGGTTCGAATCCCAATAGATTTAAAGTTCAAATCGCTTCACTCTTGCTTTTTTTATTTATGATTTTTTGACTTTTTACAAAATCAGCCGTCAATAAATGCAAATATGGCCGTAGCTCATAAATTTTTTTTACCCAACTTAAAATCCAGCATTGCTAGTCCAGCACTCACTTTCAATAAACTTTCGATTAATAATTTCAATATCACTATCTTCTATATTCATTAAACTTCTTCTACATACTTTATTTAATGAAATATTACTTTCAATTTTGATCCAGAAACAGCTGAAGATTCCATCAATGCAATTTCATCTTTATTAAAATTCAACTCTTAGTTTTTTGTTAGGTGAAATCAGTCTTAATCTTATTAAGTTTACAATATCATTTGTAATTCCAAAAAATTGATAATTGCATTTAATTGAAAAATAAAAGTTAAATTCATGTTAAAAGAGAAACATGAAGATTACACAAAAGAAATAAGTAAAGAAAGCATTAGCGTCAAAGTGAAATCAAGGCCATAAAATATGTAGAAGATGATGTTGAATTAAATGAAATAACAATGAGAATTGGATGTTAAATATTGAGGATGGAATTTTTGGGGTCGTTTGCAAGTGATTTCTAGAGGGAAAATGGGTGGTAGGGCATGGTATGGGGGTAGATAAGAGAAGGGTGGGGGTTAAATTTAACACCCCAAGCGTCCAAAGGAACATGGTGCAACCTGCCAGTTAGATTTCAAAACTGAGAATTTGTACAAGCTTTGTGATTTTATCAGCAATATAGTCAGATAGCAAGCCATATGTAGCCACCTAAGCTCCAAGTCGAAGCATGGTACCATTTAGTAAGTAAGTAAGTAAGTAAGTAAGTAAGTAAGTAAGTAAGTAAGTAAGTAAATTTTACCCCCAAACCTCCCTACACCCAGAATAGTACCTTTAAGTCATTATTTTAAGGAACAAGCGCTTGTAAGCATCTCTAACGGCAAAAGATTATGAGGATGACCAAAGACACCTTGAAAGGAGGTTGTAGAAAGAGACAGTATTGCACTTGGTACGGAAACCGCCTCTAGAATCAGCTTTATGTGCAATTTGAGGGAAGATATAGATTACAATTTATCTGTTCGAGTAACAAAGTAAGAAGTAAGTAAATAAGGAAGAATCGCTAATGAGTCTTGAACCTATGAATTATTTCTTGATACTGAAACATTCTAGTACCGAAGTACATGACCAAGTACGCGGAGTTGATAAATCATCCCAAGTGAGCAGCTTGACATAGTGTCGAGTTAATAACTAGACCTACGGGGCAGTTTGTTTGATATAATATGTCATTAGACGGCCGTAGGTCTAGTTGTTAACCAGACATAATGTCAAGTTGTCCACTAGGGCACGTTATGATTAATTTTGTTAATTTATGGTTTCAGCTAAGGTTCCAACACCCTTAAGAGGCAAAAAGGCCGATTTTAGGTACAGTAGTGGTCGTTCTAGACAATGGCAGTATGTTGATGTTCTTTGCCTGTTAGGGACATTCTCAAAGTCGACCAAATCACTACATACACCAATCCAAGTCCAACTAACACAAAAGCATCAGGAAGAAGCAAGAATTTCAAAAAGTCAATTTTCAAACAATCATCATTTATGAACGATCCAATTTGCAATAACACTACAAAATGAAGAGCATTGAATTTATAATAAAGATAAAGAAAAAAAGTCATATGAATGGATCAAGTGGAATTTAGTGCCATAAAATTTTCTCGTCTAATAAAATTCTTTACTCCAAAAATTGAGCATAAAAAGGCATATTGTAAGCAGCATCCTGATGAAATCAAAAGAAATTCGACATGCTTTGAATTCACAATTTTCCATTATTTTCTTCTTTTTGTTTCAGTTCCATTTCACATCCTCACATCCACAAAAGAAAAAATTGTTGCTGCCTGCCTGTTTTTTTGTGTTCCTTTTGCAGAAATTTTAAACGAAGCGAAAGCAATTTGCATGCTAATTAATAAATCTCTGTTAAAAAAGGCAGTGACTAATGTTCTGTTCCTAGAAATATGCAGCAGTTGTCTTTAATTATTCCTCACGCACAGTCTCATTAAATTTATGGAACAGATCTTGTTTGTTGTATTAAAAATAAAGGAAGTAGAAGAAAAATGGCTGAAAAAATCCTTTGTGTTAAGAGGAAAGCATGAATGTAATCTGATAATTTATGGGAGGCAGTTTATAGTCGCACACATACATATGTCTTGCTAATATTGGATATCCTCCACCCTCTTGTGCTACAATAGCACTTTTTAGCAATCCTTTTTGTGCTTTAAATTCTGTTGAGAATTTTAAGAGTAATTATTTATATTTTGGAAAGCTTTGAGTGCTACAACATGCTGGTATGTGCTTCTTGTGTCATTTATTTGGATTTTTTGTGTGTGTAGATTTTGTTCCTTTAAGGATTTTAGACTGATTTAATTTTAGTTATTTTTAGAGAATTTTCAATGAATTTTGTGATTAAAGTTTAGGAACAGATTCAAAGAGTTGAACAGTTGAGCTATCTGCTTGACTACCGCATTATTGCTCAGTGCTAGGAGCATGCAACCGGAAATGGTAGGACGTGGGTTCGAGTCCCATTCAGACAATATTGAAAGTAAGTGTCCTTTTTTTCTCTAGAACTTTCGAAGTAGTTAGGATCGGTACACTTTTGAGTCAATAGATTTTGAATCATTCCGGGAAGTCACATGCCTTGTTAAAGACTAAAATCCGGCTTCGGTACGATATGGCTTTGAAGTGAATTAGACCTCATGAAACCCAACGTTAAGCCAGAATCACGCCAGTATTGTGCCTAATTCTCTCTTTGTCTATCCCATCCACGCCTCCCCAGTCTGTTGATCTGTGTTACCAAATGAATTCAATTCCAAAATTCCTCAAAATTCATCCCATAACACAAAATTCATCCCATAACACAAAATTCATCATGCAAAAGAGTCCTTCACATTAAATTACATCCCGGAAATAAATTCAACCAGAAAAAAAGTCACTCAAAGGGTTTCTCAACGTCCATATGAAGATGTATGTCACACACAGAGCAATTGTATGTCTCATGAGGGGAAAATGGAAGTAAAAAATAAGATAGTTTGCGGACATACCCAAAAAATGCCACAATTTAATTGAGATATCTACTTTTTACTACTTCCTCATGTCACTTTTTTTGAGATTTTTTTCTTTTTCTGAGCATGTATTTGTGCGATGTGGCAGTTCCCCCATCAAATCCCTTATCAATTGAACTGTGTCCTTTTATATTCTTTTGCCTATTTATCTTCATCTTGAGGCCGAGAAAAATGAGAGAAATTTTTTTTTGCTTCTTTTTCATTCAGCAAGCAGGCAGGCACAGGGGTTGGGGTCGGAAAATTTATTTGGGAACGAGGAAAGTTTTTGAAGAGTTTCCTTGTTGGAATTAAATTTATTTTAAAGGTTATTAGGAAATGTATTTGGGATATTAAGAAATTGGAAGTAAATTTACACAAGTCGATTCCTCAAGGCTATGAAATATTCTTTTTTATGATCCATCTCAAGTTACTTAAAAAGTTAAAGCAAGTTGAAACATTATTTTACTATCCATAGTGTATCAACATTTCAGCTTATAAAACTCAACATTTAATGATGAAATGGAAATGGATATAAAACTGGATTATAAACAGAATTTTAGTAGAAACTAAAACTTGGGTCGTTCGGAAATGACGTCTACGTAGAATTTTAAGTTTCTCATTTCTTGTCCGATTTGAGAAAAATACGTCAAATCGACATTTACTTGCTTTTAACAAGGGATAGTGTATTTTTGCTCACTCAGGATATACATTTGAGCTGATATTGGCGATTTTGTTTAGTTTTACCAGTTGGCTGCCACTATAAAGGCAAATCTCGACGCTGTAGTAGCCAATTTGATCGTTTTTGTGTTCTGATCTGGATAGAACTAAATATGCATTTAGGAATTAAGATTGGGAGGCAAAACCCATACTGTAAGTATGGCAATAGCAGGGTTAAGCCAGTTGTGGCTGTTTTCCTAGTAACCTTGAACTTTTGAAAGCTGGATGAATGACAAAAATACGCCATAAATAGTAAATAGCAAGTTTATGTCTAGTTTCAATATATGTATGTATTTTAGTGCACTACGGCTGGCTATAGTTACCTTTCGACTATGGTTTAGTTGACTTTCAGTCAGTTTTGACAGGTTCTAGTTGCCTCTAGTGACTAGAGTCTAGTCTGAGGTCGAACAACTAAGATCAAAAGTGACATACTTTGTCATCTGAGTTGTCTACCCCTGTCTATAGTTTAGTGCCAAATCCACAGATGCATATCGAATCTATTTTTGCACTAGCCTTTTTTTTATTTTCCAGATTTTGATCCAATATGTCCACCTCTATGTCAAGATAAGGTGATGCTCAATCCCTGATGTCACATCATTCACAAACTATCCCCACTATAGATTATATTTTATTTATTTTTCAAAATTTATATTCACGAGATAAACTTATTGTATCAATAATGTTTCTAAGCTTCAAAAATACGATTTCATACTAATTTATGCTAATTTGTCTGTTTAATTTGCATTACAATCAATTTCATAGTATCTCCAATTGCTGCACATGTAGAATTCTCAAATAACGTGTATTTTATTGGTAGATTTTTTGGAGATTATTTTGAGCACGTTAATAGTTGCAATATGTGCAGCTTATGCTGAACAATGGTAAATATAGTGTAGCAAATTAGAGAGAGTGTAATTTTTGGGGTTTTTGTGGTGAGGGTGGGATTAATTGTTATGTTTAGATTCTTCGAATGGATAATTTATATTGCACTGTAATTAACCTTAATTGACATCCTTTAAATTATATGGTTGATTGTTTGATTAGATCAATAAACTATGACATTATTCTATTTAGCATGTAAATTGGCATATTTGGAACAATCAACCCTGGTATGTCCTGGGCCGTACAGTTCTACTGCGAGCCATGACGACCTTTTGTTGGTGCCGAAGCTAAGGAACTGGATTTTGGGGTCAAAATCCCATGTCTACTGGAAAATGCCGTTAATTTTGATAAAAAATCTCAATTTTCAATGTTTTTTTCTGCCTACAAAAGATCTTTACTTCCTTAAAATATTGTATCTGCTTCCTCACATTACAATACCATGCACAGCACCCAAATGAATCACCCAAGCAGCAAACATACTTCAAACATTTATGCCTTCTACAAAATATTCAGCAATAAAAAATAGCTTCCGAAAAAATCCATATTCACGTATGGGTCGAAAGAGAACATTTATGACTAGCTATCAATCTCTTCCTCATATTCAGCCTCTAAATAGTCAAATTTCAAAGACATAAAATCGATATTTATTAATTTTGTGTTCTCAAATATTTGATCTCTAACCCGGTTATATTCAGCACATCTTCAAAAATTTTGTGTATCGGAAGGAATTACATATTTATTTGAAGCTGTAATGCCTTTAAGGCTGTACTTCTTATCACTTATTAACAATCATAATATTTATCAAAAATAGCAATTAAAAGTTTCTTATTATTCTCTTCCTACACACTTAATTCTACAGCATGACATGAAAATAAGATGAAGATTTTTTAAGAATATTGATTTTTTTATGTGTATGAAGGCATTGGGGAATTGTTAAGGATGATGAACAGTATTTTAAGCGAAAAATTTATGGAAATTTAAATTTAAATCCTTAGAGATTTTTTTGTGACTTTTTGGATGAACAATTTATGATTATTGTTATTTAAATTCATTTTCTTTTGCTTTATTTTGAGAACAAAAAAGGAAGAGTCTGCATTAGGCTATGTAGTGGGATCAGCAACTGAATGGTTCATGTCTATTTTGTGGATTAGTTAAAGACCAAACACCAAATTTTCAACATTTCTCTTTGCAAAGAGGTTGGGTTCGATTCCCACCAAAAAACTGGATCTCTTACTCATTGCCAGAAGTATTGTTAATACTCCAGGGATTCGAACCAATAGCTTAACGACCAAGAGAATCTAACTCGACCTTTAGATTCGATCTGGTTCACTAATTTTTTAGAGACAATGAAAAAGCACGCTAAAATTTAAACTAGACATTCCCCTGGGATCGAACCCAAAACCTTTGAGTAGATGACTGACTTCCTAAACATTTAGACCATTTCCACTTTTCTGCTGCTTATTCTGTTTCGCTAAAAACCGATTTAAAATTTGTATGATTTTTTTTCTGCTAACACTTGTGAAGTATATCATTACAATTTGACTTCAACCTTAGTTACAGCAATACAGAACATTTCCAATTCACTACCATCACTTAATAACTTTTCAATCACTTTCACTTCTAAATAAACTTGAACTAAATTAATGAAAAATTTTATAACCTCAAAATGTGCCCCAATTATCAAAATTAGACTCCAAAACAATAGAATTTTCCCATACATTTCCACTCAAAAATCACAGCATATATTCCTAACAAATAATAAAAATGCTCCACAGCAGTTCCCCTTCAACATTTATTGAATGAAATATCACACTTGCGTTTCATGGGTGCGAACGTAATGGTAATATGAGATATCACCATGGGATGGTCATCAATAAATGTATAGATATAGAATTAAAAATTAAGAGCATTTCACTTCCATTATGTCTCAATATGTGATCTAAATTTTCAAGCTTATTGAAAGTAAACAATTGGATTTTTTTTTACTTTCGCTTCATTTGCCCAAGACATAATTTTTTTTGGAACGAATGCGATAAAATATGTAAAGTAAGAGACGACGGAGAATAAAGAAGATGAAAAAATAAAATCTTATGCAATCAATTCTTCTCCAGTCTAGATGGGAGTCAAAATAGCGCCAAAATAAAACGTACAGAGATGAATGTGGTGACGATGGATACGGAGAGAGAGAGACACAAAAGAGTGTAAAAAAATAAGAACATGAAGACATGAAGTCGCAATAATATATATTTATATGCAGAAAGAATTCAGTTCTATTTCACGAGTTTCACGAATGTTATTAAAATCGAGTGGAAAAATATTTTCGAGTTGAAGGCATTGACTGATTTTAGGTGATTTTATTGGAGATAATGACTTGATTTGTTTTTGTGGAGTTTAACGGATATTTTAATTTTGAATTGTTGAAAATTTTGAATTTTTGAAAATTTTGAATTTTTGAATAAAATTTAACTGATTTTGGAATTTTGAATTTTTAATAGATTTTTAATGACTTAGTTTTCAACGGATTTTAGAATTTTGAATTTTTTCGACTGTTTTTTTAGTAAAATTTTAACGAATTTTAGATTTTTGAATTTTCTATGAATTTTTAGTGACTTAATTTCCAATAGATTGTAGAATTTTGAATTGTTACTGAATTTTCATCTTATCTTTGATGGTTTACAAAAATTGTAAGAGACAAGTACCGGAATTCAAAATTATGAGTCTATAACGGACTTTGGGATTTTAAATTCTTAACTTTTTTGCGAAATTTTGATTTTTTAACTGAATTTTAAGATTTGAATTTTTTAACGAAGTTTTGAGGTTTGAATTTTTCAACTGAATTTTGAGATTTGAATTTTCAATGGAATTTTTAAATTTGAAATTTCAACTAAATTTTGAGATTTGAATTTTCAACTGAATTTTGAGTTTTCAATATTTGAATTTCAAATGACAGTTTTGCTATCTTGTCTACAGAAGCTTTGTTTGATACTCAAATGCACTTGTCATTTTGAAAATTTGCACTTATAAGCCTGCATAGCTTTAAAGTCCATTTTGATTAAAAAAAATCAGCTTTAAAGTAGTCTTTATTGACCAATTTCCAACAAAAAGAATTCAAATCTGATGTCACATAACAAAAAATTCAAATTAAAAAAGACCGTTAAATCCATCAATTAATTTAAACTGAATCAAATCAATTAAATCCGAATAAAATCACTCAAAAAAAGCACATCAATGCCTGACTAAAGACACCACATTTGTTTTGGTTCTTTTGTTGGGTCGAGGAAATAGAGAATCAGTTACACATACCTTTGACATTTTTAATGCTTCTCGATCTTAATTTTACGTTACAATTTATTCCTTCGTTGTTTATAAATATATAGATATAGAGTAGATTAAATGGTAGATTAAACTGTTGTGATGATGATTATATCCAAAAAAAGTAAAGATTTTTACACTAACACACACCTAATTACACTTAATTAATGATTATTATATTTTTTAAATTATTAATAATTTTTTTTTGCTTTATCTTTTTTTATTGATTATTTTCCCTTCTACCTTTATACTTTATATTTTTTTTTTAATTGCTACACATGCCACACTTGAACAAACTTCTTATTTTTCCTTTATCTTTAATAAATAATTCACAAAATTTTTTTTTTATTTCATATTTATTTTATTATTTATTATCATTTAATACATAAATACATATATCCACTTTTTATATTAATTTGACCAAAAAAAATTGCACCATCGACTAGACGCGAAATAAACACGGAAACACGACTAACGTCTTTGAAGTCTCACGCGAAATTGAAATGGCAAATAATATTGAGAGAAAATAACTTTACATGTACAGCAAGTGTTTCTCATTTTTTTTTTTCTCTTTGACGATTTCATTCATGGAAATAAATGTGAATTATGCAGCACATGCGCATTATGTGAATGTTTATGATTTTTATCTTTTGTTTATCCATTAATCGGTGTGTTGTTTTGTGTCAGTTGGCTTTGATTTTGAATTCTCTTTGATTTTTGATGATTATTGGATTGTCTGGATTGCTTATTAACATGTAAATTATCATTAAATCAATTCCATGGAGTTTTTTTCCAACGGTTTTATAATCTTACCGGGATTCTTGTTCTAACGGTCAAAAAATAGTCAAAAATCCCGGTAAAAACCAGGGGCAGGAAATATTCGTCTAAGAATTCTCCCTTTCCAGCTAAAATTAATTAATTATCTCACATTCTAAGCCTAATTAAACAGCAATTAATTCACCATCAATCTCAAGTGCCTTACCATAATCCACAAAACAACAATCGCCGTCAAAATAGTAAGTAAAGAAAATTACAACAACAATTTTTGTTTACATTCTACGAAATTTAGTGACACAAATAATTTTATCTAAAATTAAGCAGTAAAATGAATATAACACAACCTTCGCGGATGCTGATAAGAAATATTAGGCTATTAAGAGTCGTGCAAATATCAAGAGCAGTTCCAGCAATAATTAGATTTCATCAAAATATCAATTTAGTTTCAACAACAAGAAATTTGTGTACTGTATTTTCGAAATCGCCTGATTATTCATCGGAAGCGCAGCAACTGGACTTGTCAACCTTTGAGCCGATCTGTACACAGACTCTTGAGTCATTGACTGAATATTTCGACGAAATTGTTGAGTCTGACAGTAAATTATCAAACGCTGATGTGAATTATTCTGTAAGTTAATTAATTCCTTTAAAAGATCCAGTAAGGTGCTATAAATTTTTGATTCCGTTACAGGACGGTGTACTTACAGTAAAATTAGGAGATGGCTTTGGTACATACGTTATAAACAGACAAACACCAAATAGACAAATCTGGCTAAGTTCACCAACATCCGGACCAAAGAGATATGACTGGATCAACGGCGATTGGATATACAAGCATGACGGAATCTCATTACATGCTCTATTGCAACAAGAGCTAGAAAAAATTATGTCCGTTCCAGTTGATTTTATGAGTTTGAAGAAAATGTAAATAAAGTTATAGTTGTTGTAGATAAATGGCCAGGAGTTGAAGTTGAATGAATGACTGGATGTCTGAAAATAGGAAGTAATGCTGAAAACCTTATAATTTTCAGAGAACCATACAATTTTTTGATAGAAATTGTAAGGTTTTAATTTGAATAAACAAGATCCAGCGCTGGATGTTAAATAATTTCAAATCAACTTCAACATACGGCAAAAGCAGTTCCAATAAGATTCGAAAATCGCTTTCAACAGTCCGTACATAGCAATATTCTCATACTCGCTTATTTTTATTTCAAAAATTTTCATAATTTTGTTAATTTCATTTATTTATTTAGCTAAAAAGTGCTAAATTTTACCATAAAAAGTGACCTTATCATCCCAAACCTACAATGAAGTAGTTAGATAGACATTTTTGTGATTATTTATCGCAAAAATTCAACATTAAAGTGCCTTTCGAGCAAAAAAAATAGAAATTTTTGTCAAATATTTAAAAAAAAAAAAATTTAGTTTAGAAAATGTCCAGAAGTTGTGACTCGACCGTTTGTGCTCATTCATTGGAGCTGGAATTCATAAATGAGAAATATCGTGATGTTCTTGCACACAATAGTGCCCTTAGGGAGCAGTTAAATTCTCGCATGCAAGAACCAATGAAATATTTAAAGCTATGCGAAGAACTGACGAAAGTAAGTCAAGTAATTAGCATCTCTAATTGAGCTATTTAATTAATGATCATTTCTTTTCTCACTCACTCGCTTATTTCTTTTTGCAATTTGATCTTTTTTTTTCATCTTCTGTCTGCTCTTGCCTCTTTTTTAGGAACGAAATGAATTAAAACAGCAACTTACAGAAACAGAATATGAAGTCGCTCAAGTATTATCGGAACGTGGCACCGTCTTGAAGGAGAATCAAAGTCTATCAGATAAAAATGAGTCATTACGTAAGGAAGTCGATAAAGTTCTCAAATCCAGAGATGATTTTGCTAAAGAATGTGAAGCACTAAGACAAAAATTGGATGTGATGAGAAGTCGTAGTGAATTTCTACATTCAAATGATGATCTGTACAGTAGTAAGGATAAAATGACATTCTTGAGTTTAGAAGTGGCAAATCAAGAGATTGAAAAGTTAAAGAAACTACTCGAGAAGGTCAACTCAGAGGTTGCAAAAGCTGTACAAGAATCAGAAATTGCAAAAGGTCGACGCGATTGGGCGATTCAAGAGCGTGAAAAAATTGTCCAAGAGCGTGATTCGGTGCGAAATTTGTGTGATGAATTGAGAAAGGAACGTGATACAGCAACGTCCAAATTACTGGCAGCAATACGCGATAAGGATGAAGCATTTAAAAAGATTGAGCAATTGAATGAGAAAATTGAGATATTAAGTAATGTAAAGAAGATATCCGATTCACATGATCTACACAAGAAGCAGCGTAATGACATTGAGGAAATTGAAATAGATGTGGGAGGTCATATGATGATCAATCCAAATATTGGAATTAACTTTGATTTTGCAAATGAAACGTCTGACTACAATGGAAATAGTTATTATCCACGTGTGCTTTACGTGGAGCCAAATTCAGTATTTTATGGTAAAATACAGGCAAATGACTGTATACAGTACATTAATGGTGTCGATTGTTCAACATTATCGCAACGTATGCTCATCAAGCACATCCGTACGAGCTCACCAACATGCAAGATGATCGTTAAGCGAACAAAATCGATTCTTAAAGGCATCTACAATGTCCAATTACAACTAAATAATGGAAATCATGGAATATTATTTGAAAATGGTGTTTTTATTGCAAATATTGAAAGTAATTCAGCAGCTTATTATGAACCGTTTATGAGTGTCGGTGATCGCGTGCTACAAATTAATGAAAAATCAGTCGAGGGTATTAAAAATATTAATGAATTTAATCAGATCATGATGAATATTAAAAACAATGAGAAACTTTCACTAAAGATACTTAAAAGTGGACAAATTAATGATGGATTGTCCCTTAATAAAGGATGGAGTCGTATGACAAATCAAAGTACACAAACTGATCATGGTGATTTAAAGCGAAGTATTGAGATGACAAGTTTCTTGCCAATTGTTCCATTCATTCCACCACCACCGCAAGTACAGGAACAAGACAATTCGATGATTAATACAAGTATTAGCTCATCGTCACCAAACTCATCGAAATCATCAAGTAAATTTACACCGAAAAATATGTTCCAAAAGTTACGTGATGCAATATCCAATACGAATAAAGAGAATCAGGAGAATGATGCAATTGCTGTACTTGATTCCGTTCTTGATAGTCAAGATTCACTTGATGTCGCACAAGAAAAGTCTAAAAAGAGTAAACATAAGAAAAATATAGCAAAGAGTTGGCCACGAGCAGCTATGGCACTACATGATAGTGGAAAATCTCATTCAGGAACTGTAGTATTTAATAAGAAAAAGGAACGACCGCGTTTGTATTTAATATCGACTGATGATCAGCCAAATAAAGATGATCGTAAAGAGTCACTGACGGAGAAAATGTCAGCCGAGCAGCAAAAGGCTGTCGATACACTCTTTCAACCTCCAAAACCCCTCGTACCGTCACATGAATCCAACATTGTTACAAAATCACATCATTTTACTCGCAATAATTGTAATGTAATTCCACCGAGATCAACAATCGGTGCAAAAAGTCCAATTTATATGCACACAATATACGAGCCATCATCATCATCAAGCAATAAGAATTTCCATAATCGACTTAGTCTCAATTTGTCAAATACACCGCCAAAACCTCATTTCTTTCCGAATACATTTGTGCCGATAAAAAGCAGCAGCATTGAATCGACACAAATATCAAAAAGTCCATTAAATCATTCGTCACTTAAAGACGATGGGATGGACTATACGTCACAGAAGCTTAATCGATATTTAAATAATTATGTGAGTAATAAGTACGACAACATGTCAGATGTTGACAATTTAAGCAGTTCTGGTGGTGTTTCGCAACAGGACTCACTTAATAATGCAAGTATTGGAACATTGCCATCACATTTACGTGCACCATCAATTGGTCGTGTACAAGGAAGTCCATATCGTCATTTGAGTCCACTTCTATTTCCACCAAATGACGTTCTACTGTCCTCGCCTAGTCATGATCATAATTTAGCTTCACTGCATAATTCACAGCACTCGTCTGTGGACTATTCATATTCATCGACTAAGGCACGTGCACAGTTGTCACGTGAAGAGATGTCTGCATTTCAACCATGGAGTAACAGCAGTGGAATGTATCAAGAAAGTGGAACATTTCCAAGGAAAGTAAAGACAGTAAAAATGCCACCAAATCAGGTTGGATTGCCGGGTTTTACAGGACCAATTGAGAGGTCAAAACCAATAAAGATAAGTAACAACTCACTGGATTATTGTAGCACACCCGACCGATCATCGCCAATGCCAACATTTCAGATCCAAATCATCAAACCAGGAAGGAATATAAATATTAATAAGAGGAACTCAATGCCACCGTATGGTAAAGGCTATATGCCAAATATTGGTGAGAAACGTCGTGTGGATATTGAAAAAAGTGAGAAGCCACTCGGCATAAGTATAAGATGTCGTAAAAATCGCGGAATATTCGTATCACATGTCGGTGAAAATTCAATTGCAAGTCAAGTGGGTCTACAAGTTGGCGATCAATTGCTGGAGTTCTGTGGCATTAATATGCGTTCAGCTACTTATGATTTAGCAGCTAAATTCTTAAGGCAATGCGGAAATTCAATAACAATGCTGGTTCAATATAATCCAGAAAAGTATGAGGAACTGAGTACGAGTGATGAGAATGTATCACGATCTGAAGATTCCACACCTCAAAATTCTCCAAAAGCTACTCGATCTGTTATATCTACAGACTCTGTTCAGTCGTCGAGTAAACGAATGTCATCGGTTCCACCACCTGAATCATCACATTCTACTGGAACCATTAAGAGTCATCGTAATACAATTATGTCACCGCCATTGCAAGTTAAGGCACCGTCGATTGTCTCATCATCTGGATCTAATCAGCTGCATAATATGATGGCTGGGAATTCTAATACGTTAGGGAAGGAACAGCCTAGAATTGTTTATATTGAGACTAGGTAAGTGACAACTTTTGAAGTCTAAGGATTGAAGCTTAATTCTCAAATTTTAGGAAAAATCCAAACTTGGGCGTCAGTCTACTCGGCGGAAATGCCTATGGCATCTTCATTCACAGTGTCCAAAAGGACTCATTAGCTGACCAGGCTGGTCTTCGTGTCGGTGATCAAATTTTAGAATATAATGGAACAGATTTGAGACGAGCAACTGCTGAATATGTTGCATTTGAACTTGCTAAGCCTGCTGATAAGGTTACAGCACTTGTGCAGTATAATGTCCATAGTGAGTAACTTAATAGTCATGATTTATTGACCGACAACTAATTTTTTGTCATTTCCTTCCAGAATTTAATCAAATTAAGGACGTGCCTGGCGACTCATTCTACATCCGTGTCAATTTTGACCGAAATGCGGAATCAAATGAAGCTGAACTGTCGTTTGCTAAGGAAGATGTACTTTATGTCGATAACACAATGTTCCGTGGAGTTTCAGGACAATGGCGTGCCTGGAAACTTGACGAATATGGATGTCGTGTACAATGTGGCATCATTCCGAGTCAAATGAAGTATGTAGATCATTTAAATGATTTGATCATGTCTTAATATTCCCAAAATTTACTTTCAGAGTTGAAGAGGATTTACGTCTGAATGGTGAAGTATCTGAAGATGCACAATCGAATCGTAGAAGCTCAACATCATATCGTCGATCATTTTTTAAGAGAATAAAGCCACAAAGAGGTTCATCAAGAGATTCAAAGGAACTAGCAAGCTTCAGCAATACGCATTTAAGCTTGTATTTAGAGGCATCCGTAAATGAGGATAATCTTGTTGGCTATCAGCGTGTTGAACGTCTGGACTGTAAGGAACTAATCTCATTTCAAGGAACTATAGCTTAATGTACTCTTAAATTGCAGATCTATATCGTCCTGTTCTTGTTATAGGAGCTTTAAGTGAATGGGTTGTGGATAAATTAACAAATGACTTCCCGGAGCAGTTCCATCGTTGCATCGTCAATCAAATGAAATGCAGCAAAGAGGAAATAGAAATGAGACTCAATAGTAATCAAATTATTGAGTATCGACGTCGTGGAAGTATGTTCGAATGCGTCTCGTTGGAAGCAGCTAAGGATAATAAGGTATGATGGGTGGATTGACGCTTGCTGATGCTTGAGGAATCTGAGCATTAACTTAACATTACTTCCTTTCATTTTCCAGGAATCACATTGCATATTGGATGTAAACCTATCAGCTGTGGAACGACTTCATCGAAATCAAATCTACCCGATTGTCTTACTACTTAAATTTAAGTCTGCGAAACAAATTAAAGAAATTAAGGATTCACGCTATGGAAGTGATAAATTTTCAGCTAAACAGGCTAAGGAAATGTATGAGCATGCCTTGAAATTGGAATCAGAGTATAGACAATATATTTCTGGTGAGTAATTGTGAATGGATGTGGTTTTAGAGGATTTAGGTATAATGTGGGTTGGGAATGGCTTTTAGGGACAAGATCAGTTCAAAACACAATATTGGTTTGAGGATAAGATCAATTAAAGGATGAGAAAGGATAAGATCAGTACATTGGATAATATCAGTTAAAGGATAAGTTCAGTTTAATGATAGGCTTAGCTGTATCAAGAGATTATGCATTAGGATAAGTCAACTGAGGGATACGATCAGTTAAATGCACATTATAATTTTGAAATCTCATCAATATAAATGATAAGATCAGTTAAGGGATATAGACAGTTTGAAGGAAAAGATCAGTACATTGAATAGTACAGATCAGTTAAAGGATATGTTCAGTTTTGCGAAAGGTTTAGTATTATGATGAGACCATCCATTAGGAGAAGATCAGTTAAGGAAAACAATGAGTTAAAAACACTGTATTAGATTGTGGATAAGATCAGTTAAAGGATACGATCAGTATAAATGATAAGATTAGTCTAGGGATAAGGCCAGTTATGGGAAAAGATCGGTTAAAGGATATATTCATTTATTCATCATGAATGACTCCAAATCAATTTGAGTACTAATCAATTACATTTCTCAATTCCAGTCGTGATTCAAGGCGTGAACATCACTCACATGAGTACGCAAATCAAAACAGCAGTCGATATTGAACAGAAAAAGATTTTATGGGTTCCAGTTCCAAACTAAGGAAGCCATAAATGTTTTAAAAACAACCGCAAGGATCATTATTAAGTAACTGCTGAGCAATATATAAAAATATGAATGTCTTCCTGCATACAGAAACTACATTAGGAATTTTATGATAATTATTATTATTATTATTATTATTATTACTGATTAATCAGCTCATTACTTTCATATTTCTTTGTTGATGTAGTAAAATGTTAACTAATTGTCAGTCATTTAGATTAATTTCCATCCTTCCCTTATTTACAGTCAATTTTATCATTTTTACAAGCATTTTTTTTTTATTGATATTCTGCACATTTTTTTATAGTTTTTAATGCTATTTGCTTCATTACATACAAAAAAATCATGTAAAAGTTGAGCTTAATTGGAAATTTTTTTACATATTTTTTAACAAATTTTTGTAAATCAAGATTTACACAAAATAAAAAAGAGAAAAAGATGGTGACTTTTTACATCGAAACACAGGAATCAAATTGACGCTTGTGCTTTTAGGTTCCGTAAATTGTGATCATCAGGTTGACATCAATCAGAGTTGCAAAACAGGCACCTGTGACAGACAAAAACGGTTTTTCTTACAAAAACAAATTATCAAGAATTTGTACGGTTTTTGTCTGTTACAGGAGCCTGTTTTACAACTCTGACATCAATGACAGTCTTCATTCATCATGGATGTCATATCGAAAGAATTTGCATTGCTTTCTCAATTTTCCGTCTATAACGCGCTCAACAGCAATATTTGCGCGCCATTCACCAACAAAGGAAGCAGCAATTGTGGGTGGGAAGACCATTTTGTGCATGTTCCATGAAATTGAGTCCTGCAAAAAAAATTATGATTTATCAATACTTGGAAATAGAGCTCAAAATCGACTTGACTTTTAGGTACCATTAAAGCATACTCTTTGTCTTTTAAAGATCAATTTCGAGCTCTGCTTCTAAATCCATCAAAACTCACCCCTTTCTTATGTGGACATCCCTGTTTACCCTTAAAAAACAAATAAACAGGATCTAATGGATTCCTAAAACCTTCACAAGCATCGTTGTAGCGACGATAAAAAGCTTCTGTGCTCCATTTTGATCCATGTCTCTTTTCAGCCCATGCTAATGCTTTTTCAGGACTTTTAACGTCAGTGTTGAATTTCCAAGTTCCATTTAGATACGCAACAGTCTCATCTTCTTCATCGGATATGATTTTCATAGTTGACAAGTCATAGAAGTCGAAGCACTCGTCACCTTTGCAGAAGTCTTCACAATCGTTGATTTCTGTGGGGAATAAATGAGATTCGATGTTATTAAAAATGATTTACATAAGTGTGTTAATCCGACAAACAGCAGTTTTTGCCCTAAAAATGGCAAATCAGCGCAAATGCATCAAGGCAACATTAAGTTTTATCATTAATACGACGAAGTTGCAGTGTTCATTCAAACAAGTTGTGCAGCTCGGGCTATTTTGTGACAATGCATATTTTTTTTTATCATAATAGCCCTTTGGATGTTATCAGAGCATCTTTAAGTTATTGTGAAGTTTTTCAACCAACAAAGTGACGAGTAGTAACCAAGCGCCGATGTTAAGGCACTATAGAGAGTCCCTAAATCTCTTTCTAAGAAGATTTTAGCTCATAGCTTTCAAAAAATCCCATTCTTACCATTATAAAATATGATTACAACTTTTGTTTCCACTAGGACTAGCTGTAAACAAGCAAAACAAGCAAAGACAACAGAAATGTTGCTTAAAAACATTTCAGTTGCTTTTTATGATAGCCAAAGATGAAAATATTTCTGATATTTATAGAAAAACTTTTTAATCTGTTTGTTTTTATGGTTATTAAGTATAATCCATATTAGAGGTGTTAATGAGAGTAAATCACGGAATAGTCAGACGCTCAGATTCTATCTAAGTAATTGATTATTAAAATAATGTACAATCAGATAACACGCTCGAAAAAGTCGAGTCAATTTGAGTCGAGTCGACTTAGGTCGATTTCAAGTATGTCGATCTCGAACTTTGGTCAAATATCCCCTTTTGCGATGACTTGTGAGATTCTTCAATCTAATAGTTATTTGTGGTCACACTTCTGTTCATGAATATTACAACCAATTCACTAAGGCACATGTCAGTCGTTGTATTAACGGTAGCACGAGAATATGCCCTGCATTGTGATGCCCGGCATTGTGATGGCTGATTTTAATCAATTTTAATTGCCAAAAATGCAGTTCGTCAGATTGTGTCGCTCGGGTATCATGATAACATCAAATGCTATAGTGTGAACTGCACTTGATTCATTCACTGCAATTAGAAAACATCTAACATTTTAATAGTTTCCATCATCACATCATGTAAGTCCATTTTTCAGTATCAATAATTTATAAAAAATAATTAAGACATTCCCCATTCATCACGATGACAATAATTCAGTCTATTAAGTAACTCTGACCCGAAAACTTCAATATGCTGAACACCATAAAGTCTAAGTCAACCAAATTTAATATTCCAATTCTTAAAATGGAATCAAAACTAAATTTCCTATTTAAATCCACAACTCTTCATGGATTCAAGCACATGTCCTTAGACAAAGACACAAAGTTGTGGAGGAAATGCTTTGTTCGGATATTTTGGTCAACATTTATTGCCATTTCTGTGTTCTTCATGACTCATATCTTAAAGACATCACTTGGAAGCTTGAACTCGATATCGATAAATTTGGACACAAACTACCGTGACTGGATTAATGCATTTCCTGGAATCTCAATATGCTTGAATAAAGGATTAGCGACAAGTCCTATCAAGTCATATCTCCAAAATGTGACAAAGAAGTCAGTTCCAATATCCATCATTAGGACATACCAGAGCTTACTGTTCCTTAATCGGGTCAATCCAAGTGAAGGCATCAAAATTGAAGAGTTTGTGGACTTTAATAAGATCCATGCGGTCAACATCACAGACTTAAAGGAAAACTTCCTGCCGCAGTCATGCAATGACTTTATGGAGTCTGTGACCTTCTTAGAGAAGGAAGTTCCATGCGACAAAATATTCATCAAGCATGAGACTGAAATCGGAACTTGCTTCATTGCCAATGGCATGCATGACAACCTTGAAGACTATCAAGGACTTCCATTGACATACAGGAACAATCAACCTGTTGAACGTTCCTTAGTCATCAAGTATATTGAGAGTAAGTTCTGGTCCTACAAACTGTTCACACATCCACCAGAAGAGACGCCAAGTGAAATGATGGAACCGATTGTCTTGAGAAATTCTGAAGCACAGACATTTATTGGACTTAAAACTATTGAAATTCTTAATGATAAAAATATTAAGCATGAAAGCATTGCAGCACGTAATTGTCGATATCCCTTTGAAAAGTTTGAGGACTTTGACATGCCATACAGTCTTGCTAACTGTGTGCAGCTTAAAAAAATCAAATTAGAATTGACTGAGTGTGGATGTACATTGCCAATTGGTGATTTGGAACTGCTGAAGAAGAAAGCGATCAATTTGTGTGATGTTGAGAAGTTCAAGTGCATTGAGGAATTTACAAAGGTTCTTAAGCTGAATTTTAAGAAGCATATTGAGGAATGTCTGGTTCCATCCTGTCCATCAATGGAAATTACAAATATTGCAGAATATTCTGAAAAAATTGATGATGAACCTTTTGGGATTTTGAAGATTCAAGTCATGGCTAAGCCGAGCTTGAGATATATTAGACGAGTGGTGTTTTCTAAGTTGGATATGATTGGTAGGTAAATCAAGTGGAATTTTGATTTTTGTATATAGTGCGCATAATCATAATTTCAAGTTTATTGGGCGCTGCAACTTTTATTCTCACGTATTTTGCGCAATATGTATACAAACCTATTTTCATTAATTATGCAGTTTCTATTTTTGCCGTATTGTACGCAATATGTTTATGTATAATGCGCGTTTTATGCACAAGTTTTCTATTTTCGTATTATGCGCATCATAAACCCATCATCAATACGAAAACTTGCGTATTGATAAGTAAAGCGCATTTTGTACGTAAAATCACATTTGGTTTTAAACGATTTTCTTTCTAAGAATTAAAGTTCCAAATCAATTAAAACTTCAAAATCCTACTAGTACATTCTAAGCGCATTATGCTATAAAATATTTTTCTTATAAATTCCTTATAGTACACGTTGGAGGGATTATTGGACTCTTTTTGGGTGCTTCTTTTATGAGCATTCTAGAAATGATTTTCCTTCTCTTTGATGTTAGAAGGATCAATACATAAATTAATTCAACAGTGCTTCATATGCTGCATCAACTTTTACATCAAGTCCTTCAAAGCTTTACCAACAAATCGGTTATTTCAATTCAAATTTTTCAAATACGTTAGCTTAACCGATAATTTTGAATCGCACCCATCATTACCGATAAAGCAGTTTACAGCATAGCATCAAATAAATAACAATCGAAGGTTATTTTTAAAAACAGTCAAGATAAACATAATAACTTTCTTAATTTTCAATTTTAACAGATTTGAGAATGTTTCTTCCTTATTTATTATCATTATAAATCTCATTGCTGTAAATCATCATAAATACATCTGTAAATGTTCATAATTATTACGTGCTATAATTTTAGTAGGCAATGTTGATAATTAGAATGGAATGAAATACACACTGAAAATCATCAAGATTGTTTTGGATGCCAAATGTGCTGAGTGACTTGTTGCTTGATGGATTTTTGACCAAGTGGCTGTGTGGATTGAGGAATTTGAGCTATGAATGGCTTAGTGAGAATTTTCTCATTTGATTAAAAAATTAATTTTTTTTTTGACAAAATCCGCCAATTTTCTGTCAAAATTCGTCAATTTTTGTGGAAGCCGGTCAGATTATTGCCACAATTCGTTAATTTTCATGCTATTTGTGATAAGTACTATATTTAAAAAAAAATCAATGAATTTTCTGTAAAAATCGTTAAAATTTCTACGAAAATCGGCTAATATTCTGGCCTATGTATCCAGTTTTTCGTCAGAATTCGCCAGTTTTCTGTCAAAATATTGATTTATGGTGAAAGTTTTCTGTGTCTAAGATTCGTTTAGTTCCTGGCAAATTTATCTGCTTATCCACCATATTTGGTGAGGTTGGCTAATTTTCTGTCAGAATCCGGTAACTTCCTGGCCGAATAGGCTACTTTCCGTTTTGTTTTCTCTTACATTCACTTAATCTTGTCGAATGAATTCAAAACTATAGAAACCTCAAATATGTCAAAAATGCGCTTTAACCACCAAGTAAGAAAAATGCGCTCTAGCCACCAAGTAAGAAAAACACTAACCAAACTTAATTATGTTTATTTATTTTTTCCATCAACTACACATAGTACAGCTTAGGTAGTTATATTTCACAAAAAATAACATCCGATAAAACAAGCTCGACTCAATTTAGCACCAAAAAGAAAAATTAACTAGGAAAAATTCGAGACAAAAACCAGATCCACGACGCACAACTTAAATAATTCACAACGTAATGATAATAAATTTATGAGTAGCATTTGTTTATGAAATTGTAAATTTTTCAAATTTAGATTATTTTTTTGCGATTTTTCTTTCTCTTTTTTTTTTTGTAGATTTATTCCGGCATTGTATATGTGGAATTTATATTTCACTTCACGCTCTGTTTGAGAGATTAATTAACATATTTCGTACTGTATTGTGTCTTATTAAAGAAGAAAAAAAAAATGGAAAAATTAAAACTGTTTATGAAAAATATTGACGTCACTTTTTTTTTGGGAGGGAATTTTATTGCAGGGAATTTTTTTTTGTTTTGTTTGGGGAATTTCGAAACGGAATTTAAAAGGTGATGAAAATTAAAGTAATGAGATTTGCGAATATTTACGCAATTTACAGTCATTTGGAATGTTTTATGGCTGGAATGGTTAATGTGTTGTTGTGCTGACCTTAGTAACTATTAGTTATGTTGGGGAGATTTTTTAGGATTGGATTGTGAATTAGTCTGGCGGACTTTGAATGAAAATTGCAGGTTAATTGTTGATTCTTTGAATTTTAACAAAAAGGTTGAATTGAGAATTAGATTCTAACTATAAATTGTTTACTCAGGCTTTAATGCATTGAATTTAACCTCAAATACTAAATGTTAACGTTACAAATCAGATCTTAACTTCAAAAATAAAATTATAACCTCAAAATATTATTTTTAACTTAAAAAACAAGATTCTAACCTCAAAATATTGCTTTTGTCCTCAAAAAATAGATTCTAACTTTAAAAGTTTAAATCTAACCTCAAAATATAGTATCTAACTTCGAAATATTTACGATAATCTCAAAATATTGACAATATTCTCAAAGTAATGATTCTAGCCAAAAAATTTGGATCCTATCCTCAAAATAATAATTCTAACATTCATATTTCAATCCTAATCTAGAATTATAATTTCTTCCCATAAAATATCAATAATAACCTCGAAATTTTAATTATAACCTTAAAATTCTAATCCTAACCTTAAAATCGAAGTCTTTACCTCAAAATGCTGATTGATTGTAACTCTAAACTTTTATTCCTAACCTCAAAAATCTGATCCTAACCTCAAAATCCTTAACGTAGCTTCAAAATCCTGATCCTAACCTTCAAATTGTAATACGAATATCAATAATCTGATTCTATTATTAAAACCTCAGTTTTAACCTTGAAATACTGATGTTAACCTCAAATTCTTATTCTTAACCACAAAATGCAGGTTCTAACCTCAAAATTCTGACCAAATTTTTAGTTCTAACCTTAAAATACTACTGTAAACTCTTAAACCTCAATTCTAACCTCGCAATCTTGACAATCAATTTCATAATTTCATTCCTAACCTCAAAATCTCAATCTCAACCTGCCAATTTAATCACCAAACTCAAATTATAGATTTATAACCTTAAAAGTGTGTAAGACATAATCTCTAACTTCACATTAGCTTTAATTTCAAATTAATTTCAATAAATTTCTAAATGACAAAATCCCGCATTAGTCGCGTAAATATCTCATTCTTCTACTTCCTTCAATTTCCTTCTTCATTTTCCATCAATTTTTTTTTATCTTCTCTTCTCCTCATGCAGTGCGAAACAATTGAAAATAATTCGTTCCAATATAGCTGCTGCAAATTGAATTCGAGTTCGTTGCTTATGTCTTCTTACTTGCTCGCCTCTCAATTGATCGAAAATTGCATTTTTACATAAATACATGCAGTACAATTTAAGTATGCGAAAAAAAAGGGCGAAGAATAAGAAGGAAATAAAAAAAAAAAAACTAAATACACAAAAATCATCGTTAAATACATTCATGTTGTGTAATAAGTAAGCTTTGTGAGGCAGTGTGGATGGAAGGAATATAAGAACAAATATTGAGTTGATAAAGAAATTTAAATTTTCTGTTCACATAAAAAAAATTGTTACAGAAAATTGTGGAAATTTTATTTATTTAAAAAATGATTGAACAAGATAATAAGTTTGGGAATGTTAAGGTTGTTTGGGTAGTAAAATTGAGACGGCGCATTTTTAAATGCCATATGTCAGGATAAGTGTTTGCTAATTTAGGTTTTGAAGATATTACTTGATTCCTTAAACAAATCGGTTTAAGCTTCTAAGTTTCTATTTGATTGACTCGTTTGCTTAATTGATTTAGAGAGTCAAATTCTTTTAAATTTAGGATAGGACGATGGCTAGGAATCGAACCTGGGTGTTAAGCAAAAGAGACCGCCTTACTAATCACTACACCACAGCTGCTTTGTTTCATTCATAATGAGTTTCACAATATGCATTTATAGCTGTGTAATTGAACATCATTTACAATTTCTATAGAGCTATTCTGTAAACTTGACAGTCTTAATAAGTGAAATATAAGATTTTAACTTTCGCGGCTCACCTAAGTGCTAAGCCTTGACTGGAACCGCTCACGGCATACGGTTCTTGACATTTCCAAAAAATTTTGTCGTCACATAAGTGTACCGCGGTGCACAAATTGTCCACCACTGGTCTAAATATTAAAATACTTAATTATATTAGTTCAATGGTAACTTGGACAACATCGAATTCTTCGAATTATGAACCAGGGCTACTCGAACAATGCTTCGTGACCCCTAAGTGAGCTGTTAAATCTATAGGAGTTCGTGCCGGGGAATATATCCCGAGATTTCTAATTTACAAGAGATATGAGATTTGCTGCATTGGACTCTAACAAATTTGAGAAGTACAGTTCAAGACGGAAACTTGAACTTGATTAAAGGTATGCCCTTGAACTACAAACCAATGCTTGTTATGCTTAAACAGTAAAGCAAGTTTCGCAGAGTAGCGTTCCGTCGCTCTATTAACTGTACCGAACAGTCAAGGAGTATGCTTTCAGTGTACTCATGAGTACGCACATTTTAGTGAATATGCTCATTGTCTGTTTAGGGATAAGACACTAAAATTGCTCTGACGGCATTGCGACGGCTGACATTGACCCATTTTTGTAGCAAACACTATAATTCGCCGCATTGTGCCGCTTCAGTCACTAAACAGTCATTAAACACCTGAAATAACAAAACAAAAAAAATCTAAAATTTCAAATGAATGAATGAATGTCAAAATAAAACACAATAAAATACCTCCACATATCAGCCAGACAAGTGAACAAAAAAAAATATTTATTCACCCAAAAAGTACCTCATCTTTACATTTTACATATGCTAAAAAGGGAAAGGAGCGAAATAAAAAGCAATGCATGACAATATCATGATAATTAAAAACAAACAAACACGCTGAAAAAAAAGAGGAATTGATAAAGCATAAAAATTCGCCCTTCACGAATTGACGATGAATAAATTGTTCAAGCAACAACACATGGAGTCATAAAACCTATACACAAAAGCAAAAATACGAGAGAAGATGCAGAGTCTGTCTTTATATTTTTAGGGAGAAGCGCGAGCGCGAATCAAAATTCATTTTTTTTTGTTGCTGTGCTTCATATTCTATATTCATAACGCGCTGTGAATAATAATAAATGAGAAATAATTTATGACTAGCTAGTCGTTGCCTTTTTGACATTCGTGAGGCGTGGTTCGACTGTCTCCGTTGCTGACTTTTGAGTAATAAAAAAATATGAATATTTAAAATACATGACTGGGGAGACTTGAAATAACATCGACGAATGGCATTTGTGGAAGCGATGAAAATAATAATAAAAAAATGAATCATATTCCGTTCCTTCCCTTCCTTCTTCTTATTTTTTTAAATCATTTTTTATTTTACGTTATGAATTTCATAAAGGCGGAGCATTGAGGAACAACTTGATATGAAAAATTCATATTTCGATTTACAAATGGAATTAAGAAATGTGCTGAACATGGGAAAAAATAGTTTGTTGAGATTGCAATTGTCGGGGATGCATACGTTAGGGATTGTTGCCTTCCTTTCATTGTTCAGTTCTTATATAAATATGTTAATACTTTTTTTTTGCTTCTTCGTCGTCGTTCCTTTCTTCTTTTCTTGTGCTCATTCTTGTGCTTCTTCTTCTTTTTTTTATCGATTATTATAGCTTCTCGTGCATGTATATGCTATATGTGGATAGAAAGAGTGCATTGCAATAACAATATGAGGGATTTAAAGAAATTATGAAACTATTATGAAGTTTAATGATATTTTTTTTGTATGTGCTGTGTATTTGTATTAAGTCCTTTTGTCAACTGAAGTGTATGTTTGAGGGTTAATAGCTTTTGATTCTGAATTGAATCTCTGGAGATTGAATCATAAAAATTATTTGATATTAAAAGTTATTTTATAGTTTATTGTATGAAATTTGGAATTTAATCCTATTTAATTGGGAGTTTTTTATGCTGTGAATATGTTATGCTTGCTTGCTTTTAAAGCTATTTCGCAAATGTTGCTGATTTTTGCCTCATTTTAGAATTTCCGTTGGGATTTGTAATTATTTAAAAGTTCTTTATTCATCAGCAGATCTATGAGCAAATGTAACATTTTGAACAACGGATCCCGAGTGGAAATCGAGCCCACTTCCCTCGATGTTCGAGCTTTGCTATCAATGAGCTATCGGTGGATATTCTATAATATGGCAAAGTTCCATATATAAATTATACGAGTTTCTGTATTCTCTTTATTAGTGCATTACCAATGTCGGTGGACAGTCTTTTATTTTTCATGACGCACCTACGATGACGCATTCAGGTTCAATCGTAATCGTACACAGCGTACGTTTCATGGCAATTCTAACCAATTTTGGTGGCGCAATAATGTGCTGCAGCTCACAGGTTGTCCACCATTGATTTAGAAGACAGCCATAATCAGAATACGAAGTCGACTAGAATTGTATATGAATAACGGCACCAGAACTTGACTAGGACGAGGTGGCATTTGATGCAAATTCAAATTAAAGCTGATATCAAGCCAGCATCACGCTGGATCAACTTTTCAGCACAATATCTCATTCGATCCTGATGAGTGTTTAAGTTTTGTCTGCATCAAGGCATTGACACACGTTTCATCTGGATGAAGGATTGTATGGGCCGGATGCAGATGAAGAGTGTCAATGCCTTGGTCTGTATAAGGTCCCATCAAGAGCCACAGCCTTGCATTTATTGTGATTTTGATGCGCAGTCTTGTTATTTTCGACTGTATTTTACTCCAACATACAAAGATCATACTTTAATGTTTCAGGACGACCACTACGATACCTAAAAGCAGTCTCTTTGCCTGTTAGGTTTATTGATCATCTACAGCTGCAAATCTGCATTTTTGATTAAATTCTAGTTCTATATTTCTATCATACTCATTCATATAACTCAAAATCAAACGTTCCAAAATTAAGATCACATAATTTCTCTGAAGCTATCCCAACCCAACCAACATTATCCACAAAATAAATATAAAGTCACTGAACTTCAAACAAATTAACCTCAACTAAACAATCGCAAAACAAGTTCATAATAAAGAGCAATTTGCAAATCACAATCTAAAGAAAAAAAAAGTCAAAAGATGAGTTAAAAAATTCCTAAAGTCACTCAATTAGCTTCATACTCAACATTTAAATCCCACAAATCTATTCCTATCTACCTACAACAATTTCACATTTACTTATTCCATGCAATAAGCAATTAAATGAAGATCTCAAAAAAGCTAAAGTTGAGAATATAAAGAATGGAAGGAATAAGAAGAAGGAAGGCAAGGCAAGGGGACGGGAAAAAAATAATAATAATATTGAAGCCGCAAGGCATAAGAAGTTCTTCGCAAAACAACGCAATCTTAAATCTTTAATGTTTTACATTCATTTCACATGGGCACCGAGAGTCTCTTCATTCTGTTTTTAAATAAATGTATTAAATATAGTAAAATTGTACAGTCGTACATGTGTAGATATAGAGTTTGACTGCTTGCCTTGCCACACACAACACTGCTAGTTCCTCTACTCTTTTTTTTTTGTTTTCTGTTCCTGTGTGTGTTTATATGAAAAAGTCTAGCAAGAGAGAAGGAAAAAGATTTAGTAGATCGAAACACATCGATTAGTTTTACTATAAGGTTGGGGATTAGGGGTTCCTAGGATGATGTGAACCTAATGCTAGTGAGGTTTTAGACACAGCTCGAAGTCAACTCGGATTTTGTATGGAAGAGTCGACTCAGTGAAACTGTATGGAGTCGAGTCGCATTGAGTCTACTTCGAGTTTTGAGTTGTAGACAGGACTAAGGATTTAGCTATTTGAGTGTTTATTACTAAAGAATGCGATTATAGACTCTAGATCAGTAGTGAGTAACCTATCAGCAATCACGACACACCTTGAATGTAAGCTTCGATCGAAACCGGACACGGCATACAGTTTATGGCATTTCCGCGACACATCGGTTACCCACAACTGTTTTAGGTGATTGAATAATATTCAAGTGTAATGTCTTTAACAAAGTTCGAATCCTAGTCATATTGATAGTATTCTATGCATTGATTGGGACATCGATTTTGATGGGATTTGAACACACGTATTTACTTAAAGAGCGATGCAGATAGAGCCAGTCTGTGGCTTATTTACTAAGCCAAAGAGATCTTAATAAATTCAATGTAGATTTACTTATATATGGCTTGATACTCCATTAAGACATACCGTAGTCTAACTTAGAAGCGGATATTGAACAAAGAATTAAGGTCAACAGACTCCATTTGGTTGGACATGTTGTTAAGAGAACTGTTGAAGCTCTAAATCTAATCTTTAAATCTGATTTTATAGACGGCAAGGGATCACAAGGGCGTTACAACAACTCATGGAATGATGCTATCGATAATGATGGTAATGCACTTGGTTACGAAGGATAGAGCTGTTTTCAGACATTCCCAACGCGCGGCAATGGGCTATCTAAGTAGTGATGCACTTGGTTAGCGGTTGCTAACGAGAGAACCAGCTTAAGACGCAAACTAATAGAGTTCATGGATCATAATTGATCTGTATGGCCAACGAAGTAAATAAGTAAGTTAATCTAATTCCTACTCAGACACCATACTAAGGATACATCTTAGACACTAGTTCAACTCCATGACATTCGATTCCATCGAGCCTCTAGAACCTCCAACATAAAAACTTATTCACATAAACTTATTCATACTACATATGTATGTATATGCAAAAGAAGTACACACATTCGAGAATGATTAATTGACTCGAGTATTTTTTGACGTTTTGACTCTTATGGAGTGAACTCATAGAATGGAAATAAATGAAATTCTATGTATACATAAATTTATATTTATTTATTTACATTTCGACCTCATCCATATGAAAATAGAAAAAAAAAATAGAAAATGAATTCCATAAAAATAATAAGAAGAACGGGAATAAAAATATCATATGGAATATAATAATAAGAACTGTACAGACACAGTGGAAATAGAAATCTGCATATGAAAATGAGGTTTGAACCCTTTTTGCACCATTTAGTTTTTATTGGATTAGATAGATAAATAGCTAGACATGTATTCATTATGCATTTTTTTAAAAATTTATATTCTTCATGCTTGTATGTGCCTCATTTGCATGTATGAGTCGATGAATTATTGTATGAGAAAATAAATGCCGTATGGAATGAATTAAGTAGCACAAATCGATGAGGATTTTTTTTAATAATATCTTATTCTTGTTTCGCTTTGTTCTTTTTCATTTTATTGCAATGAATTAACATGTTTTGGAATGGAATTGTGAGGGAATTGATGGTAGATGTTGTGGTATGCTGGAGGTGCTGTTGGTGTTGTGCGTGGTTTTGAGACTTAAATTGATCAAAATGTTGAATTTAATTATGAGAAAATTTGTAATTTTATGGAATATTTGAGAAAGTTACGGTTCGAATCCTAAGGAATTCTTAAGAAATTTTTGTTCAAATTTTGATAAAATAAGTTCTTTTTTAGCGCATTTTTGAAATTTTTTTCAAAAAGGTAGCTTAATAAGACACTTTGTTCGGTCGGTCGTTCGGTCGGCTGCTATTAAAAACTTTTTATCTAGACATCGTAGAGAGCTCGGAATGGTTTTAAAAGATCAATTCCATAAAGTTATTGGCGCCCCGGACATTTAAAAGTTTCAAATCAACACATAAATACTATAATTAACAAATTTTTAATTTTCATATACTACAACAACAAAAACAACAACACGTTTTTTCATTGTTTTACAGTGTTCTTCAATGTTTTTCGATGTTTTAACAGTGTTTACTGAACAATGTTTGAATTTTTTTTGACCGTTATTAGGTTTGAATTATGAAAATCCGTTAAATGATGAAGTTCTTAAATTTGTGGAAGTTTTATATGGATCTTGTTTTTAAGATCTGGAAGTGACCTGGATCTTACTGGTTCTTGGTTTTAAGATCTGGAAGTGACCTGGATCCTCCTGGATCTCGTTTTGAAGTTCTGGAAGTGAACTGGATCCTACTGGATCTCGTTTCGTAGGATAGGAAATGACCTGAATCCTACTGGATCTTGGTTTTGAGGTCTGAAAGTGACTTATTAATCAATTACTGATCGCTGGGACAAAAATGCGCTTAAGTCCCTCGATCAATAACACGAGGACTTTTGTAATTTTTTTTATAAAAAATTTGAATTTTTTTGATTCTAGACTCAAAACACCGGATTAGCAAGGAATCAATGACTTAATACATTCCAAGCAGCCTTAAATCAATGCCTTAGACCATCTAAAACCTCAATTTTTACTCCTAAACCACAATAATTCACCTCTTGCTCCACCACTGTCCCTTTTCTTCCAAATCAATCTCACGAACGACACAACAAGCAACTTCCAATATATCACAACTGCAGCCAGTCAAACGTGCTGCCAAATCAAATGAACATGTTATTTAAACCAAAAACGGAATTTCTACATCAAGATTATTTCAATTATTCATACTAAGCAACTCTAATGACTACAAAAAGACTTAAATAATGAATGTCCATGCATATTCTAAGCAACAATGCCTAGCACAAGCCTCCAAAAAAAAATATATCAATTCAAGGCCATCAAAAATAAATTCACAAGAAGCAAGCTGCACTCAATTAAAATTGCAATTTTTTAGCATCCATCAAACTCGGTACTCATCAAAATCATCTCGTAGTGGATGTCCGATTGCATCTCATTTATTGAGTATGTATGCTTGGCATCTATCTACATTTGAATATCATTTCGTTCTTATGCATCTCATTTCTGATTAAAAGATTGAGATAAAGATTTTACAATTTTCGACATCCAGATCCAGATGAGGTCGTTTAATAAATAATTTAATTTAAGAAAAAAAATGTCCACCAAGGCAATGGGGCTGAGTGAGATGGAAAGTATAATACAAGGCTTTATTAATAAATTGGTTTTGTTGTTTTGTTTTCTTTTTTGGGGGTTACGGATGACTGGTTTTTGGGCGAAAAGTATGAGTTCATCGAGAATTTTTGAAAAGCTGGAAGTCGACTAGCAGAAGGTCTGGCAGAAGATTTCGAAGGATAGTGCTGTCTTCAGACATTCCCTACACTTGGCAATGGGCCCTCATGCGCCACAGCCGAGGAAATAAGTAAGAAGTAAGTAAAACAGCAAAGGCTCCTGGAGAAAAGACGACCAAGAGCTCCAAAAGCTACTTAGCGCAGAACAGTAATGAAAGAATGCCAGCTTAACGTGCAAACAGAGAGTTGGTCCTAACTATGTTACAGAGTCAGCAATAGAGTCAGTAAATAAGCTACAATAGCAACATGGCGTAGGTCGGTAATAAAGGAATGCCAGTAAGATGCCATAACTGAGAATTTGTGTTTCAGCCAGCAATAAAGTCAGATGGAGAGCCTTTTGTAGCAATCTAGGCTTCAAGTCAGAGCGTGATTCCAGTAAGGATGTTAGTATTATTAGCAAGTTCTGAAATTTTGTAAATTAAGCATCAAAATTGTTTCATTAACATTGACAATTATTCTTAATCCAGAAAGACATGTTCATATTAAAAGACGCAATTCTATGCTATCTATTAAGGTTCGATTCCTAATTTTACAAAAAAAAAAGTTATGTTTAATTTGATATGTTTGGGCTCCTTCTTGCATTGTTTTTTTTTGCAAATTTCTATCCCAAAAAAAAAAAAATCAAATCTCCCGACCCGAAAACCTCTATTTCTGCTTCATTTCATTCTCCACCATTCCCTCATTGCTTGATATTTATTTAGTTTTTTTTTTTTGCATACCAATTTATGAAATTTATGTTTTGTTGTTTTTCCTTCTTGTCTGCCTCAAGAACAACAACGAAAAAAAAAAGTATAAAAAATTATAATAAAGAGAGCGGAGTTCCAATGGCTCTTTCTCCATTTTTTTTTGTGTTTGCTTTATTTGCACAAAACAATAATTTATATGAAATGACTTTAATATTACTAAATGGCAAGAAAAAAGGAATAAGGCAAGCAAGATACAAGCTGAATTTTTGACATCATGATGGCAGAATTGAGGCTTTTGCCTGGTTATTATTTACTTTGTTCTGTTAATATTAATATTTTTTTACTCTACTCTTAACCATGCATGAGGGGAAACTGCTTATGAGAATTTTTGTGCCTTCACATATGAGAACCTCTTTCTTTCCTCCGTCCACATAAATTGATGGCAAAATATTTCGTCTCATGAACATTTTATGAGTTTAAAGTTTGCTGTCTTTTTTTTTATTTGTAGTGCAACTTTGTTGGGTCTTGCTTGTAAAGTATGTGGAATTAAATTGAAGGTGTTTTTTGATGAAAATTATTGGTTCCAGTAAGAGTTTTTCATGTTGAATCTGAAATTTGTTGCTGAATTTTGGGATCAAGTTATGTCTGATTGAGATGTCTATAGCCTGACTAACTGATGACATTGGGAATTTTGGAGGAATTCCTACAGTATGGTAAATTAACGGCCTGATTCTTTTTTAATCTTTAAAATCAAAGAAGAAGCCACCAAAGAACGTGTGGCTGCATTTCCTGAATTTTAGACGCACAGATCTACAGTTTTCGGCTCTAACTTATTCGTTTAAGGCTGAAGGTCTGCATTTGTTGTCCGCAGACCTGAAGTTTTGGATGAGCCCCAAATTATTGTAAAGTAAGCTCCTAAGTTGTCTCTGTAACTTGACTGTATAGGTCTCAGTATGAAATAAAAACAGGCATAGCTTCGGAACAAATTCGACTTTTCAGTCTCAAGACATATGTAAGTCATAATGCTCGTACAGTACTAAAGCATATGTAGCCGAGTGATTAGACAGCAGACTACATTTTGAAATGAGGACATGGGTTTGGTTCCTAAATAATGTCAATTAGTTTGTTTTATAAAATTAATTAAGAAATTTTAAAGGACAAAGGTTCGATTCTCATCAAAATTGTATCAAGTGTAGCCAAAGTTGAGGTTATTGAAGCTCTAAAACCTTCAATGTGTGTAAGTATTTCTTACGAAAGTTGGAAGCCCCCTAAATTGGTTCTCCTGGTATGACCTAACCCTTCACCAATATGTCCGTAATTGTTGATCCGGCCCAATATAAATTTTCCTATATTTAAACTGCTACAAAATAAATGATCACTTACTGTCCCAAGTGACTAAATTGAAGAAGGTTCTGCCACGGATGTTTAGTACCTGTTGTGAACACCAAATGGAAGCCGCCTATTTTTGGCAGTCATATGATCGTTGAACGGCTTCCATTTAATATTAATACAAGAGTTTCAACGTTCCATGGCCGGAGTCTTCTTCATTTGTATCGCTCGGGTAGCTCTCTGTCTCTAAATCATCTACATACTCTAAACATGTGACAATAAAAAATAATTTTGAAATTCCTCACCATAAATCCATTAAAATCATTTAAATTCACATAAATCCCACACACATGACCATAACTTCAACTATTAAGCTTGCTAGTTCTCACAAAAAAAATAATAAGTCATTAAGTCAATTAAGAGAATTTTTCAGAAACCACAAAAGCAACAAATTCATGCGAAATATTTTTTTTTGTTGTTTCTCCTTCACTGGACCAATAAGTATTAAGGATGAAGCAGTAAGAATAATAACAATAATAATAATAATTGCGAATATAATATAAATAAATAAAAATGCCATATATACAGCACAGAATGAGTTTAAGCGGAGCAAAAAAAAAATGCAAAGTCAAGCGCATAAGACGGGGGAACCGAGTGGAGTGAAATGGATATAGAATTTAAATAAACATAAAACAAAGAATGAAAAAAAAAAATTCATAATTTATTTAGATCATTAAAAATTTGAATGACATTTTGTGTTGTGAATAAATTAATATGGAACTAAGAGAAAGAATGGATTTCTGTTTTTTGTTGCTCTGCTTCACATATTCATATACAGACTACAGAAATGGAAGTAGCTTCATTTGCATGATAACTTTTATGATTGTGTGTACGATTCTTGTGCTTCACTAGACTAGGGCGGCCATCTGCTGTATTTTTGCCGGGACGCTGCTGTACTTTTCTACCTTGCTGCTGTGTCCCGACAAAGCTTCAAAATATCCCAAAGGTGTCCCGACAAAACCTCAAAATGTCCCGAAAGTGTCCCGATATTTTGCAAATATCATCTGGCCACCCTACACTAGACTTGACTTTTGTTAGCTTTCTTCGTCTTGTTCTGAACGTTGATCTCATTTGTTTTAATAATGTCGTTTAGTGAGAAAGTTTGAGAATTTTTTAAACTTTTTTCTAGGTTAGGTTGGGGAGATTTATGAATTGTTGGGAATTTTATGGATGAATTGTTTGGATTTTGCTTATTTTTTAGGGTATTGTGGACAATAAGAGTGTATTTTAGTCATAAGCATGAGCGACAGAGAAAAAAGGGTCTAAACTCGTCATTAGAGTGCCGATAGAGTTACTCCACAACTTACTGCTAAGACAATAACGCCCGAACACGGATCTCTTAATCAGCACAGCATCATTAAATAGCTAAATCGATCAATACAATGGTGGGTAAACTTTATTTTTCGACTGAAACCGCTCACTGTATGCTGTTACTGGCATTTCCGAATATTTTTGGCAACATAGGATTTCGCGGCACAAAGATTGTCCACCACTGGATTAAACGATCAAAATTGCATTCCCAGACCTGTATAACTTTGTATTGATGTCGAAAATGGTTTTAAATTCGACACTCTGCTAGGGTTTCCAGAATTCCCGTTCCCGTTAGATTTCGGGAATCTGGATCGGGAACGGGAATGACCTTTCGGGAACGGGAATATTCTAGTGGAACTTTAATATGAAATTTTACATCCAGGAAGATCTATTTTATAAAAAACGGGAATTCCGTTCCTGTTCCCGATTCCCGGAAATCCCCGGGATTTTGAATTGATCAACCGAGCTGATCCTATATGGGATAGTGCATTTACTATGGCACGATGATGGCAAGACATGCGAGTGTCCGGGAGGTTAAATGGCAGTTTCAGCTTATGAATCTCAATTGATCTGCACACCCAGCAAGGTTAGTAAGTTAGATTTCAGCCAAACGACCCTTAAACACTCCAGTCAATCTACCAAAACAAGCCAATGCCATCACCATTTCCAAAAAAATCAGCCTCAAAAAACTGCATCAAATAAAACGAAAATATTCCTGCAAATTCCATTTCATTCAACATCTTCTTTTTTTCCTTATCACATCAATTTTTTAAGACAATTTCTTTCTTTTTTTAGCATATTTTCAGTTCTTATTTGCATTCATGCTTGAATATCTTATGACTATGTCTCATAAAGAGAATGAATATAAGAGAAATTGGAGCAATAGAGAAGATGTGATATGAAATTTTAAATTACCATCAGCAAAGTTGTATTAGCTGAGTAGGAATCATCGTCAACTGGCTATAAGATAAAGAGGATACTGTACTTTAATAGGAGGAATTTTGAAGAGAAGGGGGAAATGGGATGTGATGGCTAGAAGATATAGTTTTTTGGACAAATGAGGATGTTTAGGATGTTTAGGACTTTAAGGATGCTTAGGAGTGAAGATGATAAGCTGGATCTAGACTAAAGCCTTTATTTGAAGCAATTGATTCAATTTGAGTTAAAGATTGATAACTGACTGCTTAAAAATTCACAAATTATCAATTTTGTACCCTTTAAAGCAGTAGTGGACAACATTTTATTTTTCACGGCACACCTTAGTGCTCATCTTGACCGAAATTGAGCACAACAGACAATTTATGGCATTTCTAACAAAATTTGACGGCACAATAGTGAACCGCGGCACAAAGGTTGCCCATCACTGCTTTAAAATTCACTAACTCAGTCTCCAGCCACAGTCATTTACTTACTTACTTACTTACTGCAACCATGTTCCTATGTGGAGCTTAGGTTACAGCAGAAGGCTTTCCATCTGACTCTGTTGCTGGCTCTGCCACCTAGTTTGTACAATTCTCTGTCCGCACGTTGAGCTGACATTCTTCCATTACTGTTCTGCGCCAAGTAGCTTTTGGAGCTCATGGTCGCCTTTTCCCTTGTGGATTTCATCCAAGGGCCGTGTAACAAACTTGTTTTTCTGTCCCAGCAATGACATTTTTGTCAGCCACAGTCACATCATCTCCTAACTAATTCCAACTTAACAAACCATTTGACCATCCATTTACATCACTATCCACAGCCACATCTCGCACACAGAAGCTAAAATATTCCAATAAACTTCCATCAATAATTCAAAGTCATTTGCTTAATTAATCAATGTTTGCAGCATTTAATTATAAAATACAGAATAAAAGCTCCATAAAACGTCGCTTCCATCCCGAAAAAAAAAATGCTGTCGACGATGCTTTTATTTCTGTACACACAAAAAAAAGAAGCTAAAGAAGAAATAAGCAGCAATTTATTTTCATTTCTCAGCTCTTCTTCTTGATTCTTATTTCAGTTTTATATATCATAAGACATGCACACAAAAAAAATTTATATATATTTTTATATTATAAAATAAAATTTAAAATAATCGTATCCATGGTCTGTTACTGTTTCCGAAAATGGAATTAAAATGTGTAATCTTGAGATTCTTTTTTCTTAATTTTTGAGTCAGACATAAGCGATGAGAATGATTTAAGATTGGATTTGCTTGTGAAGGTTTTATTGGGGGGTTCTGATTTGTCGGACTGGATGTCCGTTATGAATCTTCAGATTTATGAACAATTGACCAACAAACTACCTCTGTCCGTTTCATGAAAGGGAGTAGTTGATAGAAGTAGTTTTATGTTTGGGAATTGTCAAGCAGTATCCAGCGATGGTACATTCGTACCATAACTCTTAACCGACTTACTTACTTACTTCGCTGGTTGTACAGATCAATTGTGATCTATGACCTCCCACAGGAGTCGCCTGAAGCTGGCTCTATCGCTCTTAACCGAAGAAGAGTTAAACAATGGTTGATATACGTATGGATAGGTGTTGTATAGGGCTTCATTTCATCCATACACATCAAAGTTAGAAAGTGTAAGTGTGAGGAGTTAGAGCGCCTTTTGTGATTGTAAAAGTAAGTAGAACACCAGCAAAATAATCAAGAAGAGGCAGCCGTTTAAGCTAGGAACAGAAACCTGTTTAACCGATTTATTAACGTCCTACGATTCACAGTGGATCAATTGGAACTAATCATTCAGCGATAGATCCAGTTTCAGGACACCTTACATACTTCCTTGGCTTGGGGTTCACGAGAGCCCGTTGCCGCATTTAAATAATAGCCATAGACAGCCTTAAAGGGATAATAGAATAGATAACAATTGATCAGAAAGGCCAGCGAGATAAAGAAGTGAGGATGTCTGTTAGTCTTATAGATTTGAAAAGTGACTCTTAAAATCCAAAAGAGATGGATTACAATTGATTATTTTGATTAAGAACCAGAGTTGTGAAACGGCCTGATCTTATCGGTCGGCCAAAAACGGCGGGCCGATTATTTTTTTAAAACGGCAGCCGATAAAAAACGGCGAGCGGTAAAAAACAATGGCCGAAAAAAACGATGAACGACTGGCCGATTCTCTCGGCCGCCAACATCGGCCTTCACTCTGTTGGGAACAGCATTTAAATTGTATGCAATAGATGCCATAGACGTCAAAGTTGAAGATTTTAAAATAAAAAAAAATAACTGTGTGTGTTGTAAGAATGAAGAGAATGTGTAATGCTATTTTATAATGGGAATCGAACCCTAGCCACTTTGGACTGATAACAACCTATTTTTTCCTCAATTTTTATTCATTGAGCCAATATATGCTAATATTTATATTAATCAACTCCAACAAAATCTCAAATTTAAACTTCCCATCTAATTCCCATTCACACATGACTCAAATCATTTAATAAGACCACCATATAGTCTAACACAGTCTGAGTCTGCTTCATAAATTCACATGAAATCAAATGGTCAATTTAAAAGCAAAGAAGGGGAAAATTTAACGACATTATAAAAGACATAGAGCTTCCTTTTATTATAAAAATATTTTTTATATTTATGCATCATTACAACTTCCCTCCGAATCAACCATCTTTTACAATTAGTTAATTAAGTATCTCTCTCCGAATGACGGTCATCACATTTTTTGTCGATTCCATATTTGAGATGTATATAAGCTTTTTAATAGTCTAAAGCGTATATGAGGCTCATAACACCATTTTATGTTAAAAGAATATGATTATTTTTTTTTAAAGACAATAGTCATTATGATTATGGTGAGCAGCGATTTTTAAATGAGAGGATGGACATAAAAAAAAATTTCAAAATTAATGATGGAATATGAAGGCTTTAAACATTTATTTTTTTTTTGTTGATTATTATTTCTTTTCCATCTTCACTTCCATTCATGTTTATTCATAAAAATAACTGAACAAGAAGATGAAGATGGAAATGAGAAAGAATCAATTTTGTAGCATCGTTAGCGCACCTCTTTCGATATTAGAATGATTATGGGATATTCTTATTCAATGAAATTTTTATTTTTATTGTTCGTAGATAGTGGAATGGTGGGAATGAGGTAGTTATGAGTGTTGGACTGTGAATGAAGATATTTTGATTCTTGAGGTCTTATTGAAGAGGATTTTTAGAGGAAGTAGTTATATTTTTGGATTTTAAAATTGTGGATTAGTTGCTTCCTTTAGTTCCTTGGCTGATCTCAGTATGAACCTTATGATCCCACCTGAGGAGCACGTGGATCCACTGCCGCGCAGAGAGAATGTCATCTAAGATGAACCTTATTATCCAACCTGAAGAGTACGTAGGTCTATTGCAGCTCGGACTGAACGTCATCTCAGATGAACCTTAGGATCCAACTCATTTTATGACAAAAAAATACTAAAAGCTGGACGCACTTCTTTCTGTGTTGAACAGTCACATATCAATGAAGTATATTGAACTATTTGTAATTGGAATCGCTGAAAGAATGTTGGCCCTGTGACCGAGGGAGAAAGATTTAAGTCTGGAAAACTTGAATTACCTCTTTAATGAAGGACACATGGGTTTGATTCCCATAGAATGTTTCACGATATGACAAGGAATTGAACAATCCTCAGAAACCAAATTGTGGGGAGTCGCGTTCAAATCCCAAAATATCAACTTATACCTGAAAAACCTACCTTCCATCCTGACCAACAACCCAAAACCTTCACAATTTTTCAAGTTCACAATGTAAAATATCAGTTCCAACAATCTCCCTTCCTTTTCAATTGATTAATGTAAAAATTAATGAAGCAATTCACATGGACACAATAACTTACTGCCAACCCCAATTCAGTAGCTTATAAAATCTGATCGTGAAATTAAATTGTTAATTATTGGCGGTATATGGTCTCTGTTGCTCCTTAAAAGACAATTCATGTACACCAAGTTTTTTATCGCCATTATTCACTCAATTTAATGAGTTAATTTTAGTGAAATTTGGTTAAATTTGAGTACTGCCTTAGTGTAGGATGTAGGCTGTTTATGGTGCTGTAAATGAGCTCATTGAATATTTTTTGTGTTTTAATTAAATTAATAAGAATTTTTTATAGTCTGAAAAAATTCATAAAAATCCCATAAATCACATCTAATTTTAATTCTAGGTCAAGTCATGTAATTCAAAGTATATTCATAACAACCAGCTTAAATCCACACAATATGGCCAATTTTCAACTAAAAAAAAGTTTAATTTAATTTACACTGTCCATTTCAATATATTTCATTATACAAAAGCAGTAATAATAATCAATAAAAAACAGCCAAAAAGAAACTCAGCATCCAGCAGAAGTGAAAAATAATAAAAAATGAATATATATATATTTTTTTGTGTGTACATATAGTGTAATAAAGAACATTTATTACTTAAATTTTATTGCCGAGTTTTTAATTTTAAAACAGTGATTTAGATAAGGCAAGCGATTTTTTTTTCTCATTTTCTTTTTGGCTGTTTTTTGGAGGGCGAGAGAAGTTTAAATAAAAAAAAAAAAAATAACAAAAAGTTAGAAAATAATAGTAAGGAAACGATTTTTGAGCGCAAAAAAATTAAAAATATCGAAAAAATTAAATTTGTTATGAAATACAAATATTTCAGGAATGCAGAGGGATTCGAACCCATGAAAAATGCCAAATTAGCAATTTAATTTAAGCAATTGATTTTAACTGGAAATTAATTTAGTAAAGTGTTCAATATAAGGAACTAATTCAAAATTTAGATTCCATGATGAAATTGAACCTCTCTGTTCCTGAAAAGTTACCTAATTTTCGAATGCTCGTTACTAGAATATCTTCCAATACAGTTCATCATGACCTAAAACAGGCGTCATGATGTTCCAAAAGCAACATGACACAGAACACTGATGAAGCAGCAGTAGCGGAGTGGTTAGAGTGTCAGCCTTCCGATCATAATGATCCCAGGGAAAGCCAATTTGAATTCGGATTTTCGCTGTTTCTAGTCACACCAACTTAGTACTTGGTTTATATTCGTGAATCATAAATTATGGCTAGGTACATTGCATTGGTATCCCCTGGGACATGTCACTGAGTTAGATGGAAAACATTTTGTAGTAATTTAGGCTTAATCAGACAATGGTTCCATTAAGTAAGTAAGTAAGTAAGTAAGTAAGTAAATCACCTCAAACTGCCTGAAGGTTGGACCCTGTCTGAAGTGTGGCAGCCTCATAATCAGAATAGCAATGGTAAGGCTTACAATCTATCATCTTCGAACTCAACTTGTCCAAAGAAAGCAGTCACTACAAACCAAGACTCAGGGGCGACTCTAATTTTACTTGCAGTCGAGTAGACTCTTCCAAACAAAACTCGAGTCGACTTCGCACTCTGCCCCAAACTGGACAAACTTAATCCACTCCAACACAACACTTATCATCCCAAAACGCACACAAAACAATAACTTCTCTCTTTCTTTCCCATTTTCATTCTTTTATATCTCAATGAAATTGGCTTTTTTTTTTTGTTATTTCAAGTTTTGCCGGTATGGAAGAAGCCTAGTAGCAGAGTTGCAAAACAGGCATCTGTGACAACCAAAACCTTACAAATTCTTGATAATTTGCATGGATTTGTAAAAAAAACCATACAAATTATCAAGGATTTGTACTGTTTTTGCCTGTCATAGATGCCTGTTTCGCAACTCTGTCGCTAGCAGCAGAAGCCAAGTAAGCAAACGCAAGTATGAGTAGAGATAGTAGATGAAGAGGAAAAGAAGTTAAAACGAGCAGTCAAAGCCAGTGGAAGTAATGGCGTTAAATATTGTTATAACTCTGTGTATGGAAGCAATGTGCGGCAATTTGATTAGCTGTTGGAAATCTGGCCATTTAGAGAGTAATTTTCGATAAGCCCGATTATTATTTCTCTGTGTATTTTTTACTGTGTGAATCTCGTCTTGAAACGTTAGTGACGAGAATGCTGTGGAAAGGAAATTTCTTAATTTCGCTGATGGATATAAATTAAAATTAAGCCAATTAGCATTTTTTTCACTTGAATTATTTTCTACATCCAAATTTCGGATAGATGAGACGCAATAAAGATGACAATGGGTAAGGTCTCAATTCTATTATGATGGAATTATATGGGCTGTTTACCTACAAAATTCCATCACAATTCATAAAGATATTACCGTTTCATGAATGGATTTGTATGTGACATAAAAGGGACAAAAGGAACAAAATAAAAAAAAAAAAATGGATTTAAGAAAATAATATCAAATATTAATTCCTTACAATTATTGTCATAAATGCTCTAAAAAATCATGTTATTTCATATTGTGTCAACCAATGAAGGACAAATAATAATTTTTTAGCTGGGATTTTGAGGAAATGAGCATTTTATAGATTTTTTGTCTGAGGTCTACAATCTTGAAATTGTACATAAGGATCCAAATAGCATAACACATCATCAGGGTGCCGCTATATCGATATATTGACTAAAAGACATGAAGTTGCCTTGAGTTCTGATTTTTACGAAAGAGTGCCGATCAGGCGAGATGCATGATTCAGTCCCTTAGACAACGCTACGTCACTGTGTTGATGACGAAGAGGCTAAGGCACTCTGAGAGCTACGTGATTGATGCTAATTGGATCTCCTTTTCTCTATGGAGTTTGGATTGGTTCTGATCCAGTTATTAGCCATAAATAGCCGTGGCGCAGCTCTCAATCTCAATGATGTGAGGCTACTTTAGGGCTATTTGCATCTAATAACTGAACTAAATGTTCTTATTTCTATGAATTCTTAGTCTGTCCTCTCGATCGCTTGTCAACTATGAAGACTTTCGTACTTACTTCCTTGGCTGAGGTGCACGAAGATATATTGCTCTATTGCTCTATCCTTCGAAATCTGTTGCCAATTCGGGATATTATGGACTCTAGCGTCAATAACACATCCAATCCAGGAATTCTTTGGTCTTCCCTGCGATCAATTATGAAGAATAGATAACCTTATTTAACACAGTTTCCGCAGGTCCATATCCATTACTCTTCTAAAAATCCATATCTCATTATTTCTAAGCCTTAACATTAATGCGCTCTAAACTACAATTTACTAAATAATTTTCTAGCATTTTTTCATGTTTTGCGGCAATATTACTTCTCTTTTCTTTCTTCAATTGATCCTCAAAGTAAGTACAGAAAAAAATGTTTTAATAACAAAAGAAATGTCTCAATTGAAAGGAGAAAGAGGGAAAAGAAAGAAAGAATAAAAAAGGCGGCAGGCAAAGCAATTTCTTTATATATGTTTACTGCTCGTGAGTGGGCAAATAATGCCATTTTCATAGAGGAATGGATGTAATTTATATCGTTATTATTATTTTGATAAATGTCACTGCTGAATAATAAATAATGAGAGATATTAATTTCTAATAATTTTACTCTCTTGTTCCTTCCTATTTTTTTTTTGTGGTAAATTAAAATCAATATATTGAATTTCATGTACGCGACTTAAACAATAATCACATGAATGGATGTTGAATTGAATTTGGAATTTATGTCACTAGATCATGTCGTGATTGTGTTTGATATTTTTTGATGACATTAATTTTTTATTGCTGATTTTTTTCAGGAATTTTGTAGAATTAAGTCGTATGCTGCGTAAAAAATGGGTAGAGGATCAAAATAAACCACTTTGGCTAACTGGCGCAGAGCAATTCTGTCTTAAAAAAGCTGCTCGACTCTATCAAAAAATTAGCAACAAATCCAATTTGCAATCCAAACTTCCCGTAACAGACAATAAACTCTAAAAGACAAAGAGCATGCTCTCAAGGGCGATACTCATCTCAAATATACTAGATGAGCATCCTCATGGATGATGCTCTCATCCTCCTTGCTCTTGAAAGCATACTCCTTACCTGCTAGCAGAGCGTATTCCCTCAAATGATAATTGAGCTCCAAAAGTTGCTTTGCACAGTCAAGTGATGAAAGTTGACATACTCAGCTCAATGTGCTGACAGACAACTTGTACAAACCAGCTAACTAGGTAGCTTGGCTCAGCATGACGTAGGACCATAATGAAGGAATGAACCAGGATGAACCATTTAGATGCCTAAATTGAGAATTGTACAAGCTTTGTGATTCGGCCAGCAATAAAGACAGATGGTCAGCTATTTGTAGTAACCCAGGATCCAAGTCAGAGTATGGTTCAAGTAACTAAGGTGACAGAGCCAGCAACAGAGTCAGCTAGAAACCCTTTTGTTATAACCCAAGCTTTAAAACGGAACAAACTTGCAGTATGTAAGTAAATAAGTAATATAGCTGACTAAGCTCAATTTTCTGAGACATTCAATTGACACTCAAGTCCATCCTCCATGTCTCTCCGAGTTCAATTCCCAAAAATTCTCAAATCTAATCAACAATCCCAACACAACATCCATTCATCATTAATCCAAAACCATTTGTAGACAAATTGTCTACCAAGAAAAGTCGATCCCAACTCATCATCTTTTCGTTATTCCCTTTTCCATCACTTCTCATTAGAAATACACAAAAAAAAGGAATGAAGAATTATTAGGAAGGTAATAGACTGTATGATGAAACTGATGACATATATTAGCATCAATCCTCTCATTTATCAAAATAAATGCATCAAATATTTGAGTTAGGGTATGTTGTATTATTAATGGATGTCTTGACTGTGTAAGTCTCTCAAAGTTAAGAATTCTGTGCCTTCCTATGCCTCACAAAACAACCTCATAATGAAATAAATTGTCCGCACTGCTTTAAATGTTTTGGATGAAAAATTAAGCGTCAAAGGAAGGAAATTAAAATTAATGATTTATTTACAGCTTCTGTCCTTCCTGCGTATTAGTAAATTGCATTAGATTATGAAAATTTCATAATATACATTAAGTAATTGAGGGCCATGCGACAGATTATATTATATTGTATGCATACAGGAGAGAACAAAAATGAGAGGAAGGACTTCTTAAATTGTAATTTCAATTTTTTTTAAAGCATGTGGAAGTCCGTTGGAGTGTGACAAATTATTTAACAAATAAAGTAGCATAAAGCAGTTGTTACTTGTCGGAGATTATCAGAGTAAAAAAATTATTTTTTTGTTGAGGATTTTTTAGGGGTTTTGATCGGGATTTAAGAGGATCTAATGTGAATCTAGCTATCAAATCGCTTGAAAATAGTTTTAAGCTAGTCTGCATGAATTTGGCTTTGGTTTGAGGCTAGCTAACCGTGAAATTTCAATAACCTAGCTACATTCTAGCTATTAAAGTGATCATTAATGTTTTAAGCAGCCATAAAATCCTGTTGTCATCGGTAATTCTTGTATTTATCAATCCACAACCTTCAACAACCTTACCGACCTTGGGTTATCATCAATTGATGGTCACCAATGACTCTAGTCTAAGTAAGATAGTTTCTTGTAAGGTTTGATGATCTGAATCCCAAATGACTTGCCTTTAAGTATCCAAAATATATTTTTAAGGACTTAACTTTAAAGGACCAGTGATAATGCTTTCTTGATATCAGGATCGAGATCGGGATTTATCGGGACCGGGATTTCGAGAAAGCATACCAGTGATGTATTCCGCAATGAACCTAGCCATTACATAAGAAACCGCAAATGACTCAAACTAAGTTGCATCCATAGAAACCACTTGAATCCGGATAGTAATCCAAAGCGAGTCCATTTTTCGCAAGGGTCATTATTTGAGATTGAACTCGGGTCATTAGAGTATGAGGTACACATAGTAGCTAATACGCTAAAGCTGGATTCGTGATGCAATGCTTGAAGTCAGCTTCTAGTCTAAATGATACAAAAAAGGCTCCTTCTGGCGTCCAAATGGCTGCAAAAAAGGATTTTTCCATTTAATGTTAATAAAAGAGGCTTAGCCGATTCTTTTGTGTCACTCGGGTAAATCAGTACTACATCCCAATTTAAAATTCCTAAAATTACCTCCTCCCCGGTCCATAGCATCCCCTATCCCAAAATAAAAGAAACTGCATATTGTATATCATACATATTACATCTACATTAGATCAATCACCAAACAAAAAGTGAGATACGAGATCTCTAAAAAATGGATATAAATGTGACACAACAAAAATATGTCATAAAGCATAAAAGGAATTCTATTCACTCATGTGTACATTAAAATGCAATCAAAACATTTGTTATTTTTTAATAAACTGTCTCTTTCTTTCTTCTGTAGCTTGATACAGTTTTTATGCCTAGAATTATTCATTCATGCGTGATAATTTTATATAATTTTTATTTCATCATCCTTTTGTCAATATTAATATAAGCAGGAGATTCCTTTTTTTTTGACTGGTACCCGAGTGAATAATGGAAGTTTTTTAAAGTAAATAAATAATATTTTTATAGGAAGAGGACATATTTCAAGTTTGTATTTTAATGCAGTTTATGAGGTAGTTCCATTGTGATGCAACTACAGGGAAATGTAAACATGTTTTATGTCAATTAAAATGAAATTCAATTGATGATTATGGATGTGACAAAAATATGTTGCTTTGTTCTTTGTATTTTTGGATGTCTGAATGATGAATTTTGGGGGGATTTGATAAGATTTTTTAGATGCACAAATAGACGGTAGGATGCACAAGCTGGCGGTCTTCTATTTAAGTCAACATGTATGACAATTTGGTCATTTTTGATTATTTTTGTCAATTTTAAACCCTTTTATCAAGAATAGGGCACTAAAATTGAATCAGAATCTAAAGTTCATGTCTGATAATGTAGCCATCAGGTCATCCTCAGGTATTGGCGTCAACGCGGCTAAATTGCAGCGTTCTAGAGACTATATTATACTGCTTACTTACTTACTTACTTTGCTGGTCGTACAGATCAACTGTGATCCATGTTCTCCCTCAGATGAAGTCTAAAGCTGACTCTATCGCTAGCTTCCATCTGCTAATTACCAACAGTTAAATTATTAATTATTATTTAACAATTCCTTCAGTAAAATTAGGTCTGATATATGAAAATTCCAAAAAATTCAAATATTTTAAGGTTCGAATCTTAAATTAAAAATTTCAAAAATTTATGTTTTTATTGCAATTTTTGTTTTTTTTTTTTTTGCCGAATCTCTCCATTCCTTTAATTCCTCATTTTTGCATAAATATAAATTCCCTTTCCAATTCATATTATTTACCTCTTCATCTTTTTTATTTCAAATACAAATATACATTTTTTGATCATAATCCGGTTAGTAATCTTCATCAGCTTGTATGAGTTTGTGTGTGCAAAATTGACAATGGAAATGGAAGAATAAATGCAGTGGAAGTAATTCAGATGACAATTTTTTAATATTTGAGAGTTTTTTATGTATGCAGGGATTGTTGTAGATGTATGATGAATGTGATGATGTGATTAGTTTTGTGCAGTAGCTTGTTTAGAATATTTTGGTACTTTAGTACCAGAATGTCATAATATAGGAGATTTTAGGAGTTGTTTGCCTTAAAAATGAGCCAAAATCAATCATTAAGACATCCTTACGTCTTGCCGTCAATGCGGCGAAATCGCAGGGTTCTTGCGACTACATCGTACTGCTTGGGGTAGCTTAACCAAACGAAACAATGCGACAATGAGGCGAATTGCATTTTTAATCGAAGAAATGCGTCAAAATCAGCAATTATGGTGCTTATATGACAATTTTGCGTCTTCCTATGGATGCGGCGATATTGCGACGTTCGAACGACTACATCGTATTGCTTGGAGTAGTTTAATCAAGCTTGACAATGCAAAAATGAGGAGAATTTCATTGTTCATCGTAAAATTCTGTCAAAATCAGCTATTACAAGGTCTAAAAGGCGAATTTGCGTCTTGCAATTGATACGATGACGTAGCGGTGCCCAAGTGAATACATTATGCTATTCGGGCTATGAGGGACCCGGGTAACTTAAGGACTAGAATTCCCGAATCCCCATACCATTCTAAAAGACTCAAAATTCCATCAATTCATATCCACCCTACACGCGCACGCCATAATATCACTTTACATATCAACACACACACATTTAATTAACGATGACTTATAAATTCATTAAAAATCAATAAGCACAAACAAAAATAAAATGTAAAAAATTTAATAAACAATCCAAAGTAATTATGATATTACAAAAAGAGCACACAAGTCAACAATAATGACAATTGGACAAACTATCAAATGAACATATTAACATTTGTGACTTTATATCCATTTGTGAATCCATAAATGTGCGAAATGACTCTATTTGGCTTTTTTATTTTGTGACTTTCTGAAATTTGATATATTTTTATTTTAATTTGCTTATATTGATATTTATATGAGCTGAAATGGATGGATGGATGGACGATTGAGGAAGAAGTAAATTATACAAAAAAAAGAGACGTGGCTTTGAGTTATTCGAAATTATTATGGTTTTGTGCTATAAAATTTCATTAGGATATCATAAAGATTAGAATGGGTAAATATCATTGGCAGTAATAAAGCTAACGATATTATTTTTTTTGTGTGGAGGTTCCAGTTGAAGTATATTGTGAATTTTGAATTTGAAGTTTGTACGTCCAGTGAATGAATGAATGAATGAATGAACTAGATGACTAGTTTGCAAGATCAGCTGAAATAGCAAAAATGGCTTGTTGGCATAGTTAGTCTATGCTTGGGCACTTGATTGCCTTTGATATTCACTCAAAGGTTTGTGGGGTTCAAATCTCATCGAAGAGACTTAAAGAACTTTAAATCATGAAAATTGGAACTAAGCTCCATCCAAGAAGTTCGAATCCTAAAACTAAGTTTCAGTGAAGAAGGAAGTCACATTGGCCAAGTTCGAATCCTATTCCAAATCTGTACTTTAATGTAGTCCAAGATTCCCCAATATTGCAGCCCTTACTTACTTACATACTGGAACCATGCTCCGATGTGTAGCCTAGGTTTCTACAAAACGCCTTCTAACTGACTCTGTTGCTGGTTTTATCACAAATACAGACTTTATAGTGCTGCATTTGGTATTGGAAATTGACAAGTGGGAACCAAGCGATACAGCCAGCGATAGAACCAGCATCAGCCAACACCTGTGCTGTACTTGGTATTAGAAATTTGACAAGTGGAACCAAAACCAGTGATAGAGCCAGCTTTAGGCACTACCTTTGGGAGGTCATGGATAACAATTGATCTATACAACCAGCTAAGTATGGAAACTAGTAAAACATCCCAAAGTGCCTAAGCCTAACACACAACCATCATTAATAATATCGGAATCTCCCCGCCATAAATAACAAGAATTACGTACATTATGGCCGTCTTACAGCAATCTAACAAATACATAATGAAATAATCTTTTCTAATTATATTACCATACAATCAATCCAGCTACAATTCACAACAATACAGCACGATTTATCTGCAAGGTCTAAAGCAATTTACCAATTTAAAATGTCGAAGAAATTGAGAATATGAAATTTGCATGACACATCGCACATATGCAATAATATATGCAGGCAGTATTGAAAGTGAATGTATATGTATATGGCGGTAGGGAAAGAGCACGATCGGATGTCTCATATTTATTTCAAAATGTGCTGGACTGACAATTATTGCATGCAAAAATTCATAATGAAAAAAAAAAAATCAGCTATGAAGCCCCAAGAGCCTCAAAATGATTATTTCTGCTTTTATTGCATGTGGCAAGCAATAAAGAGACCTAAAGTCAAAGAGATAATAAAATGAAGGAAGTTGATATAAAAAATTACTCTCATAATCATACATATCGACGTCCAGGCAAAACACGACGACGTCTTTCATATATTCACATCAATAAAATGATTTTAGCACGCAACCAAACTTATTATTTATATCCAACTCATATCCAAAGCTTCGTCGACTTGATGATGAATAACATGAAAGATACATTTCATTATAATCGTCGTCATCATCTATCCATCGGTCGGTTTGTGGTCATTATCATTAAATATATTGACTGAGTGGGCAGTAAAGGTATTTTAAACTTAATAATCAAGCATGTAAGTTGAATGAATGTGAATAATAAAATAGACAAGAAATGAGGAAAAATATTGATTTTATTATTAAGATTTTTGTTGGATATAGCTTGTTCAAGTTAATCACTGTTAGTCATACAAATGTTTCTAGGCTTTGCTGTACGCATACATCAAAATGTTGAATTTTTAACGGATTTAATGAGAATTTTGATTATTGTTGATTGTGCTGAAGGGGATAATTTGAGATACCTTGTTAGGAAATTCCTTAAGGCATATCAAAGGGCACTCATAAAGTGATAATTTCCGTTCCCAATGTCTGTTGAAGGTATGCGATCAAACTAAAGGAGATTGACTACTTTAGATTGCCTATTGACTTGCTGGTTTCCTACAGGTGATGATCGCGCACAATATGAGACTTTGGCCACACCCAGCTTAACTCCATCATACACCAATCTCACATTTTCTTAGAAGAATCCGTCAAACCAAGACACATAATGAGGTGGAGTCGAATGAGGCTCTGGTTAATACAGAGTACGTCCTAAACTGAAAGCTAGGAAACCAAATGAAAGACACCAGACTAACATGCTTATTATTTAGTTACTTTGGATTTGATTAAGGCTTGCTTTCTGACTGACTCTTCATCAAGCTCCTCAATGGTGCTTTAGAAGTTACTCATATTGCTGGTGTAGTCAGCGGCTTGTGCTTTATCAGCTTATCGAACTCACGTCTTCAAAACTGATAATCAATAGCACCTCATTTGATGATCCTAGACACTTAATTCAAGGAGGCATTTGCAGAACTTTGACAATTTTCTTTAGCAATGCAATCACTTAATTCATAAGGACTGAACTCTGTCCTTACTTACTTAACTGTACTTAATTTGGCTGGTGCGCACGAGGGCCCATTGCTGCACGTAGGGAATGTCTGAAGATAGCTCTAACCTTCAAAACCTTCTGCCAGTTCGGGATATTAAGGACTCTAGCGTAATTTTTAATACATTTAATCCAGGTACTCTGTCCGTTGCGTAATAAGAGTATAAGAAGGATGATGAGGTGACAATACATGCTTAATTGTGAACGGCCCTCCCAAGAATCCTACAAATTGCCATTTTCTATTCAAGACTAAAAACAGTCTAATTAAAAACTTCACAGATGAACAGCTTCATCTTGATTATAAACATTCCTAATGATCTTTTATGTAGAAATAAATATTGCGTAGCATTTAATGCTATGTGAATATCTAGACAAAATGTAGACAGGTCACAAATCTCGTCACCAACAACAGATCAAAAGAGAATCTCAATCTTTAAGCTTCTGTACCTCACAAATCTTCAAATAGATCAAGATCATGCTGCAAACTGTTGACGACGTGCAACATTCAACAATATTAACTCATATCTTATATTTTTTTTATTATTAATACCTGCAGTGCATTATTGTCAATAAAAAAAGTAAGAACAGACATTAAAAAATCTGGTTTTAATAAAAATTTTATGGCTTAATAATCTGCAAGCGATTATAAGCCATTTCAAAATGATGAAAATAATAAATCGGCATACATCAATAAAAAAAAAAGAGAGAAGGCTTGCTTCATCATCAATCCCAGACAATCCCCAACGGATCCAATTAATGATGAATTTATCAAAAGATGGACTGAAAAAGGAGATGAAATAATAATAAAAAAATCCATAATGACATTATACACAAATTGTTGCAATTCTATAGTAAGTCATACACAATTGTGCCGACACTGTCGACCGCCTGCTGTTAAATACAATTATAATTAGCTGTGTTTTACTTATTATAACATTGCCATTCGTCTACTACCGCATGATGTCACTAATTGGATTAATGTAACGGCACAATAGTTAAAAATTATTACAGAATGTGCATTTTTGACACACAAACGTCTGTCTTGGCATTAAAGTATTGTGATTCCTAGACAATTTAATTAAGCGATCAATTTCTTTTGCGTGCGTGCATGGTTGTGTAAGTGGCGCGTACTTTTTTAAGCCAGATTTTTTGGATGAGATAAGGAGCTTGGATGTGCATATTGGCTGTCTGATTCAGAATTGCAAAACAGGCACCTTCAACAGGCAAAAGTTGTGCAATTTATTGATAATTTGTATGAATTTGTACTTGTTTACAATTTATTGAAATTCTTGATAATTTGTATGGTTTTTGCCTGTTACAGGTGCCTGTTTAGCAACTCTGGTCTGGTTAGGTGTCTTTAGGATTGTTGGTACTTACTTACTTACTGTTACCATGTTCTCTTAAAGACAACGAGTATGCTTTCATTTTACAGAATTAAGGTACCTAAAAGCGGTCTATTTGCCTGTTAGAGGTTCATATGTGGAACCTAGGGGACAAAAAAAATGATGTCCATCTGGCTCTGTTGCTGGCTCTGATCTCACTCTGGTGTTGGCTCTGATCTGACACTATTGCTGATTCTGAAGACTCTTAAGGACTGTTGATTGGTTTCTTTGATTGACTTTCTGGCGTCCTTTAACCCATTTTTCAGAGGAGAGGCACTATATGTTAAGGCTTAGGATATTCAAGACTGCAAGCGGATGTAAAATGTCCCGACAAGAAAGCTCTCGATCTTAATTTCGAAAGCACCCTAACAGACCAAGAACAAAGAAACCTAAATGTGAAAGAATACTCTGTGCTTTTTAAGGGTAACGGATGGATGAGGAGTCAAGGAAGGATAAGCGAAGTTGACAAAAGAGATGTTGAAAAAGTGTAGAAGGATGTACAAAGAGGGTTTCATGGGTTAGAAGCTATAGCAATTGACACATCCTGATCGTCATACTTTGAAATTCTACCCACATGGTGGCTAAGTTGATAGTTCAACTAGAACCATAGACAGAAGGGTCCAGATGAATACCAAAGACTTTTAAGAGGTTGTTTAAGTGATTGGACTGCCAAGTGAGTGACTCTGTCAAGTAGATCCCTAACATACAAAGAGCATTCTCACTTTAATAAGCATACTTGAAGCATGGTTTCTTCATGTAAATGAGCATGCTCACCAAAGTGAATATACTCAGCGTATGCTCTTTGTCTGTTAATGGATGTCACTGTCAAGAGGCTGTCACTTACAAGTGGCTGTCACTACCAAACAGACACCACTAGATTCTAGTTATACTATCTATCTGACTGCCATTTGAACAACACTCTACCTTATGTCAATCGGGTTTTTAACTTACATCTATTTTAGTCTTAATTCCTCTGTTTTTGGACTGACAAATTAGCAAAAACATCGCGATGCGAAAAATCTTTTTTATGAAGAGTTGAAATAATAAAAAAAAACATGTAAAAGAATTGCCTCAAAACTTGCTCGTGTGTGGAAAAATGCGACGGCATATAAGAGTCAGTGAATTGTGTAAGGTCAAGGTTGTGTGCATATATTTACAATGTAAAATGAAAAGAGAGTCACATCTTGAGATGTGAAAAGTGTGGCGAAAATCCCCTCACAATATTTGATATGCTGTATGTGAGTGAAATGGATAGACGGTGACAGAGTGGGAGCTTGAAAGTAGTCACACAAAGATTGTTGTTGATGGTGGAATTAATTCAGAATTAATCGCTTTGTGCCAGCTCTATAATTCTTTTAGCACATCATGTTTATGTGAAATAGCTGAGGATTGTGAAGTAAAATGAGAGGAATGGAAGTAGAAACACAATAAAAAATTCAAAAATTAGTTGTTTATTTTCATGCAATTTATTTTCCTTTCTTTTCTATCAAAATGAACAGAGAAATTTTTCACACAGTACTTTATATAACAAAATCAAAATAGTCTAAATGCTTGAGGGTTGGCAGCTCATGGATTGTTATTTTGAATGCTGTTTTATGAAGGAGGGAATGAATCTTGTTCTTGAACTTGAACATACGGGGTTAATTCATATCATTCTAAGGTCAAAGAGATGATGAAACTCTACAAGGAGCATCTATAGATAAGAAGGGCGTACCCATTGATAAAATGCGGATACTTTGGGAAGGGCACATCGCTAGAAGGCAACAATATGCAGAAGGGATCACTTGCGGAAGCCGAAATTCTGAGGGAACTTTTTTCTTGCATGACTCCTTCAATGGAGGATCTCATCTATGTTTCTTCAATTTGCTAGAATTCTCTGAGACAGAAAATCTGAAATTCTTCCTACGCACCATAAATTGCTACCTACGCCTCCTTATTGTTACTCGATTCAAAATCAGGTACCGGGCTGACTTGAAAATGTATGGTACCATATTCAAACCAAATCTAGCATCAAACTAGAGTCCTATTCAGATAACATCGGATATCATCGGTTAACCAATTCAAATATCGACACCAGATTGAGTAGACACTGACATGATACCAGATTTAAATCTAATCTGTTACAAATTCATGTCCGTTTGGTTTCGGATCTTATCGATTGTCAATCGGATCTTATGAATTATGTCCAATGGCCTGAATTTCATTGAAATGCGTATGCTCATAGAATGTATACTTTATCCCTATCAAACAATGAGCATTCTCACCTAAATGAGGATTCTCATGAGTATACTCAATTAATATAAGTGAGCATGTTCGATTTTGTGAGCATATTCATTAGTTTGCTGCTTGTTTTAGGATATAATCTGACTATGCTTTTGTTAACAATTCAAAGAGGTGCATTTGAGTTAGTTTAGACCCTCCCAGCCTATATCATATCCGATTAGACAAAAATACGTTAAAAATATTCATCAACTAGTCTTTAACTTGTCATCAACTGCTTATAAACGTATTTTTGTCCACTCGGGATACTAAAAACCTTCAATTCAGTATGACCTATAACCCCAAAATCAACAAATTGATTATTTTAGTTCGACATCCCCAAAAGTTGCCAGTCCCTTTGAAAAAATACATTCCAATATCCACCACACATAATGTATTTCTTGTAAAATGTTCATCTACAAAATATGTCGTGTGTACATTATGAGCTGAAAATGTTATGATTGTCAATTGTACAACCGTTTTAAAATTTATTTTCGCAACATTTTTTTCTCAAAAAAGTTTCACTTCCTCCAACACATGAACAAAATCCTCAAAAAAGTAGAGATTGATGAATTAGTTGACGCTAACAAGTTGTTTTGGTTTTTGATGATATTTATTAATCAGTCAGCTATTAAGCCACTCGCAACAATTGTTTTATTTTTAATTTTTTCACATTTTTTTTTTGTGTTCAGCTTGACTCGATTGTAAATTTTAAAATTACTCAAATCGGGGCACTGTTATGATAGTGACGGTAATTGGATTTTAATTGATGAGATTGTGAAATTTGTAACAACTTTAAGTAAATTATTGCATTGGCAGTTCCGCTCTGTTGGGGTCATCCTTATTTTGTTGTGTAATTTTTTTAATTACATTGTTGAGTTCGGGAAGTGATTTGTTGCTAATGAATTTAAAAAAAAAATTGTCAAATGCCAAGAAGGCAACAGACTTTATTAAATTTATGAAGCTTGGGAAATGTGTGTAGACATGATGATGGGATTTTTGAGATATTTTTGAGCTGTTTTACTACAATTATGAGACTTTTAACATTGTTTTGTTGAAATTTGAGGTATTTTGGTGATTCACACTTGGAATTGGCAATATGAAGCCAGCAATACAGCCAACTTCATGCCAACTGACGGAGGGCATGAATTACACTTGGAATTGGTTACTGGCAAGGGGTAGCCAGCTTAATGAGTAAGGTAATTTGGTGTAGGTTTCAGGAAATTCTGAAGATTCTTAATTAGCTTTCATCATCTGAGATGCAAAACAGGCACCTTGTAAGGTTAGGAAACCTAAAGATTCTTGATTTTCTTACAAAAACAGACACATTCTCAAGAAATTGTACGGTTTTTGTCTGTGACAGGTGCCAATTCTGCAACTATGGTTCCTATTGATCCATTGTGAATTGTGGGGTATTAATAAAGCAGTTGAACAGGTTTCTGTCCTTGGCCAAAACGGCTACATCTTCTAGTTTCTTGTGTAGTTGCTCTGCTCCCTTTTCTACGGTTGTAAGCAGGTGCGAAACCTGAAAAAGCAAGTGGGTTTGGGGATCTTACCAAATAACAGGTTTTCCAGTTCTTGAAGGGAGTCCAGTACCCCCCAAAGTGGCCGCCATAGCTATGTCCCTAGTTGAGTTGATAGCCAAGAAGACAGATTCCTGACACAGTGGAATTAACAACATGACACGAAGTCAGCACCAGAGCTCCCATTGTCATGAGTAAATCCATATATTATTCCAATCCACCTCATTCCACTTCAAACGGCTTATTTCCCGACATATTTTAATTTTCACGAGAAAATTCACCGCGCAATAAATTCCGTGCCTATAATTTAAAAAAACCTCAACAGACAATAACTGAAAAATATTGTCAAATATTTTTGGCATGAATAAATTATGATATCTCAATGTCTTTTTCAGTTCCTTTTCTTTTTTTTATATATGAAAATGTGAAAATTTAAAATTCCTTTATGTCTGGTACGGAAATTGTCGCAAAACAAATAAATTTTTTGTATATACAAAAATTATAATATTTTCTTTCTTTCCGAAATATTTTCATGATATTTTGCCGGCTCTTCTTAATCGCAAAAAAATTGAGGAACAAAAGTGTGAAAGAATTTTTTCTTCTCAATGTTGCCTGAAGGTTGGATGATACATCCATATCCATAATGGGATGCCATACGGTGGAGAATGGGGTTTGTAGAATTTTCTTGAATTGTCTGTGCTGGAATGTTTAAGACTGGAAAGTATAAGTAAATATCCGAGAATATGTCTGTTAAAAATACTTACTTACTTTGGCTCAAGATTCGACACAAGGTAAGCATGACTCAGGCTCCAGGCCAAATTATATGAAATCCAACCTCAAGCTATAATCAAGTCAGCCTGAGTCTTTTCTAAGCTTTGTGCCTTCCAAATTCGCCCTTTCGAATTAGCCGTTCCTTAAATTCAATTTGTTAGGTTAAACTGCGGGAAAGATGGTCAAAAGTGCCGTTTTCAACTCCTAAGCATCAATTTTGGTTCCACTATTCTACCAATATGAGAAATACTGTTAGAAAATTATTAGGCATTCATATCCAAAAAAAAGTTGATTTGTATAATCGCAATTAAATGTGATTTGCAAGCATTTGAATAATGTTAGGACTCAACAAAGGTTCAATTCCTTAAAAATGATTTCAGAAAATTTTTTCAGTTTTTCTTATGCTTAATTTGTATTTATTTTAGATTTTAATTTATTTTTTGGTAATATTTCACATTAAGATTTAAAACCTTTCAAAACACAACATTTAAATCAGTGGTGGGCAACCTTTAATTTTCCGTGGTATATTTTTGTGGTACGCATCGACCGAAACTAGACATGGCATACGATTCTTGGAATTTTTAAAAGAAATTTAGCGGGACACAAGTGAGTTACTGGTGTGCACATCAGTGTGGCTCATAGGTTGTGCATGTAGCGAACGGGTGGTTAGCGAACTGGATACTACATCCACTACTGCAGTTAAATTATGCTCCAATAATTTGCCCCTAGTAGTAGTTAATTTATCTTAAAATGTCATACCTAATAATTCAATTGTCAATCAAGATATGTAAAAATTTCAAAAATTGTCATAACTTTAGGTTCAAATCCTAAAAATTTCGTTGCCAATTTCAAAATCCGATAATCCTTTTTTTTGTGAATCTTAAATTTAAATGATTTTATTTTGCAAAAATTTCAACTTTTTCTTACCGAGTAAATCTTCCTAGTTTTAATAAAATGTGAAATGCGATATGCTAAATGTGATCAAGAAGAAGACACGATGAAGTCAAAAGAAAATTCATTTGATTCATTTTGAACTTTCTATCTAATAAATCTCAATGCCAATGAATTATGTCTAAAATGCTTGTTGCATGCAATCCAAACTCAATTAAAAGTGCATTGAATTCTTAAATGCTCTTTTCTTGTTTTATTTTTAGACTATACAGCAACAGAGTCACAAACTTATTTTCTGTCTTTTTTTTTTCAAAAATTTTCTTCTTTTCTTCTCACTCGATTTTATTTTATTTTTTGAAATATTTGAGTGACTAAATGAATTTTACGATTTGAAATGTAAGTATAAAGACATGAAAGAGAGACAATTGAATGAGGTAGAGGAATCAAGCGAACTTATGCGAATTTTATTTTCGATATTCGATTGAAAATTGAAAATTGAGAATTTAAATAATTTGCACGCGTTACAATTTGATTATTTTTAATGTACGCGAAAGGAGAATGACCTGATTTTTTGTTATTTTATTTGTTGGATTATGTAAGTTGAAGTTTTTGTGATGTGATTTTTTTTTTTTTAATTTCATTTATTTTTGTTGAGTGAAATTTGAGAATGTGAGTTTTTTTTTTGTTTCTAGAAGCGATTTAATGAATTTATATCGTTACTGTGAATAGTCATATTCTTTTTTGGGATTTCTTGGTAATATTCGGTATTTGTGGTTTGATTTGAGATGAGGGAGGACTCAGAAAAGGGCATGGATTTTCCTAAGCGACACAAATAGAACTTTAAACGCACCGTTACACCTCTTTTATTAACAGTAAATTAAAGTCATCTAAATTTGGTGGACATATGACTGTTTCAGAGCTTGAAATTAGGTTGAATTTTGAATGGTGTCGAGTTGACTCGAGTCAATTTTTTTGTACAAAATCTGGGTCGGCTTCGAGCTCTGGACTCCACTAAATCTCTTTTAGTGTCACCTAAATGTGTGCGTTCAAACGGCTCTCTTCAACTACTCTTCATTTGTCTTACTCGGGATTAGAACTCGAAATTCGGTTCTCAAAGGATGATTAGAAAACTTCCTCAATCACTTAGTTAGACGCACAGCTCAATTATGATCCGTCGTCTTCCTTATATGGCGCTTGAGCAAGTTAAATCACTTGCTAAATCAGCTAATTTACAATTCCAAGACAAGGCTTGAAAACACCTCCAGTAAAGTCTGATTTTTTTTAAAAATATATATTATACCCAATTCTAATGAACATGATGAAGATTTGAAGCAATTAAGTGACTTGCTGGTCAAATATTCAATAGGCTTTGTCCAAATTTGGTATGATAATCCGAAAATCATAGGTTCAAATCCAGCTATATCCAAAATTGTCCTTTGTCAGGTGTGTTTAGCTATTTAGACTGTTTAATGTACGAGATAAAACCATGATTGGGTTTCTGGGAAACGTTGGATTAAGGAACGGGTATGTAATTTGAAACGTAGATGGAGAAATAGGAACGAGGTTTACAAGATTGTTTTTAGGTTGAAAAAATGTCAGAATTACATCACGTCAAAAATTAGAGGTGTGGTTTTTGAGTTTTCGTCTCGGAAAAGCCTAAAAAATTAAGAAATTTGTTCCTAAGCCGGGGGTAGTGAGGTCAAAACTGAAGTGCTTACTGAGACTTGAACAGACTCTGATCTCAAAGTTGACATTTTAACTTTCAAATACCGCCGTGCATTATTTTACTGTAGAATACTTTGTTGCTCTGCCAAGTGACTTTTACTAGTTTCAAGTTACTACATCATTTTCCCATTAACTTTGTTCGCCTTTCATTCAAACTTCTCTTGAATGAATCTCACAAAAATCCTTTAATTAAATGACAATAAATTTCACAAATTTACATTAATGCTCAACTTAAATTAGCAGGATATTAAAAAAAAAGAAAAAAAAAATTAAATACTTTATGCGGCACATTATTGTGACGTTTATAAAGTCAACTAATATTTCAACAGTTTACAGCATTATAATTTATACTTGAACGAAGCGAAATTATAGCAATAAAAATAAAAAGTCAACAACAGCAGCAGCGGCCATAAGAAAAAAAAAAAGTGTTTAGTTAATCTTAATCCTTTTAATTTCACACATTCACGTGCGATAACTATCTCATTAAAATCTAATTTAATTCCTTTTATTCAGCATCAAAATTTGCTTAAATAAAAATAAAAAAAGTGAAAATCACAATAAATTTCATCGACAAGTTTAAGCACTCCGCTTGTCATCCATACAAAACATATTATTGAGAGTCTTTAAACATTATATCCACCACACACAGTAGTTTGCAGGCAGCATGTGTGTTGATCGCACGAGAGGGAATGAATTGAAGGAAGAAGAAGAAGGTAGTCGAGAATTGACAAAAGATTTATTTGTTAAAAATAGACTGTTAATCACTCAGCTCAATTGTAATATTATGATATTTCTTTCAGTAGCAATTTAGAGGAGATTTTTTATTCTATTTTATTTATCTACGCATAAGAAGAATAGATAGAATGTTATTTTAATACTAAAGTCATCACTGTATTTGTTTCTTTTCTTTTTTTGTCTTTATTAGCTTAATTTTGTAGGTTTTGTGATGGACAAATTGTAGAAAAATGTAACCAGAGTGTGGCTGTCTCAAATTCGGGTTTTTTGACATTAGATTGTCGAAAAATCCGAGCAATTTAAACTCGACTTATTTTAAAATGAAACTTTACGTTACGATGAAAAGAAATAGTAACGGTCAAAAAAAAATTGAATTTCAACGACAAAAAACATTTTTTTGTAAAAATTAACGGTCGTTTTTGAGAAAGCCACAACCTGAATGTAGCTTATGTTTTCAAGCTCGAGTTCGAAACTCAGTCATTTTCATGCCAAGATTGCACCATCCTTAAGTTAAACTGAATATTAAATTCTACAAAACAGCATCAAATCCACACAAAACTATCCTAAAATGGAATAATTAAGCCATTTTACTATACAATAGGCAAGATAAGGACAAACACTAGAATCAATTGCTTTTAACCTAACTATATTAGATGCAAAAAGCTTGAAACCATTCTATCCTAGAGTTAGCAGCCAAGGATATTATTTTACTAGAGTTAATAACTTGGAACCTTTAAAATGCTAGGAATGAGAAGTTCCCTTATTAAGAAAACCTTATTATACTCTATAGTAGGGTTTCCCGAAAAACTGCACCTAAGGCATGAATCTAGATTTGTAACTAGAATAGTCAAATGGAATAAGACAGAAATCGAAGTCACTAAAGTCAGCGGCTAAATGTTCATTTAGCATATTTTAGCGGCCGCCGACTAAATTATCAGCTGCTTTAAGCTTTGATCTCTCGAAAAAGAGCTTCGAAAACTAGACCTGACCTGGATTTTGAACTCATGATCTTGGGTACGTAAGGCCATTGCTCTATCATTTATGCCATTAATTCCATTTCGCCGGATGAAAGGAGTCTTTACTTTATTACACGTTATTGCTATGATATAGCTGAAATATTGCTAGGATATAGCCGAAAAAAACTGATCTTATCTTTACTAAAGGACAGATTTCAAATTTGGCTTGGTTTTTGAATGGAAAAGTCGATTCGACTCCATACAAAATCGTAGTCGACTTCGAGCTCTGGTAGAGACAAATGCTTGGCTCCTGGCTACTGTCTACTGGCTCCTGGCTTAAAGCTTCATGTGTAAAAGATTATTTGAGAATTTAATAACCGTAAAACTCTTTATAACGGTTAAATGCTTAGTAACTACTCATCGATTTAATAATAAAATCTAAAAAATTCAAAAAGTTAAAGGCTCAATTCCTTAGTATACAAATATTATTTATTGATTATATTGTAAATGACTAATTTTTTTTGTGACAAAAATGCGTTCAAAACCGCCTCATTCATCCCTAAAAGCAGCTTCTAAACTTTAATTCTTTTATTTCATCTCTTTCGTCTTTTTTTCACATTATTGTTGAGTGCTATTAAGATATTTCATGCTATTTACAACAATAAAGAACCAGATATAGTGGAGTAAATGAGTGAGAGAGAGAGAGACCGTTTTAAATGAAAATAAATAACATTTAACTTGTGTGATCAGCTACGACACAACAAGCGAAAGGCACAAGAAATAAAAAAAAAAAAACTTTAAATTCTTCTTCCTTCATCCAATTGTCATGTATTGACTATAGACAATTTTAAATGTGTAAACAAATTTATGTTCATATCCATGATATTAATAAAGGAAAGGCTGAATATTTAAATTGTGCGACTAATGACTAAAAGTACGAAATTTTTCAAGTCGCAGACTTGAAGCCGGCAAATGTCAAAATTGTTGTTGCCTGTTTAGAAAGTCTGGTCGCGTGTATACATAAAGTGTCGCTAAAAGCGCAAGGTCATTTACATTTTTTTTTCTTCTGCTGTATATATGAGCATGCCTACCACCATAGTAAGGCAGACATCGTCGTCTGTCGCTTATTTTCATATTTTTTTTGGGAGAAAATAAAAGTTATGAAATTTTTTTTTTGTTATGTGCTATTTACAGCTGTGACAAATTCCTGACTCTTTTTTTTTAATGGCATGGCATAGAATTTGAGCAATTTTACCGACAATAATTTCCCGAGACACAACAATTTTTCATAATAAAATAAAATATTTAAATAATTTCTGTTAGTTTTTATTATTATTTTGTGGTATGTCCTTTGAGATGTTTTGTCAGACATACAATAAAGTGAAGGTTTTTATTATTTATTTTTTAAAGGTTTTTCATAAAGTTTTTAATAGGATAATTTAAGGTATTAAATGCTTTTGAGGTTAAATTGATGGTTATAATAGAGATTTTAGGATGTCTGTTGGAAGTTCATACTTTTATTGAAGCTATGGTGAGTCAACGTGAGTCATTTATTGGAGAATTATGACATTTTGGTACAAAAGAACCAGCAATAGTGCAAGTTTCAGGTAAAATCTATTAAAGATCATGAATGACAACTGACCCGAGCAACAAGAATGAAGAAAGATTCTCCGAGGAACATTTATAGGTCGCTGGAGTGGAGAAGTCACAGCTGAAGCTGCACTAAGAACTGCTTTAATTGAAGGAACTCCCTGAACCCCATATTTAATAATAAACATTAGGTGTTCCGACCTTAAGGTCCATAGCCGAGCGTTTATTGCTTTTGATAATTTAACGAGTGAGGATTCGCAAGATCTTCTCACTCAAACGTAGTTCTATAGTTTATACGAACCACTTTTTTGATGACATTACTGCCAGTAGCCTTAAAATTGAGACTGTGAGTCGCGTTTTCACTACATATGATTCGAAAAAGAACAAGTGAAAAATTTCCCATGCTAAAGTCTCGAACTCATGATCGCTAGATCGGTGTAGAAATAATTATGTACCGAAGTACTAAACCATTCCGCCACCGAGCCACTTCCACTCACTCAATCCTGTTTAGCATTTGATTAATTTGGAACTCTATACCAAATTCAAGTTTACTTCGAACTAGAGAGGCTTTAGACTAAATGATCAAACTTATCAATTAAAGCAGCTAAAAATCTATTAGTTCTAACTGTAACAAGCAGATCAACCTATTCACAACAATAGCTAACACATCATCAACCTGGATCTCAATTCTCAATACAAATCAACCTAACTTTACATTCTCATCTCCAAACTATCAAAAAGTAAGCAAATAAGAAATCTACAAAAATTCATTCTAATGGTATTATTATTCTCATCACTGCCGCATTTTACATGAAACAGTTTTCATGAAGCACAAAAAAGAATTTTTCATCGTAAAAATGTTTTACGCCAGACAATAGACTTTTTCGCGCTTCGTCTCATAATTTTGCTTATTTCATTTTTTATTATAACAGAATTTTTTTAGAAAAAAATATCAGATGTATTATGAGCAACAGATTTTTTTATTGTACTGACTACTGAATAATGTGTACAAATTATGATGAAAGGGGATTGTGTGGATGTGATGGGATGTTGTAGATGGCAGAGGGTCGGGTGGACGTCAAAAGAATTCATGTAAAGAAACTGTCGATCATGGAATCAGAAATTGGCAATCGATAGCCAGCGATAAAGCTAGTTTAAGGCGGCATCTCAGGGAGGTCATGGACAATTGATCTGTCCGGCCAGCGAACGAGAGTTGCAAAACAGGCACCTGTGTCAGGCAAAACCGTACAAATTCTTGACAATTTGTAAGAATTTCTTACAAAACCATATAAATTATCAAAAATTTGTACGGTTTTTGCCTCTCAGGTGCCTATTTTGCAATGTTGGGATTTGTTGGATAGGGTTAGATGTTTGGATGGAGAGTTGGGGAGCTTAAGGATGGTTCTGAGATGTTCTTGTATTGGTTACTAACAGACAATGAAAGAAGAGGTTGCAATTAAGTACTGTTCTAGATCATGAAAGCAAGTTCTTTGTCTATTAAGGCATTTTCCTATTTTTTAAGGTGTCCGTGAGCCTTTTTGTGGCCAATTTCATATTTGGTTCCTTAAAATGAACCTAAAATCAGCCTACATGGTACCATCTTGGCAATTTAGCGGCATCCCACCGACTATGTCGTGTCTCTTGGAATTCTCTCTCTAAAACAAAACTCAAACGTTTCTGATACCTCCAACAGCCATCATTCCATCAACCAAATTGCCCATCATCTCATGCTTAGTTCCAATAACCCCCAAAAATTACATTAATAACATTAAAATTCAAACTATTTAAATTTATATCGCTCAATAATTCAATCTTAATTCCCATAAAACAATTGTAATTTGATATCAGGCATGTGCCAATTTCCTAGACCTTAAAAAATTAAGCATTTGATAGCTTTCAAATCACATTTTTTTTGTTACAAATAATAAAAATTTTCATCTATTGTCATTTGATATTTTTTATAAAGCGACAATGAAGATGAAGAAGTAATAAAAAAAAAAATATTTCTAAATCGTTGATTATAGTGTTGGTGTCCATACCTAACGCAGAGTCCCATAATCATATCATTTCCTCATATAATCCACATTGTATAATTTTTTTAAAAAAAAATATTTGTAGCAGAAATTTAAGAAAAAATTTTTGTGGAGCTTAGAATTTTGAAGGTGGAGTTGGATGTGATGCAGTTTGGGGGAAGTTAGGTACTTAATTATTAAAAGGTACTTACTTTAACGATATCATAGATCAACTGTGATCCATGACCTCTCTTAATTACCGTTCTAATGGTATACTTTATAGTCCGGAATTAAATGGTGTATTAATGACCGAAAGTCCAAAAGAGGTAATCGTGACTCTTGCTCTAGGTCAGATTTGATGAAATACAGTATAAGGACAAAGCAAAGCTTGAAGTCAACTCGAATTTTATATGAAGTCAAATCGAGTCTCAAGTCTACTTTCCCATACAAAATCTGAATATGGAGCTCATGGTTTGGGACAAAGTTGGAATTTAGGGCATTTCTTTGACTCATTAGTGTTCATGGAAAGGAGTTGCTTGAGGAAAGGAAGATCGTTTTCGACTTAAATTCGCTCAGATTTGCTGTAATCGGATTAAAATTAGCATGAATATTTTTCTGCTAACACTTGTGAAGTATAACATTTCATACAAATTTCAATAGATTCTAAATTAACTTTGACGAATTCAATTTTACAGAATTTGTTGAAATTCAATTGTTAATTTGCATTGAACATGCTCCTTATAAGGGAATTCAATCCCGGAATCCCGCATCCCTAATTAAGGGGTCAATCTCTTAATCCCGGGACTGAAATCTCCACTCCTTATATTTCAGAGTTCCAACATTTCAATGCATATATTCAGCATCATCAAACTGAACATTCTGACTCAGTCAGAATGACTGAATTATCAAAAGAACAATAGACATTCCAACACACATCAAAATGCGCTCTAATCACTCAATTATGATTACATTTTATAATTAAAATTTCATATGTAATAAAATAAAAAAAAATCTCTTCATTTCATACACACGCAGTGTTGATGATGAGATTCGCAATTAGAGAGAACAAAAAAATTTGGATTATGTCTATTTATTTGTTAGACTTAAATTGTTTTTTTTTTCAGCCTTTTTATATGAGTGAAAAATTTAATTGTTTTTGAGATGTTATTTTGTATATTCTTTTGTTGAGATTTGAGTTTTATGGCAAAAGAAAATAACGGTCATTCAGGATTTAAAAGGTAACGGTCGTTCAAAATTCAAAGGTAAAGTTCAAAATTGAACTTAGGAATTTTGGCGGGAATTTTTGGCGCGAACTTTGAAGTATAAAAGGAGGAATTTTTTGGAGAAAAATTCAGTCGAGTTTGGAAACTCATTAAGGTTACAACTAAAGAATAAAGGAAAAGGATAAAACTGAAGATAAAACCATAGTAAGGTTTTATAAAGGCTAAATATAAATAAGCACGTGGTTTACAGAGTACTTTTTAGTACTATTAGCGATTGTTTAATTAAGGTGTACTTTTCAGTACAAAGGTTACTTAAAGAGTACTTATTAGTACTACAGTATACAGTTAATCGCCACTATGGGCAATACAGTGATACGAAGTATAGTATCGTATAAGGGAGTATTGGACAGTAGTCGTGTCCAGAATACAGAAGAAGCATCGTCTAAGGGCAGTAGACCAGAGTCAGCAATACAGTCAACAGACAGTAGACCAGAGTCAACAGAACAGTTAAAGCAAAGAAGACTAGCACCTGCAGTACGGTTCAGGGACAGTGGACAAGAGTCATCAGCGTCGCAACAGTGTGATGGGCAACAGTCAGCAGTATCAGTGGAACCAGCAGTGGACACAAATGGTGTCAGCAGTACGGCAGCGATAAAGCATAAAGAAGGACTTAAGGAGTTTCGTGCAGCGACAGATCATAAGGAAAGGTTAAGGGAGTTCCGTGCAGCACAGAGGCAAGTTCCACGGCGCAGCAGTTACAGTTTTCAACAGGTTATGGGCCCAGGCAGCGGCCTGCCTGAGGTACGGAACAACGAAACAGTGATGAGTGCACGACTCAATGGAAAGAGAGCTTCAGAGAACAACATCAGCTATGATTGGTGCATCGATTCGGGTGCTACAAAGCATGTTTGTAACGTCAAGGAAATGTTCACTGAGCTAAGAGAAAGACGTGGACAGGTGAAAACAGCAGATGGAAACAGTGTTGACGTTGAGGGAGTAGGAAAGGTCTCCTTGAATATCATAGTTTATGATAAGGGCAGAAGGAGAAACTTAAAGGTTGAGCTTACAGAATGTTTGTTTGTTCCTAGATTGGACGGAAACTTAATTTCTGTAAGGAAGTTAACAGAAAAAGGATTTAAAGTAGAATTCACTAAGGACAAGTGTTTTCTGTGGCATAAGAAAGAATCAATTTGCGTTGGAAATTGGCATGGTGGCTTGTATTATCTGCAACCTGCAGATGTATGCCATAGAGTAAAGGAGGATAAACAGTTTTGCGTACACGAGTGGCATAGGATTTTGGGTCATCGCAATCTTCCAGACATCAGGCGTATGGCTTCAAAGGATTTCATCATAAAGGAATGTCAGTGTACAGATACATGCGAAAGCTGTTTAAAGGGGAAGATGACAAGAAAATCATTTCCAAAGAAGGCTCAGGATACAGAGGAGGTATTGGACTGCATAGTCAGTGATGTCTGTGGTCCAATGCAGGTACAGTCGATAGGAAGATCGAGATATTTTGCAACGTTTACGGACATTAAGAGTGGATACACTGAAGTGGTGTTTCTTAAAGGAAAGAACGAGGTTGCGAAGCGGACGATAGAGTACATCGAGAAGATAAAGACGCAGTTTCGCAGAAAGCCAAAGATCTTGCGAACAGATAGAGGAAAAGAATACATCAACAGCCATCTTCAGGATTATTTAAGGAAACAAGGAATCAAGTTTCAGTGCACAGTCGGTTATGCTCCAGAGCAAAATGGTGTAGCTGAAAGGAAGAACAGAACGTTAATGGAAGCAGCAAGAACAATGTTGGAGGATGCCAGTCTTCCAAAGAACTTTTGGGCAGAAGCTGTCGACACGGCCAATTATGTGTTGAACAGAGTGGTAGGAGCAAGTAAGGAAGCGTCACCATATGAGCTGTTCTTTGGAAGGAAACCAGATTATACAGGGTTGCATGTATTTGGCTGCGATGTTTATGTAAAGATTCCGGATGAGAAAAGAAGAAAACTGGACAGAAAGGCTGAAAAGATGAAGTTCATCGGATATGATGATGAATCAAAGGGTTACAGAGTGGCTAACAGGAATCACGTAGTCACAGTCAGTAGAGACGTGGTGTTTCTTGAACAAGAAAAGGGAAAAGTTAAAGAGCCGGAAAGTAAAGATAAAGTGAAGAAGCCTGTAAAGAGAAAAGTTAAGGATAGAAGTGTTGAAAAGAAACAGTCTGAGTCATTTTATTATGAACCAGAAGGGTCAACACAGGACGGCGAATTAATAGATGAGTTCTTCGATGCTGAGGATTTTGAGAATGAAATCGAGGAGGAGTCTCAAGAGGAAATTCAGGAGGAGCATGAAGTAGAAGTTCAGGAGGAGCCGGAAATAGAACTTCAGGAGGAGCAACCAGCACCAGTAGTTGAGGTTCCGTTGAGAACATCAGCAAGAAGTAATGCTGGACAGTTGCCGAGTAAATTGAGTGACTACATAGTCTATAAGAGTGCAGAAGAGAAAGAACCTGAAAGCTTCAAGGCGGCAGTCAATTCTAAGGATAAGGACTTATGGATGGAAGCTATGAAGGAAGAATTAAAGGCAATCCATGAAAACGAGACATGGGAGCTCGTGGATTTGCCGAAAGGCAGAAAGGCTATAGGATCGAAATGGGTGTATAAGGTTAAGAAAGATGATAAAGGAGAAATAACCAGATATAAGGCAAGACTGGTAGCAAAGGGATTCTCACAGAAGTATGGAGTCGACTATGATGAAGTTTTTGCTCCGGTGGTGAGATCCACAACATTCAGAACAATGTTGTCAATTGCTTCAGCTAAAGGGTTTAAAGTAAAGCATTTCGATGTGAAGACGGCGTTCCTGAATGGAAAGATAGATGAGGAAATCTACATGAAGCAGCCGGAAGGATTTGAGGAAGGAAATAAGGTGTGTAAGCTTAAGAAGGGACTCTACGGTTTGAAACAGGCGGCAAGACAGTGGAACAAGGAGATCACTAGGATCTTGTTGGACAATGGCTATCAACAGAGTAAGAACGACCAGTGTTTGTACTCAAGGATAGAAGGAATGTACATGAACCATATATTGATTCATGTAGATGACATTTTGATGGCCAGCAATAGTGAGAAGATGATGGAAGATCTTTTCTGCAGAATGAATAAGGAATTCGAATTAAAGGACTTAGGAGAAATAAGGCACTTCTTGGGAATAGAAGTGGAGAAGGATGATCATGGTTGCTACATGATCAAACAGGAAAGATATATAGAGGAAATTGTCGAAAAGGCGGGTTTAAAGGATGCAAAGATTTCAAAGTATCCTTTGGATCCAGGTTACGACAAAGTTGTTGATAAGGAAATGTTAAAGGACAACTCGGAGTATCAGAGGCTAATTGGAATGTTGTTGTATCTATCAACTAACACAAGACCTGATATCTCAGCGAGTGTATCGATCTTAAGTCAGAAGATCAAAGGTCCATCAAGGAATGATCTGAATGAGATCAAAAGAGTGATACGATACATTAAGGGATCAAAGGATTTAAAGTTGAAGCTTGGTCAGCCAGGAAAAGGACAGGATTTGACAGCGTACTCGGATGCTAATTGGGCAGAAAACCGTGTTCACAGAAAGTCGAATAGCGGATACGTGGTGATGCTGAATGGAGGAACAATCAGCTGGGCATGTAGGAAACAAGTTTGTGTGTCGTTGTCATCTACAGAGGCAGAGTACATTGCATTGTCGGAAACAGTACAGGAAGTGATATGGATTAAGGGATTGTGTAAGGATTTTGGTTTTGATACAGAAGAAATTAAAGTTTATGCAGACAATCAAAGCTGCATAAAGATGACGGAAAACCAGAAGTTCAGCAACCGGACCAAGCATATCGATACGAGGTATCACTTTATAAAGGATTTAAGGGACAGGAACGAGTTTAAGGTTGAGTATTGCCCAACATCGGAGAATGTTGCAGATATGCTCACAAAACCACTCACAGGAGAAAGGATTATAAAGTTAAGGAGTTACGCCAAAATGGAAAGGTTATTTTCTTTTGAGGAGGAGTGTTGAGATTTGAGTTTTATGGCAAAAGAAAATAACGGTCATTCAGGATTTAAAAGGTAACGGTCGTTCAAAATTCAAAGGTAAAGTTCAAAATTGAACTTAGGAATTTTGGCGGGAATTTTTGGCGCGAACTTTGAAGTATAAAAGGAGGAATTTTTTGGAGAAAAATTCAGTCGAGTTTGGAAACTCATTAAGGTTACAACTAAAGAATAAAGGAAAAGGATAAAACTGAAGATAAAACCATAGTAAGGTTTTATAAAGGCTAAATATAAATAAGCACGTGGTTTACAGAGTACTTTTTTGTACTATTAGCGATTGTTTAATTAAGGTGTACTTTTCAGTACAAAGGTTACTTAAAGAGTACTTATTAGTACTACAGTATACAGTTAATCGCCACTATGGGCAATACAGTGATACGAAGTATAGTATCGTATAAGGGAGTATTGGACAGTAGTCGTGTCCAGAATACAGAAGAAGCATCGTCTAAGGGCAGTAGACCAGAGTCAGCAATACAGTCAACAGACAGTAGACCAGAGTCAACAGAACAGTTAAAGCAAAGAAGACTAGCACCTGCAGTACGGTTCAGGGACAGTGGACAAGAGTCATCAGCGTCGCAACAGTGTGATGGGCAACAGTCAGCAGTATCAGTGGAACCAGCAGTGGACACAAATGGTGTCAGCAGTACGGCAGCGATAAAGCATAAAGAAGGACTTAAGGAGTTTCGTGCAGCGACAGATCATAAGGAAAGGTTAAGGGAGTTCCGTGCAGCACAGAGGCAAGTTCCACGGCGCAGCACTTACAGTTTTCAACATCTTTTTATACCATAATTTTTTTATTTATAGCGGATTAATATTCAGCTGCCTCTTTTGTTATATTTAATTTCTTTTTTACATTCTCGCCACATTCACGAATTTCACTTGTTGTAGGATATTAAAAATATGAAAAAAATAAATTTTTGATGATCTGTTTGCGGTTCTGTTATTGAGACAAATGAAAAATTATCGCTGCTAATTTTCTTATGAGAAATGGCATCGTTATCCTTGGTCGGAACTATGTTTGTTGAGAAATAAATTTTCGCGGTCATTTTGAAGACATTTTATAGTGGATTGAGTCTTTATTGTTGATGTGGGTTTATTTGATTGACATAATATTTTTGAGGACATAATGTTGAGGAATTTTGAGAAATTTTTGAGAATCTTTTATTGGCGGTTTGAATTTTTTTGTTGGAATTTGAATTTAAAATTGAAATGAAATAATGGCAAATTGGTGGTGTTGGATCCAGAGTGTAACTGTCTCAAAAACGACCATTTGTTTTTTTTTTTGGCAAAAATTTAATTTTTTTAAACTTTGATTTACAATGAATCACTGGAAATACAAAGTTTTGCAACTAAGCGTATTGCATAACTTTTGTCTCACCTCAAAAAGTTTTTCGTCAAATTTAGGGAAGGTGAATGGATTGGTTGGCTCAAATTAAGTGTGTTGGCTAGAAAAAAGTGGCAAATGACGAAAACAAAAAGTTTGATGTCAATTGAGTACATATGCTGAGTTTTATGAGGAAATTAATGGTTGGCTGATTTTTGCAAAACATTCAAATTATTTTACTTTTCTTCGTAACGTAAATTTTTATTTTAAAATAAGTTGAGTTCGAAATTTTCGAATATTACCATCATCATCTTCGTAAGGAGTCAATATTTTCATTCCTGAGCTCTGAAGCTACCATTAATTTCCAACAAAAAATTTTTTAAATAAATTTATTAAAAAATTTCAAAAAGAATTTTACAAGAAATTTTTTCACATTTAAGCATTAAATCAAATTAAATTTAAAAGTTAAAAAGAATTTAAATATGAAAATTTTTGTATCATTTCAAATTTATATTTCCTGTTTTAATAAAAGTCCTCAGCAATTAATCACCATCCATGTCTTTCATTTCTTCCATTGCAACAGCTAAGGCAACGAAACAACAGAAACAGAGTAAATTGTGAAATGAAGATGAAAAAAAAAAATTAATGAATCGCAATAAATTTAGAGAGAAGAAAACCTTAATTTTTATTAAGAAAATGAAATGAGCGCTCACATTTCAAAACAATAATATTTAATTTTAATATCAAATGATCCAAATTCCGTGTTCGCGCTGAAATAAAACTCTTGTTGTTTATAGAAAAAAAGACGAAGTTTTTTTTTATTCTTTTTTAAAAAATGAGACGAGGGAACAAAAAAATGATAACACGTTTTAGCTTTAAAATCCAAAAAAGACATGAGAAAAAAAATAATTTTCCTCCTTCTTCTCGGAAATAATAATAAAAAAAGAAACCTTCCACACAGGGGCGTAGCCAGGACATTTTACTAGGGCCCCAACCCCTTTTTTGAATTTTATTTTAAAAAAGAAAAAAAAAAAAAAATAAAATTATAACAAAATGTCACGAAATAATCGGCTAACCGAAGCACCAAGCCCCCCGCCCCCCCTTTTCCTCCTATCTACACCCAAAAAATAAAAAAAAGGTTTACTAGTTTCTAGAGGGGGACCCGTGCCCCTTATGCCCCCCTCACCCTTCCTACACCCCTGCATCCACTGACTGTTCATTCATTCTTTCATACCAAACAGTCGATATTATGATGATGATCTAAGGCAATACGGAATTAATGGCTTGGAAAATTATGAGGAGGGTGGATATGAATAACAAACAAAGAGATTGAAATGAAGAAGATGAAAACAGGAGCAGGAAAAATGTCAAAATATTCAATTTCATTTTCTTTTATTTTTTTTATTTATTTTCCATAAATATCATCACGATGATTTTCAATTTTAATTTGGGATCGTGACTGTAATATTGATGAGTTGTATATTTTTATACAATATGTGTATAACTAGTGCGAATTTTTGAATTCTAAGGTCTTCCAGGATGTTAGTATCATTAAGGTTCTGTGAGTGAGTTACTTTGAGATAGGCTGGGGATCTGTTAAGATGCCTAAATGATGACAGAAGCTTTCAAAAATAAGAGTCAGTGATAAGTGTCATTGCTTGGACAGAAACACAAGTTTGTAACACAGTCTTTGGATGGAATCCACAAAGGAAAAGACGACGAGATTATAGTAAGACTCAAACAACTCATTTGATGACATATCAGCCAAAACTGACAAAATGTTAAGCGTAAATCATCTCTGGCTACAGAGAATTGTGTCGGGATAAGAACGTTAAAGGATAGAATATAAATCCATTATTTAAAGAAAGCAATTTAACTAGACTGGATTAATAACGAAGGCTTAACGACAGTGAAAAGTTTGTGCTCAGCTTTAGAGTAAAACGATTAACCTTATGTTGCATAAATAATAGCTTAATATTGCACAATTGTCTCAACATCAAATTGTTCAAAAAGTTAAAAATAGTTTAAAGTTGTTGGTTCGAATCCCAAAATTAGCTTGAAATTGCTTCTGCTAAATATTAAAATCAATCTCCTCTGCAATTCTCTTTTTGTTTTGACATACTTTTTCTTAAAATTGATAAGAATTCCTCCAAACCGTCGATAGCTGCTGCTTGGATTGAAAGAAAGTGTCTAAAGGGCGATACAGTACAGTACAAATAGAGAACAGATCATGTTTCACAAAACGTTTATTTTAAATAGAAACAATTTCTTGATATTTCAGTCGTGTGTCTTCTTTATAGGAACAACATCAATTTCCCTTACAATGTCTCTTTTGATTCATTTTTCCTCCTCCGATGTCGGCTTGCTGCTTGTTGTTGTTGTTATAATATTTCTGTTGATAAAAATAAACGGAAATTCTTAAATGCTTAAGGATACATAAAAATTGTAATTCGATTCTTGAATTCAAGAAATATGCTTAGGAGAATGAAAAAGACCCAAAAGCAGTAGAAGAAGCAGCCACAGTTACCAAAAAAAAAATATCTTCTAAATAAAAATAAATGAAAAACTTTCTTTTCTTCCTTTTTTCTGCAGCATACTCATAGTAAAGTTCAAATATTTATATTTATGACTATTGGATGTACGTGCTCGATATGAAAATTCACAAACCATTCATGAAAATCAATTCTTTTCCATAAAACTTATTCTTGGTGAGCAATTTTTAAAATTGGAAAAAAAAGATTCTTGTTTTCATTTCTTATGTGACTGGATGTATTTGATATTATTGCTCTCTAGTTTGCTTGTTATTGATTTTTGGATCATTTTTGATTAAGCGACGAAAAAAAAAAAGATTTTTTGGAGTGATTTAGCTAAAAAAAAAACATTATTGATAAATAGGATTCGAACTGATGGACTTGTTTTAAAAACTTAAATTTTAAATATTTAATGTAATTTGATTTTGGAATTAAAACCTCCTTAATTGATTAAATACATTGATGTTGCAATTTTGAGAGTAGTGTCTCTTAAACTATTGTCTTACTTACCTACTTGGCTGGGACGTAGGAGGACTCATCGCCGTGCATAGGGAATGTCTAAAGACAGCTCTATCTTTCGATAACTTCTGCCAATTCGAGATATTAGGGACTCTCGGGTTCTTATCTATATATTAATATTTTTTAGGAGAATTTTGACATAAATCCATTTTGTGATGTGAAAATAGTTCAGACTGACTGACTTTATTCAAAAAATATTTTCTAAATTAATTAATTTATTAAACAAGCAAAAAAAAAAATCACATCGATTGCGAGCGTATTTTATATAAATGTTTGGGTTTAAATGAGATTCGAACTACAATATTTTCTATTAAAACTTCACTATTATTTCACATCACTTAAAATTTTATGTGCAAATAACTAATTTATGTCAGTGATAAGCTACCATTTTTCGATTACCTTGGACTGAATGTCGTGTATGGTTTCGGTAGAGGTTCATCACTAGGTTATGACTTGATAAATAAAAAGTTACTCACCACTGATTTATGTTGAATCTCATAAACACTGATTCATAAATCCTCAACTACTCTATCTACTTCCAAAATATCAAATCATAAAAAATAATCCAAGCAAAAATGATTACAATTTTTCCATTCTAATTCTCCAGATGTTTCAATTTTTCATTTCTGTTCAATGACAAATATTCCAGACTCATGAACAACTCATGAACTTTAGTTATTGAACAATATTTTTCCTCGAAATTCCACACAGTCTACACAGTCTATACAAAAGGAAAGAAAAAACAAATTGAGATCATAAATACAGACATCATCCGACTTAATAACGCACATTTTCCATTATGATAAATGATTGTTCATGTCTACATCTTTATGAACATTGAAAACTATTTGGATATTCAATTTTTCACCCCTTTAAGCAATAATGTTCACATATATTAAGCTATTCTATATGACGAATGGCATGTGTACGTCTTTAGAGGGTTAATATCCTTCCTTATAAATTCTCGACAGCGATTCCACTTCACACAAATATGTCAAAATATTAAATTTAATATTTTCTTTTCTTGCTGCCTTTCTTTGGGTTTTCATTCACTTTTTGAGGTTAGGATGTGTCTTTTGATATTTTGGTGTGATTCTGTTGAGTAAACAGTGAATAATGTACATGTTTTTGGGAGTAAAACCACAAAGGATTTTGCAGCGGTTTTCATATTAAAGTGATTTGGATGTGTCTGGCTGTGGAATTTGATGTTTTTGTCTTGGGAACTTTATTGAGATATTGTTAAGGATTTTTGGAAATTCATTGGATAACAATCTTGGGCCCACTATGGGGCAAAATGAAAAAAAAAGGGACATTCACTTTGATTTTTGGACTTTTTGGAATCAAGACTTGAGGGTATTTTTTTCTTATAGTGCATATAGCAATAGACTTGCATGCAAAATTTCAGCTCATTTGGTACTGTTTGGTCGGTTCTGGAGGTGTTTGAAGTTGAAAAATGGTAAAAAACGGATTTTTTCATGTCTTGTTTGACTTGAAAAGTTTCTTATTTAATTAAAAGATATTGAAAAACGGTTTTCGGTTCATAATTCTACTATATAAGAGCTTTAATTTGACATAGGACAAGGTTTATATATATTGGGTTTTAGTGGCAGGACTTGAGAAAATGTATGAAAATACCATGAAAAAAAGCTTCAAGCGTCCGGAAAATATGCTAGTTCTCAAAAGTTTCTCATATAGTACTTACTTTCTACTTTCCAAAACTGAAAAAATATCCAAAATCGGTTGGTACGAACAAAAGTTATTGCATTTTTAGTTTTGGACGAATTTTTTTCTCAAAACTAATATTTCTGAGATGAATTTGGAAGATATCATTTGGATAAAGTTTTTTAATGTTTTTTAATGTATTTAGTGATTTTAAGAAGACTTGTGTAGAAATTTTTTGAAAAAGTTCAAAATTCTCCGAGTTAGAGGTACATATGCTATTTGACGACTTGACCCTTTTTCTCATCACTCAAACTGCTATAACTTTTACATGACTAAATATTTTTCAGTTCTGTTTTTTGTTTAGTGTAGCTTGTTATAATACCTTTCCAACAATATATAATACATAATAGTTGGAAGTAGTCTTGGTCGTGAAAACGGACCCTGTTTGTGACTGACCCTTTACAAAGAAATTTTCAAAAAATTCATTTCTAAAACTACCACTTAGAAATTAAATAATATAATGTTTTTGTGTTTTTTGGTCAAAATATGATAGTTATGAATCTCAAAACACAAAAAATCTCATTTTGTAAACTTTCGACAACTTTAGGGGCCTTCATAGGTAATACTCAGGTAGTCTTTCCTTTCACAGATATGAAACTTTTTTATTGACTTTTTTTGATTGATATTCAATATTTACACTTATTTTGTGCAAAATGTATCAATTTTAAAAAGTTTGGGTCGAAAAAAGTGATTTTTGACTATTTTGTTAAAAACAGGCTTAGGTAGGCCACATTTAAGGCACTTCAGTAGCCACTATGATTAAGTTCTATTCATGTATTATACATATTTATTAAGGCATTAGTAGTAACTAGTAATAACAGAAAACAGAATGCAAAAATATTGATTTTAAAAAAAGTTATAGTCATTTGAGTGGCCAAAAAAGTGTCGAGGAGGGCAACCAGCATAGGCAAAAACACAAAAATTTAAAATTTTACGTTTATTTTGACAAAAAATGCATTATTTTGAATTAATATGACATAAAATTAATTTTTATTCAAAAAACTTCAAGAATTTCATTAAATTTTTGAATTTTTGTGTTTTTGCCTATGCTGGTTGCCCTCCTCGACCCTTTTTTGGCCACTCAAATGACTATAACTTTTTTTAGAACCAATATTTTTACATTCTGTTTTCTGTTATTACTAGTTACTACTATTGCCTTTATAAATATGTATAAAACATGGATAGAACTTAATCATACTGGCTACTGGAGTGCCTTAAATGTGGCCTACCTAAGCCTGTTTTTGACAAAATAGTCAAAAATCACTTTTTTTCGACCCAAACTTTTAAAAATTGATATATTTTGAACAAAATAAATGTAAATATTGAATATCAATCAAAAAAAGTCAATAAAAATGTTTCATATCTGAGAATTGAGAGATTACCTGAGTGTTACCTATGAAGGCCCCTAAAGTTGTCGAAAGTTTACAAAATGAGATTTTTTGTGTTTTGAGATTCATAACTATCATATTTTGACCAAAAAACACAAAAACATTATATTATTTAATTTCTAAGTGGTAGTTTTAGAAATGAATTTTTTGAAAATTTCTTTGTAAAGGGTCAGTCACAAACAGGGTCCGTTTTCACGACCAAGACTACTTCCAACTATTATGTATTATATATTGTTGGAAAGGTATTATAACAAGCTACACTAAACAAAAAACAGAACTGAAAAATATTTAGTCATGTAAAAGTTATAGCAGTTTGAGTGATGAGAAAAAGGGTCAAGTCGTCAAATAGCATATGTACCTCTAACTCGGAGAATTTTGAACTTTTTCAAAAAATTTCTACACAAGTCTTCTTAAAATCACTAAATACATTAAAAAACATTAAAAAACTTTATCCAAATGATATCTTCCAAATTCATCTCAGAAATATTAGTTTTGAGAAAAAAATTCGTCCAAAACTAAAAATGCAATAACTTTTGTTCGTACCAACCGATTTTGGATATTTTTTCAGTTTTGGAAAGTAGAAAGTAAGTACTTTACGAAAAAATAGGTCTATATGAGAAACTTTTGAGAACTAGCATATTTTCCGGACGCTTGAAGCTTTTTTTCATGGTATTTTCATACATTTTCTCAAGTCCTGCCACTAAAACCCAATATATATAAACCTTGTCCTATGTCAAATTAAAGCTCTTATATAGTAGAATTATGAACCGAAAACCGTTTTTCAATATCTTTTAATTAAATAAGAAACTTTTCAAGTCAAACAAGACATGAAAAAAATCCGTTTTTTACCATTTTTCAACTTCAAACACCTCCAGAACCGACCAAACAGTACCAAATGAGCTGAAATTTTGCATGCAAGTCTATTGCTATATGCACTATAAGAAAAAAATACCCTCAAGTCTCGATTCCAAAAAGTCCAAAAATCAAAGTGAATGTCCCTTTTTTTTTCATTTTGCCCCATAGTGGGGCCTAAGATTAGGTCAGGTCGTTCACGAATTACGTTCTGCAGAAGGTAAGTTGGGTGGAGGTGGACATGATAGCATCTATTGCTTCAAATCTGAAGAATTTTTACCAACAAACAATTGAGATGGTACAACAGAACAATGATCTAGCAAAGATTCCAGAGACTAAACCAGGAGTTGACAATCTTTGTCCCGCGGGTCAGAAAAGTTTCTGCGGCTCAGAAAAGGCCCGGTATTCTGGTAAAGTGTCAATAATCATTGAAAGGTACTTGATCAGTATTACAGTCCATTTCAAACCTTTTCTTTATCTCAGCACACAGGTTGCTCACCACTGCCCTGGCCTATAAAATTATCAAAGAATCCAACATTATATTCAATTCTATTTAATTTTCTAACTATATTTTCATAAAAATAATAAATTTTATTCACAACACAACCTGAATAAATCTTCAAAGTTAAAAGAACCTCAAAAAAAAAAAAAAAACATAATTTGTATATTAAAATTATTTAAAATAAATTTTCCGGGAAGTTACAACTCTTCATCAGCACACTTAAAAAAATTATGAAAATATGTATATTCAATGATGTGATAATTGAAACATCACAGTTCCATCTGGAATATTAATTATCGGCTTTTCATTGAAAATTTTTCCATAGCTAGAAAAAGAAGCATTTTGGAAGTGGAATGAATATCAAATGAGACGGCATGTCTATAATGTTCAAGTGCACCTCACACCACTCTTTGAACTATTACAAGCATGATGTGTTTATGATATCTAAAATTACACAATAGGACAGGGGTGGGCAACCTTTTTTGTGTTTTGAGGGACTTATTGGCGGTTAGTCTCGATTGAAATTGCTTAAGGCATAAGGTTCATGATATTTTTTGGAGATACTCTAGTGTGCCGCGGAACATAGGTTGTCCACCACTGGTTTACCGTTTGTTTACAATTATACATATATTTAATGTCACAAATGGCATTTTTGGCTGCAACCTAGTGGACCGCGGAACATAGGTTGTCCACCACTGCATTATACATACCGTTTGTTTACAATTGTACATTTATTTAATGTCACAAATGGAAAATATTTAAAGACATTTCATTGAAAATTTCCAGACAGAGCGCCGACTACTTTTTTTTTCCACATTTCTATTTCCTTCTTTTAATCTTCATCTATTTTTAACATTTTGATGTGAGACGAACATGATGCCATGCTTTGAATACACTTATAAAACTGACTTGAAGCACCTTCGGCTGTTGACTTTTTTTGTTTTTTGTTACTTTGTGTCTCTTCGTGAGTGTTTTAATAAAAAAGTGCCATCATTACGACAACTGACATCACTTTATGACATGGATATATATTTACAATGACTTTAACGTGCTACATCATCGGCATCTAATGTTTCTCATCATTTAACATGAGATATAAAAAACTGCGGCAAAAATTGACTTTATAATTTATAAGTGGACATAAATTCCATCCAGAAATTTTTATTATTTTGATTTGTTTCAGCATCGCTTGTGTGGGAATTGAAGAATTTATGCAAAAATTGCCTTTTTTGGGATGGAAATTCTTTTATTTATCTCTTTTGTATAGCCTTTGATACCGACAAAAATAAGACAAAACTATGTCTAATCATAAATGAAAAATCTAAATGATTTCAGATTTATTTTATTAAATTAAATGGTCAGGCAGAGTTGGGATTTTGGAATCTTCCTAAAGTATCACCCGTGGCGCCCATCTTCAGAATTTTCAGCTTCACGTAACTTCACATTACACCCCCATACCCTCTAATACCCAAAAATATTCGGCTTCACAAAATGGCTTCATATGGCTTCCGTTCTTGTATCAGCAAAGGAATTGGGTGTTTGTAATATACATGGGGATATTGTTAGTTAGAGCTGTATAATGTAAAATAAAAATGATACAAAGATTCGATGTCTGAAGGTTCGAATCCTATAATATTTAATAAATTTGGGTTCTTTTTCTTAAATACTTTTTTTTAATTTATTCTATTTTTTGTGACCAAAACTGATATTTTTGGAAATTGTCAAGTCATTGCCAGCTTAGGCCAGCATGTCATTGCCAGCAACTCATATCTAGGAAGTCAAGATCATCAATGAATGAATTGAAAACTGACTTGATTCTATATGAAATTAGCGTCGACATTAAGCGCTGCTCAGTCCGCAACACTAAAGTACTACAAAATCCAATCAAGCATCAGCCTTAATGCACTATTGGTCCTTCCGACCATCTTAGTTAGTATCCAATATTCGAAAAAATACAATTCAATTTCATATCCAACTCATCCAACCATTCCAACCCTGAAATTTCCTCCTCATTGCTCAATCTCACATCATCCCATCTATACACGAGCATGTCTATCGATTTTATTCATCTTATCCCCCTAATCATATGAAAACAAGAATGAATAAAAAAGAAAGAAGAATCACATTAAATGTGATTTTGTCAGTTTATCGCGCGGGGTCCCTCCATAGCACACACAAGAGATATAAAAGAAAAAAAAATTAATAAAATGAATCAATTATAAATGTCTTCGAAGCGACATCAAGAGGATCTCGTTTCCAAAAGTCATAAACTATACACGAATGAGAGGAATGGAAATGAAGAATAAAACATATAATTTTTTTTTTTTGTATTTATTTATACTTTATTGTATTATATTGGATATAAGTATAAGAAGAGGAAAGAAAAAAAAAAAGTAAAAATGATTTCAAGATCGAATATCAAATGATTTCGGGATCGCTAACAAGTAACAACGCACGGCGATGACTCGAAGAAATCATCATAAAATATATTAAGATGAAGATCTAGGGATGGGAATTTAGAAAGCTGAGGATGCTGTGGAATGGTGGTTGATAGAGACAATACCAAACAGTGTTGCATTTGGTATTGATAATTGGCAAAAGGAAGCCAGCAATGGAATCAGGCTCAGTCGTCAAACTAAGAAAGATAATGGCGATAGATCACAGTTGATCTGTATGGTCAGCGAAGTAAACAGGTAAGTATGTTATTAATAAACAATTCAAAAAAGGGTTATCGATTATAGGCAGCTCTACAATCTGGACCAAGAGGGTAAGCTCAGCCACTTGATAGCCCGATTGAAGGTTATTGCTGAACAGATGTTGCTCTTGTTTCAATTATACTGTCCACTTGGTTGATGATGTATGTACAATATTAGCGAATTACAATTTTGTAGACCTCCGTTTACATAATTCTAGATAGTAAGTTGAAATATAGTCAGTTCTAGATAGTCATTGGGATTCGAACCGCTTCTTTGATGACAAATCTATTTGAGGACTCCAAAGTTTCTAAGACACCAGCTTTCAGAGAATGTCCATAGACTTTAAAAATCAATAATTGAACTAAAGTTGGCAGAACTCCAATGTGGAGTCCGGACTTTTGGAGTCTTGTAGTGTCCGAAAGTCCGGAATCCACAAAAGTAGACTCACAAAGTGGAATCCGGACTCCAAAGTTCTGCAAACTCTGAATTGAACTTATTTTTCCTGATGAGATTCGAACCTCAAAAGATCACGTAGGCGTCCAAAGAATTCATGAGATGAAGCTGTTGATAAAGGCAGTATTGCACTTAGAATCGGCAATTGGCAATCGTGAGCTAAAGAGCTTGTTTGAGACGACGTCTATAGGAGGACATGGATTGATCTGTAAGGTCAGCAAAGTAAGTAAATAAGTAAGAGCTGAAGTCTACTAGAAGATTCTATAGATACTACTAGACCATAGAAGTAGCTATAGACTTGACATTTAGTCAGACTTCAATTTTAGACTTCAACTCCAACATCAACCTCCTTAATCTCCCTAAACCCGACCAGTTCATCTATTACAGACCGATGAACGATTGAGGAGGAAGGATGCCTAAACACTCACAGTTACCATCCCTTTCATGGCACTCATTGAAAATATTCATAAATTTAAAGCACAAATAAAAAGCTAAAAATGTTAAGAATGAAATTCAATGAGGAATGATTAAGAGTGGACATTTCGATGAGAGTTTCACAAAATTTATTTAATTCTTTATTGGTGCTCGTTGACTTATTACCATTCTTTATATTTTCATTTTTATTATACCCCAAAAAGATATTTTTTTTTGTTAATTTATTTATTTTAAATTATTAAAATTGGCTACTTTTTATGGCAAATGGCGAATGAATGTTGGTTCCTTTTTTTCGTATTTGGGGCCATAAAGAATATAAAAAATAAATATTTATATTTACCTCCTCGGTGTCTCGGCTTTTGGAAGTTTAATGAAGAGTGAAGATGAGCTACTGACTGACTGCGCCATTGGAGTCATGCTGTGTTAATGAGCTTTTGATTCTTTTATGTTTATTCTTTGTGGATGGGATAAAAATGAAGAATTTTGTGGATTTTTTTGGCAAAAAAATGACCTAAGAGAAATAGAAATTTGATTGAAAAATGAACTAGGATTTGAACCTTCGACTTGTATGAAATATTGTACATAAAACTTGAACACATTTAAAAAAATTGATACAAATTCCCCATTTTAAGTTTTTATTATCAATTTACAAAAATATTTCAAATAAATTCAAATTTCAAATAATAAAAAAATTCGCAAAACACATAAAATTGCTGCTAACGAATCAATAACTTATTAATGATGACCAATATAGGAATATTTTCACATAATTAACTTTATTGATCTCAACTTCATTAATTCTATTTTTTCTCATCTAATGGCTAATCAGATTTAATTAACATCAATGATTCATGATACACAAATATATCGACATAAAAATTATTTTTTAAAAGTTCCAATTTAAATTTCATATTTTTTCTGTTCTTTGAATAATCAACGGACAAGAATTTCATGAGAATCAACAGAAAATAAGGCATAAAGGAATAAGAAAAATGTGATAATAATGAAAAAATGTCAAATAAAAATATGATACCTGATAAAATTTTTTATTTCCATTTTGTAGCTTCTTTATTTATTTTTTTTTAAAAAAAAGTCGGCAAAAGTTATTTCATTAAAAAAAAAAATCTCTTCTTTTTTCTGTGTGTTCGGATTCTCTCTCTGCCATTAATTTATTCATTTCTCGTGAATATTGAATAAATAATTAATCGTGTTGAGCAGTCCTGCATATTCATTAAATTTTATTCATTTATACATTTTTAAAATGAATATAATATTGCAATGGGATGAGGATATGAAGCGCATTAAAAGGAAATTGTTGAGACATGTTTATATAGAGTATTCAGGAATGAACCAGGATAGGCAGGGGGTATCTAGATGATTCCCAGTTAGATCACAGACTCAGATGCTTTATGCAAAAATACAGAAATTTTGGTATAAATTGCATTGGACACAGATTCCTCTGGGACTCAAATTGCCCCGGAGATACAAAGATTGCCCCGTGGATACAGAGATTGCCCCGTGGATACAGAGATTGCCCCGTGGATACAGAGATTGCCCCGTGGATACAGAGATTGCCCCGTGGATACAGAGATTGCCCCGTGGATACAGAGATTGCCCCGGGGATACAGAGATTGCCCCGGGGATACAGAGATTGCCCCGGGGATACAGAGATTGGCTCAGGGAATACAAATAGGGACCCCAGGGATACAGATACAGGACAAACCGACAATCCATCAACAAATCCCCTTAACCCTCCATACTTACCTCCTCAATATCCCTCTTTTATTCGGATTAAAATCACTTTTTTTTCCTGAATATCTTCTCTTAAAACAAAAGGAATTTTTAAGGATCAACGCGTTCATTATTGGAATTTTATGCTTTGAATGAGACACGAATGAAGGAGGAATTAAAAATAAAAAAAAATTGTTTCCTTCTGAAAGATCAAAAGAAATTGCTTCTGACTATAAGACTAATTAAAATTTCTCAAAGCATAAAGCAAGTGATGTAAAATGAAGTATTGGAATTATGAGAATCTTAAAACAAAAAAAAAAAAAAGAATATTATGAATTTAAATGCGTGAAGCGGTGGTTTTTGTGGTTTTTCTTTGTGAGCAGTTTGGGTGAGTTTGGATTTGTTGCTGATTGTCCGGATGGGTGAGTAATGGAGGATTGGAATTTGGTGATCTAAACGTATGATTAGAGTGAGATGAAGACTGGAGATTTGAAAATTAATGTTTTGGATTAGTGGCTGGATCTGAAAATGGAACTGATGACATAGTTGCATACCCTGCGAGACACACGGAACGAGGATATTAATATAGAGACAGTGTTGTGCTTGGTATTGACAATTGGCATGGGGCAGTTAGCGATTGAGGCAGTTTTAGACGTCAACTGAGAGAAGACATAGATGACAGCTGATCTGTACGACCATCGAAGTAAGCCACACGCCATCAGGTCGGGTCCTAGGTCGACTTATCTCTGGCCTCAGGTCGGATTGGTTACGCTATCCTGAGGCCTTATATTCAGCCATTTCTATCTAGTGTGCTTTCCAGATTACCCTGCAATACCCTACAAGGCACATGGAGTCTGGGTGAGGTCCAGATCAATCCACTTTCCGGGTTTATTGAGTACCCTGAAGCTTCAAATATAAATTTGAAATATAGGATCAACGACTGCTCTTAAATATAAAACAGAAGATATTTTGGGTTCTTGGGAGCTGTAAGCTGCACCCATCCCCACCCCAAAAATGCGCCTTATACCCCATCCACACCCAAAAAATCACCAAACTTACCTCTTCAACAATTCCTATTATCCATTCAACTTTTACCGACAAATAATGTAATAGTGTGTACGAAACTCAAACCAAGTATCTAACCGATTGAGGAAGGAAAGGTAATATGAGAGCTATGAGAATTGATTTCATAATGATGATAAGGCACTTCTTTCTGTTGTTTTAATGTGAAGATAAATAAATTAAATTTATTCAACATTCCTCTCTTGTTCTTCATTCGTTTATGTCCATAAGAGAATTTCGTGTATGAAGGAACATACCTCATGCATATGTTGTTGACGAAAAATTATTATTATTATTAATAAACAGCGATGATGATGATGATGATGATGATAATATGCGTGATATTAAAAATTATAATTTTCTCATACATGAACAATTTATGTATCCTGAAGAATGAGGAGATGATGGTTGATGAAGTGAGAAATGTTTGGTTGGTTAATAACTTCTTTTTTGGCTTTTTTGGCTTTGTTGATCGACAATAAGATTACATGGGGATTATTCTTTTTTGAAGATAGATGATGATTATTTGTCATGCATGAGAATTTTGGCTGTGAGGAATGCTTTTTTGGATTATTTGGGAATTTAGTGTGGATTGTTGGGGGATTGGGTTGTGGATTGAAGTGAAACTAGGAAATGGGGTAGTTAGAGAGGGGTTTTATAGGTCAACCTCAGCCTCTTCTTTGTTAAATGATTTTTTTTAAATTTTCTTGACTTATTTACTTATTTTGCTGATGGTACAAGTCTCTTAAAGACACCAAGAGCTTCCATCTGCCAATTGCCGATTCCAAAGTAAAAGAGCTTACGCAGGTCTTCAAAAACATGTCCTAATTTTCTTGAACGTTTATTAAACTCAGATGTAGGTTTTTGTAGGTTAAGGAACAAGACCAGATATAGAGTCAGTTTCAGGCAACATCTGTGGGAGGCCATGGGTCGCAATTGATTTGTAAGGTTATCAAAGTAAGTAAGTAAGTTAGTGAGAAATGAGGCAGTAATTTAGAGAGTCCCCTTCTTGCATCCAAGTAAGTGTGCTAGGTTTGCCACACGTGTATCCTGAAGCAGAGTTGAAAGGCAAAAACCGTGCAAATTCTTTGATAATTTGTATGGTTTTGTCAAAAAAATTAAAATTATAAAGAATTTGGACGGTTTTTACCTTTTAGAGGTGCTTGTTTTGCAACTCTGTCCTGAATCCACTCTAATCATTTGGCAAATTAATAGAAAATTCCTTTAAAAAGCCCCATCAACTCCAATCTCCTGGTCCCACAACTTATTAATTTGTAAATTCATAGTCTAAATATCCAATATTTAAAACATTTCAATATCACCAATTTCACTCCAAATCCCACAATTTCCAATACATAACCTTAAAAATTATCAATAAAATTCCAAAATATTAATTAAAAATTCCAACCTCAAAACTACAAACACAATCCACACTCATACATATCCATTACAAAATTATTAAAATCTAACACCAACCACATTTTAATACATAATAATTCACCTCACACTACCGTCAAAAAAGAGAGCAGTCAGAACGATAAGCATTTATTAAAAAACCTCCATTTATGCAAACAACACTTGCGCACATCAACCGCATTAAAATTCAAAATGATGGAATTTAATAAATTTATTGTCTTTTTTTACAGCATTTCATTTCCCATTCCACGACAATTCTAATCAACATCATCATCATCATCAGCAATCGGGTACAGCGCATTGAAGGGAATATTATCTATATTATAAACATCCAATTCCTTTGCTGATACAAGAACGGAAGCCATGTGAAGCTATGTAAAGCCAAAAATTGAGGGATATCGGGGGGAATGGGGGGGTGTAATTTGAAGCTATGTGAAGCCGAAAATTGAGGGGTATCAGGGGGTATGGGGGTGTAATGTGAAGCCGGAAATTGAAGGGTATCAGGGGAAATAGGGGATGTAATGTGAAGACATGTGAAGCCAAAAATTGAAGGGTATCAGGGGGAATGGGCTGTGCAATGTAAAGCCATGTGAAGCCAAAAATTGAGGGGTATCAGGGGGTATGGGGGGTGTAATGTGAAGCCATATGAAGCCAAAAATTGAGGGGTATCAGGGGGTATGGGGGGTGTAATGTGAAGCCTAAAATTGAAGGGTATCAGGGGGAATAGGGGGTGTAATGTGAAGCTATGTGAAGCCAAAAATTGAGGGGCATCAGGGGGTATGGGGGGTCATGTGAATCCATTTTGTGAATCCGTATGAAGCTGAAGATGGGCGCCGATACTCTAGTACGTATATATTTACAGTATAAATGCCATAAACGTAACAAATAACATCAGCATGAGCAATAATATAGTGGAAGAAAAAGTATTAAGTATTAAAAATAAAAAAAATCCCCTCCACCTCAGCATATATACAGCATATATTCATTTCTCGCTCATATAATATTCCGTTCTAAATGCGAAATGTAGCGATATAGAAAATGAAAATTTAATCATGTAAAAATATTTTAAATCGTGTGCAATAAAATAAATGGAATAAAATTTTGCGGGAAAGGAAGAAGAAGAAGCGATGGAAAAATGTGTTTTAATAAAATGTTATAAGTGAAATGGAATCACATACTCATGAGTGTGTATGAGCATCACTTCGTCTCCTTCTTCTTTTCAACTTAATATTGATGATGATGCGAGCAAGATGATGGGTAGAAAGGTAGAATAAGTAGATTATAATGATTCGCTTTCATAGCTTTATTAAATGAGATTTTTACACATGTGCTCTTGCGGGGAGTTTTGTTAGAATTTTTGAGGTTATGTAACCGAGTGATACATATTGAATAGGCTTCAACACGGCTTCTTTATGGCTTTGTCATAAAAAAAAAAATTAAAAAATAAAGCAATTATACATAAAACACTTTGATAATTTAACATTTTTGAGATTCGAACTCTGCAGATTTCTGCTTGTCTCACTGAGTAAAATTTCTTCAATTTTCAATTTTTTTCAATTTTCACAAAATTTATTTGATATTTAAAATTATTCTTCACTGGCTGTAAAGACCTGACTCAGATCCTCGCAAAGCTTATTCCTCACAGTGCATCTTGGTCATCAGCCAGGTCCGAAACTGCATACGGTTTAAAGCATTTCCCAAACATTTTGGCGGTATACAGATTGCTCAATATTAGTATAGATAGTGGTTCATAGTCTCCCTGAAGGGCATAGGACATACAAAATTTATGTCACTTGGGTAGCGTGAAGTCAGATAATATACAATTCAGCTTCATGCCAGAATTAAGCCGGTCTATTGGACTTATTTCTTGCTTTTTTGTACGGTTTACACCAGTGTTGTGCCATCTTTTGTATTTTGCGGCACACCTTTCTGATTATCCTCGACAGAAACCTTACATAAGTGTGTCGAGGTATACAGAATGCCTTACACATAGGGTTTCTGAAAAACCGCGTTTTTTCAAAACCGCGGTTTTGCGGTTTTTTTGCGGTTTTTAATTTTCATAAAAATGTATGAAATTTTTTGACAAAATTTAAATTTGGAGTTTTATGCAGAAAAGTATTAAATGTTTGTATTTTTCTCCATTTCATTTAGATTCAGTTGCAAATTGGTTGATAAAATATTCTTAAAATTTTTTGTTTTAAAAACATTTGAAATTAAAGCTGTGCTTAGCAGTTTGCAAGATTTTAGTCCAGTTTTTCAAATTCATAGAAAATTTAGATTTATTTTAACTGAATTTTTCTATACAAAGTTCTAAAACTGCGGTTTTTTCTTTCAAAACCGCGGTTTTTAAAAAACCGCAATATAGGGGCAAAAAGTGCGGTTTCGCGGTTTTCGGAAAACCGCTTCCAGAAACTCTACTTACACATTCCATAAATAATTAAAAATCCAAGAACAATTCCCCAAATTCCCCACAAGGACACCAATTCATACTCTACACAAATTTATAGAAATACATAAATAAATTGTTATTGTTTAAATTGAGAAGCTTCAAGGATGTCGAGAAAATATTTTGCCATATATGTGTAGTAGGTGGAGTGAAAGTGGCATTAAGATGATTAGAAAATTTTCATCTTTTTTTTTTTTTTTCATTTCACGCTTTCAATGAATAACTTTTTGAAAAGGATTTAAGAATTCAATAAATAATGAAGATATTTTTGAGGATTATGAGAATATCTTGAAAAGTTTTTGGTTCTGATATGGGGAAGGAGTTGAAGTGTTTTGTTTGTGGAAGAAGAGATTTGTTGGGATTTAAGCTGGTATTGATGGTGGGAATTTTGGGGATAAAATTTGTTAAAATTTTAAAATTTTAAAAATCAAATTTAAAGTTTTTTTTAAATATCTATGAAATTATTAAAAAAATAAAGTTTAAATTTCAAAACTTTTTAATTTTGAATTGCAACATCTTTTAAATTTCAAATTTTTAAATTTTTATTTTTTTTCAATTTTTTTTCAAATTTTAAAATTTTAAATTTTTTATTTTTTATAATTTAAAAATTCCAATTTTTTATAATTTTTTAGATTTTTAAAAATTTAAATTTTTAGTTTTTTTTTACATTTTAAAATTTCAAATTTTTAATTTTTTTAAATTTTAAAATTTTGAATTTTTAATTTATTTTAAATTTTAAAATTTCAAATTTTTAATTTTTTTGAAATTTTTAATTGTCAATTTTTTTACTTTTTTAATTTTTTAAATATAAAATTTCAATTTAAAAATTAATTAAAAATTATTTCACTTTTTATTTTTAAAATTAAATTCAAAACCATTAACAACAAATCTAAAAATCCTTTTATTCAATCTAATCACATTAATCGCATCCATAATTTATTCCTTCATAAAAAAATTATCGATTTACTTTATATTCCTCCTTATTCCATCCATTCATCATCATCATTTCAATTTTTTTTTTCAAACAATTTTTTTACAATGTCTAGAGCTATTAAATTAATTACAAACTTTAATATTCGTTTATTTCACTCCCAGTCAGTCAGTCGATGAACAATAAATGAACGGATAACATTGGATAGACTATAAAAAAGAGTTCATAGGGAGGAACATAAAGGAATGATGAAGGGAAATAAAGTTATTAAAAAGTCGATTTTAAAATTGACTTCTTTATTCCAATTGTTTCTGAACCCTTTTTTCTATTCCTTCATGTTAAGCACCCACGTAGCTACTCGAACCCGCGCTCGCAATTACAAGAAATCTTAATAGAAAATAATTACTTTGTATTGTGTGTGTTGGATGGCAGACAATCAATTTCGCCTTTTTTTCCTCCTTGTTCCTTCTTTTTTAACAATTAAATAATCAATTGAGGAAATGAATTTGAATAATTTGAAGGAAATGAGAGAACATTATTAAAAATGTAATAATTGCGAACGGAAATTGTTTGAATAATTTTTGCTCGTATTTGATTAATAGTGAGGAAATTGATGTGTTTAAGGGAATAATATTGATAGGGAACTAGTTCAAAGAGGTTAGGTATTATAGATATACTGTCAAATTTAGTCGAATTACTCTATATTGAGGTTTTATACAAGTGTGTCGAAGTGGTTCGGTGGCGTAGTGGTTTTGTTATTTGGGATTAAATCAATTTACACCGACTAAGCGGTCATGGGTTCGAGACTCAGCATAGGAAAATTTTCAATTATCTTTTTTCGAATTATTTGTAGGCTTGCAGCTTACTCATGACTCCCTTTGGAGGACTGCAACCCTTCTATTACCCCTTTGTAGGCTTGCTGCCTATCTATGACCCTTTAGGAGGATTACAGCCTTCCTATATTCCCTATATATGCTTCTAGTCTCCCTATGTTCTCCATGTATTATTGCAGCCTCTTTTTTGTTTCCTATGTAAACTTGCAGCCTCCCTGTGTTCCTTATATTGTCTTGCAGCTTCCCTATGATCCATTTGTAGGCTCGTAGCTTCCATATGTTCCTCATGTAATCTTTCAAGCCTTCCCTTGCCCCCTTTGTAGGGCTACAGCCTCCCTATGTTCTCTATGTGATCATTCAACCTCCCTATGCTCCTTATGTAGACTTGCAGCTTCTCTATGTTCCCTATACAGACTTGCAGCCTCCCTATGATCCATTTGGAGCATTCTAGACCTCTCTATGCACCGTATGATGGCTTGAAGCTTCCATATTTTCCTCATATAGGCCACATCTTCCTTATGATCCATTTGTAGGTTTGTAGTCTTCCTATGTAGCTTTATAGTCTCACAATGCTCCTCTATTAGACTTGCAGCCTCATTATGTTCTCTTTGTAGGGTGCAGCCTTCCTTATTCAGGTTTGTAGCCTTCGTATAATTCCTATGTAGATATGTAGCCTCTTTATATGCCCATGAATACTTTCATCCCTCCCTATGTTCAATTTGTAGCCTTACAGTCTCCCTATGTTCCCCTATAAGACTTGTAGTCTCACTGTGCTCTTTCTGTAGACATGTAATCTCATATGAAGGTCTTCCAGCCTTTCTATGTTCCTTATGAATGGTTGCAGCTTCTCAATGTTCCCTATGTAAACGAATCATCCAAAACTAATGTCAACAGCCATCACACCTGATCCACTTTACCTTACTTTTTTTTAAACAACTCAATTATTCACATCCAAAATTCCCTAAATAATCATCTCCAAAATTGGCTTACTCACATCTATTAGACCATAATCCGTTTAAAACTTCATTTTAATATCAAAATCTTGATGCCCATTCTTGAAAATCGATCAATAATTATATGCCAATGGGCTATAAAAGTACCCCACCTCACAATGTCCGTTACAATATTGAGATATTGAAAATAAGAACTAATAAAATAAAGAGTTTTAGATAGTCAAAAGTTTGAGATAAAAAAGACAATCAATTAGTTGAGATTGTAGAGTTATTTCCTCAAAAAAATCAGAGTTCCATTCCTTTATATATTTTTTACAAGCATTCATGTCTCAGAAGTATCTTTCATGTGTGCCTTTATGCCCATCGTCATGAATATATTCTCTCTTTTTTTTTATTAGTCAGTTCATTAGATTTTATGACTCCGACCATCATCGGACTATGAATGGAGAGATATCAATAAATTTAATTTTTAATTTACATAACAAACTCGGAGATGAAAAAAAAGTTATCGTTTGGATGATTTACTGCCAATGTCTGTAACTCTTTTTATTATATGAAATTATTTTTTTTAATGTTTTGACTTTTTTTATATTTTTTTATTTTTTGTTGACATATATAGATGAACCGGGGAGGGAAAGCAGCATCAAAAAACAACAAACAAAATCCGAAAGGGTGGGTACGAATGTGCATCATCGATGGAATTGAATTGATGAAAAATTCCAATCACAAATTCATATATGTTATCAAATGTCGTCGAATATAAAAAATCGGAAAAATTGAAAAGAAAGGAAATGAAAATAATAAAAAACGTGGAATAAAAAGAATTGAGCAATAAGGATGGATTTGAGGACGAGATGACATTAACGCGGTTTTAGATGGGATTTTGGAATGTATGCTTGGTGTAGGTAGGTGTAGGTAGGTGTAGGTAGGTGTAGGTAGGTGTAGGTAGGTGTAAGTAGGTGTAGGTAGGTGTAGGTAGGTGTAGGTAGGTGTAGGTAGGTGTAGGTAGGTGTAGGTAGGTGTAGGTAGGTGTAGGTAGGTGTAGGTAGGTGTAGGTAGGTGTAGTTAGGTGTAGGTAGGTGTAGGTAGGTGTAGGTAGGTGTAGGTAGGTGTAGGTAGGTGTAGGTAGGTGTAGGTAGGTGTAGGTAGGTGTAGGTAGGTGTAGGTAGGTGTTTCTTACAGTTTTGACAGCAAACAGTGAGATTTGCCAGACCATACCGCTTGGGTAGGAGTGAGGATACCTTCAAATCACCCACTGTCATCCCATCCACAATCCCATTCCCAAAAACCGCGCTCATATCGCATAAAACTCAGTATATTTACTCCTTTTTTTCCTGATCATAAAACACAATGATCGCGAATGTCAATATGATATAAGAAACATATTCATGACATGCATGAAAGCAATACGGCACGAAAATAGTACGTGAAGTAAAGAAGATGAGGATACATGGAATATATGGATGTGAACAAAAAGTACGGATATGTACATAAATTTATTTATTTTGATTCATATCATTGTATTGGAATATACAACAAAAATTCCAATTGGCATGAAGGAATAAAATTGACTTTACTGTTAGGGATGACATCATGATATATGTGAGTCTCTGTCGTCTTACAAAAAAAGGCACCAACGAAACCCTTTCACAAATTTCTTTAATATTTTTGATGGAAAATATTGTTCACATGAAATCCTCCTTCACATCCTCAATATCCATAAAAAAAGTTTCACTTCCATTGGGTGATTCATGAAAATCTTATCAGCTTGAGTCGTTTGAGCATTCGAATTATTATTATTATATCCAGTTTTTTTGTTTAACAAATTTATGAATATTCCAATCCAATTTACCATTAAGATATGAATTTATGACCTACGAGGGATTTGAATGTCTATATCCATGAGATTTTACTTCATTTCCATCAGATTGAGAGTGAAAAAGGATATGAATATGTGAAATGCTTATTCATGTGAAATGTATGGAAGGGTTGGATATGAATGAAATTATTTTTTATTTTTTTGGAATTTTATTAGCTGTTGATAATCATGTGCATATGGATTTGGGACTTGTGATGGAAATAGTGACTGAAGTGAATTTTTAATGATTTATTTCAGGTTAGGTTCCATTGAACAAAGCCAGTCTAACTATATACTAAAATAGTATATACTGTATACTAAAGAAGTATATACTGCAAACTAAAATAGTATATACTACATACTAAAATAGTATATACTACATACTAAAATAGTATATACTGCATACTAAAATAGTATATACTGTATGCTAAAATAGTATATGCATACTAAAATAGTATATACTACATACTAAAATAGTACATACTGCATACTAAAATAGTATATACTACATACTAAAATAGTATATACTGCATACTAAAATAGTATATACTGCATACTAAAATAGTACATACTGCATACTAAAATAGTATATACTACATACTAAAATAGTATATACTTCATACTAAAATAGTAAATAGAGTTCTAATCCCCATTTAGTTGCCAAGCTCCTGTATTCAGCTACCTATCAACGAATCAGAAGCACTTACTGCACAAAAACACCTAACTGGATCAGCATCCAGCCTTATACTCCACTATCACGAGAATGCAAAGATATAGCAATAATAAATCAAACAACTGCTTCAACATGCCTCAAATCCACTTATTAATCGAATGATTTGCGATAAACTGAAGCTATATATTAATCAGCTTTTATGTTAATTTGTTCATTTTCCTTCCATTTCTTTGCATTTTGTGAAAGAATTTGCTTTGCGTGTTGTCGATAAAAATTATATATAATTTTTTGTTGCTGTTGTGCTCCCTTCCTACCTCTCAAAGCCACTAGTCGCTCTCCTGTTTTACGATTTAAGTTGACTATGTATGCACATTTGTAATGAGAAGGTAGCAAAGAAAAATTTTCACACCTCTCAACATTACATTAGTGTCGTTTATATTTTCATTTTGTTTTCATTGCATATATAATTAAATATGAATAATTAACGATCCCTAGGTTGAATTATTATTCATAATTTCTCTTGTTCTTGTTTCTGATGGTGCACTGATTTTATTGGAAAGGTGGGTGTAAAGTATGGATGCATTTTGACTTGATTGCTTGGGAATAATGAGTTTATTTGTTAAGCTACAGCAGTAATGGACTACTTGTGAGCCGTAGTACACTAATTTGTTGCCAAAACCTATTCAAAATGCCTTAAATCGTAAGCCGATAAAGATTTGGGTCAAGGCTTACTAACAAGTTGTGAATTGAAAATTAAAAGGTTGTCCACCACTGAGTTATGATATCATCTAGCTCAGTGGAGCACAACCTAATTATCGTTGCTCACTGGGACTTCTTGAACATTTCAGATGTGCCCATCAAATTTTTCTAGGATCAATGTGTGCCGTGACACAAAAAAGTTGTCAAGAACTGGATACTTGGTGCCGATCAGATTTGCCGATCTAATTTTCCATTGGCTGAAGTGAACCGCGGCATAACAAAGACAACCTAGAACTGAACAGTTGGTCATATCTAATCCAGTAGTATACAACCTGCGTGACTGGATACACTGGAGAACCTAAATAGCTCAGTTGAGCCAATCAACGTGTAATTTGGCACAAAAAAGTTGCCCAAAATTGGACAACTTGTCATCTTTTGCCATATTCACTCCAGTGGTAGACAACCTGTACTTCACGACACAAGGATGTGCCTTGAAAATCTCAAATGGATCAAATTTTTTTAGGTCCAACGTATACAACGGCACACAATAGGTTGTCCACAACTGGAAACCTAGTCATATCTAGTCATATCTAGTCCAGTGGTGGTCAACCTGTGTTTTACGACACACGGGAGTGTCTTGAAAATTTTTCCAGCAACAACGTGGTTAAAGGTATACTTAGAAAATCTCACATTTGGCTACATCCATGCCACCTCATCCACAAAAAATGCGCCTAGTCGCCCAATCACTCAAAACCAAGTAAATATAATTCCACATTAATTTCTTCTATTTTCGCTTACCACTTGCTTGTTAATTATATTCGCGTTTATTATTATTAAAGTGAAATATAAACGTTGTAAGTACATTATAAATAATTCCCACTTGGCATTTTTGCATTCGACTCTCTCTCTCTCTCTCCTTCTCACTCTCACACACTCTCTTGCTCTCATGCGAGCTTAAATGTCGATATTTTTATATTTAAATACATATTATGAAATGTCGGTTAATTGGACTTTATTAAATACTTGAAATAGACCTCAAGAAATGTCGAATGTGAATGTCAATTTAAAAAAAAGAGAGCTGAATTTATGGCTTAAATGATAATTAAGCTTCATTTTTATTGCAAATTTATTTTACAATATAATATTGAAATTGATGTAGAAATAAAATCATTTTTTTTTTCATTTTGTGGGAATATAGACGGAGACTGTATGTGCTTGATGTTTCATATTTTATGGGTTCGAGGAAAAATATTGAAGGACTTGACGTGGGGGTTATTGAGAGAGTTTGTGATAGTTTGGGTGTTTTGGAGGTGTTTGAGCTCCTACAATTGGCAAATGGATGTGTGGCAGACATTACAGGATCTAGATATTCAGCACATCCACAAAAAATAATTCAAAATTTTGAAAACCAACAAAAAAATTAAAAAAATTTCTGGAAAAAGTTGTTCAGTGTGAGAATCGAACTCATGACCTGTAGGTTCCTTATCTAAAACTCAACCAACTAGGCTACCGAGACACGTGGAATAATATGACAAATTTTTAACTTAAATGAACAAGTTTTTAAAAAAGTCAATTTTTAAATTTTAAAAGTCTTGAACATACCCTAAATATAAACAGAATATCAAACAAAACCTCAAATCATCTCCAACCGCAATAAATTCATCGATTCCCTTCCCATAAAATAAAATACCATAAAAAAATTAAATTTCAAGTTTAAAACTGTAATAATTTTCCACTATAATTGTAGGCAACTAATCAATTGCCAACTAATTATAAATTTCTAATGCCTCAATACCGTATGCTATTCGTGTTAGACTAAACAAACCTATTTAACTCTTTTAATAAATAATTTTTTTTCCTCCTTTTCCTATTCTACATCATTTCGTGAGCATTAAAAAGAATATTAGGGAGGTAAAGTAGCGTTAGTTTTTGAAATTATCAAGAGGTAAATAAGTTATGTTTTTATGGCATAGCCAACTAATAAATCCATCATCATAATAATGATCAACACTACCCAAAAAAAAATATATATAGAGTGTATGTATATGTCTGCATGAAAATTAAAATTGCTTTTAATTATGCGTAAAATATTCATAAAGTGTTCATAAAAACATTAAAATTAATTAAGTCGTAAGCGACACCTTCCATCCTTCATAAGCAATTATCGTAATTAAATATTTTAATGAAATAAGAATTATTATGTGCTGTGAAGGTGAAAAATAATAATATTAAAGAGACTGACTTTTTTTGGTGTTATTGCTTGCCTGGATAATGCCATTCACACGCGTGCTTAAGCTCATTTGTTGTTCGTTCAAAAAGAAGGTGAAATATGAGTCGTAAATTGTTATTAATAAACGAAACATTTATACGCACACATACCATACCCTAGAATATTTTATAATTTTCTATACACAATGGGGTTGGCGACTCTACTACTTACTGGTGGGAGTTTATTAGGTCAATATTGTTAAATGCTCTATACCGGAAAAGCAACCTCAATGGTCAGATTGGTTGAGATTTGACAATATGAACCAGAAGCTTTAAGTTCGATTCCTAAGGTCAATAAGGCTAAATGCTTCATATTCGTGAAATGACATCAATGGACGGATTGGTTGAGAGTTGGCATTACGACCAGAGGCTCTGAGTTCGATTCCTAGACTCCATAATAATTAGTTCCATATCCTAGATTCCATATTGATGGTTAAATGCTCCATATCCGTAAAGAGGCATCACTAGACTCATTGGATGGAGAGTTGACTTGTACCAGCTTCTCCTGACATGGACCTTAGGTTCTGAGTTCAATTCTTAGTCAGATTTAATGCTCTGAACGACAATATAGAGGTGCTAGTGTCTAGACTCAGGACTGGAGATCTCCATGGATTGTCTTAATTAAACTTGATCAAAATTCTCATTTAAGGACCGACCATAACCTTCATAATTCCTTCCCAAATTCCAACAATCCACAGTTCCCACTCCTTCCATCCGCACACCTCTTTATTTAATTTTTCAAGGGTGTCGATTACATGTCATCAGTAAAATGTTAAGTGACATTGCATATTATCAACATTTTTTTTTTTACTTCATTTGCCTTTAAAAGGGGTTCATTGGAGTGGAAAAGGTTGCTGCTGTCATAAGTCATAACACTCGTAAGTCATCAAAAAAACCTTAAAAATTATATTTTTTCAACAGCATGTGTTTCTTGTAAAATCATCCATGATAGTATAAAAAAACAGGTCGATTGACATTACACAGTCGTGGTTGCAGTAGCAAGCATCAGTATCATGCTCAATTGACTATAATCATTATACTTACCCATGTGCCTTGCTGTGTAAAAAGAGATCGAATGACGATTTATATTTTTTATTTTTTATTGAGTCATGTCAATTAACAATTTTGTATGCAATTAATTGAACGTCAATTGATGAAAGCGATATGATACGGCAATTGGGTTGGATTGGGATATAATTGATCATCGGTGGTGGCAAGTTGGGAGGCAATTAATTGGAATGTACAGAGAATAAATGTCATAAATCAATTATACGAGGCATAATTATGAGGTAAAGTTGATGGAATGCTAAGTGGATTTTAGGTTAATTAAAATAGCTTTTTGAAGGAAAAATAGAGTGTGCTGCTGGTTAATTAGTGATACTGGTTTTGAAATTATTATGGTAGAAATTGAACTTTATATTGGATATTTTGCAAGATTTTTTAACGGTTCATTTTTGAATTTTTGCAAGATTTTTTTGCAAATAATAGAATTTGAGGATTCGAGTTCGAATCCTAAAACCAACGATTTATTTTTTTATTGATTCCATCAATACCATCCAGAATACATCAACAGCGAATCCACAAAGCACTTAAACAGCTCAAAAATCCACACCCATCACATAACTTTTGCATCAATAAATTCAAAATCGCGGTATTTGTTTAAGCTGTTCTCAAAACAGCAGCTCTATTACAATTTTCATCAGGAGATGATCATCATTCGGTAGCATCATAGCTGTGGCGCGGTCACAGCAGGACATTTGCTTCTCTTCGTCTCTTCTTTATTATTTACTTTTTTATCGATGTCGATGCCAAATGGACAGTCGAAGATTCTTGCTGTGATTTTCAATAACGAAGAGATTTGAATAATTTTTAATTAAAAAGCTATTGAGGTTGTTTAAAATATTTTTTTATATATTTTTATTAATTAACTCCCGAGACTCAGGCTTAATATCTTTAATTAATAAAGTCAAAATCAACCGACACTGAATTGAGGATAAATGTTATAAAATATTAAATGCGGTACACAAGTGACAGCGTAACTAGTGTGTAAGTGCCACATTTTGAGCAGCCCAATTTAAGACAGTCGACAAACCATGAAGCTACACAATTTGCAAAAGCATTTCTTTAAAGTCATTTTTCATTTTCAGGCCTTTTTTTTCTATGTCACTTTATTTCTGCTTGTGCTTGTTATTTGGTCGGCGGAAAATAATAAAAATTCATCTAAAAAATTGTTTAATCTTTTATCATTAATATTCATTTGCGGCACAAAAATAACAAAATATAGGTTGTTGGAGATAAAACAGTCTGAGCCGAAAATCTGATTTTAATCTAAATAAAAACTATTTTATATTGGGCTGATTGACTAAGATTGGATACTTCTTAGGAAATTTGAAATTTTAATTTCGAAAGTTAAAAAGTTGAATTTCGAAAGTTAAAATCTTGAATTTCGAAATTCAAATATTCGAATTTTGAAAGTGAAAAATTAGATTTTCGAAAGTGAAAAATTCGATTTTTGTAAGTTAATAATTTTAAGTTCGAAAGTTTAAAATTCTAATTTCGAAAGTAAAAATTCTAACTCTGAAAGAAAAAAATTCTAATTTTTAAAGTAAAAAATTTAGAAATTCGAAACTGATAAAATTGATTTTCGAAAGTTAAAAATGTGGATTTCGAAAGTTAAAAATTCGACTTTCGAAAGTAAAATAATTGAATTTCGAAAGTGAAAAATTTGACTTTCAAAAGTGAAAAATTCAAATTTCGAAAGTAAAAAATTCGATTTTCGAAAGTTAAAAATTGCAAATAATGAGTATCCAACCCCGCATATTCAAAATTAAATATCAGAAATAAAAATGTTTTATTTATTTCCATCAAAATCACAATTTTCAGTAGCTCAGCAGCTTATTCTTTTTTTGAAAATTAAAACAACACACAACATCATCTATTATGCATGTGTAACGTGCAAAAATAAAAGTGAGCAAATAAATTCGAATATAACAATTTTTTCCGTCTTCTTCTCATTCTCTGATTATCGTTACAGTATGTACATGCAGCCACAATTTAGTTTTTATTTACATTCAATGTGAATTTGTAAATAAATAAAAAAATGAAATAAAATAAATCTCACACAATTAATATTTCATTTGTTGAATATGTATGGACATAAATATTGAAATTGGAAGTATGAATCAGGTGTTAGTTGATGAATATCTTTATATTTATTAGTTTTTAGTTCCAATTTGGCTTGCTTTGGATTAATTGTGGATATTAAACATATATATGGGATTTGTTATGATTTTCAGGATCCTTTACCTTACTATAGACCAGGTGACTGTATGAAGAGGTGCCGGTGAAGAGGGCTACCAGCAAGGTGTGCAGAGGAAAACAAAAGGTTGTGCACCACTGGTCTAAAGTACAGCAGATCGTAGATCGCAGTGTATTGTCGTCTTCGACGGATCCTAAGATCTGACCCTAAATCCGTCCTGTGTGCGCAACCTTTTATTTTTCTCGGCACACCTGGTTGGTAAGCCTCGACCGAATCCGCATACGGGATATGATTATGCTTTCTCAAAATCCCTTTCGCGATAAATTTTCGGCATCGGGATTGGTATTGAAATATTCGGGATCCCGGGTAATCCCGATCCTGAACCCGATATAGAGAAAGCATTGATTCATGTCATTTCAGTGTACCGCAGCTCAAAGGTCGCCTACCACTGTTGTAATCTAATTGTTTGAAATACAATTGAGAAATTGGAATTGGAAATTGGCAAGCGGAATCCAGCGAAAGAACCAGCTTCAGGAGCCAATTTAGAGAGGCCATGGATCACACTTGATCTGTGTACAGCCAGCAAACAACAACAACAGTTTTAAGTCCAACCAAATATTCTATTTAGGCCGTTATGTCCAGTCATACAAAGAACAAAAATGATAAGAACAATAACAAGATTTGCAGCATCAAGTGCAAAATGTATTATGGATTTCAATGTCCCAAAGATCACACAATTCACCTTAATTCAGTAATACAAATTGTGCAGCTTTAAGACTTATCAATCCTAGGGAATTCCTGTGTCAATCAGTATACCATTAACGTAATACTTTATACAGGTATATTAAGGAAGACATTTTAATTCTTTAATCAGTTGATTTAGTGAAACGAGACTCTCAAGATGCACTGGAAATCAGTAATAATTTTTATAAATTTAATAATCTCTTTAGCCTCTTGTGGCTGTCGGTATGGCAATTGTGATAGCTGTGACGATAGCAATTCTGGAAAAAGTAAATTTTTTAGTCAGCTTGGAGAATACAGTAAGTATTTTAGTTTATCCGAAAGGGATGTCCAAACCAGAGTTGCAAAACAGGTGCCTTTGACTAGCAAAAACCGTACAAATGTTTGAAATTGAACGTTTATCAATAATTTGTATGGTTTTTGACTGTGGCAGGAACCTGTTATGCAATTCTGGTCCAAACATCGAAAGGGATGTACCTAGCCACAATTTGTGTGTCGCGAATGTGCAAACCAAGCTGGTGTGACTTGAAACAGCGAAAAAGCACTCGAATCCGACTTGATTTTCCTTGGGATCGAACCTAAGTCGTTACAGTCGGTAGGTGGACATTGTAACAACTACACCGTTGCTGCTTATTCGCTGTCTGATGTCCAAACACTAATACACTAATATATAGTTGCAAAACAGGCACATGGGACAGGAAAAAACCGTACAATTTTTTGGTAATTTGTATGGTTTTGCAGGAAAATCCTTTTTGCCTGTATTGCAACTCTGCACAAATATAATCCCAATTCCAGGTGGAACCGACAATTGCGGAAATTCATACAAAAAAATCTACTACTACCAAAAATACCTGGAAACCACATGGCTAGAAGCAAAACTGCTTTGTAAGGATTACGACCTAGAACTTGTATCATTTAAGACACTTGCTGAAGCTAATTCAGTCATCGACATGGTTACAAGAAATTACGATTTAAACTCAATTAGTTCGCTTTGGATTGGCGTTAATGCAATTACATTAACTCCAAGATCAACCTCAGATTGGTATTGGACGGAAACTGGAAATAAAGTTGATTTTCCAATGAGTTGGGTACCTGGACAGCCTGATCATTTTGGAAATATTGAAATGTTTTTGAGTATCGGAAGGCACCATAAGGGACAACAAATTGCTTTCAATGATGTTCCTGGAACGATTTATCGAGGAAAGGTTTTGTGTCAAGAAGTTGTTCGTCAACATGATACTTCTCATTTTCATAGATCTGTTGAGTAATTGTTAAGTCCAATTTGAGTTGCTAGAGTGAGGTTAGAATCTGAAGCAGAGTTGCAAAACAGGCAAATGCCTGTCATCAAAAACCATACAAATTCTTGATAATGTGGATGAATTTTTCTACAAAACCGTACAATTTCTTGATAATTTGTATGGTTTTGTAAGAAAATCCATCCGAATTATGAAGAATTTGTACGGTTTTTGCCTATAACAGGTGCCTGTTTTGCACCTCTGATCTCCAGGCATGAATCATCTGTGTTTAAAATGAACATGTCTGTAATTTTTAACTGTACTCTATGCAGTTATGAATTGGATTTAAAGATATTCTTGGAAGAGATTATATTTTTATGTCAAATTTATGCTTTTGGACCTAATAAAAGAACATCTTATAGAATTGACGATGATTGATTCATATAATAAAATCCACTACAGAGCTCTAACAGCAGTCTCCAGTGTATTTACCCAAAAAATCGCCCTGGTGCCTCACATAAGGACTTTCACGTTTTTGTGCCTTCAGACAACATCTTGCCCAATTTGATGCCTTACCAACGCTGTATTAACCATCTCTTAACTCCTCTGCGCTGCGGAGCTATGGCCATTTGAAGCCCATCAAAATAGAAAAATGCGCTCTATCTCCTCACACAAGGACTTTCGTACTTTGGTATCAAGGTACGAAATGTGGTCCTCGATAATAAGGTATGATAAGATTAATACAGTACAATCTGCAGCCAAATTAATTTCTTATCACAACTTTGCGAACAAATGTTTTTTCGCGAGTTATTCAAATATTTATTGTGTCATTTCAGTACAACCAGAGGCGCCGATCATATCTTATTTTTTTGGGAGTTTAGTGCTTGAGATCCACAGCTATAAGAGAACGATCTCTAATTATTTTAATGCATTTAAGTGATAACAATCCCAATTTCAAGGTTTTCTTGCAGACTTAGATTGATAATTAATGGATGTACATGAACTTAATTCTAATTAATAAGCAGCTTAGCTAATAACTGGTAGAACAGCTTTAGAAGGTACAATAAAGACGCTGGATAAAACCCAATTCCGAGGAGTATAATGTGGTTTTGGGAATATTCACGTCGCTGTGATGATAACAAGATGTAGGGGATCCCTGCTGTCATTTAACATCCACCCTTAAAAAGTCCTTCTAAATTTATGTCGCTCGGGATTTCCATAGTAGCTTTATATTCCCAAAATCGTATATAAATGTGACATTTTCAGTTTTATCTTCAGTTGCAAATGTGATACAAATTCTGCAAGATGTACGCAATTTCTGTGATAATTTGGACAATTTTAATTATTTCATCAGCTTCATGTGATGATTGTAAGCATGTTTGTTCTAAATTACCATCGACAAGTGAAGCTTGTTCATCTAAAGCGCCAATTGTAAGAGACACATTCTTTCTCACACTAGGGAACTATGGTAAGCTATAAGGAGTTGATTGCATTGGTTTATGCAGCATGGATGAGATTAACCGATTCAAAATTCGAAAAATGATCGACGTGACACTTACAAAGTACCAAAAATAAGCCAAATTCGGAACAAAGTCCAACTGTGACAGGCAAAAACCATGTAAATTCTTGATAATTTGTATGGTTTTGTAAGAAAGACATTTAAAAACCGTACAAATTATCAAGAATTTGTATGGTTTTGTGAGAAAAATATACAAATTATAAAGAATTTGTACTGTTTTTGCCTGTAACAGGTGCCTGCTTTACAAATCTAATCGATTTTATGATCAAGCTTGGCTATTCGGCATTGAATGACCACTTCCTTATTACTAATCCACATTTATAATTTTAGGAGGTGACGACAAATGTGGAAATTATTATCAAAAAATCTACTACTTCCCAAGATACTTCAAAGCATCCTGGATTGAAGCCAAAATAATTTGCAAGACATACAATCTCGAACTAGCGTCATTCAAAACTCTCGACGAAGCAAATGCAGTTATGAGTATGGTCAAACATAATCAGCATTTAGCATCAATTGATTATCTTTTTATCTTCCTCGATGGCATTGCCTTGTCACAAAAGTCAACAACTAATTGGTATTGGACTGAATCTGGTGAGAAAATTGGCTTTTCAATACCATGGCTGCCCGGACAACCTGATACAGCTGGTAATACTGAATATTATTTGAGCATTGGACGATTCAACAAAGACGGACAAATTGGGTTTAATGACGTTCCTGCAAAGGACTTTATTAACAATTTCTTGTGTCAGAGATATATTTAGGATAAGAACAAGCCATATCAAGCCTTGAACACTTAGCTACAATTAAAATATGTGTCAGTAATATGGAAATGATAAGAACTAGATTAGCAGCATCAAGTATGAAAAGTATTACGAATTTCAATGTCACATAAATCATAAAAATTTGAATAAAAAATAATCAGTTTTTTTGAAATTTAATATTTTTTAGTTCCAATTGCTTATGAGTCATGCGTACGCAATACTAATGTTATGCGTAATAATGTTATGCGTATTATGACTCAAAGTCATAATTAATCAAATTTATCTGTAAAGCTGTGATTTGAAGCCTAACAGACAATGTTGCTATTACGTATCCTATTGCGTATCCTTCTCAGAGCTTTACGTAATAAGTGAACGACCCCTGAGTACTCAGCTTCTTGTAAAACCGGGCCATTTCGAGGCTCTGTCGGGGGAGACAGCAGCACGAACAGCACGAAAGAAAGTTCAGCAGCTTCCCGACAAGTATACAACAGATGTCCATCCCAATGTATTGAATTCTGGTGAAAACCGGGAAATTTTGAGGATTTGTCGAGATCCAGAAGCACAAGAGAAAAGTACATCAGCGCCCGTCAAGTATACAGCAGATGGCCGTCCTAATTCCTAAATTTAATATTCACAAACACAGCAACTGCTATATCAAATTAGTTTAGCGTCCAAATTCGTTATCAGGATTTACAAATTCAAAAAATTGTTCCTATGTATCTCTAATCATGACTTTATATTCTACAATTATATATAAATTAATACAATCAGCCTCATACTCAATTTAATAAAGACAATAGATTAAAATTTGATAATTCCGTCCAAAGTAAATAAGGCAGAAGGGTATAAAAGCACAGCATTCTTAATATTTTAATCAGTTGTAAAATTAAAACTAAACTTACAAGATGTACTCTCGTGGATTCTTCTTCTTTTTTATAATCACATTTTTTTCATTGGTTTTCTGTGAAGATCAATTCTGTCGATCTAGATCACCAATTATTAAGTACCCATTCTTCCATCTACTTGGAAATTACGGTAAGTTCATGGATATTGGTCGGCTAGATTTAATTAAAATAAAGTGTAAGGCCGTGAGCATTGTACGGGGGATTTAGGTGTCTAGGCCAGTGGCGAGTAACCTGTGAGCCGTGGCTCATATACAGCACACCTTCGTGCCTTATTGTCGACTATATTTAATTAAATAACGTTTAATGTCGTGGAGCATTGTTCGGATTTATGTATTTGCCAGTGGTGGGTAACCTGTGAGTCGCGGCACATATACAGCACACCTTCGTGCCTTAATGGGCAACATGTGAGCCCATATGAGCCCATCACTGGCAAATACATAGATCCGCACAATATTCCCGACATTAAATGTAATTTAATTAAATATAGTCGATAATAAGGCACGAAGATGTGCTATAAATGTGCCGTGGCACACTAGCCTACTGCCAGAAATGATTGGTAATGCCATGAACCGTATGTCGGGTGCAGTTTCGGTCAAGGCTTATCACCAAGACGTGAAAAATCAAACTCATGTCCTCACACTAGAGTGATACAGATATCCCGGTCTGTAACCTTACCAATCGACCACTGAGGACTTCTTATTGTTCTGGCACATCAATCTATGTATACCACACGATTCCACTCTACTCAGACACCAAATTAACCTAACCTAAACTCTAATAATACTTAATAATTGCAGAAGGAAACGATAGATGCGGCTCTCACTACAAAAAGAACTTCTACTTCCCAAAATCACTCAAATTTGCCAATTGGTATGAAGCTAGATCAATTTGCAAGTCTTACAATCTCGAACTAGCGTCACTCAAAACTCTCGACGAAGCAAATTCAGTCATTAATATGATCAAATATGATACCAAATTGTCATTAATTCATGATCATTTGTGGGTATACGTCGATGGCATTGCATTAACACATAGATCACCAACTAACTGGTATTGGGCTGGAACTGGAGAGAAAATTGATTTTGATATCCCATGGCATTCTGGACAACCTGATACAGCTGCTGATGCTGAATTTCATTTGACCATTGGACGATTCAACAGGAATGGACACGTTGCATTCAATGATGTTAATGGAATGAAGCATATAAATGTATTCTTGTGTCAAGAGATTATTTTAGAGCCTTATACAGGAAAAGCAGCACATGCAGGATAATATCATCATTATTAAGTGACTTCTGATGAGTCTAACTGTCAGTAGTCAAATATTTCTTATAAATCATGATAGGGGATGTTCGGAAATTGGGAGTGGAAGGTTCTAATACAATTTATAGCGTTATGTAATTTCCGAACGTTCTCTTAGCAGATTATTAAGCCTTTATGTACTTCAATAAAGATTTAGTCTCAAATTTATTGCCTAAATTTTAAATCATGTTTTAAATTTTCAAGTATCAAGAATAGCAAGCAGTGTAGACACCCTAACAGACAAAGAGGCCGCTCTAAGGTATGGTAGTGGTCTTTCTGCCTGTTAGGGAAAAGGGTTCAGCCTGAGTCTGGTCTGATCATCTGACAGAAGCCATGTGCTCCATTAAACAACTGGTGAGTCTAGTCTGAGGAGCCTAGATCAGCAGACAGATGTCATAAGCTCCATTAAACTGGTTTATAATTCATAGTTTCTGTCAGATAATCCACTCATTGTATGAGATCAGATTCAGCTGAAATTAACAGCAGGTTATAGTCAAGATCAATGCTTATGTAACCCAAATGTTCTATATGTATTATATTTTACCTTCCTAAGGAACGCAAAATGTTGCATATGCATTACATGAACGTTAGGAATATCAATGTAATACATAAAGAACATTTTGGTTACATGACTATATTCAGCGAAAAAGCAGCAGTGGCGTAGTGTTAAGAGAGTCGGAATACTGACCATAACGACCTTGGTTCGATTCCAGAGAAATTCTAGCAGAATTCTGGTGTTTTTAACTGTTTCTAGTCACATCAGTGAGGTTTATGTATTCTCGACACACAAATAGTGGCTAGGTACATTTCATTGGTATATCCTGGACCATGTAACTGTGCAGAGAGTCAAGATCCAGCTACTATCAGGCCTTCCTGTACAGACTTATACCAACCTGGCCAGAGGCTTGCTAATCTGACGCTGGATTTTTCGCCTTTTCTTCGCTTGTCTTTTGTGTATGCAGCACATAATCTTATTGTATTTTAAGCATCTAGTTAAATTCCAATAAAGATTTAATAAATAATCAAAATTTTTGCCATACCAATACACATTCGTAGCTTAATCCAAAAGCTTCTATTTTTTCCAGTATAAAAAAAAATCATTTTTATGAGTAACGCCTCAAAGAGAAACCCGAAGAATGAGCAGAAAGAAGGAAAATGTGTGGAAATTCTTTTTTTCATCTACCAAGAAAATGTAGGGGAATTTTTTTTCAGATTTTTTTCATCTCCTCCATATCCTCACCAATACACTGACAAAATATTCGCGAGCAATGTCAGACGTAACAAGCACTATGAATATTTAATGCACAATATGAAGCTAAGGAACGAGAGATGTTGGATATATAATTTTTTTATGAGAAAGAGGTGGTCTTATGTGCTTATAGCTTTATGTTTATTCATCGGATTTCATAAATATTCACTCTCATCTCTCGTCGACGTCGTTATGGGGTTTTTTCTCCTCCTTCATGCTTGCTACTCTTTTTTTATGTGTGCGAATTTTTTTTTTGTGGATCTCACATTTATTATAAGGAATGTAAACCATAAAAAAAATACACAAGAAAAATGAATTTTGATTACGAGTGCAACTTTTTTTGATATTTTTCCTGCTATGCTGTATGTCATTTGAGGGATGTATTGATTTTTCCTTTGTGGAGTATTGAAGGAAAATGAATTGAAAAAGTTTTGTGTAGTTAAAGCTAGAAAAAATGAGATTTTTTTTAAAGAAAATGAAATTCAGTAAGGATAGAGCATGATTAAAGGCAGTGGAAGGCATCCCTTCATTTGTACCATGACACTTACTTACTAAAAGGAACCATGCTCCGATTTGGAGCCTAGGTTATTACAAAAGGCCTTCCATCTGACTCTGTTACTGGCCACATCACAAAGATTGTACAGATTCTCTGTTTTGATATCTAATTGACATTCCCACATTACTGCATTTGTACTGTGACACTTAGTTACTTCCTTGACGAAGGCACAGTTCATCGTAACACACCTTAGTGTTAAGTCACAACAGAAACTGCACACTTTATGTAATTCATGGCATTTCCAAAAGAATTTGGTGGTTCACTAGGTGGCCCACCATTGAATTAAGGGTTCCATCTAGAAAAATTCAGAATATTTTGTCTTAAATGA